>NC_132914.1:30617495-31217495 GCF_047675955.1 Chlorocebus sabaeus | reverse complement strand
AACCATTTATTTTGGCCACAACTTATTTCAGCAGAGTATCATTATTTTCTAACAACCCTCATACTGAAGGACAAACTTCTGGTATGGATTTTGACAGCAAAATTGGAAGTGTCTGTGTAGGCCCTCAAAAGCATGGACTCCTGAGCTGGGTACTTTAACTGCTAACTAACCACTCCTACAAGTAGGGTAAAGTTAACCTCACATGCATGCAACACAAAGTTGACACTGATATATCTTAAATTGTCACACAGACAACATAATGCCTCATTCGGTGGTTTTGTTCTTTCCTGTTTACTTTTGTGCCTCATATTTTCCTCCCAAGGCATCTGTCGAATTATGCTGCTTCTGCTCCTAAATGATTCACTGGAGAACTTGAAAACTTCCTAGGGAAACAAAGAAAATGATGAATTTTTGGAGAGTTAATGAGATGCCATTTTGATTTTGCATGGGGGAAACTGTCACTTAATATATGGTGAATAAGCTCTTGTAGATGAAATATCCTCTCTATGTGCTTATCCTTTATGGGTAGCTTGCAGTGTACCTTATTCCATCACACGTCTTCACAGACATAGTTACTGCTGAGGCAAAAACCAACATGTACAATTCTAATTATAGCCTCTGTCACTGGTACTAACAAGTAATGTTTCCACCACTTAGAAACTAGAATACACTTGAAATGCCTATGAATCTCTTTCTGGCTATTATCTTACACTTGCTGTTGACTGGAGAGAAATTCTCCGTAACTTTAAAATAAAAGGTTCAAAAGGAAACCCTATTAAGGTGATGTTGTTAAAGGAATAACTCTGTGAAGATTTGTTTGGCTGTTGTTATTCTTGAAGGTAGAAACAAGGCAACTGAAACAAATTTTAAGTAGTATACTGAAGGAGCCATTACAAGTAAATAAAATTTACCCACCCATTCTCATATATCTGAGTTAACACTTCTCAAATGATTCTGAGATGTATTTCATGATAGAGTCCTTATTTTGAGTAAGCACTCTTAGTATGTTGCATAATGCTAGAATGCACTTTGAAAAATGCTTGTAATAAACCATTCTAGGCAGAATGAGTTTAAAAGGAAAAGTTTCCACATAAGAAGATTCTGTAAACCTCTCTCAAGAAACCATCTCAAAATCTGGCAAATCTTTCCTACATCTGAAATATGTCATTTTTGCAATGTTATAAACCCACTTTTTACCCTTCCATTCTTGCAGAGATGAGAACAATGGGTCACCATTTTCATCATGAAACATCATTATTTATTTAGAAAACGTTATTGCAATGTCCAGCTACTTTCTCTGCTGCAGCAGCAGTTAGTCTTTAATCTCCAGCAAGGAGTAATCACCTTTGTGGCTCTACTTGGAATACCGTGGTGCTGAGGGGCTACTGTGGAGTCACATGGGGGTTACGTTCAAAGTCAGTAAATAAAGCAAACATCACACTCAGTCAAAATTACTCTTGAAAGTTCTTTTTGACTGGCTCCATGTTGGAGACTGACATACCATATCTCAAGAAGCCAAACCCAGAGAAATCATTCCTCGTAAGTGGGACAAATAGCTGTTTCTACAATTAAGCACTAAAATTGTAGAGAGGTCATGTTGTATGAAGAAGGCTTATCTGTAAACACTAGAATCCTATTCACCACAGCAAAATGCTCATACCCTGAAGGCTTATGGGAACTGAGATTGCCTGAGAAGGACAAGTTCACCCCTTTCATCTTCTGCTGTCTCCTGGAACTATCGTCATTGAAGGCAATAACTGGAAATTTACCTACAGTACCTAGGGTGTTATTCCCTCTCTTATCTGTTTAGTATTAATTTTTATTGTTACTAATTCAGTATAATTAATTTGTGTAAATATACCTGGGTAATATTTCAATATCATTTTAACTAAATTTAAAAGATAAATATATATGTGCATATGTATATAGTCCAAGACAGGGTAAATCTGCTTAATTTTGTTTTATTCCTTTCCATACATTTTGTCATTTTCTTTCTTTTCTTTCTTTCTTTCTTGTTTTTTTTTTTTTTTTTTGATGGAGTCTCGCTCTGTCACCCAGGCTGGAGTGCAGTGGCACGATCTTGGCTCACTGGAACCTCCGCCTCCCTGGTTCGAGCGATTCTCCTGTCTCAGCCTCCCAAGTAGCTGGGACTATGAGTATACACCATCATGCCTGGCTGATTTTTGTATTTTCAGTAGAGACAGGGTTTTGCCATGTTGGCCAGTCTGGTGTCAAACTGCTGGCCTCAGCTGATCCACTCACCTCTGACTCCCACAGTGTTGGGATTACAGGCATGAGCCACCACACCCTGCCATGTTTTCTTTCATTTTAATAAGCATTCAGCAAACAACTACTATATGAAAGGAGTAAAGGGATTTGGGGCAAAAAGCTAAAGACTACATTACTCTGACTCTCAGAGACTTTCAAATTGATGTAGACACAAACAAAATTATAATCTGAGGAAGACGGTTAAGTCTTGCAAGTGAAGCAAAATCCCCTTAATTACCACGTGCAAGTCCTCTTAAAAGTTCTCTTCACTGTCATTGGCAAAGGTTCTCTTAGTAATATAGGGCTGCTCATCTTCTTTCATCCCACAAACTCATATGCAGTGCCAAGTGGGTGCAAAGTATTATTGTGCAAAATGTTATTCTAGGATCTCTGGGACATCAATGAGCCAAACAGAGAAAAAACAAATCCCTACCTCCATGGAGAACATGTTAATTGAGGTGGGGAGTGAGGTTTTTGAAGAGACATGACAGGCTGGACTCAGTGGCTCACACCTGTAATTCCAGCACTTTGGGAGGCCGAGGTGGGTGGATTACGAAGTCAGGAGTCTGAAATCAGGCTGGCCAACATGGTGAAACCCTGCCTCTACTTAAAATACAAAAATTAGCCTGGTGTGGTGGCTCACACCTGTAATCCTAGCTACTCAGGAGGCTGAGGCAGGATAATTGCTTGAACCTGGGAGGTGGATGTTGCAATGAGTCGAGATCGTACCATGGCACTCCAGCCTGGGTGACAGAGAGAGGCTTTGTTTCAAAAAAAAAAAAAAAAAAAGGCAAACCTTGAAAAGGAGTACCCGGAATATAAGTGGGGATTGGTTGTAGTTTTACAGAGGAGCTCAAGAAGGGCCTCCTGGGGAAGGAAATAATTCAGTAAAGACTCGAAGGAGGAACTCTTCAAGGCAAGAGTATTCCAGGTGGAGGGACTGGGCAAAGCTCCTGGGTGTGTTGTGCTTGCTGTGTTCAGGGGCAGCCAGGAGGCCAGTGTGGCTGGTGCCCAGTGGGCACAAGGTGAGGTTAACAAGTAGTGGGAAAGGGGAGATGGTAGGAAGGGAGTTGAGTTCTGACCACATCTGATTGTTACTGAAATGTCAGGGTTCAGTCCAGGTCCTGCTGCTTGCAGCACTGAAAGCCAATCGCTGAGACAACACATATTGCCAGGGAAGAAGGCTTTAATTGGGTGCTTCAGCTGAGCAGATGGGAGATCAGTCTCAAATTCATCTCCACGACTGAATAAAATTTGGGGTTTATATAGCTGGGAAGAAATGTAACTGCATGCAGGAAAACAAAATTAGGGAGGGGTAAGAGAAGTAGGTCAACAGGAAGCAGGTGGTCAGTTAAGCAATCATGACAGTTGACTGGTCTGGTGCTCATTGTCCAGATGCAGTGATATGGTAAATGTTTCAGTTCCTTGATACTATCTGGGAGGCCTGATGGTTGGTTTCCTAAGGAAGGAACTCAGATAAGACAAATGCAACTTTCTCAAGTTTTAAGACTGGGAAGTTCAATTTCTGTCTCTATTCAAAAGAAACAGTAAACGTTAGTTCTCTGGGAGAAGTAGACCAGTTTCAGCCCCCCTACCCTTTCTATTTGTCAGTCTCTCAATCGTGGGGAATCTCGCTGTTGATCTTTTGGGATCTCAGCTTCATGCTCAGGAGGGACATTGTGCGCAGCTCCATACCATGGGTAAGGAGTCAAACGTTAATCTAATACTATAGTTTTCTTCTGACATAGTCTTTCTCTCTCCAGTCCCCCAGTTCCACCAAGGGCAAATCACAGCAGGACCAAACTACTTACAAAATAAGCTTCAGACCCATATATTTGTCCTGATTATCCACACAACGTGCAGCAAGAATCATTGTCTATGTAGGCCTGGCTTTGCAGGAACCTCTCAGAAGGCCATTTCAGTCAAAGCCCTGGAAGAATAACCAGTTCCTCCAGCCATGTCCCATTATAAAAGAAAACAGATTATTATTACATGCATGTAAACAAACACATTACTGTGAATTAATAATATTCACAAATAGTTTACAAATTCCATAAGGCAGAGAAAAAGAGAAATATGACTGAAATTCTGTTTACAAGAGTATACTCAATTGTTAAAGGCTATAAATAGCTCAAAAGAAAAAAAATTCTTCAGACTCTAAAAAACAAAACAAAAAGAATCAGCAATATTTCAAACAAAAACATCATTAAAAATTGTTTTGGCCTTCCATTAGTTTAGTCCATGCAACTGTCTCCTCCTCTGCTTCATATTGGTTCAGCAATTTTTATGAACACATCAGCATTTTAATTACAGTCCTGGAAGTTTTCTCTCTAATCTTATGGCACAGTCTCCAAAGTTATCATAAAACTGCATTCAAGAGTCCTTTTCATGAACTCCCCCAAAAAGCAAGTCTTGGACTGTAGCTGATTATAAGTCACTTTTTGAGAGGAATCAACACTAAACGACAACCATAGATGACAAAAGTCTTAGGACATTCATAGTTACAGACACAGTTGCCAGGGAAATTTAGTTATTTCTGTGGCATACAACAATTTACCATAATAATCATAATAATTACTATATATATTAAGACATGTCAGAATTTCCAGAATATCATAAAATCCATGTAACCCAAAGAAAGTTAAATACTACCTCATATTTGACAAAGCTTCATGTATAATTGTAACAAACAAATAAATCAAATATGTCTCTCTTGGGCTTCAGGGGACCTAATATCCCCCAAAAAGTTAGTTTGAGCTCAAAAAAACTGAATTTGGAACTTGAAATTTTGCTTTTGGAAAGTCTGTGAACTATCAAATGTTTGATACACTTGCTATCACCAAATAGAATCATAGGTTGTTATAAAATATTCATTTCGCCAAGATGATAACACCAAAGTGTTTACTCTTTATAGAGAGGAGACTCAGTTTCCCAAACAGTAAGCCCTAAATACAGCATGAAGTCAACCAAATCTGGCTCTCCCTTCTTTTTTCCCCTGCAGTTTATTCAAGGCAAACAAACATCTTTTATTATCTCATTTATGTTACACAAAAAGTTTGTTCAAAGAGAAAATCAAATTTTACCCTTACATGGCATATTATCAATGTTAAAGCTAATTTTAATATAACTTTATAAGCAAATCTATCTAATTTACATCAGTTTGACCATAAAGAAGGATTTCCATAAACCTTTTATGACATTTTACAATTTTCTATTAAAGAGTAGATTGATGTTCCAAGAACGCCGTTACTCTGACACGGGGGTCCAGATGCTGGCCTTGCATCGGTGTACTTTTGATATTAATGTTAACTTTATAGAAAAATTCTGAATTAATCTTATTCCTCAAAGTCAGCTCTGACAAGCTCATGTGCCTACCTCTTCTATAATAGTCCCTGGGCCTAGAGAGACTGAATAGTTTTAATTTCTGGCCCTGTGTCTCGTGAAAGCAGTTCATTTTTTAATTTTTTAATTTTATTTATTTATTGTTTTTGAGACGGAGTCTTGCTCTGTCGCCCAGGCTGGAGTGCAGTGGCCGGATCTCAGCTCACTGCAAGCTCCGCCTCCCAGATTCACGCCATTCTCCTGCCTCAGCCTCTGGAGTAGCTGGGACTACAGGCGCCCGCCACCTCGCCCGGCTAGTTTTTTGTATTTTTTAGTAGAGACGGAGTTACACCGTGTTAGCCAGGATGGTCTCGATCTCCTGACCTCATGATCTACCAGTCTTGGCCTCCCAAAGTGCTGGGATTACAGGCTTGAGCCACCGCACCAGGCCCCATTTTGATTGTCACCTTCTCCAGGGTCTAAAGATGAGCTTTTGACCTGTGTCAGTGTTCGATATTTAAAAAGAGTCAGTGCTGTTTTCAGACCCAGGAGTCAAAGCCCAGTAACTAACAGCACAAGGATTAGTTAATAGGACATTTATATTGAAGAACGTCCTAGTATTTTCTCTAACATGTCACAAATTAAAACACTGTGATTTGGTATCAAGTAGTCACTGGCTGCAGCACTTTCAAACACTGTATTAGTTCGGTTACTCATTGCATACGTCTCATTGCTAGTGACAGAACTGTGACCAAAAACATAACAAAAGTGATAGGTCCTATGTCAAACTTATCAAAGTAAACAATTAACTTTTCTCTCCATTATGAAAAAAATGGTAAATGCAAATATCAGTTTTGGAAACAAAACAAGGACAAAATGAGAACAAGCACACAATTTCTTTTCAGCTATTTTAAAAAGAGCATCATCACACATTTTTAAGATTGGTTTCTAGATACAGTACTGACAAATGTTTAGGTAACTTTCACCATTAGAATCTTCCGGCCAGTGCAACATGTTTATATTTTGTTTTCAAGTACACATATGAAGGCCCAATAGTGATAAAAGGCTTCAGGGATCAAAAATCACTGAAAAGTCTCATATTTTTATTGCTATTTAATCTAAGTGAATGTCACTTAATTTTGATAATGGTAAATACAAGTAAAGGAGCTTGAGAGAAATCCAAGTCAGTATAATTTCTTTAAGTACAAGGCTAATCCTTCCTAAACATTAAAACTTTGTATCCATATCATGGATTTTCCTTATTACCCAAAGGGAAAGACCTGAAACCAGCTGAAATTATTGATTTAATTGAATTACCTTGGAAACAGACATCATTTAAACATTTTTATTCTCACCTGTTTTTTCTTTTTTCTTTCTTGAGAAGGAGTCTCACTCTGTCACCCAGGCTGGAGTGCAGTGGCACCATCTTGGCTCACTGAAGCCTCTGCCTTCTGGGTTTCAGTGATTCTCCTGCCTCAGCTTCCTGAGTAGCTGGGGGTACAGGTGTGCACCACCACACCTGGCTATTTTGTTTTTGTATTTTTAGTACAGACAGGGTTTCACCACATTTGTCAGGCTGGTCTTGAACTCCTGACCTCAAGTGATATGCCTGTCTCAGCCTGCCAAAGTCCTGGGATTACAGGCATAAGCCACCATGCCTAGCCCCTCACTTACTTTTTCAAATAACAAAATAATGTGCTATTTCTGTTCAGAACCTATAAAGGTAAGTATTTTAAATATTTATTTATTGCTTGGAACCTTAAAGCTCTTGTAGCTCTATAGATTGTCAGAGATGAGCAAACCCCATCAAATTTTAAATAGTTGGTGTGCTCTACCAATTTTGGCAGGCTTGACAAAGGTAGCTTAGGAATTTTAGATAAAATGAACAAATGATGAATTGTTGGAAATGCATAGGAAACAAAATCACCGTTCACAGAACCAAATACAAGCCTTCCATTAGAAACCAGAAAAGAATGATCTTATATATGTATATATAAGTAAAATCCAAAGGAGAACAAGCAGCAAATAAATGAAAATTAGAAGCAAAGAACAAATAAACAGGAAATCAACCTCAAATTTTTATCCTACTGAATTTACCTTGGAGGCCACGGTGTTATTCAGAGCCTGAAAAACACATGACAGATATTTTGTTCCTGGTACACAAATTAATGTCTTTAAGTCCACCAACACAACTATACGTTTTGTGCAATTTAGAAATTTACTTTAGGCATGTGACTGATAAATATTTTAGTGCTGGTACTATCTATGCAAAATAACAAATACAGTGTGAAACATAGCAATGCAAACATGCATGTGAAATCAGACTCCATGCAATATGGCTTTATGTTTAACTGTATTAAAAATAATTTCCAACCACCAATATGTTTCTTTATAATATTTCTTATTTTACCTTTATCAAGACTAAGAGCTTTAACTATGAGATATGTGAATTAGCCAAATTTTTCCAATTGTCTGTCAGGTTTTAAATAAAATTTTGCTATCTAATATTTTCAACTTTCTAATTTCTTCATATGTGCATGACAACAGACACACAGAGAAACAGGAAAAACACTACAGATGACTTACACAGACCATCTATGACATGCTTGTGAAATGGAGAGTTCCCTGACCCCCCTCGCAGGATGTGCAACAGGGGTGTGGCTTGTCTGTTTGGTGATGCCACTGCTCAACCATTTATGGGAGGGGGAACACACAGATGGACAGGTGCAGGAGCCAGGATGCTGGGCACCAGCCCCACTGCAGCGCCCAGTGGTGGGAGCCTGTGTCCCCTAGAACCCAAGTGGGCGTGTGTTACAATGCACTCTTTTAGCCTTTCTGTCAATGGACAGCTTAAGTGTTAACCAACTCAGTGGACCCTCTGCCTTTTTGCCAGTGTGACAGCTTTTTGTATCCCAAGCTCTTGTCCAGAGTCCTGGAAGAATCAGGTCACACAAGGACTTGAAGGATGGTGAATGTGGGGGTTTCATTGGGGAGTGGGTGTGGCTTTCAGCAGGATGGATGCGGAACTAGAAATGAAATGGAGTGTGAAGACAATCCTCTCCTGGAGTTTGGCTGTCCAGTGGCTGATTCTCCGACCATCCCCAGCTGAATTCTTCCTGATGTTCCTTCTTTTCTCTCCTTCTCTGCCACTTTTCTGCTCTTCTGTTTGTCTGCTTGTATCCTGCTGCTGGAGCCTAGGGTCTGGGGTTTATATGAGTACAGGATGCGGGGGCATGGTGGGCAAGAAGGCAACTTTTGGGCACAAAAACAGGAATGTCTGTCCTTATTTAGGGCCATGGGTTTCTAGGTTTGATGGTGGGGCCTTTGCCGGGGAACCACCCTCTTCTACCCAGTATTTCCCTGTGTCCTGTCCATATCATTTGGACCTTCTGTTTTGTTCCACATTTTCTTTTTAAAAAATAACCAGTCATTTTATTTTAGGACAAAATTTACCATAGTCCATAATTTGAATCAACCTTTAGATAACTTCTGAATTAGACAAAATTATTCTTTTTTTTCATTAAGGATACATCTTTTTTGGCACATTTTAAATACAGATAATATATTAATTACAATTCTCATTCATAGTAACCTTAAAGTTTAGTGAAAACCTAGGACACAAAAAATCCTGGTCTATCAGATATTAGTATTTTATCGATAAGAACATGCCACTATTTTAAAAAGCGTATTTCCCTGTATTGTAACCCTTTCTTAATTGGAAATGAACCAAATATCCAAGGAGCATCTATTATTCAATCCAAAATAGCTGTAAGATTTTAATTATACACAAAGTTCACCTACAAGCATTTATCCCATTTACATGTACACAATTTTTTCTTTTTAACAGTTTATCCAGATTATTTCTTGAAACCGAAATATAAGACAAAGCTAGTCATCATTCAAAGTTATTTCATTTTCAACCATATTTATAGTCTGTTAGTATCCAATGGTCACCTAAGTAAAAACTTCAAAGCTAGATACATGAGTATTTTTGCCAACAACTCAGAAGATCCAGCAGTTTTTATTAAACAAACAACATTAAATTAGTCTTATTTGTCAAACAAAGTCACATAAACAAAGATCATTTTGTTTTGGGTGGGCTAATAGTTTTATAACCTTTTGTGTCAAACTGTGACACTCAAAATATCTAGCAGAGACAAATATAAAGTCAGAAAAAATGTATGCTGACAATTCTGAAGATATTTCTATTTTTTATTTTACCAATAATTTTTAAGCCAGCTTTTTAATTAGAGATGTACTTAAATCATATGAACTTAAAAATTGCTTGGACTTATTTATTTATGAGCACTCTTTTATTTATAAGCCATATTGGTATCCTATAAAAACAACACAACATCCAGACATATGTACACACACACACAAAGATCCAACAGCTTTTACCTCGGAATTCTAGCCATGAGATAGCAATATAAACTCAGTGGTCTATGAACGTGTTCACATGACCAAACTTTGTCCTGATAGGTAATCCAATGAAGGATCTGCACCAGAATTTTGGGTAAAGCGATTTCCATGGCAGTTTGATTTGGAAAGGCAAACATCCCCAGACTCCAAAGAACACCGGAGGCAAACAGCATCACAGAAAAACACCACCTGGAACCTACTGACCAGGCCTAACTATGCTTAGAATAGCAGCATAAAAGCTTGAATACATGGAACTCCATCCCACTTTCCTATTCAACAGCAAACTCCAGATTCCAACGAATATTGGGACCAAACAGTATTACAAAAGAATATCAGTTTATTGTATTCTAATTTCCCATTACCATATTGACACATGCACAAATAATAACGAAACACAATCTCACTGCCTTAGCAAAAAACAAGCACCAAGAGCAACCAAACTGAAGCAGTCAGGGTGCTTCCTCTCTCCATCAGTTGGGCTTGATCAACCTGCAAAGACAAATTCCTCAAAAATGTCCCAAATTGAGAGGAGCTAATCCCGTTGTCTGGTACCCACAAAAGACATTCACTTGCCTGGACACACACACAACAATTACACACAAACCTCCATGAGTGTCCAAATGGAAACAGAGTGCTTCTCGCTCTCAGTAGCTGGGCTTGTTCAATCTGCATACAGAAATTCCTTTAACTTTTTTTCCAAATTGAGAGGGGCAGATCCTGTTGTCGGGGCCCACAAAGGACACTCACCTATCTGAATGCAGATGTCTTCAAAGGCTGTTCTTTCTAGGCAATTAGGAACAAGGTTGGGGCCACCAGTGGTGGGGCTGCAGAGAGAGAGACCAAGACTCCCTTCTGGCCAAAAAAGGGTTGCATAGCTGCTAAGGAGGGCTTCTGAAACTCTTCCGGCCCACAGTAGCTGAGACACAAGCAAAGACTTTCAGGTCAGGGAACCAAAATCTGTTACTGAAACACCAGGGGTTCAGTCTAGGTCCTGCAGCTTGCTGCACAGAAAGCCAATCGCTAAGATAATATGCGTTGCCAGGGAAGAAGGCTTTATCTAGGTGCTGCAGCCAAGAAAATGGGAGATGAATCTTAAATCCATCTCCCTGACTAAAATCAGGGGTTTATATAGCAGGGAAGAAATGTAACTACATGCAGGAAAACAGGAATTAAGCACGGATAAGGAAGTAGAGTTGATCAACAGGAAGCAGGCGATTGGTTAGACAATTGTGATGAGTGAGGGGTCTAGCTCCTCATTGTGCAGATGCCGTGTTCTGGTAAGTTTCAGTTACTTGATATTATCTGGGAAGCCAGATTGTTGATTTCCGGAGAAAGGAACTTAGATAAGACAAATGTAACTTTTTCAAGTTTTAAGACTGGGAGGGCAACCAGAAACATCAATTCTATGGGCCAATTGGGCCAATTTTATGATCTTGTTTGCCATTGTTAAGTTTTTACTCTGAGAGAAATAGGAAGCTACTGGAAGATGTTAAGCAAAGAAGTGACACAATTTGATGTGTTATTCTGGCTGCTGTACTAAGAATAGACTGGAGAGAAAGCAAAAGGTTAGAAGCAAGGAGATAAATCAGGAGAGAATGCAGAGACTTGGACCAGGGTGGCAGTGAGGAGTGAACAGATTCTGGATATATTTTGATGGTAGACTAGACAATTATTTAGTGAGGGATTGAGAGAAAGATGTCAAACATTTTGTCTGAGAAACTGGTGTTATAGCTTTTCCATCAACCAAGAAGCCCGTGGTGGGGGTGTAGGGCCATGAGGAAGGACTGGGAGCACAGTTTTTACCCTGTGAAGCCTGAGATGAATCTGACATCCAAGTACAGATGCATTTCCAGGACTTTTATTTCTGAAAACCTTCAGGTCTGTTACATTTACCTCTAAGTTTTTCTTATAACATTTCAGGAAAAAAGATGGAGACCATAGAATCATCAGGGTTTCCAAGTGTAAAGAGTAGCACATACGGACACATACAGAAATTATATAATTTGTTTAAAGATTCAGAGATAAGCACCAACACAAATTTTCTTTCTTTCCTTTATACTAGGCAGATACTTTTAAAACAAATGTTTTCTGGGAATTGTTGGTGGTGGGGTATTCTTCCCCAGGCATTTGGTGTTTTTTTTGTTTTTGTTTTTTTTTTTTTGTTTGTTTGTTTTTTTTGAAAGACAAGGTTTCATTCTTGTCGCCTAGGCTGGAGTTCAGTGGCGCAATCTTGGCTGGTTGCAACCTCCGCCTCCTAGGCTCAAGCCACCCTCCCACCTCAGCTTCCCTTTTAGCTGGGACTACAGGGTTGTACCATCACACCTAGCCAATTTTTGTGTTTTTAGTAGAGATGCGGTTTTGCCATGTTGCCCAGGCTGGTCTCCAACTACTGGGCTCAAGGCTCAAGTGATCTGCCCACCTGGGCCTCCCAAAGTGCTGGTATTACAGGCCTGAGCCACCGCGCCTGGTCTTGGGTTGGTCATCTTTACCTCTCCTTCATAGGCACTTTAGGCAGTGTATTTAAGGCTAAATAGAAACAATGTAAGGATCTGACCATTAATCACGTCAGTGTCCAATCCATTAAGCACTTTCCAATAGGCTTTCTGTGTGGTGAACTTGCTTTAGCTGCTTTTATCTTTAATTATACTTTCTATGATTTTCTTAGAACAGAAAAAGGTGTGTTCCTTTAAATACATATTAAATACATATTTCATGTTCTCAGTAGAAATAAGAATGGCTTTAAGTATTAAAAAATGTCTTTTCACCTTTAAAACAGTTTTCAAAAACTCAGAAATATGGCAAGACTAAGTGATAATAGGTCCTTTTGTAAGAATATGGAGCATTAAAAATAATAGTGGCTTGAAAAGCCAATTTTACTTTTAAAATGTAGCAATTATTTTTGGCACACTGAAATAATAATACAGATTATGAAATCTTGCTGGGAGTCATAAAGAGTCAAAAAAATGTTTTTAAAAGAGCAGAAACTAAGAAAAAGGGAAAAAAGGTGGTCGTCTTTTCTTTTCATAATGCAATGATCTAATTCTTCCATCAATAATGTTAGTCACTCTTTAAGGACTCAGAATAAATATGAGGAGGCAACTCTAGTAAGTCATTTTGTTATGGAATACTTTGCCTCTGGCAAATACGTTTATCCCAGGAAGGTAAATAGCAAAGATTCAACTATTAAGTGATGTGAAAAACTCTGCTGGTCCTGGATCAAAAGACAGCCAGGTGCCATGCTCCAGGTACTGTCATGGTCAATGACTGACTGAGGCCAATGCACAGGCGGTAAAGGGATTTACCAAGACAGTAATGAGTTTAGAAAGGCAGATTGATTCAGAGAAAAGGGGGAGATACATTGCAAGGGAGCAGCAAGCAAGGCAGCAGAAAGAAGGCTGTCTACCAAGAGGCAGACGCTGGAGGGGAAGCTTATAAGGTTGTGCTGCTTAAACTGAATGCTTGCAGACAGAATGCTTGGGTGCAGGTGGGCTGTGAGCTGGGTGCTGTAACAGGATGCTTAGGTGCTACTGCAACTATTTGCAGTGGACCTAATTAATCAGAACTTTCACTCCTCTCTACCCCTATTTTTGTTCCTGCCAGCGAAGCCCACTGTTTTTTCTTTTAACTCCTTAGGGCTCCCCAGCATAATCTTAGGAAGAGGGATTAGTACAAGATCAAGCCTAGAACAAGGAGAATCACTCCACAGATGACACATTAATAATTGACTAAAATAAATGCCTTGACACAGGCTTTGCTTTCAGACTTTGCTGCTGAACAAAAAGTTGCATTTCTAGTGTCCCTTTTGTTCCAACCCCACCACTGAGGAGAATGAAAAAAAATCCAGCAATGGTTGCAAGATGTTTTATGAACAACCACAAAAAAGATGATTCATTCCTATTTCCTGCCTATGTTATGCTAAATTTCCAGACTCCTTTAAAATGGTTTTAATGTTTTCCTTCTGCATTTTCATGCTCAGGTAATAACTACAGCATTCGCCTTTAAGTAACTCACTGAATATCCCCATTCTTTGTTCCCCTTGATAAACATTTAATTTTAATACAGTGTTTTAATGTTATAGTTGCCCTTCTGTCATATTTGAAGATACTGACTTCCCAAACTATGCCTCAGTTTTAAAAATCTGAAAGTATGTTATTACCATTAACTCTTATGACAAGAATTTAAAGAAGTTCCCTGTCTGTCACCTGAGATGGAGGATGAAGGGAGGTGGGGAGGATTAATTTTCATAAGCAACAGTTACATCACACATAGATTCTGATCATACCTAGCACTCCAAATATATAGACTCAAAAGAGGTAGTCAACTCGATTTCTTTTTATTTTATTATTATTATTTTTTATTATACTGTAAGTTCTGGGTTACATGTGCAGAACGTGCAGTTTTGTTATGTAGGTATACACATGCCCTGGTGGTTTGCTGCACCCATCAACCCATCACTTACATTAGGTATTTCTCCTAATGTTATCCGTCCCCCACCCCTCTGCTCCCCGACAGGCCCCAGTGTGTGATGTTCCCTCCCTGAGTCAATGTGTCCTCATTGTTCAACTCCCACTTATGAGTGACAACATGTGGTGTTTGGTTTTCTGATGTTGTTATAGTTTGCTGAGAATGAAGGTTTCCAGCTTCATCCATGCCCCTGCAAAGGACATGAACTCATCCTTTTTTATGGCTGCATAGTATTCCATGGTGTATATGTGCCACATTTTCTTAATCCAGTCTATCATTGATGGACATTTGGGTTGGTTCCAAGTCTTTGCTATTGTGAATAGTGCCGCAATAAATATAGGTGTGCATATGTCTTTATTGTAGAATGATTTATAATCCTTGGGTATATGTCCAGTAATGGGATGGCTGGGTCAAATGGTATTTCCAGTTCTAGATCCTTGAGGAATCATCACACTGTCTTCCACAATGGTTGAACTAATTTACACTCCCCTGGATTTCTTTTTATTGAAGTCTGACATTTCTACAAAATGGAGGCAGGAGCCCTTCCTAGTATTCCTGGATTGAAGCTGCAACAATTTCATGATGATGGTGATGATGATGATCATTACAAAGACTACAGAAACAGATGACAGGTATTCAGTGCTCCCCATGTGCTGGTTACCATACTGAGTGCTTCACGTGGCTTGCTGTGGTCCAGCCTCACATGACAGAGCAGTGAAGCTCAGTGAGAGGGCTCATACATCTGGGCAGCGGCAGAGCCTGTCCTCAGACTCAGGTCAGTGCTAATCACTCCCCTCCACAAGCTTCCCTCCCCTCAGCCTTGGGAGTCTTGCACTGGAATCCAGGCAGCTCAACTCCACATGCACACAGGGGCTGCCCCCAACATGGAGGGGATTGGTTCCTGGGCTCATAAGTGGTGAGAAATTCACTTTGAAACTCTGGGGATCTGACAGGGGATGCCTGTCATGATAACATCGATTAACTGACACACTAGAAGGGATCTTAGCAAGCAATCCTCCATTTCCCTCATTTTCTCAGTTGAGGAAATGGGAACCCTCAGAGGTGAAATGACTTGCCCATAGTTAACATGTCATTGAAATGGGAAGAACAGAATAAACAAACCAGAGACCTTACTGTGAATGGATGTGCAAAAAGAGACACAGAAGGACAAGGGACTGGGTGAATGGACATTGGCTAAATCATCTTTGCCATATTAAAAAATCCCCTATGAATTTATGGCTTCTGTAAAAACGTTGGGTTTTTAAAAAATGCCTTCTTGTGTCAAATCAGAGTCTCTCTTAGTCACTCCCAGTTTGTTCATACTTCTTCCACTTCTGACACATCCAGTCCCAGAATTCTCCCTTTTTCCCTGCCATTTTCTTCCTTTGGACTCCATTAATCCTGATGCATGATCCCAGATACCCTTACTTCTCTCCTCTGACACATCGCAGAGTGACCTCAGGACCTGGACATCCTCCATGGAGCCACGGCAGAGTCTCTCGAGGAAACCCAACTGTAAGGTGACATGTTGGGTTTTGAATTAGATGAAGGAATGATTTGTAGACTTTTCTTCAGAATATGCACCCCTTCAAAAAAAAAAAAAAAAGGAAGGAAAAGATGAAACAGCCTAACTTCACTAAGTTCAAATGCAGTACTTGGAAAGAGAATGAGAGTGATTTATACAGAAGCTTACTAGAAGGTTGAGGGAAAAGCTGCTCAACAGGATGAAAGGCAAAGGCTGCACAGACCTGAAGGTAATATATGTAGTATGTGTTCATACAAATCATTGGAAAAAAAAAAGATTGTGGAAGACTATAGATAGGAGAAAAAAAAAATGTGTCTCCTGGGGTGGAGGAGTTATTGAATGTTTTGAGCTAGGGAGCAGATTTTTTGTGTGAAGACAATTTCCTAAGATTTTCACCCTGACAATGAATCACTCTGCAGACAACAGTGATGGGCCATCTGTGGGAGGGAAGATGATGAATGTGTCCAGAAGCCTTGAGGTGACTAAGGAGCACTTGTGGAAACATTCACTGACACTTTTCTAAGCTCTGTGTCTATGTTCTACTCGGCACTGTGTAAGGGATGGCCTAGTCCCCAGCTCACAGGTCCACAGCTGGGTTTCTGTCTTTCTCGTGCGCCCACCTGACTCCTCACCCTCAGCATAATCCTTGAAAACTTTTCCCTCCTAGTTTTTCTGCTGCCTAAATTCCATCCGCCCCTCACTTATGAGTCACAGCTGGGTAATTAGTCAGTGTTAACTCATCTCCAAGCAGCAAAAAGCTAAATGCTCAGGGAGGATGGGTTATTTCCATCATCATAGCCCCTCCTGCATAGAATTCTCTGCCGAGATACAGGAATGCTGAGACACAGGCAGGCAAATTCATGAACCCACTTATTCCTTCTCTCTCTCACTTCATTCCACTGACTATTACTGAGTACCTATTGTAGGCAAGGCACTGTGCCAGGCACGAAAACAGCTGGGCCATCACCAACACTACCATTTTTTCTCATTAAAAACATCCGAAGACATTTGGTGGCAAATTTCATTATGGTTCATGCAAACATAAGGGGAATAGGTCCTGTAAATTACCAAGACATCCCGGACTGAGCTGAAGATGAATTCTCACAGAGCTGTTTTACACTTCTGCGCTAAGATAGTCTGTGAGTTGTATTATTGTTGATTTGAAAAGTATCTCCATTTTATTATTGCTTTATATGTATGTATATTTAATGTATTTTAAATCAAAAAAGTATTCTTCAGGTAAAGGACTTTCAGCTGCTTTCAGTTCAAATGAACAAACACTTAGTGAGAGTCATTAATTCATTCATCCAGCTGTGCATTCATTCAGCTAACTAAATGAATACGTTTAGTTGGGGCTTATATACTGAGCATCAACTCAAATGTTGTTACTATGCCATGTAAGGGTGTAAAACAAAAAAAACTGCAGACAAGGCATAGTTCCTGTGCTAGGGGAGTTTACGTTCTGGTGGAGTCAGACATCCTTTAAGTTTACACACGTATGTGACCTTCGATTATTATCACATGGGAAGTGCAGAGACTAAGATGTGCAATGGATGTGATGGGACCATGAAGGAGGATCCTCTTTGCTCCCTAGTAGACCAATGAGATGACAAATCAAATCCCAGCTTCTTAGCCTTTCACTTATGGCCCCCACCTTTCCAACTCTGTAATCTTTTGCTTCCATATGCAAAGCCTCTGAGTAAAGAAATTGGCTTCCTAATTTTTACCCAAACATGTCACAAATATTTCCAATTTCATGTCTTTGCTTGCTTCCTAATCTTGTCTAGAGTGTCAGAAACTTTGTGGTGCTGATTCATTTAAATTCTACTTTTCCTTTAGGTGGCTGGCACAACTGATATTTATTTTTTTGTCATTGTTGATGAATGGAATGTTCTTTCAAATGTAATGTGTCACTGAATTCTTTCATTTTTCAAATAATCATTGAGTGGCTACTGCTGTACATGTTACTATTTCTTCCAGGCACTGGATTCACAGTGCTGAATACAACAAATGTCTGTCCTTGTGGAACTTATATTGTAGTTGAAGGAGGTAGAAACATACACATAAACAAAATGTGTCAGGTGTCAATTAATAATATAAAGAAAAAGGGGGCAGGTTAAGAAAGACGGTGGGGGATGGGGAGTGTGATTATATATAGGTTGGCCTGGGGAGGTACCTATGCTAAGGTGAAATTTAAGAGAGATTTGTTGGAAGTGAGAGAGCAAGTTAGTAGCTATCTGGGGGAAGAGCGTTTCAAAAGAGGAGGTAACATAATGAGAAAGGGAAAGAGGGGTAGGAAAGGAGAGGCTTAGGCTCTGGAAGGACTTAGCTTTTACTCAGAATGAGGTGAAGCCTTCTGAAAGTCTTGAGTGGAAGAGTGACATTCTCTGACTTACGTGGCAAAAAACCAGTTCTGACTGTGTGTGGCTATAGGTTACAAGGAGGCCAGGGTAGAAGAAGGGAGAGCCATTAGGGAGCTTTCATGATGAGGTAGACCTGGACAGGAGTGTGGGAAGTGGAGAGAAGTGCTCAGAGCTGGTTGAATTCTGGATATATTTTAAAAGTAAAAGTCAGCAGAATCTGCTATTGGATAGCTGTGGGATGTACGAGGAACAGGACTTAAGATGATGGCAAGGGCCGGGCGCGATGGCTCACGCCTGTAATCCCAGCACTTTGGGAGGCCCAGGCAGGCGGATCATGAGGTCAGGAGATGGAGACCATCCTGGCTAACATGGTGAAAGCCCATCTCTACTAAAAATAGAAAAAATTAGCCGGGCGTGGTGGCGGCGCCTGTAGTCCCAGCTACTTGGGAGGCTGAGGCAGGAGAATGGTGTGAACCCGGGAGGCAGAGCTTGCAGTGAACTGAGATCACGCCACTGCACTCCAGCCTGGGCGACAGAGAGAGACTCTGTCTCAGAAAAAAAAAGAAAAAATAAGATGATGGCAAGGTTTTTAGCCTGAGGAACTAAAATCATGAGCTTGCTATTTACTGAGTTTTCAAGATGTTTCAGAATGTTCGATGGTGGTAGAAACCAGAATGTTTTTTCTGGGTATGTTGAGTTTGAGATGCTCTTTAGACATCCGTTCAGAGATGTCAGAAAGTTGTCTGGACATATGAGTGTGCCGTTCAAGAAGTTCAAGCCAGAGATTGAATTTTTTTATTTGTATGTGTATAGATGATACTAAAGCCAGGTGACTGTATTTAGCGCTGAGAGACATAATCAAGACAGTGAGATAGAGAAGGAAGAATTTTAAGGATGAGATTTTAGGGTATTCCAACATTTAGAGGAAAGAAAAATGGGGAGGGACCAGCAAAGGAAGTTGTAAGGGCCAGTGAGGTGAGAGGAGAACCAAGACTGAGTGCAGCCAAGTGAACGAGGTAAGCAGGAGTCACCTCTGTCAAACATCACTCAGGCCTAAGAAGATGGGGACTTAAAATCGATCAGTGGATTAGAAAATGAAGTAGTCACTAGACCCTTTGACAAGAGCTTTGAGGGGTAGAAGTGATGGGATTAGAAGCCTAACTGGAGAGGGATCAAGAGCGATCAGAGGACCTGGTATGGGCTCAATGAGTAGAGACATGTATTTTGAAGCGTTTTGTAACAGAGGCGAGCATAGATAAAAGATAGTGGCTTTCGGCAGATGTGGGAACAAGGGAAGATGTTTAAAGATGAAAGATATTATAGTTTGGCTATATGCCAGTGGAGATGATTCAACAGAGTGGGAAAAATGGATGATGCAAGAGAAAGAATGGCCATTGCTGGAGTAATATTTTTGAGTAGATAAGAGGAGGTGGGTCTAGCACAGACAGTTTATCCACAGCAAATGGAGGGAAGGCAGAGTGCAGGGTTAGAGGCACAAGGTAATTTGGGAGATGTGGTGAGAATTTGTGGCTGATTTATTCTAATGTTTTCTCAGTGAAATAGAAAACCCAGTCATCCGCTGAGAATAATAGGGAAGGAAGTGTTTGAGATGAGGGAAGAAGGTGTGAAATAGTTGTCTATGAAATGAGAGAGTAAATTGACTAGAGAATGAACAGGATAGCATGGCAATATCAAGGGTCCATTTAACGTAGGTGGCCATGAATTTAAACTGAGATTACCAAATGAAATTATGGTGATAGAACATGAGTCATAATTTGCATCACATATAGCAAAACAATGACATAAAAGTATCTAGGTTATAAAAATACCTGGGATAAAGCATTAGCAATAGCAATGGATCTTTAAATATAATCCAATTTCAGGTAAATCTAAATTCTATATTTTCCAACACAGTCTTAAATGTCTCAGTAAGCCCATTTACAAGCTCTATTGAAATGACATATACAAAAATCTCAATTTTGGGGCATGGCCTAAATACCAAAGTTAGTCACGTTTACTGAACTGGAAAACTGATAAGTAGCTGATAAGTAGCAGAAAGTTGCCACCGTAGGTAAATAGGTAGCAGATGGAGGAACCAGTTAAGAGTAGTGAGAAGAGGCTGGATCAACTGGGTTGGCTAAGCCTGAGACAGCGGTCTCACAGAAGCCCAGGCTGGACAGAGTGACAATGGCAATGCCCAGGGCAGTGGTAGTCATGGATAGATGGTCCATGTCAACATATGATCAGTGTCTCTTCTATGAGTGATTGTGTGGTCTTGATGCCAAACCCATGCTGGTATGGGCAGTAATGGCAGAATGAAGGGGATTTTCCTGTCATAAGTTCATGAAGGGGATGGAGAACATGGTTTTTGGAGAGTAGGAAATGAAAAGTGAAATGTTGTCTAGAAAAAAAAAAAAGATTAGCATTGGCATAGAGCCATTCACTACTCAATGTGATCTTAATTGTCTAAATCCCACTTTATTTTTCATTTGGTATGTTAAAACATGATGCTTATTCCACTACATTTCATGATTACTTTTTCTGGAATTGGCCAAAGTATTCCAGAGTGATCTATATACAGCAAAAATTACTGCTCAGTTTACTGTACATTTCTATGACAGTACAAGGGTCTGCCTTATCCATAATCTACTCCACATCTTTTTGGGGAACAAGGTGAAATATAATAAGTAAAAAAATCATTTTACAGTAAATTCTAAGCAGACAGACTAAGGTGGCTGCCATGATCCTTGCCTCCTGTTGTTTGTGTGTTTGTGCAATCCCCTTCCCTTGAGTGATGAAGAAGAACTGGACTTGTAGCCTTTAGTCTGTAGCAAAGGTGAGGGGTTATCATGCCTGTGATTATGGTCCATTATTTAAATTTTCATTTGCTAGTAGGCTGATAGTGGAGATGCTCCCTCTTCCAGGCTTCCTTTTTTGTGGGCACATAGAAGATGTATATATTTATGGAGTATGTGAGATGTCTTGATGTAGGCATGCCATATGAAATAAGCGAGAATGGGGTATCCATCATCTCAAACATTTATCCTTTGAATTACAAACAACTCAGTTACACTCTTTATCTTAAAATGTGCAATTAAATTATTATTGACCATAATCACCCTATTGTGTTCTCAAACAGTAGGTCTTATTCATTCATTTTAACTATATCTTGGTACCCATTAACCATCCCCTCCTCCCCTTACAGGCTTTGAGGAAGTCAGCTGCCATGCTGTGGGATGGCCTATGAAGAGGACCATGTGGCAGAGAACTGTGGGCAGCTTCTAGGTGCTGAGTGTGACCCCAGCTGACAGCCAGCAAGAAGTCAGGAAACTCCATCTTACAGCTGTGAGGAAATGAATTCTGCTGATAACTGAAGGAATGTAGAAATGGACCCATCCCAAATTGGGCCTTCTCGATGAGAACAGCCCTGACCAACACCTTGATTATAGCCTCATAGAGGACCCAGCTAAGCTATGCCTGGACTCCTAACCCACAGAAACTGTGAGATAGTAAGTGTGCATTGTTTTAACCTGCTAAGTTTGTGGTAATTTGTTACACACAATACACAATGGTTCATATTCTACTTTTACTTTCTTGTTCAAATGTAAGTGTAAGAGAGAGAGATGCTTGTTTGACAATCTCTGTCTTTCTACAGCTATCTGTGTGCTCTTTTTGTGAGTAGGATGATGGGGGGTGTGATACGGACTGGCATGATGACAAATCAATAACAAGGCTGAGAACAGGCATGAATGGAGCTCCCTGAGATGATGCAGCCCCTCGTTAAGTAAGGAGATGCACTAGCCCCACCATCCCTCCATTTGTACCAAATTGACACCTCCATTGGTGATACTCCCATTGGTCAGGCTGCAGATTTGTCCCCAGGGGGACATGAGAACTAGGCTTGTGTTCCAGGTGCCAGAGCTTCAGCTTATAATTTGTGTTGTTTGAGGGACTGATGTAAGAAAAGATGAATAGATGGATGGATGAATTGGAACAGACAGTCACCTCCAATAGGAAAAGAAAAAGCCTCCAAGTCACCCTGCCTGGGACTGCTTCACTACTTTGCATCCATGTACAAAGGACATCTTGTGGTCATTACTAAGTCAGTCAGTTTTCTCTCTCACTCTCAACCCCACCCAAGTTTCTCCATTTACAAGCATGTCTCACAATTGTAAAATAATAATAAAAATAATCTCAAATCTCAAGACACCCTGTGAAAATGTAATGAAAAGCCACTACCAAACACATTACCCATTAATAAAATTCAGTAATTTTCATTCCTGTGCTGAGAAGCTAAGTTAGAGGACATGGGAAATAGAGAACTATGCTATAAAAAATAGAACCAATGGCATTCATTCTCTTAAACAATCAAAATTTGACTGATGATTTTCCTGATTTACGTCACTCTTTATTGTAAGCCAACATGCACAGTCCAGCTTGAATCTGCAAGAGTCATAAAGGAAACCTCAAATGGCTGTTCATACTATAGTCCTCCTGGGGCATAAGCATTAACGGTTCATAGAAGAAAATAGAATTACCAGCCTTTACTGCTTAAATGCCTTTTATCTCTACTGTACATACATTCTGACAGAGTGATTACCCTAATCTCAAGTGTTGAGAACAAATTAGTTCATTTTAAAATTCATTATTTACAAAGGATTTAGTTCAATATTGAGTTTCTAAATGAACCTCTACATCACATAAGATTAAATCCAGCCCTAGTGTATCCAGGGTGTGAGTAGTAGTAGGAGATGATGGAGAGGCATAGAATGTACCAAATTCTATAGTAGTTATATTCTCACAAGTAATTGGCACAGATTTTTTTTCTGGCAAATAATAAACTACTGCTCATGCCAGTTTCTTATGAAAAATAAAAAATCAGAATCAATTTCTAACTTTGTCTTGTAATTATTTATATTGAGTAACAAAATCTTGAATTCTAAATACTGACTCTTCTCAACTCTATACAAAATTCTGGCAAATTCAAAAATCTATGCTTGCATCATCTACCTATATTAATCCTCCAATTTGATGTTTAAACAGCCCAAAATATTCTGCAACCAGAACAATGTCTAATTTGCTTCTCAAACCTATAGAAATTGTTTGTTTTCAGTAAGTGTAAAAATGTATGAGAGCAAATGTTCCTTACTGGCCCATGGATAGTAAAGGTTTGGGGAAAGGAAAGATAATGGACCTGCTATTTCATGTTAATTGTTAATTGTTTTGTATGTGTTACTCTGTAGCTTTATGAAACATAGATTATTTACATATTAGTAAAAATCAAATAAATACTAAAACTAAACATAAATTAGACAAAGATTGCAAGCATAAAAATAAGACTGAGACAGGCGGATACAAGGTCAAAAGATCTCATGAGACCATCCTGTCCAACATGGTGAAACCCTGTCTCTACTAAAAATACAAAAATTAGCCAGGCGTGGTGGCTCGCACCTGTAATCCCAGCTACTCAGGAGACTGAGGCAGAAGAATCTCTTGAACCTGGGAGATGGAGGTTGCAGTGAGCCGAGTTTGTGCCACTCTACTGCAGCCTGGTGACAGAGTGAGGCTCTGTCTCAAAAAAATAAAAAAAATTGCACAAAATTTAGGCATGAAGAGTTGTTTGATATTATCAAAGGAAAGATTTGTATGTCCTGTAGGCTCTTTATTAACTCAAAGCCTGTCTTGTTTTTTTTTTTTTTAAATTCCCATCCCCACTCCCTGAAAACATAAAGAGCAGTTTAAAAACCCTGAATTCTTTCTCCCTAGTCTTTTCCCACACCCTCCAGGGCCTGGCACCATCAAGAAAAAATATCTGGACAAAACCATCAACTGTCAACAAAGCCAAGGGTCTAGTAGAAAAGCAAGTATAGCAGGAGAGGGAAGAGTAAATGAAGTTTAAAGAGATGGAGGCTTGGCCCTGCGTGCCTGTGTGCATGCAGAGACACACACCCCTCACTCACACACTCTCCCATCTCTCTGACCTTACCTTTTTTTCTTTTTTTTTGAGATGAAGTCTTGTTCTGTTGCCCAGGCTAGAGTGCAGTGGTACGATCTTGGCTCACTGCCTGCCAGGTTCAAGCAATTCTCCTGCCTCAGCCTCCCAAGTAGCTGAGACTACAGGGATGTGCCATGCCACCACGCCTGGCCAATTTTTTGTATTTTTAGTAGAGAAGGAGTTTCGCTGTGTTAGCCAGGATGGTCTCGATCTCCTGACCTCGTGATCCGCTCACCTCAGCTTCTCAAAGTGCTGGGATTACAGGCGTGAGCCACCGTCCCCGGCTCTGACCTTATCTTATATGGCTCTACAACATCTCACTCTGTTCCAGCCGTGGCAGCTGCTTTTTCTGCTCTGTGAACATTCCAGCTCTTTCCTGCCTCAAGGCCTCGACTTTTCCTGTCTGCAATATCCTTTACCAAATACATGGCTCATTCCTTCATGTCTCCACTCATATGTCACCTTATTTTTGAGACATTCCCTGAACATAGCACTTATCAACATCAGACATATTCATTACAGACTACAAATATACATGTGAATAAATATTTACATGAATAAATACATGTATTATATATACTGAATATAAATATATACTCAAATATTTATAGTCATTTCTTATTTAGATTATGAACACCATAAGGGCAGACCCTTTCTTTTGTGTATTGTTTAAGTCCCATCAACTGAAAAAGTATGTAGCTTATTACAGGCACTCAATCCATATCGAGTGAATGTGAGAGGAAGGAAGAGTGAGACTACAGAGGACAGATTTCCCCCGATTATTAATCAAGATGAATTAAGTAAAATTGAGACTCAACACAAGGACAAAATAAAATATTTTGCACAATTCTCTGAATTCTATATATATGTACATGTATATGCTTGCCAATTCAATAAAAGCGAGTTTTTCTTTCTAATAACAAACTGTACTTATGTACTCCTTCCTTCCCTCCTTCCTTCCTTCCCTCCCTCTTTTCTCTTCTCTTCTCTTCTCTTCTCTTCTCTTCTCTTTTTCTTTTCTTCTCTTCTCTTCTCTTCTCTTCTCTTCTCTTCTCTTCTCTTCTCTTCTCTTCTCTTCTCTTCTCTTCTCTTCTCTTCTCTTCTCTTCTCTTTCTTCCCAGAGTCTTGCTCTGCCACCTAGCCTGGAGTGCAGTGGCATGATCTCGGCTCGCTGCAACATCCGCCTCCCAGGTTCAAGCGATACTCCTGCCTCAGCCTCCAAAATAGCTGGGACTACAGGTGTGTGCCACCACGCCCAGCTATTTTTTTGTATTTTTAATAGAGATGGGGTTTCGCCATGTTAGGCAGGTTGGTCTTGATCTCCTGACCTCATGATCCGCCCGTCTCAGCCTCCCAAAGTGCTAGGATTACAGGTGGGAGCCACTGCACCAGGCCCTTATGCACCCTTTCAAAATTTAAGGACGTAGCTGGGGTTATAAGATCACGTCAAAGAAATTCTTACCAATATAGTCCATATATTACTTGGAAAACATTCTAGATCAACAGAGATGCAATATTACATAGGTATTTTTGCATGTATCTCATTTGTTGTTCTTTTTTTTTTTCTTTTCTGAGATGGAGTCTCACTCTGTTGCCAGGCTGGAGTGCAGCTGCACGAACTCGCCTCATTGCAAAGTCCGCCTCCCGGGTTCAAGTGATTCTCCTGCCTCAGCCCTGCTAGTAGCTGGGATTACAGACATGTGCCACCATGCCCAGCTAATGTTTGTATTTTTAGTAGAGACAGTTTCACCATGTTGGCCAGGCTGGTCTCAAACTCCTGGCCTAGGTGATCTACCTGCCTCTGCCTCACAAAGTGCTGGGATTACAGGCGTGAGCCACCATGCTGGCCCATGTTCTTTTTTATTACAGAAAAAATACACTCCTAAAGCAAGACTTCTATTTTCATAAAAGTTTACTGTTACTATTTATTGTCTCAGAATTTGAACACTTAGTATCAGGGGTCCCAATCCCCCAGGCCGTGGACTTTTATTGGTCTGTGGCCTGTTAAGAATGGGGCCACACAGCAGGAGGTGAGTGGTTGATGAGTGAGCATTAGGGTGGAGCTTCGCCTCCTGTCAGATCAGTGGTGGCATTAGATTTTCATAGGAGTGTGAACCCTAATGTGAACTGCACATATGAGGGATCTAGGCTGTGTGCTCCTTATGAGAATCTAATGCCTGATGATCAGAGGTGGAACAGTTTCATCCCCAAACCACGTCCTCCTTTATCCATGGAGAAACAGTCTTCCACAAAACCAGCCCCTGTGTCAAAAAGGTTGGGGACCACTGCTCGCTGCTTAAGATCCTGTCCTCAGTAACTAGTCATCATGAAGAAAAGTGTCAGTTTTTCCTCGTTTAAGATTTTACTAACTAGCAGGAGAATGTGACTTTTAAGAGCTAATTCCCTTCTCCCTTCCAGTGTGTAAACAGACCTAGAAGAGAGAGAACAGGCCACAAAACCGTGAGACAGAAGCCAACTTTCTTTTTCTAAACTCTGAAAGAACAAAATATACAGTCTAACTGGCCTCCAAGGATTGCCAGATGGATTAGTTAAAACAATTAAAAAAATAATTTTTTAGATGAAAGCCACCACAGAAAAGCTAAATCTTACTATTACCTTAGCTGAATACTTTGCTAATCTGTCCATGCTGCATTACAGAATCTATACAACAAATTCCACACACACTGACTTAATGACCTTTGAAGTCTTGAAGAAATTTTCATTCATGCACACTGTGGAGAGGGCCAAGGATTCCCTGAATGTGTGGTCTACTGCCATCTAAGGCCCACATTTAACACACCTGACTGAGATGGAGGCCTATGGGGACACGTTCCTCTTCTTAATTAGCAGAAAGGAGTTAAGAAAAACCCTCGCTTAGTTCTAGACCTACAAAAACAATTAGCCACACAAAAATAGAGAGAGACTTCAACATCCCACTGACAGCATTAGGTCATTGAGAAAGAAAACTAACAAATCAATTCTGGACTTAAATTTGACACTTGATGAATTGGACCTAGTAGACATCTACGCAATATACCACAGAGTATATATTCCTCTCATCTGCACATGTAACATACTCCAGGATCAACCACATGCTCAGCCATAAAGCAAGTCTCAATAAATTCAGAAAAATCAAAATCATACCACACATACCTGTGGATGACAGTAGAATAAAAATAGAAGTCAATACCAAGAAGATATATCAAAACCACACAATAGACCACTAGCAAGGCTAAAAAAGGAAAATGAGAGAAGAACTGAATAAACACAATCAGAAATGACAAAGGTGACATTGCAACTGATCCCACAGAAATACAAAAGATCCTCAGAAACTATTATGAACACCTCATATCCATAAACCATAAAATCTAAAGGAAATGAATGAATGAATTCCTGGAAACACTCAAATTTCAAGATTGAATCAAGAAAAAACTGAAACTCTAAATAGACAAATTTTGAGTTCTAAAATTGAATCAGTAATAAAAAGCTTACAAATGAAACCTCCCCTATCTCAAAAAAAAAAAAAAAAAAACCAAAAAAAAAAAAAAAAAAAAACAAGCCCCAGACCAGAAGAATTTATAGCCAAATTCTACCAGACATGCAAAGAAAAGCTGCTACCAATTCTACAGAAGCTATTCCAAAAAATCAAGGAGAAGGGGCTCCTGCCTAACTCACACTATGAAGACAGCATCACCCTGACACCAGGACATGGCAAAGAAAATAAAAAATAAAACAACAGGCCTATTTAATAGCCATATGAGTTTAGACACAAAAATCCTAAATAAAATACTAGCAAAAAAATGTAGCAGAACGTCAATAAGTTAATTCATTCCTGGGATGCAAGATTGGTTCAACGTATACAAATCAACAAATGTGATTTACCACATAAACAATTAAAAACAAAATCCATATAATAATCTCAATAGACACAGAAAAACTTTTGATAAAATTCAACATTCTTTCATGATAAAAACCCTCAAAAAACTAGGCATCAAAGGAACATACCTAAGAATATATGAGACATCTGTGACAAAACCACAACCAACATCATACTAAATGGATGAAAGTTGAAAGCATTTCCTTTGAGAAATGGAACAAGACAAGGATGCCTACTCTCACCACTCCTATTCAACATAGTATGTGAAGTTTTAGCCAGAGCCATCAGACAAAACAAAGAAATGAAAGGCAACCAAATAGGAAAAGAAGAAATCAAACTCTCTCTCTTCATGGATGATATGATTCTATACCTAGAAAACCCTAATGAGTCTCCCAAAAGGCTCCTGGAACTAGTAAACAATTTCAGAAAAGTTTCAGAATAAAAAAAAATCAATGTACAGAAATCAGTAGCATTTCTATACACCAATAATGTTCAAGCTGAGAGCCAAATCAAGAATGCAATCCCATTTACAATAGCCACACATACAAAAAAACAAAAAAACTTAGGAATACATCTAACCAATGAGGTGAAAGAGAACTACTAAACACCACTGAAAGATACATGTACAAATGCAAAAGCATTCCATGCTCAAGGATTGGCAGAATCGATGTCGTTAAAATGGCCATAGAGTCTAAAGCAATCTACAGATCCAATGCTGCGCCTATCAATCAAACTACCAATGCCATTATTCACATAATTAGGAAAAAAGCTATTCTAAAATTTATATGGAACCAAAAAAGTGCTTCAATAGCCAAAGCAATCCTAAGCAAAAGGAGGCATCACATTACCCAACTTCAAATTATACTGTAAGTCTACAGTAACCGAAACAGCATGGCTCTGGTACAAAAACAGACACACAGACCAATGGAACAGAATAGGAAACCCAGAAATAAAACCACACACCTAGAGTCATCTAATCTTCAACAAAGTTGATAAAAATAAGCAATGGAGAAAGGACTCCCTAGTCAATCAATGGTGCTGGGATAGCTGGCTAGTTACTTGCAGAAGAATGTAAATGGACCCTTACCTGTGACCATACACAAAAATTAACGCTAGGAGAGTTAAATATTTAAATGTAAGACCTCAAACTATAAGAATTCTAGAAGAAAACCTAGAAAACACTATTCTGGACATTGGCCTTGGGAAAGAATGATAAGTTTCTGAAAGCAATTGAAGCAAAAACAAAAGTTGACAATTGGGACCTAATTAAACAAAGGAGCTTCTGTGCAGCAGAATAAACCACAAACAGAGTAAACAACCTTCAAAATGGGAGATAATATTTGCAAACGATGCATCTGAAAAAGGTCTAATACCTGAAATCTATAAAAAGACAATTTAACAAGCACAAAACAAATAACCCCAGTAAAAAGTGGGCAAAGGACATGAACGGACACTCAAAAGAAGACATACAAGCAGCCAACAAACACACAACAAAAGCTTGAGATCACTAATCATCAGAGAAAGGCAAATCAAAACCACAGTAAGGAACCATCTCACACAGTCAGAATGGCTATTGTGAAAAAGTCATATCATAACAGATGCTGATGAGGCTGCAGAGAAAGGGAACACCTATACATTGTTGATGGGAATGCAAATTAGCTCAGCCACTGTGGAAAACAGTTTGGAGATTTCTCAAAGGACTTAAAACAGAGCTACCATTCAACCCAGCAGTCCCATTACTGGGTATATATCCAAAAGAGAAAACACTGTTCGACCAAAAGCCAAATGCACTCATATGTTCATTGCAGCATTATTCACAATAGAAAATACATGGAATCGACCTAGGTGCTCATCAGTGGTGGACTGGATAAAGAAAATATGATATGTATACACTATGAATACTATGCAGCCATAAAAATGAATGAAATTATGTCCTTTGTAGCATCATGGATACAGCTCGAGGCCCTAATTCTAAGTGATTTATGCAGGAGGATAAAACCAAATACTTCATGTTCTCACTTATAAGGGGGAGATACACATTGGGTACTCATGAGCATAAAGATGGGAACAATAAATACTGTGCCCTAATACAGGGGTCAGATATGGAGGGGGGCATCAAAAGAAAAACTACCTACTGGGTATATGTTTATTATCTGGGAGATGGGATGCATACCCCAAATCTCATCACCATGCAAGATACTTATGTAACAAACCTGCACATACATCCCCTGTATGTAAAATATAAGTTGAAATTATAAAAATAAAAGTAAGTAGGACATAAACTTTGGGTACTCCTTAACGTAAAGATGGCAATGATAGACACTGGAATTGCTAGACGGGGAAAAACATGTAGCAGAGTGACAAAGTAGCAAAGAGACAGTAGGAATACATGATCCAACTATTACTTTTTGCTATTTTATACTATGCTCACTACCTAGGTTTTGGGATTATTTGTATCCTAAACCTCGGTAACATGCAATATACCCATGTAACAAATCTGCACATGTACCCCCTGAATCTAAATACACATTCAAAGTATAAACAAGAAAAAAAGAAAAATCCTTACTGACATACCTATCCAGACTCCACTACATATGCTCCTACAGATGAGTTTCAATATAGCAGACATGCCAAACCACGAGCGAAGGACAGATTCTAATAATGCATATTCATTATTAACATTTCATGATGCTATCAAGTTTGGTCATTTTATTAGGTTGTATATAGTTCAGGTTAAAGAAAAAGATGACTAAAGGTGACTAAAATCCAATTGAACATAAGGTACTGTTAACAAAACACCAGGGGTTCAGTCTGGGTCCTGCGGCTCATAGCACAGAAAGCCAATCATTGAAACAACTAGGATTGCCAGGGAAGAAGGTTTTATTTGGCAGCCAAGGAGATAGGAGATCAGTCTTAAATCTATCTCTCTACCAGACTAAAATCAGAGGTTTATAGAGTAGAAATGTAACTGCATCCAGGAAAACAGGTATCAGGGAGGGGTGAAGAAGAGGAGTTGGTCAACAGGAAACAGGTGGTCATTTAGGCAATCATGGTGGGTGTATTAGTCCATTCTCATGCTGCTGAGAAAGACATACCCAACACTGGGTTATTTATACAGGAAAAATGATTTAATGGACTTACAGTTCCACGTGGCTGGGAGGCCTCATAATCATGGCAGAAGGCAAGGAGGAGTAAGTCACATTTTACATGGATGACAGCAGGCAGAGAGCTTGTGCAGGGAAATTCTCCCTTATAGAACCATCAGATCTTGTGAGACTTATTCACTATCACAAGAAAAGCATGGGAAAAACCTGCCTCCATGATTCAATTATTTCCCACTGAGTCCCTCCCACAACATGTGGGAATTCAAAATGAGATTTGGGTGGGGACAGAGTCAAATCCTATCAGTGGATAAGAGATCTGGTTCTTCATTGTCCAGATGCAAGGATTTGGTAAGTTTCAGATCCTTGATAGTGTCTGGGAGGCCTGATGGTTGGTTATCTGAGAAAAGAACTCAGATAAGACAATTGTAACTCTCTCAAATTTTAAGACTGGGAGGGTCAATTTCTATGTTTATTCAAAATAAACCATAAATATCAGTTCAACAGGACAATTGGCCCAGTTTCAGTCCCTCTCTTTCCATTTATCTATTTCTCAATCCTGGGGAATTGATTTTCTGCCTGCTTCATGCTAAAGAGGGGTGTTGTGGGCAGCTCCATACCATGGGTGACCTCATGGCCACCCAATAATCAGAGATTAATCGAATACTATAGTTTTCTTCTGGGAAACAACCTTTCTCTCTCCAGCCCTATACTTCCACCAAAGATAAATCACATCCAGACAAATCTTCTTGCAAAACGAGCTTCAGTCTCATACACCTGGCCCTATTTCACACACAAAGTTCTGCAAGAATCATTGTCCACCTTGGCTCTCCTAAATTGACTTTGCTATAACTTCTTGGAAGGCCATTTCAGTCAAAGTCTTGAGAAAATAACCAATTCCTCCAACTGTGTCTCTTTATAAAAGAAAATAAGTTCTTATTGAACTTATGGAAACAAACACATTGCCGTGAATTAATATTGACAAATAGTTTATGAATTCTGGAGAAATTAGGCAGAGAGAAACATGCCTTAAACTGTGTTTACCAGAGTATACACTACTCAATTGTTAAAGGCTATCTACCTCAAAAGAAAAAAATTCTCTAGACTCTGAAAAACAAAACAATAAGACGTAGTAATATTTCAAGCTAAAAAAGCTATTAAAAATCATTTCCATCTTCCATTACTTCAATCCATGCAATCAACTCCTCCTCTCCTTCACATTGAGTTAGTAATCTTTGTGAACACATCAGCCTTTTAATTAGAGTACTGAAAGTTTTCTCTCTAATCTTATAGCACAATCTCCAAAGTAATCATAAATCAGCATTCAAGTCCTTTCCACGAGCTTCCCCAAAGAAGCAAGCCCTGGATTGTAGCTGATTATAAGTCACTCTTTGAGAGGATTCAACACTAAACAACAATTGTGAATGACAAAAGTCTTAGGACAGCCATAGTTAAAGACCCAGTTGCCAAGGAAATTTGGTTATTTCTGTGGCATGCAACAAGTTACCATAATAATTATAATAATTACTGATAATATATATTAAACCATATAAGAATTTCTGGAACATTATACAATCTTGGAACACATGTTAACAACACATCTATCTAAATATAACCCCCAAAAAGGTAAATAGCATCTCAGATTTGACAATGCTACCTGTATAATTCTAAAACACCAAATAAGCCTAATATGCCTCTCTTGAACTTAAGGTGATCTAATATCCAAAAAATGTTAGTTTGAGGTCAAGAAGACCAAATCTAGAACTTGAAATTTTGTTTTTGGAAAGTTTGTCAAATATCAAAGGGTTAAGACACTTGATATTACAAAAATAAATAATAAATCACTATAAAATAGTCATTTATTTAGCCAAGTGATAAAACAAAAATGTTTACTGTTTGATAGAGAGAAGATTTGATTTAGTTTCCTAAACACTCAGACTTAATAAAGACAGCATGAGGCCAACCACATCAATATCTCCTCCCTCTATTTTTCCCCTGTGGTTTATTCAAAAGATAAACAAAATATTTTATTATCTCATTAATATTATACAAAAGTTTTGTTCAAAAGAGAAAACCTAATTATACTTTTGGATGGTGTATTATTAAGCATAAAGCTAATTTTAATGACACCTTATAAGAAATCCTATCTAATTTTAATCAGTTTGGCCAATCACAGGGTAAGATTTCCAAAAACCTTTTAAATATTTTACAATTTTCTATTAAAGAGCAAGTCACTGCTGTGAGAAAATCCTCTTATTCCAACACAGGGGCCCAAATATTGGCCTTGAAACAGTGTGCTCTTGATACTAATGTTTGATTTATAGAAAAACTCTGCACTAGTCTTGTTAGAGTAGGCAGATAGATAGACATGCGCAGGAAAGGAAGCACTGTGAAAGGGAGGCTCTGGGAAAGGAAACTTTGGGGTTGAAACCCACTGACAGTCAGCAAAATACAACGGCTCTAATGGCTACATCTAGCTTTGTGCTTGGGCTTATCTAGCCATGACTGGGACTGCAGGCCCTGGCTGCAGATAAGCATGGTAGGGACTTTACCTCCTGAAAATCATGCACAATACTCAAATAATTCACCCTAGAGTGGTGTTTTGCTCATTATAATAGTAAAAACACACCCATGGGTGGAGATTTTAGATGCTAATGAGACATGCAACATGTGTACTAGCATGCATGGCCATAATACATGTGTGCCAGGGGACCATGAAAACATGCTTGGTAGTAACAATTTTTTCATGAATAATCGTGTAAGAACCCCACAAAGGGGCTTCCCCAGTGTTGAGTGTCATGACTCAGATAGCCTAACCTGTGAACTGTTCTTCAGGGTAAGTGCTATGGTGGTCCCAGACTACCTGGTTGACTACCACCTTCTTTGCTTTACTAAAGATGAAAGGAAAACTTCCTACTCCTAATGCTATTCTTGCTGTTTTAAGGCAAGGCTTTTTTTTTTTTTTTCCTCTTCTCTCTCACTTACTTGCAAATCTCCAGGACAATTCCCTCAGTCACTGTGACTTTGCTCCCTATGTTGGATTTCTCGGGTCATCTGACAGGTGACAAGCAGAGGTGGGAGGGCTTCAAGGTCCTCACCATGTAGTCTAAGTCAGTGTGCCCTCCCTTGAACTCTACATTTATTTTTCCCCAATAATAAAGTTCAGCATTGCCCTTTCTCTTGTCTTTTGGTCCTTTACCTGATTCCCTCAAGTTGGGATTTAATTTCTTTTTATATTTGCATGCATGGGGCTCAAAGGCATACACGGGACAGACTTTTTATTTGATCTCACTATTTCTTCATTTTTAAACAGGATGGTAAACCAAATTCGGGAAGTATTTTCCAGGTCCCTTACCCTTTAGGCCCTTTGTCCTTCAGAGATCTCAGGACACCCCAATTATATTCTTACTTTACTGGCTCACTTGTATCTGGAGACTTTTGTCTATTTTTCCCTTTTATCTTTGATCCACAAGGTTGATTTAGAGGTCCTTTTTGTTGTGTATGTCAGGACACCTCTGCACTTATCCAGGGCAAATGGAGTTTTGTCTCTGCACAGAGAAAGACTTTAGTTGCTGGGTAAAACACACTTTCAGCCAGACTCCCTTTATGGGACCTAAAAAACCTAATGGGTATGGCCTCTCACACCTCACAAGAAAAATAAAGATGGAAATCAATTCAGTTAGATACAAACATTCCTGTCATAAAATCAGGCCTACTACTTGTCCTACATGACTCCAGAAGGCTTCTATTTTCCAAAGCCCAAAGGGCTGCAGATGCTTGGGCAATGAGCATTCCCTTGAGATGGGAGCTGCTCTATAAACACTCCCTCCAGGGGTAGTTGGTCCAGGTGGGCCCCAGGGAGGCCTGGTGCAGGTTGTTGAGCCTGAGAGAACAGGAATACTCCCTTGTCTTCTCTTTCAGATGAGTACTATTTTTCTATAGGATCCAGGTCCCCTGACTAAAAGGTTGAATGAGAAAACAAGTGTGACTCCCTTGTCTTCTTTTTCAGGTAGGACCTTTCTGATTTCCTTCCCTCTTTCATTTGGGTCATGTCAAGGATGCATCTGAACTGTAAGTGAGATTCCTAATGCCAGAACATGTAGACTCACCAAAGGGCACTTTGTTAAGGTCCCTTCTCTGCAAGCACTAGTGGGTGTGAAACCCACTTGATAGTCCCATAGACAGATTTTTTTTTTGATAAACAGAAATTGACCTTTCTGATCTTAAAGCTTGAAATTTATATTTGTCTGAGTTCCTTCCTCAGGAAATGACCTTCAGGCCTCTCAAAAATATTATCAAAGAACTGAAACTCACCGGATCACCACATCCAGATAATGAGATGACACACCCCTCATTAGTCATGATTATTTCCTTACCCCTCCCTAGTTCCTGTTTTCCAACATTGTTACGTTTCTTCCCTGTTGTATAAACCCCTCATTTTAGTTAATCAAGGAGATGTAATTGAGACTGATCTCCTGTTTTGGCTGTAGCATGTTATTAAAGTCTTCTTCCTTGGAAATTGTTGTCGTCTCAGTAGTTGACTTTCTGTGTGGTGAGTAGCAGTACCTAAACCAAACTCCTGGTGTTTTGGTAACAGTGGCACAATGAATGGGCCTCTTAATAGACCAGGTCACCAGGAATCCAGATCTCCATACCCCAGGATTTCCCCCACTCAAGTGTATCCTTAAAAATTGAAATAAAATTGACTTTCAAACCCTAAAACCAAAAAGATAACGCTAATTTTCCTTTACATAACTATAAAAATCCTGGCCAAAGAATGGAAGTACAAATTTTAATACTATTCTTCAGCTGGACCTTTTCTGCCACCATCAGGACAAATGGTCAGAGGTCCCCTATTTACAAACCTTCATGGTCTTAAGGGAAGACCTTCATCTTTGTAAAGCTTGTAAAGTAGACGCCACTGTTTTGACTATGCTTAGACACCTGATCCAGAGCCCATGGAGAAGACTTGGAAACTCTCATGCACACTCCCCTCAGCCTCCTCCACCAGAGGCCAAAGAGGGAGAAATAGTCACCCCTGGCTCTTCCTCCAGGCTCTGCCCATTACAAGAGCTAAGTGAACCAACCAGAGAAACCCAGGTCCAGGTCCTCTTTACCAGGTAGGACTTTTGTCAAGTTATGGAAAACCTAGGAAAGTTTTTGGGTGACCCCCAAGAGGCTGATAAAGGACTTTCAAAATTGACATTTACCTTTAAATTAAGAAAGGATATTTGTATCTGCTGGGATAAGCATTCTCATGAGAAAAAGTCAGACCATCAGTGAGGCAACACTCCACTGTGGGGATGACCTACCTGTAGGACTGTTGAGGCCATGTGCATTCCTCATCAGGACCCCAGTTGGAACTACAATACCCAAAATGCCTCAGACACTAGAAAAATTATTTTAAAAGTTGGCCAGAGTTGGCCCAGGTCCTTACTAAAATCTGAAAAATGGGTCCCCTAAATCCCAACAAATCCCCTTATGGAAAAGACTTTTTACTGTCTTACTTTCCACTCCAACAACAATCAAGATTTCTGACATCTGTAGTTGGATCCATCATTCCAAAATAAATACCTGGAAAGGCTCCAAAGAACAAGAAACAGAACCAACATCCAGTTACTTTTGTGAACTACTAGAGGACCTGAAGTTTCTCTTCAAACCAAAAGATAAGTAAATGCCTTCTCCTTCCTCATCTTAGAATTTTCAGATCCAAAACATCAAACAGATAATGTTGACTCAACTTAAAATAGCCTCACTCTTGAGAATCTTATTTAAAGGGAACAGAAGAAAATGAAAATAAGGTAAAAGAAAGAAAAAATAGAAAGTAGGGGAAAGTGATATAAAAAAGTTATGAATATGAAGATGCATTTTTGGTAAAGAAGGTTATAAATGAAAGAAATTTTATATAAGGAAAGACCCTGTATGGTAAATTCTTGTCCTAAAGTAAAATGACTAAATACTTAGAAAAGAGGGAAGTTTAGGACAAGCTGGAAAGTCCAAGCATGTTACAGATGGTCTGTGTAAGTTGCAAAATGGGAAAGAAAAATGTAAAAACTGGCAACTACTGAATCTTCTTCTGTCTATAGGTATGTAAGTATGTGTTTATATATACACACATATATACATCACAGAAACATATATAGTGTCTGTGATGTATATATAAAAGAATGCTAATTAATTGGCTTAAAGAAAAAGTGATTAAATCAAATATTTTCTCAGGAAAACAGAAACTTCAGTGCCATTTAGTTCATGTGACTTTAGTAGTCTTTGGCAAATAAAGACAGTTTTAAATATTATTTGTAACATGAAATGAGAATGTCTTCAAAATTTAGACATTTGGTATAAATTATGCAGGTAAGATATGAGGTCTACTAAATGCTTTAAAGTCATAAACAGATTCTGTGACTTTTGATAAGTGTTCAACTTGCCTGATATAGAGCCATTAAATTCTAAGTAAGGCCTGGGGACATGTGCAGTTAGCCATTTCCACTAGCTATGCTGGCAAGAGCCAGACTTTATCTGTGATTGTATATCTATTCCTCCCTAACAATTGGAGGGGAAGTTTCTCTCTGATTTGTCTTTCCTCTGATGTGACCTTCCTAAACCATCCAGTCAGTTCCTATCTCCCTTACCTACCAAGTTTGCATCTCAAAAAGAGTAGCCATAGCTTTTCTCCTCTTACTTATGGCTCTGGGGCTAGAAACCAGATTAGATGAAGTGGAAACAGGAGCTGCAGAAATTTTAAGCTCTCAACAAGAGCATGCCATGTTATCACATGAGGATGGTCCACCAAAGCCACCACACCTTAGACATCAACATCTCAGTTCAGGGAGGAACCTCTGCTATACTTAAAAAAGAATGTTGCTTTGATGTGAACCAGTCAGAAGTCATACAGGACATCATTCAATGGCTACAAGAAAGATAAACATCTACAGGTCCATTCTTGGGGACATGGAACATCTTCAATTGATTCTGGCCTCCTCTGTGGGCCCACCCTCCGCTGTCCTCCTTCTCCTCTTAGGTCCTTGCCTCATCAATTTATTAACTAAATTTATTTCCTCCCACATTCAGGCTACCTGTCTGCAAATGATACTTCAGCAGGGATATCAATCAATTATACTTGGAGACACCAAAACTATGCACCTTGGCTTGGATGCCAATGGGCAAAAGTTTCAGGAAACTACGGAGAGACTCCTTCCAAGACAGAGAGGAAGACAGTGAGACTCTTCATCTTATGTCAGCAGGAAATAATTATAGAAGACCTACATGTCCTTATATCCAAAGATTTTCAGAGTGTCAATTGCTTGAGGGGGGAATGTTAGAGTAGGCAGATAGATAGACATGAACATGAAAGGCAGCCCTGAGAAAGGCATCCTTGGAGATATATCTCACTGAGACTCAGCAAAAAACAGTGGCTACAATGGCTGCATCTGGCCTTATGGTTGGGCTTATCTGGTCTTGACTGGGACTTATTAGGCCCTGGCCAGAGATAACCAGCCAGAATCTTTAACCTCTGACAAGCATGCACACTCCTCAAATAACTCACCCTAGAGTAGCCTTTGCTCATTATAATAGTAAAAAATACACCCTTGGGAGGAAATTGAATATGACAGTGAGACACACAACATATGTACTAGTATGTAGGGCCATAATACATGTACATCCAGAGAACTGGCCAAAATATGCTTGCTAGTGGCACCCCTTTACATCTTTTTAATGAATAATCATGTAAGATCCCCATAAAGGGGATTTCCCTGTTTCAGCCAATGCTAGCTCATTCTCTCAAGCAGCTTGTTCTGCCTTGTCTTTCAGTGTACTGTCACTTTATGTAAACTCTGCTACTACTTAACTCTTGCTGCATGTCTCTTGGCTGAATTCCTTCTTCCAAGAAGACAAGTATCAAGGACCCCACACGTCCCAGCGACCATCTTATCTCTCAACATCAACCCTTACTATCTCTCACATGTCCAGTTCTTCTCTAATAGTGTCTAAGCATAGAGGGATTGAATAGTTTAAATTTCTGGCTCTTTGTCTTACAAGAGCATTTCATTTTGATTGCCACCTTCTCACAGGTCTGAAAATGACTGGTGCCAATGCAATAGGAGCCAGTGCCTTTTTTAGATCCAGGGGTTAAAGCCCTGTAACTTAGTACAATAATTAGTTAATAGGACATTTATACTGCAGAAAGTCCTATAATTCTCTCTGATATGTCACAAATTAAAACACTGTGATTAGGTGTTTAGTAGTTACTGCCTGCAGCACTTAAAACACTGTATTAAAATAGGTTACTCATTGCATATGTCTAATTGCTGGCATTCTAGTGACAGAAGTATGACTACAAGCATCACAAATATGATAGGTCTTATGCCAAACTTATCAAAGTAAGACAACTACTCTCTCCATCATTAAAAAAATGGTAAATACAAATATCACTTTTAGAAAATCAGCAGGAGGATAAATAATCTTTCACTGAAATTCTGTACAACAAAATAGGGGCAAAGTAAGAACCATTACACAACTTCTTTTCTTCTGTGTCTGTATTTATTTATGTTTTTTAGATAGGGTCTTACTCTGACATCCAGGCTGGAGTGCAATGATGCAATCTCGGCTTACTGCAGTCTTGACTTCACAGGCTCAAGTGATCCTCCCACCTCAGCCTCCAGAGTAGCTGGGACTACAGGCACACACCACCATGCCCGGCTAATTTTTAAATTTTTAATTTGTAGAGACAAGCTTTCGCTAGGTTGCCCAGGCTGGTCTTGAACTCCTGAGCTCAAGCAGTCTGCCTGCCTTGGCCTCCCAAAGTGCTGGGATTACAAGTGTGAGACATTTCAGCTATTTAAAAGAGTGTCATAACACTTTTCCAAGATTGATTTCTAGATAAGGTATTGACAACTGATTAGATAAATTTTACCACTAGAATCTTCAAACCAGTGCAACACTTGTACATATTTTGTTTTTAAGTATACACATGAAGGTGTATCAGGGATAAATGGCTTGGGTTCAAAAATCACTAGAAAGTCTCACATTTTTAAAATTACTACTTAATCCAAGTGACTATCACTTAATGTTAATATTGGTAAACACAACTAAAGTAGTTTAGGAGAAATCACAATCAACATAATTTTGTTAACGACATGGCCAACCTTTCCTGAACATTAAAACTTTGTATCCATATCACAGTTTTCCCTCATTACCTAAAGGAAAACATCTGAAACCAACTCAAATTATTGATTGAATTGAATTACTGTGGAAATAAACACCATTTCAACATTTTTACTCTCACCTTCTTTTTCAAATAACAAAAAATGTACTATTTTTGCCAGGTGCAGTGGCTCACACCTGTAATCCCAGCACTTTGAGAGGCTGAGGCAGGTGGATCACCTGAGGTCAGGAGTTTGAGACCAGCCTGGCCAAAATGGTGAAACCCTATCCCTACTAAAAATACAAAAACTAGCTGGGTGTGGGTGACAGGCACTTATAATCCCCTCTACTCAGGAGGTTGAGGCATGAAAATCCCTTGAACACAAGAGGCAGAGGTTGCAGTGAGCTTAGATGGTACCACTGCACTCCAGCCTGGGTGACAGAGCAAGACTCCATCTCAAAACAAAAGTCCCATTTCTGCTCAGAACTTCTAAAAATATGTCTTTTATTTACTTTTATTTATCTATTTATTCATTCATTATATTTTGTCAGGGAACTTAAAGCTCTTGTAGCTATCTAGATCATCAGAGATAAGCAAAATGAATGAAGTTTATTTTATTTTATTTTATTATTATTGTTTGAAACAGTCTTGCTCTGTCTCCCAGGCTGGAGTGCAGTGGCATGATCTCAGCTCACCACAACCTCCATCTTCCAGGTTGAAGCAATTCTCCTGCCTCAGCCTCCTGAGTTGCTGGGATTACAGGCATGTGCCACCACACCTGGCTAATTTTCATATTTTTAGTAGAGACAAGGTTTTGCCATGTTGGCCAGGCTGGTCTTAACTCCTGACCTCAGGTGATCTCCCCACCTTGGCCTCCCATGCTGGGTTTACAGGCGTGACCCACCATGCCCAGCCAGCAAAATGAATTAAATTTTAAATAGGTGGTACACTCTATTAATTTTTGGAAGTTTGGCAAGACAGATTAGGAATTTTAGATAAGTAAAGCAAATGATAAATTGTTGGAAATGCATAGGAAACAAAGTGACTATTCACAGAACTAAATAAAAATCCTTCTATTAGAAACTAAGAAACATATATATGTTTTTATATATGTTATACATATATTTTATATATATATGTTTCTTAGTTTCTAATGGAAAGATTTCTATTTCTAATGGAAGGATATATATACATATATATATATATATATATATATATGAAAACAAACAGCAAATAAATGAAAATTAGAAGCAAAAGCAAATAAACAGGAAACCAAACGCCAATTTTTCTCCTACTCAGTTCACTTTGGAGTCTACAATGTTATCCAGAGCCCGAAAACCACAGGATGAATATTTTGTTCCTGATATACATATTAATGTCTTTAAGCCCACTAATACCACTATATATTTTGTGCAATTTGGGAATTCACTTTAGGTGTGTGACCAGTAAGTACTTTAGTGGTAGTCCTATCTATGCAAAATTGCGAATATAGTGTGAAGCAATGCAAGCACTTACGTGAAATTCAGCTCCATGCTGAGTCTGGCTTGGTGCTTACTTATATTAAAAAGAGTTGCCAAATTGCCAATGTATTTCTTTACAATACATATATATTTTTGAGATGGGGTCTCACTCTATCACCACAGCTGGAGTGCAGTGGCACGATCTCAGCTCACTGCAAGCTCCACCTCCCAGGTTCATGCCATTCTCCTGCCTCAGCCTCCCAAGTAGGTGGGACTATAGGCACCTGCCACCATGCCTGGCTAATTTTTTTTGTATTTTTAGTAGAGACGGGGTTTCACCATGTTAGCCAGCATGGTCTCGATCTTCTGACCTCATGATCTGCCCGCCTCGGCCTCCCAAAGTGCTGGGGTTAAAGGCGTGAGCCACCGCATCTGGCCACTTTATAATATTTTTTAACTTACTTTCATCAAGACTAAGAGCTTTATAAGCAGTTTTAATTGACAATTTTTTTCCAATTTTCTATGAAGGTTTAAAGAATATTTTACTACCTAATATTTTACTATCTTTTTAACTTTCTGTTTTCTGTATATATGCATGAAGATAGAGAAATAGGAAAAGAATTATGTGTGACTTATATAGATCATCTATGATATGCTTGGACTTTCTGCTTTGTCCTAATTTTTTTTTTTTTTTTTTTTAATAACTATTCATTTTACTTTAGGACTAAAATTCACCATACAAATTTATTTCTCATATAAAATTATTCTCTTTTCTTTATAGCCTTCCTTACTGTAAACATATCTTCATATTTCTAACATTCTCCACATCTCTCTCCCTTGTGTACTGATTCCTTTCTACCCAGTTTCATAAATATCCCTTGTCAACTCCATAATTTGAATTAACCTTTAGACAACTTCTGAATTTGAAAACATTATTCTTTTTTTTCAATGAAAAGACATCCTCTTTTGCACATTTTATATACAGAATTATATATTAACTAGAATTCGTATTCTTAATAACCTTAAATTTTAGTGAAAACCTAAGAAGCAAGAAATCTTGAGCTATCAGATATTAGTATTTTATAGATGAGAACATTTCACAGATTTTAGAGGTTTATTCTCCCTGTATCACAACTCCTTCTTAATTGGCAATGACTCAGACATCCTACAAGTGTCTATTATTCAATCCAAAATAACTTTCATATTTAAATTACACAGAAAGTTCACTGACAGCATTTATCCGATTTATATGTACTCAATTCTCTCATTTTAAAACAGCTTATCTAGATTTCTTCTGAAAACTGAAATATTAAACAAAGCTAATCATCAAGGTATTTCTTTCTTAATGATTTTTAATTGCCTGTGAATATCAGATGTTCACCTAAGTAAGAACCTTAAAATTAAATACATAGGTATTTTGCTAACATAACTCAGAAGATTCAGCTGTTTTTATTAAGCTAGCAATAATAATTCAGTCTTATTTGTCCAAAAAGTCACACAAAAATCATTATGCTTTGGCTGGGTTGACAGTTTTATACCTTCTCTGTCAAACCCTGACATCTCAAAATATCTAGCAGACACAAATACAAACCCAGGAAAAATGTATGCTGACAATTCTGAAGACATTTCTATTTTTATTTTACCAATAATTTTTAAACCAACTTGTTTATTAAAGATTTACTTAAGTCACATGAACTTAAAAATTGCTTGGACTTATTTATTTATAAGCACTCTTACTTATAAGCCGTATTGGTACTGTGTAAAACAACACATAGCATGTAGACACACATACACACACACATACAAAGAACCAATAGCTTCTACCTCAGAATTCTAGCCATGAGATAGCATACAAACTTGCTGGTCAGATGGCCAAACTTTGTCCTGATAGGTAATCCAGTGAAAGCTGTGAACCAAAATTTTGGGTAAAGTGATTTCCATGGCAGTTTTATTTGTAAAGGCAAACCTTCCCAGATTCCAGAGAACACTGGAGGCCAAACAGCACCACAGAAGAACATCACTTGGAACCTACTAACCAGTCCCAAATCTGCAGGATAAAAGCCTGAATACACAGAACTCCATCTCACTTTCCCATTCAACAGCAAACTCCAGGTTCCAAAGAACACTGGGACTAAACATTATTACAAAAGAGTAACAGTTTATTAAATTCTAATTTCCCATGGCTATATCAACACACACAGAAGCAATCACCAAAACACAATGCAACTGCTGCCTCAGAAAACAAGCTCCCTGGAATGTCTAAACTGAAACAGTCAGGGTGCTTGTCAGTTGGGCTTGTCCCAAATGTAAAGGGAAATTCCTTTAAAGGTTTCCAGTATTAAGAGGAGTAGATCCTGCTGTCTGAGCCAATAAAGGACACTAACCTATCTGGATGCAGATGTCAAATTTCAAAGGCTGCTTGTCCTAGGCAATCAGGAATGTGGTTGAGGCCAGCAGCGGTAGGGCCAGAAGGAGAGAGCAAGACCCACCTTCAGCCAAAACAGGGTCAGGAAGCTGCTTAGGAAGGCTTCCAAAACTCTCTCAGCACAACTTAGTTGAGCCACAAGCAATGTGGTCTCAGAGAATCAAAATTTGTTACCAAAACACCAGGGATTGGGTCTGGGTCCTGCTGTCACTGCACAGAATGCCAATCACTGAGAAAATGAAGATTGCCAGGGAAAAGGTTCTACTTGGGTGCTGCAGCTGAGGAGATCAGTCTCCTGATCAGTCTCAAATCCATCTCCCTAACTAACTAAAATAAGGGGGTTATAGAGCAAAAATGTAACTACGTGCAGGGAAACAGAATTAAGAAGAGCTAAGGAAGAAGAGTTGATCAATAGGAAGCAAGTGGTTGCTTAGGCAATTGTGACAGGTGAGGGGTACCTCACTGTCCACATGGGGTGATCTGGTAAGCTTAAGTTCCTTAATACTATCTGGGAGTCCTGGCAGTTGCTTTCCTTAGAAAGGAACCCAGATAAGACAAACATAACTTTCTCAGGTTTCAAGACTGGGAGGGTCAATTTCTATGTTTATCAAAAAGAAACAATAAACATCAGTTCTATTGGACAGTTGGAAAGGTTTCAGTACCAGGAGCTACTGGTTTGAAACATTCTTCCCAGCTCCTCCTTCCTGGTCTCTTCTCCATCCCTCCATCCCTCCAAAGTTGGTAGTGGAAAGTCTTCAAACAAGTATCAGGGTGAGGGTCAGTGGGACAGATATTTGTTTCTCTCATCTCAAGCCACAGTGGAGAAACACACTGAAAGAAGGAAAGATGGCATACTTTAGCATTTTCCCACTGTTCTTTTCTCTACAAATGTCATTTGTAAAATGTTAAAGTATAAATAGTGCAATGTATGCTGAAACCTTGACTGCTGCCTTTTCCTGCTTTTTCCCTTTGAGACTTATGTTTGGGTAATCCTTGCATGCTCTGTGATATAGCTTGGATATTTGTCCCCACCCAAATTTCATGTTGAATTATAATCCCCAGAGTTGAATTATAATCCCCAGTGTTGGATATGGGGCCTGATTGGGAGGTGTTTGAATCATGGGAATGGATCCCTCATGGTTTGCTCCTGTCTTCATGATAGTGAGATCTAACGTGATCTGGTCATTTGAAAGTGTGCGGCACCCCCCGCCTCCACACCCACACACACACACTCTGGCTCTCTTGCTCCTGCGTTCACCATGTGACATGCCTGCTCTCCCTTTGCCTTCCATCATAATTGTAATCTTCCTGAAGCCTCCCCAGAGGCAGATGCCAGTGCTGTGCTTCCTTTATAGCCTGCAGAACCATGAGTGAATTAATTTCTTATAAATTACCCAGTCTCAGGTATTTCTTTATAGCAATGCAAGAGTGGCCTAATACACTCTGATAGTAAGGCTAGCTTTTGTACAGTGTTCTGGCCCATGCTATGTGCCTACCAACCTAGTGAAGACTCTCATGATGATCAAACTTTGAAGCAAAATGACAGCTTTGTTACTTGTCATACTTTCACCCTGACTCTTTTTTTGTTTGTTTGTTTTGTTTTTGAGACAGAGTCATGCTCTGTCACCAGGTTGGAGAGCAGTGGTGCGATCTCAGCTCACTGCAACCTCTGCCTCCTGAGTTCAAGCAATTTTCCTGCCTCGCCTCCCGAGTAGCTGGGATTACAGGTGCCTGCCACCACGTCAGGGTAGTATTTTATTTTATTCTATTTTATTTGAGATGGAGTCTTGCCCTATTGCCCAGGCTGGAGTGCAGTGGTGCCACCTCAGCTCACTGCAAGCTCCGCCTCCTGGGTTCACACCATTCTCCTGCCTCAGCCTCCCAAGTAGCTGGGACTACAGGTGCCCACCACCACACCTGGCTAATTTTTTATATTTTTAGTAGAGACAGGGTTTCACCATGTTAGTCAGGATGGTCTTGATCTCCTGACCTGGTGATCCACCTGCCTCGGCCTCCCAAAGTGCTGGGATTACAGGTGTGAACCACCGCACCTAGCCCTTTTTTGTATTTTTATTAGAGACAGGGTTTTGCCATGTTGGCCAGGGTGGTCTCAAACTTCTGGCCTCAACTGATCTGCCCGCTTTGGCCTTTCAAAGTGCTGGGATTACAGGCATGAGCTACCATGCCTGGCCTCACCCTGACTCTTAAAAATATACTTTAAAACATTACAATTTCCTCTTGAAATAATGGATCTAGAGCAATGATCATTACAGGCTGATACAAATACTAGGCCCAAAGCTGATGGGGTTGGATCAGTCTGATAACACCAGAATGGATTTATCAATGTTAGCACCACTCAATGGAAAACCAGATACTCATCTGATGGAAGCACACAAAACCATCTATGATGTATTTGTGCCAAGAAAGCAAACATAAACTATCTAAGCCTCTAGGTCTAGCAACCAGCTTATAGTAAAAATGGAAACAAAAATCCAAATCGCTGAAAACTGGGGATATAACCAGCAAAATCCAGAATGTGGGAAACTGCAGAATGAATGACTCGATTTCATTCCCAGATGCATTGTGGGAAAAATAAAGATGCAGGAGGAACTCTAAGTTTAAAATGATTTGAGACTTTTCAAACTAATGTTCAGATCTGAATTTGAGCAAACCAACTATGAGAAAACATTTATGAAATAATAATTAGAGCAACTTAAACATTGACTAGATATATGACAATAAGAAATCGTTTTTTTTAAATGTTTTAATTGTGTTGAGGTTATACTTTTAAAAGAGCTCTTGTCTTTTAGAAATACATACTAGGCAGAGTGCAGTGGCCTTGGGAGGCCAAGGCAGGTGGATCACTTGTGGCCAGGAGTTCGAGACCAGCCTGGCCAACATGGCAAAATGCTGTCTCTATTAAAAATACAAAAATTTGCTGAGTGAAAAAAATTGCCAAGTTTGGTGGCGCATGCCTATAGTCCCAGTTACTCAGGAGGCTGAGACAGGAGAATTGCTTGAATCTGCAGGGTGGAGGTTGCAGTGAGCAGAGATCATGCCACTACACTCCAGCCTGGGTAACAGTGCTTGGTACTGTCTCAAAAAAAAAAAAAAAAAAAAAAAAAAAAAAAAAAAAAAAAGAAAGAAAGGAAAAGAAAAGAAAATGAAATACGTACTAAAATGTACATGTATGAAATTATATGATGTAAAAAATTTGGTGGTCCAGTGGGGGTGAGATGGGTGGGGGGAATATATATGAAATGGTATTGCTCACATGGTGATGACTGCTGAATTTCATTATACTGTTCATTATGTCCATGAAGTTCATTATACTGTTCCCTCTACCATTGTACAAATCAGATATTTTCCATAACAAATGTTTTTTTAAAAACAGGATTTCAAAATAAACATTTCTTCTTTTATATCTAGTTGTAGCTTGAACCATGGAATACTTGTAGGCTACATGAAACATTATTCATTTTAATTTTAAGCTCTGTTTTGTGGACAGAGCTCCTTTTGACTGAGGTATATCATCCTCAGTCTCTTTTTCTGTTCTGTATTTGCATCATTTTATTGAAAAGGGCAAATACAAAGAATGGTTTTTAAGAAGGTACAATCTCTATGGGATTATTTAGGTAGCTATTTTAAATAAAATATATGCATTACTTTTATTTTTTAATTTTTTTGAGATGGAGTCTTGCTCTGTTGCCCAGGCTGGAGTGCAGTGGCGTGATCTTGGCTCACTGTAACCTCTGCCTCCTGCCTCAGCCTCCCGAGTAGCTGGGACTATACAGGTGCCTGCCACGATGCTCAGTTAATTTTTGTATTTAGTAGAGATGGGGTTTCATCATGTTGGCCGGGCTGGTCTCAAACTCTTGACCTCAACTGATCTGCACTCGCTTTGGCCTCCCAAAGTGTAGGGATTGCCAGCGTGAGCCACTGTGCCTGGCCTGCATTGCTTATTTTTCACACAACTACTTCTGCAGTGCAGAAAGAAAAAAAGAAAACTAAAAAAGAAAGAAAATAAAACAAAGAGCCAAAAGGGGCTTCCTTAATATTATAGAGTCAAGATTACTTGCCTAAAATGGTTATCTTTTAAAATAATGCATATTAAATGGAAACTAACAAACACTCTTTGTCTTCCACTTCATTTGCACTCAGATCAATATTGCAAATTAATTGTTTAAACACTGCTGGAAAAGCTGGCATCGCATTGTTTTTGTTTTTGGCAAATTTAAGTGGAAATGAAGCCATTTGGAAATAATTCAAAGACTAATTGCTTTTGGGAGGAGTTCTCCTAAAGCTAGCTGTAATCAGTAACTAAAATATTTCTTTTTAACATACTGACTTATGTATTACTTCTCAAACACTCCTCTTGTTTAATTCTGCAAACAATTCGGAAACTCAGTAATCTGTTGAAAATCTCTGCCCTGTAAGCCTCTCTCCTTTTTTTTAAATGCAACAGCAAAAACAAGATGAATAATTTACCAATTTCTACTATGAATTCTACTAATGGCAAGACATGTCGTGCTAACAAAATGGAATAGGTAGCACTAAAACCCAGAAATTCAAATTAAGCAATTTAGTCTTGTATTTTTATTATTTAGCTTAGCATGAGTAAAGAGGCTTCCTAACAGAAAAGAAAAGGAAAGAAAACACTGTCGGAGAAGCAGCATCCATCAACTGGCGCTTAATGAAACTATGTGGCTCTTTAAATTCAAGCCCTCATTTCTACTAAGAATATCTAAAACATTCAGAATTATTTATGTGCAAAAAGATACTCATGGCTTTGCTTTTCACCTAATAAATAGCAGAAAGCTAAAGCATTTCCTTTTCTTAGAAATATGCTTATAATAGTATCTACGAAAAACTAATGCTCTGTGACAGAATAGCAGCACTTCTTTGTTTCATGTGAGAATGTTCCTGCTCAGAGACAAAAGGTTTTTCTGCTTCTTTCATTACAAAACCTTTTATTCTATATGGCTGTGGTTGGTTGGGCCTAATTCATTCCGTAACTTGCATCCTTATTGGGGAAGGGCATGTTACTTTCAATAGAGGTTTGTGCCACTGCTGCTTAATACCCCTGTCCTCTTCCAGCTTACCAACAAGAAAATCAAGCTATGTCTATCTAGTGCTTATCACTTTCTTGTTCAATCTTGCTTTTGGATGAACATGCTAAATATACTAATAGCACACTGAGTATGTTGTATTTTAGAAACACATGGAAACATGTATATGTATACAATGATATAATGTCAAAAATTTGCTTCAAATAGTCCAATGGGTGTTAGGGGGATTGGTGGGAAACTTGTCTTCTGATAATCTCAAATAAAGTCCTAGAGTTAAAATGGAAAAAGTTAAACTCAGTTACTTTGGAGTTTAAGTTTTTCAGGAAACTCAGTTGCTATAGGTTATTTGGCCTCCTTCCTCAAAGTCAGTAAGATAAACAAAGGTGGTGAGTGACATCATTGGAGCATGTAGAAAGGAAACATGTGCCTAGGGCAGCTATATACTTTGCAGTGCAAAATGAAAATGTAGATACCTGTGTCCAAAATGCCAGAAAAAAGTGTAGTTAAAAGTACTAAAATATAGTTTCTTTCTTTCTTTCTTTCTTTTTTTGAGATGGAGTCTGGCTCTGTAGCCCAGGCTGGAGTACAGTGGCGCGATCTCCGTTCACTGCAAGCTCCGCCTCCCGGGTTCATGCCATTCTCCTGCCTCAGCTTCCCGAGTAGCTGGGACTGCAGGCGTCCGCCACTGCGCCCGGCTAATTTTCTGTTTTTTTAGTAGAGACGGGGTTTCACTGTGGTCTAGATCTCCTGACTTCGTGATTCACCCACCTCGGCCTCCCAAAGTGCTGGGATTACAGGCGTGAGCCACCATGCCCAGCCTAAAGTTTCCTTCTTTAAAATACTTTATTATTTATTATTTATCCATATTTGTAATATGTGTAAAGGTGATACATAAACTTACAAAAATATTTTTAGTGTCATTTTATATAATACAAAATCATAATACTTTATTAATGTGATATTTTGATTGATGGTAATATTTTTCAGAATGGTTTTTCTTCAAATTCATTCAGTTTTTATACTTCTAGAAACTATATTTTTTAGTCTTTAGCTTTTTAAAATAGGTTTTATTTTTTCAGAGGAATTTTAGGTACACAGCAAAATTGAATGGAATGTTCAGTGACTTCCCATATGCTCTCTGCTCTCAAACATGCATAATTTCCCACATTATCAACAAAGGGGTTCAGAGTACAAACCCCAAAATATGGCAAGCTTGTATAAAGATCATTTCAAACTGAAAATGATTAAGAAAAAGCACATAGAGTATGAGCTCTTTGCCCTCCCTCTATTTGTCTGAAAATACAACACAAATTTCCCTCTGAAGGTGTTTCCCCTCCCTTCCCCTCTGAAGGTCTTTTCATGGGTTGATGGCTTCATTTTAGTGCTGAATAATATTCCATTGTCCAGATGCAACCTTTCTGTACCAGGAAAGGAATAACAAATTTATCACTGGAGATGACATAACTACAAAAGGAGTCTACACAAACAAACTTTACGAAATAACTCTTATCATCCATTAGTTTCCTTCCATAAATTTACTTTCCCACAGTTTGCCTCTCTTGGAAGACGAAAACCTTTTCTTTTGTGTTGTCATACCTCTACAAAGTTATTACTCTTCTGTTAAGGTCAAATTTTACTCACCACTGAGTTCCTCCCACCTATATGCATGTTGTAGGTGTTAATAAACTCTTGTTTGTTTTCTTTTGTTAATCTGTTTATTTGTTTATTTTTATTATCAGCCTAATTCGCAGGGCTCCAGGTGAGAACCTAGGTGGGTAGAGGAAAAAGATTTTTCCCTCCCTACATCAACATCCCTTACCAGGGTGGTACATTACTTGCAACTGATGGACCTGCATTCACACATCAATATCACCCAAAGTCCATAGTTTACATTAGGGCTCACTCTTGCTGTTATACATTCTATACATTTGAACAAATATATAATGGTATGTATCCATCATTCTAGTGTACAGAATAGTCTCACTGCCCTTAAAATCCTCTGTGTCTCACCTGTTCGTCCCTTTCTCCCTCGAGTTCTTGACAACCACACTTTCTGTCTCCATAGATTTTCCTTTTTCAGAATGTCATAAATTTGGAATCACACAGTATGTGGCATTTTCAGATTGGCTTCTTTCACTTAGTAATACGGACTTAGCTTCCTCTATGTCTTTTCATGGGTTGATATCTTCATTTTAGTGCTGAATAATATTCCATTGTCCAGACGCACCACAGTTTATTTATTCATTCAGCTACTGAGGGCCATCTAAGTGGCTTCTAATTTTGGCAATTGTGAATAAATCTGCTATAAACATCATTGTGCAGATTTTTGTGTGGACATAAGTTTTTAACTCCTTTGGGTAAATATCAAGGAGTACTACTGATGACTGAACATAGTAAGAGTATGCTTAGTTTTGTAAGAAATCACCAAATTGTCTTCCAAAATGGCTGTACCATTTTGTATTCCCACCAGCAATGAATGAAAGTTCCTGTTGGTCCACATCCTCACCAGTATTTGGTGGCATCAGTATTCTAGATTTTTGACATTCTAATAGGCATGTAGTGATACTTCGTTGTTTTGATTTGCATTTCACTGATGACATATGATGTAGAGCATGTCTTCATATGCCTATTTGCCATCTGTATACCTTGTTTGATGAGATGTCTGTTAAGTAAAGTCTTTGACCCACCTTTTTTTTTTTTGAGACAGGGTCTCACTCCATCTCCTAAGCTGGAGTTCAGTGGCTTAATGGCTCACTGCAACTTTTGCTTTCCAGGCTCAAAGGTTTCTCCCACCTCAGTCTTCTGGGTACTTGGGACCCCAGGCATGAGCCACCATGCCTGGCTAATTTTTTTTGTGTGTTTTTTACAGATATGGGGCTTTGCCATGTTGCCAAGGCTAATCTCTAACTCTTGGGCTCATGAGATCCATCCACCTTGGCCTCCCATAGTGCTGGGATTACAGGCATGGGCCACCAAACCTGGACCCTCTTTGGCCTAATTTTAAATGGGGTTGTTTGTTTTCTTATTGTTGAGATTTGAATGTTTTTGGTATATTTTGGATAATTGCCCTCTGTAAGATACGTATGTATTTTATAGAGATGAGGTCTTGCTATGTTACCCAGGCTGGTCTTGAACTCCTAGGCCTCCCAGAGTACTGGGATTACAGGAGTGAGCCATCAAGCCTGGCCTGTCTGATGTATCTTTCACAAATATTTTCTTTCAGTTCTGTAGCTTGTCTTTTCATTCTCTTGACAATGTCTTTCACAGAGCAGAAATTTTTAATTGTAATGAAGTACAGCTTATCAAATGTTTTATTTCATGGATCGTGCCTTTGGCATTATATCTAGAATATCACCATCAAATGCAGGATCAGCTAGATTTTCTCCTATGTTATCTTCTAGGATTGTTATAGTTTTGCATTTTACATTTAGGTCTGTTTCATTTTGAGGTAATTTTTGTGAATGGTGTAATGTCTGTGTCTAGAATGAGTTTTACATGTAGTTGTCCAGCTGTAGCACTATTTTTTGAAAGGACTATCTTTTGTTTATTGTAATGCCTTTGTCTTTTTGTCAAAGATCAGTTGACTATATTTACTTAGCCCTATTTCCGGACTCTTTTCTATTCCATTTATCTATTTTTTTTGTTCTTTCACCAATACCATACCACTTTGATTTCTGTAGCTTTATAGTAAGTCTTGAAGTTGAATAATATCAGTTCTCCATCTTTGTTCATCTTCTTCAATACTATGTTAGGTATTCTGGAACTTTTGCCTCTTCCTATAAACTTTAGAATCAGTTTGTCAATATCCACAAATTACTCGCTGAGATTTTAGTTGAGATTGCTGTGAATCCATAGATCAAGTTGAGAAGAACTGACATCTTGACAATATTGAGTCATCTTATGCATGGACATGGAATATCTTTCAATTTCTTTAGTTATTTAATTTCATCAGAGTTTTGTAGTTTTCCTCATTCCAACTTTGTAAATCTTGTACGTATTTTGTTAGATTTATACCTAGTATTTTATTTTTGGGGGGTGCTAAAGTAAATGGTATTGGGTTTTAATCTCAAATTCCACTTCACTGTTGGTATGCAGAAGAATGATGAGTGATTGACTTTTGCATGTTAACCTTGTATCCTGTAACATTGCTATAATAGGTTGAGTCCCAGGAGTTTTTTTTCTTGACTCATTCAAATTTTCTACATAGACAATCATGTCATCCATGTACAAAAACAATTTAATTACTTTCTTCCTAATCTGTATATATTTTATTTCCTTTCTGTGTCTTATTGCATAAGTTAGGACTTTCAGTATGATGTTGAAAAGCAGTGGTGAGAAGGGATATCCTTGTCTTTTTCCTGATGTTGGCAGAAAAGCTTTTGGTTTCTCATCATTAAGTAGGATGTTAGCTGTAGGTTTTCATAGGTGTTCTTTATCAAGTTGATGAAGTTCCCTCCATTACTAGTTTGCTGAAAGTATTTATCATACACAGGTATTGGATATTGTCAAATACTCTTTGTACATCTATTGATATGATCATGTGATTTTTTTTAGGCTGTTGATGTGTTCCAGCACTCAGTCCCATGGGATGGGCTAGAGCCAGCTGGAGCTGGGTATCTCCCTTCCCCTAGATCAGTTAGTCTCTGATAAAGTTTCCCAGAAGTTATGTGTTGGTTAAATAGTTTTTCCAGAGGATAGACCTTGTTTAAAAAAAAAAAACTCAGAATGCTCTGGAGTATTTTTATTTTGTTTTATTTATTTTATTTTAAGTTTCAGGGTATATGCGAAGGATGTGCAGGTTTGTTACATAGGTAAAGACGTGCAGTGAGTGATTGTGATACCCGACCTGAAAAACCACACTTTTTCCACAAGTCTGTGTAACTCACAGATCAGGAGATCCCCTAGTGAGCCCACACTACAAGGGCCTTGGGTCCCAAGCACAAAGCTGTGGAGATTCTCAGTGGCTGCCAGCTGGAGACTGCCTAAGACTACATACTTCCCAGGGGAAGGGTGGCCACCATCACTGCAGGTGCCTGCTTCCTAAGATGGTGGAGCTCCCAGTGGCAGAGGTAGCAGCCATCACTGCAGCTCCAGTCTACCATTTTTCCCTGCTGGTACTTGAGGGACTGGGTGGTTTGGACCCAGGAGTAATTATCCACAGTGCAGCATAGTGGCTGTGGCAGATTGTGGCCAGACTGCTTCTTTAGGCTGGAACAAGACCCATTTCTCTTCATCAGTTGGGTCCACCCTGCAGGAATTTCAGCAACTCCAGCCAGGGGTTTATGGGCAGAACTCTTATTTCCCAGACCCAGAGCCCCTGGGAGTAGGGGCCGGCTGGCCAGTCTCTGTGGATCAGCAGACTTAGTCTTTTCCCCTCCTGGCTCTGAGGAGTCCTGGAAGTCCAGACAAGTGGGATTTACCCCAGTGCAGCACACCCCATCTGCCAAGGGGCAGCCAGAGTGCTTTGCTAAGTGGGTCCCTTATCCTGTGCCTCCTAACTGAGTGAGATTCCCCACAACATTCCTTATACAGGAATGTTCCCACTGGCAACAAGTTGGTACTCCTCTGGGATGGAGCTCTCAGAGGAAGGAGCAGGCAGCCATCTTTGCTATTCTGGAGCCTCCATGGGTGACATCTACAGGGGTGGGAAGGACCCAGGAAAATAGGGTCTGGGGTGAACCCCCAACAAACCACAACAGCCCTATGGAAGAGGGGTTTGATCATTAAAGAAAAAAACAAAAACAGTAAGCAACAACAACAACAGCATCAATAAAAAAGTCCCCACAAAAACCCCACCCAAAGACCAGCAGACTCAAAGGTCAAAGCTAGATAAACTCAGGAAGATGAGAAACAATCAATGAAAAAATGCTGAAAACTCAAAAGGCCAGGGTGCCTCTTCTCCTCTAAATGATCACAATACTTCTCCAGCAAGGGCACAAGACTGGGACTGAGATGTATAAGCTGACAGAAGTAGGCTTCAGAAGGTGGGTAGTAACAAAATTCACTGAGCTAAAGGAGCATACTCTAACTCAATGCAAAGATGCTAAGAACCATGATAAAACATTACAGGAACTGTTAACCAGAATAACCAGCTTAAAGAGGGATACGTATGACCTTATGGAACTGAAAAACACAACATGAGAACTTCACAATGCAACCACAAGTATCAATAGCCGAACAGATCAAGCAGAGGAAAGAATTTCAGGGTTTGAAGACTTTCTTGCTGAAATAAGACAGGCAGACAAGTTTATGGGATTATGTAAGAAGACTGAACCTATGACTGATTGGGGTACCTGAAAGAGATGGGGAGAATTAAACCCAGTTGGAAAACACACTTCAAGATATTATCCAGGAGAACTTCTCCAACCTAGCAAGTCAGTCCAAGATTCAAATTCAGGAAGTCCAGAGAAGCACAGTGAGTTACTCCATGAGAAGATCAACCTTAAGACACATAATCATCAGATTATCCAAGATCAAATGAAGGAAAAAAATGTTCAGGGCAGTCAGACAGAAAGGCCAGGTTATCTACAAAGGGAAGCCTATCAGAATAACAGCAGACCTCTCAGCAGAAATCCTACAAGCCAGAAGACATTAGGGGTCAATATTCAATATTCTTAAGGAAAATAATTTCCAACCCAGAATTTTATATCTGGCCAAACTAAGCTTCATTAGTGAAGGAGAAATAAAATCTGTTTCACATAAACAAATGCTGAAGGAATTTGTCACCACCAGGCCTGCCTTGCAAGAATTCCTGAAGGAAGTACTAAATACGGAAAAGAAAAACCATTACCAGCCACTACAAAAACACACTGAAGTACACAGAACAATGATACTATGAACCAACTACATCAACAAGTCTGCAAAATAACCAGTTAACATCGTGATGGTAGCATAAAATTCACACATAACAATACTAACCATAAATGTAAATGGGCTAAATGCCCCAATTAAAAGACACAGAATGACAAGCTGGATAAAGAGTCAAGACTCATCTGTGTGCTATACTCAAGAGACTCACATGCAAAGAAATACATAGGCTCAAAATAAAGAGATAGAAGAAAATCTAGCAAGCAGATCAAAAGCAGAAAAATGGAGGAGTTGTAATCCTCATTTCTGAAAAAAATAGACTTTAAACTAACAAAGATAAAAAAAGACAGGCCGGGTGCAGTGGCTCATGCCTGTAATCCCAGCACTTTGGGAGACTGAAGTGGGCGGATCATGAGGTCAGGAGATCAAGACCATTCTGGCTAACATGGTGAAACCCTGTCTCTATTAAAAGTACAAAAAAATTAACCAGGCATGGTGGTGGTGCCTGTAGTCCCAGTTACTAGGGAGGCTGAGGCAGAAGAATAGTGTGAACCTGGGAGGCAGAGCTTGCAGTGTGCCAATATCACACCACTGCACTCCAGCCTGGGTGACAGAGGAAGACTGAGTCTCAAAAAAAAAAAAAAAAAAAAAAAAAAAAAAAAAAAAAAAAAAGGCCAGTGTATTATGTAATGGTAAAGGGTTCAATTTAACAAGAAGAGCTAACTAAATGTATATGTGTATATGGACCCAATATGGGAGTACCCAGATTCATAAAACAAGTTCTTAGAGGCCCACAAAGAGACTTAGACTCCCACACAATAATAGTGGGAGACTTTAACACCCCACTCTTAATATTAGACAGATCATTGATACAGAAAATTAACAAAGATATTCAAGTCTTGAACTCAGCTCTAGATCAGTGGACCTGATCAAGTGGACCTGATAGAGATCTTTAGAAGTCTCCATCCAAAAACAACAGAATATACATTCTTTTTGGTGCCACATGGCACCTACTCTAAAATTAATCACATAACTGAAAGTAAAACAATCCTCATCAAATGCAAAAGAACTAAAATCATAACAGTCTCTTAGACCACAGTACAATCAAATTAAAACTCAAGATTAAGAAATTCACTCCAAACCATACAACCACATGTAAACTGAAAAAACTGCTTCTGAATGACTCCTGGGTAAATGATGAAATTAAGACAAAAATCAAGAAGTTCTTTGAAACCAGTGAGAACAAAGAGACAGTGTATGAGAAACTACAATACAGCTGTGTTAAGAGGAAAATTTATAGCACTAAATGCCGCATCAACAGGGTAGAACGATCTTAAATTGAAATCCTAACATCATAACAAAAAGAACTAGAAAACCAAGAGCAAAGAAACACTAAAACTAGCAGAAGACAAGAAATAACCAAGATGAGAGTAGAACTGAAGGAGACAGAGACATGAAAAACCCTTCAAAGAGTCAACAAATCCAGGAGCTATTGTTTTAAAAAAATTGATAGACTATTAGCTAAACTAATAAGAAAAAAGAAAAAAATCAAATAAATGCAATAAAAATGATAAAGGGGATGTCACCAGTGACCCCACAGAAATACAAACAATCATCAGAGAATACTATAGACACCTCTATGCACAACAACTAGAAAATCTAGAGGAAATGGATTAATTCCTGGACACATACACCCTGCCAAGAGTGAACCAGGAAGAAGTTGAATTCCTGAATAGAATAATAACAAGTTATGAAATTTAGGCAGTAATAAACAGCCTACTACTGAAAAATGCTCAGGACCAGACAGATTTGCAGCTGAATTATACCAGGTGTACAAAGAGGAGCTGGTACCATTTCTTCTGAAACTATTACAAACAATTGAAAAGGAGAGATTCTTCCCTAACTCATTTTGTGAGGCCATCATCATCCTGATACCAAAAGCTGGCAGAGATACAACAGAAAAAGAAAACCAGGCCAATATCCCAGATGAACATTGTTGCAAAAATCCTCAATAAAATACTGGCAAACTGAGTCCAGCAGCAAATCAAAAATGTTATTCACCAAGACCAAGTTGGCTTCACCACCAGGATGCAAGGCTCATTCAACATATGCAAATCAATAAATGTAATTAATCACATAAACAGAACTAAAGGCAAAAACCACATTATTATCTCAACAGACACAGGCAAAGCCTTTGATAAAATTCAATATCCATTCATGTTAAAAACTCTCAATAAACTAGGTATCAATGAAACATACCTAAAAATAATAAGAGCCTTTTATGACAAACCTACTGCCAATATCATAGTGAATGGACAAAGACTAGATGCATTCCCCTTGAAAACTGGCACAAGACAAGAATGCCCTCTCCCTCTCTCCACTCCTATTCAACATAGTATTGGAAGTTCTGGCAGGGCAATCAGACAAGAGAAAGAAATAAAGGGTATTTGATTAGGAGGAGAGGAAGTCAAACTGTCTCTATTTGCAGATGACATAATCCTATATCTAGAAAACCCCATTGTCTCAACCCAAAAGCTTCTTAAGCTAGTAAGCCACTTCAGCAAAGCCTGAGGATACAAAATCAATGTGCAAAAATCACAAGCATTCCTGTACACCAACAACAGACAAGCAGAGAGCCAAATCATGAATGAACTCCCATTTACAATTGCTTCAAAGAGAATAAAATACCTAGGAATATAGCTAACAAGGAGAACTATAAACCACTGCTCAAGGAAATCAGAGAGGACACAAACAAATGCAAAAACATTGCATGCTCAAAGATAGGAAGAATCAATATTGTGAAATGACCATACTGCCCAAAGTACTTTATAAATTTAATGCTATTCCCATTGAAGTACCACTGACATTCTTCACAGAATTAGAAAAAACTATTTTAAAATTAATAAGGAACCAAAAAAGAGCCCAAATAGCCAAGACAATCCTAGGCCAAAAGAATAAAGCTGAAGGCATCATGCTGCCTGACTTTAAATTATACTGCAAGGCTACAGTAACCAAAACAGCATAGTACTGATGCAAAAACCAACAGATAGCCCACTGGAATGGACTAGATAACTCAGAAATAAGACCACACACCTATAACCATCTGATCTTTGACCAACCTGATAAAAACAAGCAATGGGTAAACGATTCCCTACTTAATAACTTGTGCTTGGAGAACCGGCTAACTATATGCAGAGAATTGAAACTGGATCCCTTCCTCACACCTTATACAAAAATTAAGATAGATTAAAGCCTTAACTGTAAAATTCAAAACCATAAAAACTCTAGAAGAAAATTTAGGCATTACCATTCAAACTATAGGCACAGGAAAGATTTCATGAGGAAAATGCCAAAAGCAATTGCAACAAAAGCAAAAATTGACAATTGAGATCTAATTAAACTAAAGATTTTTTGCACAGCAAAAGAAATTATCTTTGAAGTGAACAGGCAGCCTACAAAATGAGAGAAAATTTTTGCAATCTATCCATCTGATAAAGGTCTAATATCCAGTATCTACAAGTACCTTAAACAACTTTACAAGAAAAAAACAACCCCATTAAAAATTGGGCAAAATACATAGACACTTCTCAAAAGAAAACATTTGTGTGACCACATATGAAAAGAAAGTCAGAGACTGATTTGAGTAATAATAAAACTCCAATCTCCCGCACAGACAGCTCTGCAAGAATTACTCTTTCTCTATTGAAATTCCCCTGTCTTGATGAATTAGCTCTGTCTATGCAGTTACAAATTTGGAGGCTCATCTGGGATTGCCCTTGTGGCTACCTGCCCATGGTTCAGTGGCCCTCCTTCAGTGATGGATTCAGAAGCCAACCCAAGCAGCCACCTAGTTCTCTTTTACTTGGGACTGACTCTGGTTCTCTCTCTACTGGCAGGGCACTGCTGACCCATTGTGCATGGATTTAACTGCAAAGGAGAAACAGTCATGGGGACATGCCACTTAACTGTACCCTATCACAGGGTGTCTATCTGTAGCCCCACTGTGGAGTGTCTGGATTGGTGGGTATCCTAGGCCCTGCCAATGCCTCCTTCCTTCTCCCAACTGGTTCTGTAGCCCTGTGGTGGGGCGTTTGTAATCCCATTGTGGGGTGTCTGTTTGTAGCTCCCCCACTGGGTATCTGTGTCTGTAGCCCCATTGCAGTGTGTCTGTTTGGCACCTGGGAGTCTCAGTTGGTTCTTTCTAACTAGTAGGAAGAGTCCTGGTTTGGGAGACTTCTCAATCAGGAAGATTTCGAGGAGATTTCTTAGGTGAAGAATAGGAGGATAGTTTGGAAGGGATACTCTTGGAGTTCTTGGTTAGGGATCTGATTTGGAAGGCCTTCTGTTCATCTTGTCTTTGTGTGTGGTTGTATATGTAGAAGGGATTGCAGAAGGGGTTGCTGGTGGAAGTCCAGCAGGCCTAACTCAGATAACCATCCTTATTTGTGTGGTCACATTCAATGAGCCCTAAAGAAGGTTCAACAGGCCTATCTTGGGGTGACTAACTGCTCTTCCCCTTGCCCAGATACCTCATTGTGAATTACCATTTGGAGGTCATCCCTCCCCCCGTGGAGTAGGTCAAAGACAACAGGGACTGATGGGAAAAGGTTTGAGCTTTGTCAGGTTGATATTGGGTGCTGAATAAGGTGACAAATATTTGTTTTTTTATGTGTCTTTTGCTGGGATGGAAAATGTTAATTTGGTTCCCCATGCAGTGTGTTGGGCAGCATCTTGCAAATTAAGAATATTGCCTATGGTTCCATAAAGCAGGAAAGGGTAATTTTCTCTTGCAAAGTGGCTTGAACCCCGCAGCTATGGCACAGGGAGCAGGGTCATCAGAAGCTGCTCCATTCTTCTGGGAGATGCAGAGACAGGGAGCCCAGAAACCTGGTATGCCAGCAAAAAGGGTAAGATTCTTGCCAGCCAAGTTTGCAGCCTCACTCTTTCTCTCTTTCTCTGTCTGGGTAAATGGTAAAGGTCACTATTTGTCTGTCTGCAAGGGTTTGATTAATAGAAAAAGAATTTGTGAGACTACTCTTACGCAGTAGAAAATCTGGTGTAGTTTGTGCCAAGAATTTGTCTTTCTGTGTTCTGTAATGGAGAAAGGAGTGTCACAGGATAGAATGTGGGTTTAGGATCCACTTTCAAGCTCACTTTTCAAGCCAGCCCAGCAGACTGTTCAGTTTCAAACTTTGCTGCAGGTCCCTGAAACCAATACCAGATGAAATTTCTCTGTCTTGCTTTGGGTCCTTAAGAGCTTAACCTTGTGACCATGTGGGAATACTTTCTCTTGGTTTCCACTATCTAGAAGACAGGAATTTGGGGATTCATGTCATAGTTAGCTCTAAAAATTTTCCTGAGGAGTTAAAAACCTTTGCAAGTTTGAAATTGGCTTCTCTAGACTCCTTCTGGGAAGAGCAATAGAAACTGCTCAATGTTGTAACTCAGTAGCTAAGGTTTTGCCTTTTGACAATGGCAGCCTGGGTTCTATTCTCGGCTTCTGGAATGATTCCTTTCCGTTTTTTTATTTATGTAACTTTGCCATTTATTGAGAGTTTTTTTTCCCCCTCATAGATAGCTTCTGATTTTCTCTCTTGAATTTTCCTTTCTCTGAACTACCTTATGGAGATTCTAAATCCTGTTTAAAAAAAAAAAAAAAAAAAAAAAAAAAGAAATAAAGAAACTGCTTACTATGTCTTTGAAGCACCTAGGAGGTTACCTTTGGTAAAGTTCAGAAGCTAGAAATATTGGCCAGTTGGCATGGCTAAAGTTGGGTAATAAGAGATCTGAAAGGATTTCTTTTTTAAAGAGCACTATGGTTAAAAGTCAGCTTAATTAAAGTGGATAAACAAGCTATAGATGTATTTAAAATGCCTTTGTTTTTCTCTTCTTAGATCTTGTTTTTCTGGAAAAAAATTTTTTTTTTCTTCTCAGTGGACTGAATTATTTGTCTCCATTTTTTGTGGTCTTGTCACTCTTAATGCACACATGAGAGACCTTAAGATAGCTTTTGGCAGCCAGGGACTCCTTGGGAAAATCAGGAGGCGCTAGAAGCCCCATTTTGGAAAAAAAGCTCTGTTTTCCTCATGAAATCCCAGGAATTAAAAGTGGATAGATCCCTCTCAAAATAAAATGCTCTGTTCTGTTTTGCATTGTGTTATCTGATGATTTTGAGTTTAGGGTTATCAGAAATTGCTTCTCATTATGAAAGAGCTTGGTGTGTAACAGCTAGGTAGGAAATATACTTTAGGGGATGGCTAATAATAGTTATGGAAGGATAGTTGACTCTTTGCACTCTTGGATCAGAGAAGCATGCTTTTGGCCACCTGGAGTATGTGGAAACATCTTCATCCCCCACTGAGATATGAGACTCTCATGGGGGTTGGCCTAATTACAAAATGGGCTGATTGGCTTAGTGAAATGCACAGTTGGTAAAAGCACTGCACTGTCTTCTCCCATAGTATTTCCATCTTTTTGGAGATCCAGGATCCAGTATAAAAAGACACCTTTAATTTTGGGGATCTGTCTTTGTCTTTAGCTGTGATTAGGCCCTAGAAATGCATGCTTTCCTGGCCCTGTTCCTTCAAGGGCTGTACCCTGAAGCCAGTAATCCAGTTAAAAAACTGGCAAATAAAAAATCTTACAAGTGCTGAATCTTCTGTTGTCTGTATTTATATGTGTTTCATGTGTGTGTGATGTTTATATATAAAAGAGCTCTGATTAATTGGCTTAGAAAAGTAAGTGCTTAAATCAAATATTTTGTCAGAAAAGTAGAAACTTTATGCCTTCTTGTTCACATAACTTTAGTAACCTTTTGGAAACAAAGACAGTTTTAAAGATGATTGATAAAATTAAATGGCTTCAAAATGTAGACATTTGGGTTAAATTAAGGTCAGATATCAGATCTGCTAAATGCTTTAAGGTCAAATTGTTTCCTTGACTTTTGAAAATCATTCAATTTACCTACTTTGGAGCATTACATTATAGATGAGGCCTGGGACATGTGGAGAGCCATGTCCCTAGCTATGCTGAAAAGAGTCAGACCTTATCTTCACTTCTATCTGATGTCCCAAATTCCACCCCTAGTACATAATGAAAATCGCTTACTTATCAGGTTTTTCACCAAAAATAAAAGCTGCTAAGAGTTAATATTGTAACATGAAATTGAGATTACTGGAGAAATAGTTTATGTACAAGGTGTGTGGGGAATGTGTTTTTGGTAAAAGATTATAAGAAGGCATAGGGGTATGGCTTTTGTTAAAGGTAAATGTAATTTTGTCTAGTTTAGGGGCTTTAAAGATTGTCTTAACCTAAAAGAGTAATGAGACAAAACTGAAGTTTTAAGCAAAGTGAAAAGAGTTTGTAAAGGGTTAATCTTATAAAAAATTATTTGGGTATAAACAAGGTGGCTAAGATTTAAAAGAAATTATTTAGATTTTTTTTCCATAGTTTAAAAACCTAAAAATCATACAGATGTGTGGTCAGAATCTGAGCCTATGTGTCAGAATAACAGTGTTTTCTCAGAAAGTTGATCTGCTGTTTGATGGAACATTGTAAATGGTTTTAAAAAGTTTATGAAAATCTTACCTTATGGTCAAACTAATTAAAACTGGATGGAGATATAAAATTTTATTTAAAAATCCAGCTTTAATATTAATGATGCACTAATGCAAACATGAAATTTGGTTTTCTCTTTTGAAGATGATTTTTATGTAATGTTAAAAGATAATGAAAGGGTTTTGTTTTCTACTTCGGGTAAATGGCAGGAAAAAAAATGGAGGAGAGAGAAGAGACAAATTCATTTAGCCTCTTGGTATCTTTATTGGGTCTTGTTTGGAAAGCTAAGTCTTCTATCAGAGTAAAGGTTTTTCTTTTAAGATTTTGGAGTTATCACTTTGGCCAAATGAATGACATGGTGACCTGGGATTCTATTTTGTGATATCCTGTGTTTTAAACCTTTGATATTTGACAAACTTTCCAAAATCAAATTATAAATTATGTTTTTTTCTAACCTAGTATTTTAGATATACGGTCCTCTAAAGTCCAAAAATGACATTTGGCTTATTTTGTTCAAAAATCATACAGGAAGCATTGTCAAATATGACATGATGTTTGGCTTTCTTTGGTCTACACTTGTGTAAATGTGTTATTGGTATATGTTCTAAATATGTGAAACTCTTACAATTCTAATATGACTTAGTATATGCTATCAGTGATAATTATAATAATTATGTTAACAGACTGTGTGCCACAGAGGTAACAAATTTCCTTGTCAATCATGTCTTTAACTGTGGCTTCCCTAAAATGTTTTGTCATCCACAGACAATTGTTGTCTTATTTTGGTCCTCTTTAAAAGATGGTTTTATAATCAGCTATAAAATTTAACAGGTGCTCTTAAATTCAGGATTCTGATTCATAACACTGGAGATTGTGACAGTAGAGTAGAGAAAAAACTTTCAAATAGAAGAGTGAATGGTGTTTGGTTTACTTTGGACTGTATTTGTATATGTTATATAATATGTGTTCCAAAATTATGGGAAACTTCCATAATGTTGATATAATATAGTGTACATTATTAATAATTATAATTGTTATGTAAAATTGTTGTATGCCACTGAAGTAACCAAAATTTCTAGTCAATCATAACTTCAATAGTGGCTATGGACTTTTGTCATCTGCAAATATTTTGTCTTGCTTTCAAAAGGCAGTTTATAATCAGATATAGGACTGTAAGTGTAGGTCTCAGATAACTTTAAAAATTGTGCTATTGGAATAGAGGAAAAAATCCAAAATTCTAAGACTCTCATGGAGAGCTAATGTGTTAAACATGACTAAACCTTTTGTTTTCAGAGTCAAGGAAACTTTTCTTTACAGCTATTTGCAACTTTTAACAAGTGAGTAAAATATATTCCTGTGAACAAAATTTGGAGCATATTGTTCCTCTCTACCAGATTTCTCCAGAGTTTGGAAACTATTTGTGAATATTCTCAATTTATGGCAGTATAGTTAATTGCATAAGTGCAATAAGAATCTGTTTTCTTTTGTAACAGGACACAATTGGAGAACTTGGTTATTTTACCAGGGCTTTGACTGGAAAGAAATGCTTCCTTTAAAGAATCAAAGTTGACTTATAGAGCCAGTTAAAGCCTATTGGAGAATCTGGCTTCATACCTTGTCTACACAGAGTCCCTGTACAAGGTTCCTGACCTGTGGTAAATAAAGAATGTCATTTTCTAACAGGCCCGGGAACCCCAAGTTATCTTGGGACCTCAAGAGGAGAGGAATTTGTCCAACTCATTGGTATTTGAGGGTAAAAACCCACGGCTGGGCTCGGCTTTTAAAAAGTCTTACCTGAGATTCTTCATGGAGCAGAGTTCCATCAGAGCCAAATAAAAAAGCCTAAGTGAAAAATAATTATTCTTGCTGCACCTTATGCAAATAGTCAGGCCTAGTACAGTAAGACTAAAGTTTATTTTGTAAACAGACCAGTTCTGTCATGATTTGTTTTTAATAAAGATGTGGACTGGGGAGGGAGAAATTATGCTTCAAAAGAAAAACTATATTACACTGTTGTTAGCTGTTCTTGAGGTTTTTTTTTCCTGCAGTTTAGACTAAATTCTAAATTCTTCATGGGTTAGAGGTCCCCAAACTAATGCTTTCAAACCTTTGCTTTTAAAATTGGGAATTATACTCCTCATCCTAGAACTCATTATTTACCTTATAGTAGGCTGTTCACTTAAAAACTGGTAAAACTATAGATGAGAGGACTGATGTTTTTGCCATGTAAGCCTTGAAAGCCCAGCCAGGTCTGCATGAGTACACTCAGACAGTTGCAAAGGGTTCCACTCTTCTCACCTTGGGGTTCACTCCCATTCCCACTATGACCCCTGTCAGCAGGAAGAATCCAGAACGATCAAGGCCTTTTCCCATCTTCGTAGCCTATACCTTAAGATTGAGGTGTTATAAAACCCAGCAGGAGGGATTGAAACTGCCTTTGCAAATTTGTGACTGAGACAGTGAAAAAGATCTAACTTAACTGACCCCATATTGCTTCTAACCTCCAGGCTGTCCTTGTTCATTCCTGGGTGTAGACTCAACTAACTTTGGGAGAAACTTAGTTTATAGTTTATTGTTTAAACAAAGATGGTAACAGCATTTTCCCAAAGCAGATCTCCATCTTGCCTGGGGATTAGATTGCCTTTGTAGGACTAACATTAGCCACAAGATTAGAAATTATGGTTTAGGAGTCATGCAGCTGGAGGCCTCAAGATTCTGACCCTCCCTAAACTGTTCCTAAGGTCAGTGCCTGAGATATTTTGCAGACCCTGCACTTGATGGATCAGTTGGCCCCACCCAGACCAATAAAGTGGCTCATCTGATCTGGTGGCCCCCACCAAGGAACTGACTGAGCGCAACAAGACAGCTCCAACTCCCTATGATTTCATCTCTGACCAATCAGCATTCCTGACTCACTGGCTTCCTCAAACCCACCGAGTTCTCCTTAAAAACTCTGCTCCCTGAATGCTCAGGGAGACTGATTTGTGTAGCAGTAAAACTGGTCTCCTCCCATACACGAACACAAAGTGCAATATCACTGATCAATCAATGTAGAAGAGAGAGTAGCATTTCCTCGAAGACCTAGAACCAGAAATACCATTTGACCAGGCAATTTCATTACTGGGTATATACCCAAAGGAAAATAAATCATTCCATTATAAAGATACATGCATGTGTATGTTCATTGCAGCACTATTTGCAATAGCAAAGACATGGAATCAACCTAAATGCCTATCAATGGTAGACTGGATAAAGAAAATGTGGTACATATACACCATAGAATACTATGTAGCCATAAAAACGAATGAGATCATGTCGTTTGCAGATACATAGGTGGATCTGGAAGCTGTTATCCTCAGCAAACTAACACAGGAACAGAAAACCCAACACTGCATGTTCTCACTTATAGGTGGGAACTGAATGATAAGAATACATGGACCCATTGGGGGAACAACACATACTGGGGGCTGTTGGGGGGAGTGCAGGAGAGGCAGAACATCAGAAAAGATAGCTAATGCATGCTAGGCTTATACCTAAGTGATGGGTTGATAGGTGCAGCAAACCACCATAGCACACATTTACCTATGTAACAAACCTGCATATCCTCCACATGTAACCTGGAACTTAAAATAAAATAAGAATAAAGATATTTTCCGGTCCCTTACTCCCTATGATCCCCTTAAAGACACTTGCCCAGAACTCCTAGACACAACAAATTTGAGGCTTGAGAATTCCTATTATTACTTTGTTCAGTAGTCATGTAATTATTAAAAACTATTCCTCTACAGCAAACCCCACTGTCCACTGTTTTAGTGTATTGGTCTGTTACTGCACAGCAGGCATATAAACCTGGCAGTCCTGTAACAATAGGATTAAGAAAGTTGAAATGTTTTGACACACAGGTCACCAGTTGCTAATTTCAGCCCCTAGAGCCCTTGCTGGTCACCAGGGAAATTACTGACTTTGGGAGAAGCTGTGAAAAGTGGCCAGACTTTAAATGTCAGTAGCACTGAGAGTTGAGTGCCTGCTGTGAGCTGAAAGATGAAGAGTCAAGATCCCTCAAATCCAGGGATCTACTAGGTTATCTGAAAATCTGCTGCTAGTTCCATTCCAAGATGGCCAAATAGGAACAGCTCCAGTCTGTAGCTCCCAGTGTGATCAATGCAAAAGATGGGTGATTTCTGCATTTCCAACTGAGGTACCTGGTTCATCTCATTGGGACTGATTGGACAGTGGGTGCAGTCCATGGAGGCTAAGCTGAAGCAGAGTGGGGCATTGCCTCATCCAGGAAGTGCAAGGGGTCAAGGGATTTCCCTTTCCAAGCAAAGGTAAGATGTGACAGACTGTAACTGGAAAATCAGTACACTCCCACCCAAATACTGTGCTTTTCCCATGGTCTTAGCAACTGGCAGACCAGGAGATTCTCTCCCGTGCCTGGCTTGGTGGATCCTATGCCCATGGAGTCTTGCTCACGGCTAGTGCAGCAGTCTGAGATTGACCTGCGAGGCTGCAGCCTGGCAGGGGAAGGGGTGTCCACCCTTGCTGAGGCTTCAGTAGGTAAACAAAGCGGCTGGGATGCTAGAACTGGGCAGAGCCCACTGCAACTCAGCAAGGCCTACTGCCTCTACAGACTCCACCTCTCGGGGCAGGGCATAGCTGAACAAAAGGCAGCAGATAACTTCTGCAGATTTAAACGTCCCTGTCTGACAGCTCTGAAGAGAGCAGTGGTTCTCCCAGCATGGTGTTTGAGCTCTGAGAACAAACAGACTGCCTCTTCAAGTGGGTACCTGACCCCTGTGTAGCCTAACTGGGAGACACCTCCCAGTAGGGGCAGACAGACACCTCATACAGGAGGGTGCCCCTCTGGGACAAAGCTTCCAGAGGAAGGATCAGGCAGCAATATTTGCTGTTCTGCAATATTTGCTGTTCTGCAGCCTCTACTGGTGATACTCAGGCAAACAGAGTCTGGAGTGGACCTCTAGCAAACTCCAACAGACCTGCAGCTGAGGGACCTGACTGTTAGAAGGAAAACTAACAAACAAAAAGGAATAGCATCAACATCAACAAAAAGGACATCCACACCAAAACCTCATCAGTAGGTCACCAACATCACAAAGACCAAAGGTAGATAAAACCACAAAGATGGGGAGAAACCAGAGCAGAAAAACTGAAAATTTTAAAATCCAGAGCACCTCTTCTCCTCTAAAGGATCACAGCTCCTTGCCAGCAATGGAACAAAGCTGAATGGAGAATGACTTTGACAAGTTGACAGAAGTAGGCTTCAGAAGGTCACTAATAACAAATTTCTCTGAGCTAAAGGAGTATGTTTCAACCCATCACAAGGAAGCTAAAAACCTTGAAAAAAGGTTAGAAGAATGGTTAACTAGAATAAACAGTGTAGAGAAGACCTTAAATGACCTGATGAAGCTGAAAACCATGGCCTGAGAACCTCATGATGCATGCACAAGCTTCAATAGCTGATTCGACCAAGTGGAAGAAAAGATATCAGTGATTGAAGATCAAATTAATGAAATAAAGTGAGAAGACAAGATTAGAGAAAAAAAGAGTAAAAAGAAACGAACAAAGCCTCCAAGAAATATGGGACTATGTGAAAAGAACAAATCTACATTTGATCGGTGTACCTGAAAGTGATGGGGAGAATGGAACCAAGTTGGAAAACATGTGCATCCCTTTGTTCATTTAAATAGGATTTCTGATATAAGACTTTTGTTTTAGATAGGATTTCTGTCATAGAATCATAAGGCTTTTTTTTTTTTTTAAAGAATTTCTTAAGCAGGCTGGGCACAGTGGCTCATGCCTGTAATCCCAGCACTGTGGGAGGCAGAGGCGGGTGGATCACGAGGTCAAGAGATCAAGACCATCCTGGCTAACATGGTGAAACCCCGTCTCTACTAAAAATACAAAAATTAGCCGGGCATGGTGGCGGGCACCTGTAGTCCCAGCTACTCGGGAGGTTGAGGCAGGAAAATGGTGTGAACCCAGGAGGAGGCAGAGCTTGTAGTGAGCAGGTATGGTGCCACTGCACTCCAGCCTGGGCCACAAAACAAAACTCCATCTCAAAAAAAAAAAAAAAAAAAAAAAAAAAAAGAATTGCTTAAGCTGTTTTTTAGATTCTGAATTCCAGTAAAACAGATGATGCCAACCATTTTGAAGATGCCAACAGAGGAACAGAATCAGCATGGGAATACAACTTTATCTCCCTTCACCTTGCATTATTTGACCAATCAATAATCTTCACATTTTAGCCTACTCCAAAACCCTGGAAAACTATAGCCACAGACTCCTTGGGGAGATAGATTTGAGGCTTCCTCCCATCTTCTTGTTAGGCAGCCTTATAATTAAACTTCTTTTTCTGCTGCAACCTGGTATTGACTTGCTGTGTGCATATGGCAATGGACCTATTATGGTTACAGTATCAGTTTTTCATTCCTTTTGGTGTCTGGGTAGTGTTTTGTTGGATGGATATACCACAGTGTATTTCTTCATTCCTCTTCTGATGAACATCTGAGATGTTTCCACCTTTGGGCTGTTGTGAATAGTGTTGCTATGAATATACATGTACATGTATTTGAGTACCAGCCATTATTTCTTTTGAGTAGACATCTAGGAGTGAATTTATTGGGTCATATAGCAATTTCATGTTTAAATTTTAGAGTATCTGTCAAGTTATTTTTCACAGCAGCTTATATGCATGATACTTTTATAAAAGAAAAATAAAACCTTGAAACCCTAAACTCTATATCATAAGGGAAAGTTAAACTTGAAACTGAATCACATACAAAAATCTGCCTTTCCTTTTCTTCCTAAACAGATATCTCTCCAGGTGGCCACCATCACCCTGACAATGTAAATTAATAGCTTATCATCGTAAGTATAAGACAAGAGACTAGAAATCATCCCACTGCCCGCTCAGAGATGAATGCATATTTAACTTCTTCTTCTACACTGTGTTTACTTTAGCTTATGTAAAGTGCAGATTTACTGAGTGTGAAACAAATATATAATTGACTGTCTCTCTATGCCAATATATACAAAAGAGCTCTAATTAATTAGTTTAAAGAAAAAAGTGCATAAGTCAAATATTTTATCAGAGAAATAGAAATTTTAACTCAAATGCCTTTTAGTTCACATAACTTTAATAATCTTTGGTGAACACAGTTCTAAAGTTGTTGGTAAAATAAAATAAAAACATCTTTAAAAATTTCATTTAAACATCTCTCTGGCCTGAATTAGTCAAGCAGGTCAGATACTATCTATACTAGATGTTTTAAGATATTAATGTTGCTTCTGGAATACGTTTAATACTTGTTTAACTTTTGCATAAACTAATATGTCTTTAGATATGAGCCTTTGGCCAGGGACCAGGCATTATCTATTGACCTGGACTATGCATTTGGTACATCATTAAAATTGCTTACCTCAAAGGTTTTTCACTAAAAATACGGTCATTAAGAGTTAACATAACAATTAATCAATGTAATTAAAACTACTAGATACATACAAACAGTATAAGAAAGGTAAGATGTATTTTTGATAAAAAGTTAAAAAGATGTGATACTGTGATTTTCATCAAAGAGAAAGCAATTTTATCTAGAGGTTTTTAAGGATTTTTTAAAATTAAAGGATAATAGAACAAAAGTGAAGATTTAAGCATGTTGTAAAATTGATTTTCGGAGATAAGTCTTATAAAAGGAATTCTACATGTGATCAAGTTGGCTAAACTTTGAAAGGTATTATTTAGTTTTTCTATAAATTAGACATTAAAATAAAAAGCACACTGAAGCAGTGCCAAAATCTGGGCCTCCATGTTGAAATAACAGGGATTTTTTCATCATTGATCTATTCTTTAATGAAAAATTATCAAAGATTTATTGAAATCTTACCTTATGATCAAACTGATTAAAACTTGGTAGATTTATTTATAAGATTTTACTAAAATTAGCTTTATCATATACTAATGGAAAGGTATAATTTGTTTTCCTCTTTGAACAATATTTTTGTGTAATATTAATAGATAGTGGGAGATTTTCATTTGTCCTTTGAATAAACTACCAAAAAATAAAGAAAGGGAGAGAGAAAGATAGATTCAGTTGGCCTATGCTATCTTTATTAGGACTTATTGTTTGGGAAAGCAAGTATCTTCACTACTAAAGAGTACAAGTTTTTAATTTTTCAAAATCTTTGAATTGTCATTTTGGCTAAATGAATGAATGATTTTATAGTAACCTTTGATCCTATTTCATGATATCAACTGTTTAAAACCTTTGATATTTAACAAATGTTCCAAAATTAAATTCTAAATTCAGTCTCTTGGCCTTAGACTGACTTTTTGTAAGTCCAAGAGAGACATATTCGGCTTATTTAATGTGCTAAAATCATATAGGAAACATTATCAAATATAAAATAGTGTTTAACTTTTTTGAGGTAAATTGACATAAATATGTTAATGAGTATTTGGTCCAAATTTATATAATTCTGAAATGTCTTCAGAAATGTTATCAGTAATAATTATCATTATTATGTTACACTATTATATGCCATAACAAATGTCCTTATCATTGTGTCTTTAACTGTGACTATTCTAAGACTTTTGTCATCCACAATTATTGTTTTACTTTGAACCTTTTCAAAACAGGAATTTCTTTTTATTTTTTATTTTTATTATTATTATACTTTAAGTTCTAGGGTACATGTGCATAACATGCAGGTTTGTTACATATGTATACTTGTGCCATGTTGGTGTGCTGCACCCATCAACTCGTCAGCACCCATCATCTTGTCATTTACGTCAGGTATAACTTCCAATGCAATCCCTCCCTCCTCCCCCACCCCATGATAGGCCCCGGTGTGTGATGTTCCCCTTCCCGAGTCCAAGTGATCTCGTTGTTCAGTTCCCACCTATGAGTGAGAACATGCGGTGTTTGGTTTTCTGTTCTTGCAATAGTTTGCTGAGAATAATGGTTTCCAGCTGCATCCATGTCCCTACAAAGGACACAAACTCATCCTTTTTTATGACTGCATAGTATTCCATGGTGTATATGTGCCACATTTTCTTAATCCAGTCTGTCACTGATGGACATTTGGGTTGATTCCAAGTCTTTGCTATTGTGAATAGTGCCGCAATAAACATACGTGTGCCTGTGTCTTTATAGCAGCATGATTTATAATCCTTTGGGTATATACCCGGTAATGGGATGACTGGGTCATATGGTACTTCTAGTTCTGGATCCTTGAGGAATCGCCATACTGTTTTCCATAATGGTTGAACTAGTTTACAATCCCACCAACAGTGTAAAAGTGTTCCTATTTCTCCACATCCTCTCCAGCACCTGTTGTTTCCTTACTTTTTAATGATTGCCATTCTAACTGGTGTGAGATGGTATCTCATTGTGGTTTTGATTTGCATTTCTCTGATGGCCAGTGATGATGAGCATTTTTTCATGTGTCTGTTGGCTGTATGAATGTCTTCTTTTGAAAAATGTCTGTTCATATCCTTTGCCTACTTTTGGATGGGGTTGTTTGTTTTTTTCTTGTAAATTTGTTTGAGTTCTTTGTAGGTTCTGGATATTAGCCCTTTGTCAGATAAGTAGATTGCAAAAATTTTCTCCCATTCTGTAGGTTGCCTGTTCACTCTGATAGTAGTTTCTTTTGCTGTGCAGAAGCTCTTTAGTTTAATTAGATCCCATTTGTCAATTTTGGCTTTTGTTGTCGTTGCTTTTGGTGTTTTAGACATGAAGTCCTTGCCCATGCCTATGTCCTGAATGGTTTTACCTAGGTTTTCTTCTAGGGTTTTTATGGTATTAGGTCTAACATTTAAGTCTCTAATCCATCTTGAATTAATTTTTGTATAAGGAGTAAGGAAAGGATCCAGTTTTAGCTTTCTACTTATGGCTAGCCAATTTTCCCAGCAGCATTTATTAAATAGGGAATCCTTTCCCCATTTCTTGTTTCTCTCAGGTTTGTCAAAGATCAGATAGCTGTAGATGTGTGGTATTATTTCTGAGGACTCTGTTCTGTTCCATTGGTCTATATCTCTGTTTTGGTACCAGTACCATGCTGTTTTGGTTACTGTAGCCTTGTAGTATAGTTTGAAGTCAGGTAGCGTGATGCCTCCAGCTTTATTCTTTTGACTTAGGATTGTCTTGGAAATGCGGGCTCTTTTTTGGTTCCATATGAACTTTAAAGCAAAAACAGGAGTTTCTAATCAGTTATAGGACTCTTATGAGTGCTCTGAAAGGCAGGTTTCTAATAACTTTGGAGATTATGCCATTGAAATAGAAAAATTTCCAGGACTCTAATTAAAAAGCTGATGTGTTCATAAGGATTGCTAACTGAATATCAAGTGGAATGAGTTAGTTACATGGGAATGAACTAATAGAGGACTGAAATAATTTTTATAGTTTTGAAACATTGCTGATTCATTTTGTTTTGTTTTTCAGAGTGAAGAAAACTTTTTGAGCTATTTACAGATTTTAACAATTGAGTAAAAAAGTATACTCTTGTGAGTAAAATTTGAAGCGTATTTCTTTCTCTCTACATAATTTCTCCAGAATTTAGAAACTATTTATAAGTATTCTTAATTTATAACAAAATAGTTAACAGCATAAGTTCAACAAAATTCTACTTTCTTTTACAACAGGGTGCAATTGTAGACACTGGTATTTTACAAAGTCTTTGACTGAATGGCATATTTTCAGGTATGATCAGACTGCTTTCAGAAATTGAAGGTGACATAGGTGAAAGTTTCTTAGGAAAACCAGCCTCATACCTTGCCTATGCAGTTCCTTTCAGTTCTTGATCTGTGATAAATAAGTCACTTTCTGACAGGCCCAGGAATCCCAGGTTTTCTTGGGAACTTAAGAAGAGAGGACTTCACCTAAACTCATACAGCTATCTGCAGCACAGATAAATCCTTGGCTGGGCTCAAGGGTTTTGAAAAGTCTAATCTGAGGAGATATATATATACACACACACACACACACATCTATATATATACACACACATGCACATATATATAAGCTCCAACAAAACCAATATTAAAAAATGAAGCTATATAGAAAATAATTATTCTTGCCAAACATGCAAATAATGAGGTCATGTATAAATAAGACAAAAATTTATTTTGTAAATAGTTTAGTGCTACTATGATTTGTCTTTGGTGAAAATGGAGGACTAGAGAGAAAAAATATGTTTCAAAAGAAACTATAGAACACCTGCTGCTAGATCCTTGTCCTTTGCTTTTCAGTTTTATTAATTGTCTGCAATTTATTTTGACTGAATCCTGAATTCTTTCCTGGCTACAAGTCTCCAGACTAATGTTCTTTTTTTCCTTTTTCTTTCATTTTTCTCCCTTTTTTTTTCTCTGACTTGGAATAATTAGAAATTAAAACTGTGCTTTTTTTTTAAAGCCCTGTGAACTGAAGCTAGACAACTTAAACTTTGGGAGAAATAATAGCAACTTATTTATATACATTAACCATTTTTGTACCTGCCTACTGATATGTGGACCTCAGAGTAGTATGACCTAAATCAGTTTTTCAAGATTGCTTTCCCCTTTTGTTGTTATGATATTTGTCTCCTTTTTTCCTTCACTTTCATTCTCTCTTCCTCCCCCTATTTTTCTCTGTGGGACATGGGACTTCACAATCTGCTATGAGTGAGCCCCTTTAACAATGTGGAACCTAACCATCTAGGAATAAACTGTCCCAATGACTAGGGGATCAGGCCAAACCTGTGACTAAAGACTCATGTTTTTCTACAATGCTTTCTCCAAAAGATTTTTAAGAAGAAAAGGGAAATGTGAAAGGAAAATAAAATCGCAAGATCCCAAATTTGCTATGACAAAAGGGTAAGTAAGCTTGGAAACTGAGACACACACACACACACACACACACACACACACACACACACACTGTCTTTTGTTTTCTTCATAAATAGATATTTCCCCAGGGGGTCTCCGTCACCCTGATAATGTAAACTAACGTCTTATTCTCATAAGTATGGGACAAGAGGAGACTAGAAATCATCCTACGGTCCACTCTGAGATGAATGCATATTTAACTTCTTCCTCTACTCTATGTTTACTTGAGTTTATGTAAACTGAAGGTTTAATGAGCATGAGACAAATATATAATTCATAATGGACTGTTCCTCTATCTCTTCCTTTTCACGTGCAACATGTGGATTCAGTGAGCACTAATCAAAGCTTCACAAGAATGTGACCATATGTTCCCTGTTTTTTTTTTTTCTTTTTTCCTTTCTTCTCCTGCTTGCTTTTTCCCTCTTAATATTGAAGCCCTTAAAATCCTCTTTGGAAAAAACATGGACCACAGATGCAACTGTGGCTTGTGTCTCTTTTTCCTAGGGATGTCCTCAACCTTGGTAAAATAAACCTCTAAATTGATTGAGATCTGTTTCAGACACTCTTTTTGCTTTACACCTTACAATAAAATGTTAATAAAGCCACAATAAAAAAGAAGAATATAGGCCCTGTAGTGAAACTGCTGAGTTTCAGACGATGACTTCCACTTGTGTGACCTTGTATGTTTGGCCCTTGAGTTCTTAGAACCTCAGTTTGTTTCCTCTAAAATGGGGTTAATATTTACCTGATAAGGTTTTGCATAGATAAAATTTTAAAAATCATGTAAAGTACTTAGTGTTGTACTGGACAGATAAAGAAAAATATTCAGTAAGAGAATGCAGACAGAAAAGGAGAAAATTCTCAATTCCTAGTAAGGAGGCTGATGAAAAAGTACAGGACAGCATGTTTCCATGTAGAAATAAAACCAAGTATGTTGAGATGGAAAGTTTTGATAAAAAATTCACAGATCTGGTTGGGCGTGGTGGCTCACGCCTGTAATCCCAGCACTTTGGGAGGCCGAGGCGGGCGGATCACGAGGTCCAGAGATTGAGACCATCCTGGCTAACATGGTGAAAGCCTGTCTCTACAAAAAATGCAAAAAATTAGCCGGACGTGGTGGCGGTCGCCTGTAGTCCCAGCTACTCGGGAGTCTGAGGCAGGAGAATGGCGTGAACCCGGCAGGCAGAGCTTGCAGTGAGCAGAGATCTCACCACTGCGCTCCAGCCTGGGGGACAGAGCAAGACTCTGTCTCAAAAAAAAAAAAAAAAAAAAAAAAAAAAAAAAATTCACAGTTCTCCCCTGTGTCCTCTCCTACCACCGCCCCCCTCCCCCCCAAAAAAACACAGAAAAATAAAACCTGGAAAAAAAAAAAGACTAGATCACAGTTTTTGGATGCATGATATAGATCCAGCAACTTTTTAGTAGGTTTTCTGTGTATTTTATTTGTAGTATATAATGTGATCAATTAAGCACAATTTGAGATCCCTGTTGGCCGAAAGCAATCTGATTACCTGTATATTGCTGCTGACTTTTGTGATAAGTTTTCCCACCTTGTCTTTATCAGTTACATGCTGCCTCTTGGCTGCCATTACTCCAGGACTTTATTAACTCCATTGAAATCAGGGTAGCCTCCCCTGTTGTCACATTTAGTTTGTGAATGAGAGTGACCACTGAGCTTTTAAAGGACACAGGTGTTCCCTCACTATTTATAAACATCTTAGTGAAGGGAGGGCCTTCTAAGCTTTCTCAGAAGATGTGATTGGGAGACGGGTATGCATGTTACACACCAATATTTCTATCTCCCTAAGCCTTTGAATTCCTTCCTCCACATCATGCATAGAAATTCTGGCATCTCACCCTCATTAAATGAGGGCACTGCTGAGTTCAAGTTTCAGTTAACCAACTAAGAAAGATGTTAGAGCCACTTCCAGCAGCATAATTTACAATATGACATTTAGAATCTCTAGTTAGTGAACTTATATAAATGAATTTAGTTTGACATAGTGCTATATTTTACTCTCTTTGGTCTAACTCTCCTAGCATCCACTCCCATACAGATTCCCAGGTTTCTGTCAATGTATATGTTAGAAAATCTTGCAACTATTTTATTTATAGTATTGGCTGTTTTCTCCAGGGTCATACTGTGTATCTAAGTCCCAGAAACATGCTGAGATTTGACTCAAGTTGTGGGTATAGGGGCAACATGAGGTAATTATAGTGGGTCTTGAGGATAATTAACATCCCTTTGAAAGCATCTGTTCCAGATGAAGTTATCATAGGGTTTTCCAGCAAAGGAAGGCTAGTCATAGTACAAGTGATCTACTGCCATTGTCAAAGGTGCTCATAGTGACTTGTGGATTTGAGATTTTCAGTTTCCTTTGAATCCTATCAGACTTCCCAATTCCAAATTTCAGGGCCTCATTATTTCTCAATCAGTTCTCTAATGGTTACATGGAAATCTTGTTAAGGCCATGAATTCAACTGTTATTGTAATCCAGCCACTTGCACAGCTAAATTTTGTATTTGATTTTCAGCATGTGGCTCTGTGGTTACAAGAAATGATATATTATGATTGCCACAGAAATGCTCTGATTCTTCGACTCTGACCTTGAGTTTGTCCTTTCCTTTCTGAAAGTGCAGCAATGCACTTGAGAAAATCAAGTCCACACCACAGTCTTTGTCATTACTGCTTCTGTAACAATCAAGTTCAGCAGTCACTTGGGCTCCCAAGGCATTTGCTTTAGTTAGCACTTCATCACAATCAACCATAGGTGATAATCTAACTTATTGGAATATCACATTATGTCACAGATAATTAGCATCCAATTTGACTTTGGCAAGAAACTCAGTACTGCCCTCAAACCTAATTATGTGCAGAACCCATTTCCAAATCCCATTTTTGAAAATCTATCTCCTCAGATGACTCCCAATACTAATTCTATATCAGGATTCAATCTGGGAACAGAAACTACACCCGTAATTTGAACAGGAAATATTTAATATAAAAATTATAACTTCTAATTGATGATTAACTATCAAACCGGAAGCAGCAAACGAAAAATGCAGCTACTACCTCTAGGGCTGAAGGAAAGTGAATTAGGGAGGAACTGGGAAATAAAGCTCTCATTACCACCCATTTCAACACTGATTCAGACCTTCTTGGAGAGGTTTGGCTGCCCTAGGTGCACACACTCTTCCAGTGATAAAGAAAATTTCCAGAGAACATGGGCCAGGCTGGCCACTAGGAGTGGCCTACTGGGTAGAGGAGAAACTTGCTAGAAGGTACCAGTTGCCTGAAGCTGGTCTTCAAGAGCTCCTGAGATAAGCACAACTAGGCCTTTCACATACCACTCTACTGGCTACCAAGGTGATAAATAGCACACCCAAATTGGAAAGGAAGTCCCTTTATCCTGCCATGGCCTTGCAGTGTCCTTTCAGTGCCTTCTATTAACAAAGCCTCTAGTGACATTGAGCCAGCTGGCAAAGAAGAAATGTTTATAGGATCCATCTCTAGTATCACAAAGCAGAGTAAAGGGGTAGATTTAAAGTTGAGAGGCAGTAAATTAATAGGTAGGAACTGAAGGCTCAGCTGAACTGTCAAATGGATGCCTACGTGTGGTCTCTCAGGCATGGCATTGCAGAACAGCCTAACTTCTTTCGTGGTGACTCAAGACTCCAGGAGTGAACTCTCTCAGTGAACAAGGCTGAAGATGCAGCACAGAGGTTACACAACCTCACCTTAGCTGTACTGCACTTAAGCAGCCACAAGCTCACTGACATTGTATGAAAGGAGGCAGAGATCCCACCTCTCAATAAAAGGAGCATGGAATAATTTACAGGTGCATTTATAACCTTCACACCACATCATATTAATTATCTTGATGAAAATTAACCTCACAAATAATAGATGTCAAAAGAGTGGTTCACCAATTACTTGCTACTTTTGTTAACTCGGACCACATTTCATGAAAGTGGATGTAATTTCATATTTTATTTTCAAGGTTATTTCCAACTTTTGTAAGAGCTCCTCTTCTTTTCTCTATACTTTCTTCAATTATTTCTCATATGAGTTTTCTTTGTCTAATGATAAGTTAGGCCACATATTGTCATAGAATTATTCCTCTTCTTGGGTGGTAGAAATACTTTGGTCTTTTGTTATAGACCTCGCAGTGGCTACATCATTGAAACTTGATTTTTTTGGAGTCAGGAAGGTGATGATGCCAGGAACTGTGGGAAGAGTAACTTTCAAGCAGCATTTGATATCAAACCAACTATGGTAATTACTGTAAAACCACTTATTAAAACAAGCTTATGTCAGTTTATACCAATGGTCCTATCATCTGAATACAGTTCAAATGTCTTCATACCCTTTTCTGATCTTTAGTTCCATATGCATTCAAAGCTTTACATCATTTACTATCTATCTATCTATCTATCTATCTATCTATCTATCTATCTATCTATTATCTATCTATCTATCTATCTATCTGTCTATCTATCTATCTATCTATCTGTCATAACATAGTAAAATGGCAAAGGCCTCTGATAATGCTTAGTATCCTTTGATGTTACTGGAATGAAGCATATTTAGTTCATTTTAAGGTACTGCAGGAAGCGTTTGGGAATATTTTACTAGAAAAAGTGTCCAGATCTCCTCATTTTATAATAGGAGAGACAGAAATGGTAAAGCCTTTTGGAAAACTTTTAAAAGCTGTTTGTTTTAGTCTAGTGTTGCTAGTCTCTTTAACTGTGGTCTTTAACTATGCTCTTTAACTATGGTTCCTTGGGGGAGTGCCTTTAGAGAACAGGGTTTTCTCCTACAGAGCTCTCCTGACTTTAACGTTATTTAGGTTAGTTGATTTATCCAGGATGCATTATCAATTTCATTATTGTGCATTTATAAAAATACAGAGATTTCCAGGAAATTATTCTTTATTGAGGCTAGAAAGAGGGTTTTGGTTTGTTTTATTTTAAAATCATTACTAATATTTCCTGTTTTATTTCCTCATTTCCTAATATTTAATGTTGAGATTCCTTCTAAGTCAGACTCCAGCATACATGGTAAAAGAGAAATTGCCTCGATGTATTTTCTGAACCCTTATTGCTCTGATGTTTGAACTGAGCTCAACATTAAAATGGATCATTATAATGAAGTGCTTCTTGGCTTATTTCAGAACTTAGAACTGAAAGCTTTGTCCAAATAAATCACATGCAAATTTCTTTCCATTTATGGATGGCAGTGGGTGGAGTCCCTAGCTGCTGATGTCCTTGGATTTTTTTTAGTGTGGATTGGGAACTGGTAATGGCAATATTCAGTCCGCTGTGTGAATTTCATCTAAGGGTTGATGAGTTCTTTCTTTTCTCAAAATAGGCCAGTGATTCTCAAAGTGTGGTCCCTTGGAATGTTGGGGATTGCTAAGATCTTTTCAATGTGTCCACAGGGTCAAAACTATTTTTATTGTAATATTAACATGTTATTTGACTTTTTCACTATGTTGACATTTGCAGTGGTGATCAGAAGCAATCGTGGATAAAACTGTCTTTTGCCCAAATCAAAGCACTGGCACCCATTGTATTTCCTCACTGTAAGGTACTTGCGATCCCTGATGAAGGAATAAAAAATATTGATTTTACTAAATCTTCAATCTTTAGTAAATTTCTGTCTAATATTTTGTGTGGTGAAGTGAGACGTACACATAAACCACTTATGCTGCATACTCAAGCAAGATATTTGTAATGTACTTGTTCAATGCTTGGATTGCAAACTAGCTGCTTTCTTCAGGGAATATTTCTTTTACTTGAAAGAATGACTGGAAGACAAACTATTTTTTAGATTTAGTTTAGATGTGGGGATTTGGGAGACTTTTTCTTGAAAATGATTGAAGTGAGCCATCAGTTCAAAGAAAGTAACTGATGGTATTTACTGCCAAAGGTAGAAATTGTACTTTAAAGTTGTGATGGTTAATTTAGTTTTTTTTTTTTTTTTTTTTTTTGAGATGGAGTCTTGCACTGTTGCCCAGGCTGGAGTGCAGTGGTGCGATGTCGGCTCACTGCAAGCTCCGCCTCCTGGGTTCACGCCATTCTCCTGCCTCAGCCTCCCCAGTAGCTGGGACTACAGGCGCCCGCCACCACACCTGTCTAACTTTTTGTATTTTTAGTAGAGACGGGGTTTCACCGTGTTAGCCAGGATGGTCTCCATCTCCTGACCTCGTGATCCACCTGCCTCGGCCTCCCAAATAATTTAGGTATTAACTTGACTAGATTGAGGGATGCCTAGATGGCTGGTGAAGCATCGTGACTGGGTGTGTCTAGGAGGCAGTATCTTGAGGAGACTGGCATATGAGTCAACCTGAGAGAGGAAGACCTGCCCTCAGTGTGGGCAGGCACCTCCAAAGGGCGGGGGGAGTAGCTGGGATAAATGGACAGAAAACGTGGTATTCACACGTGCTCTCTCTCTCTCTCTCTCTCTCTCTCTCTCTCTCCTCTGTCTCTCCCTTCTGGAGGAGAACACTTTTTCTCCTTCTCTCTTTGGACATCAGATTCCAGGTTCTTCAGCTTTTGGACTCTGGGACTTGCATCAGCAGCCTCCTGGAGGCTCTTGGGCTTGACTAGGGGTTGTACCATTGACTTTCTTGGTTCTAAGCCTGCTGAACCTGGACTGAACCATGCTACTGGCTTGAGCCATGCTACCAGCTGCTTTGGTTCTTCAGCTAGCAGATGGCCTGTGGTGGGACTTTGTCTCTGTGATCCTGTGAGTAAATTCCCTCTAATAAATCCCCTACAAGGCATTCTGTTGGCTCTCTCTCTCTGGAAAACCCTAAATAATACATAACTGAAAATCACCATTTTGGAAAATCTGTACCTGCATCATAAATTTCTTAGTACCTAAAGTATTTTCTGATGACTTAGGTTGAATATTAATGAATATGATTTTTTGATATCACATAGGGAAATGGCTCATCATTTGGAAGAGCTGCATAACTCAGTGAACAAATTATGTACATTATGTACATCATGCATTTAAAAAGATCTAGTGTTTTAATGTAACAGGACACTAAAAGTTTATTTGATGAGGTTTAAGATTAAATGGCAACTAATCTTCAAGCAATGACCACTTATCCATTTTTGGTGTAATATCAAAGAAAAATATCTACAATTATCTAAAAGTGCAATAAAATACTTTTCCCTTTTCTAACTACATATCTGTAAAAGGTTGTTTTTTTTCCCATATATTTCAATTAAGACAACAAATCACAACAGAGTGAATGGAGAAACAGATATGAGAATCTAGATGTCATCTATTAAGCCAGAAATTAAAGAGACTAGCAAAACAGTGCTACTTGCTAACGAAAATTTTTGTTTTGTTTTGTAAAGCATAAAGCACACACTTTTAATATATAAATATTTATGTTAACGTGTGATGGTCATATTATTATTTTAATGAATTAAATATTTTAAAACCTCTGTTTAAATTTTCTAGTCAATATTGATAGATAATGATACACCAAAATAAGCACATTTTGGGGTTCTCAATAATTTTTAGTAATGTAAAAATTACTGACAGAAAAATGTTTTAGAACTCTTGGTGTAGGCTAATCTGCTTTTCAGTTGGATGCACTGGGGCACATGTTAAAACAGAAAACTATCAACAGGCAGATACTTCCCTTTGGCACGCAAGTCGATTACTGTCATAAAAGGCTCTTGGGATCACATCCCAGGTCTCATGTTCTTCTCTCTGCTAAACAGTCACTATATGGAATTTTCAACCTCTGGCTTGTGTGACAATAATCTCAAACTCTTCAATTTTTTTTTTTTTTTTTTTTTTTCTTTTTGCACAATACAAGTAGGGCTCTTAAGTCACATTCTAGAAATTTACTTTGTGGTTGTTTTGCTTTGTACTTAATGCTACTAATGTCTAGGTTTGGACATTAATGTCCAGGTCTTTTTCTTTTTTCTCTTCCTCCCTTTTCTTTATTTCTCTTCTCTCTCTTTTTCTTTCATGTCTTTACTTTTGGTTTTCTCTCTCTCTTTTTTTAAAAATGGAGATCCATGAGGGGTCGTAGAGATTATAATAGAAGACTCATCTTTATATTGTAAGCATAAAAGTGCTATATTAATATTTCCTTCCTGAGAACATCATTCTACACCAGACAGTAAACTTTGTGATCCCAGGTAACTTGGGGAGGATTCCAGTTTGTAGCTCTGAAAATTATATGGCGTATATTTTTAACACTGATTGACACTATTCCTTATAGAATGCATGTAACCAAATCTATAACATATACATGCTTGAAAATTAAAAGTAAATCATTAAGAGTTTGGGAGACCATTTTGTTCAACAGAGGTAAAACAAGATGGCACAAATATAATTTTGAAATTACTTTACATTCCAATAGCAAACATCATGGTCATAATTAGTATCATAATCACTATTATGACCATGACCATCATAATGGCTACCATGTGTAAAAGGAAATTTTCAACTCACAGCAGTCCATGCATGGAAAATAGCAAAACTGAAAGTTCCATTGCATCCCAAATGGTTCTAACAAGCTGAAGCTGATCAAGAAAGATTAACTTTGAGTGACTTAGGATGCCTTTAGTGCCTTCATCCAAAAGTTCTCATGATTGATGAACACTGGGACTGGTTTTAGCCAATCACATTCAGACCTATGAACTTCTTCCCTCCTAATCAGACCACTAGTTTTCAATCTTTATTTAGAATAACACCATGAACAGACACACACATACCCTCCTCTGCTTTCCAGCACTTAAATATCCCAGATTCTGTCACCTCATTGAAACTAGTCAATAAATTGCTTCACTATGTTTTCCTTTCCCCAACAAGTTAATAAACTTGGATTAGGTCTCCTTTAATTTCAGTTGTCTTTGTTTTATTCTTTGATAATTGCTCACTAAGTGGAAGAATAGTATTAAGTATTTTACATATATTTTGACATTTTAATTCTTAGCAAAACCTCCATTGTAGCCAGGTCACATGGTGCTGAAGATCACAAATTTAAACCAGAGTGCTTGAGTTCTGATCTTGCTCCCTGACTTACATCAGCTTGATTTTCTGCAAGTTTTTTCACCTCTATGTGCCTATGTTTATGAGTAAAATGGCAACAATAATAGAACAAAATCCACAGGCTTGTTGAACACAGCAAGCAAGATAACACATAAAAATGATTAGAATGGTATCTGGCACAGAGTACAGCACTCAATATTAACTATGATGAATTCCATTTACAGATGAAAAGATTGAAACTTCCAGCAGTTGAGGAATTTGCTTAAAGTCACAGCTAGTACATGATAGAGTTAGAATTTCTCTCCAGATTTGTTTTGTGACAAAATCTGTGCTGAAGAATTCTTGGTTATAACGAATTTCTACAATGTTTCCCTTTGCTTTGTTGTATTAATTTTTTTAAATGATATAGTTTTGCCTTCTCCTGTTTATTTTATTCCTTTAAATATAACATTTTAGAAGAAAATAGCAGATCATAATGAAATGGAAAATGAAAAACATTCTAAAAGCTCTGTTGAAAAATCCATCATTGTCTACATGATAAAAGAATTCCTATATTAACACTTCATTCTTCACCAAAGAGTTTAACTATTTAATTGATAAATACCACACTCATTACAAGTTATTTGTTTCTTGAAAAAATTATTTTCTTATAAACATTCTTTGGTTTCTTAAAGTAAAAGTTAACTTATTTTAAAATATTCCATTTGATGTATGTAAAGTACCTACTAATAAAGAGGGATCTGTTGATAAACAGGTTGAAAACCAAAATATGAATATCAAAATAATTTCTAACCTTTAGATAGATAAACTTCATAACCAGTTAGGAAGATGTGTTTCATGTGAGTTGACTTGACAAAGTTTTAGTATTTTTACACCTATGCAAACCATGGTAATCATTATTCATACACAAGGTAAAGAATGTCAATTTTGAAGTCATCCTAAGAAGCAGTTTGCATGAGGGAACTGATATTGGAGATTTCTTCTTAAAGATTTAACCTCCAAATGCAGTGGTGAAGTGTTGAAAGGGAATATACTTATGTACTTATGGATTTTTAAGGAATAGAAGCAATTACTATATCAAACATACATGCACATGCGAAGTACATACACACCACACACACAAATCTCCTGCTGTAGTCAGATGAACAGAATGGCTAATGTTTGTCTTGCCTTTAGAGCTACACGAGTACTTTGTGCCCAGCGAATAACTAATGTATTTCAATTACTGATTGGTGGAGTGTTACATTTCTGATAGTTCTGTCAATATTACAGATTTTTTAAAGCTGAGGATTTAAGCAAAAGATATAGTGTGATCAAGGTTGATGACTAAAATAATAGAAATGTCTTGAAATTAAGACATGCACCAAATGTTTCTCATTTCTGTTCCTGAAAATCTGAACATTGTCAAGCCATGGATTTTTTTGTTCTGTTGTTGAAAGCTAGTAATATAAAGAATAGATAGTCCCAAGTGTACCAGATGCAAAGAAAGAGGGGCAACACAGGGTGGAGAAGAAAGCTATGAACACACACACACACACACACACACACACACAGGACAGAGAGAGAGAGAGTGTGAGATAGACAGAGATTAGTATACACACATATATTTGTTTATACTATCAGCTGAAAGGGCCTAGAAACAATAAGACCCTGTATCAATGGGCACATTGGTGCCCAGATGTCAGTTTCTGATGCCATTCTTCGAAAAAAGAAACAAGAACTTCTTAGGGAAATGGCTAATTTCAGGACTGAGGCAGGGAATGTACAATATCAACCTGGAGGATCTTATAGTGCCAAAAAGAAAGAAAATGCTCAAAACAATGATAGGAATATGTGAAAGGGATACAGGAAACAAACTAAAAGGGCTCCTATAGCCAATGCTAAAAGTTGAGCAACCAAATAAATAGCATAGTATTGGACTATAACAAATATACTTGGCTTCATAATGATATGAATAAATAATTGAATAAATAAATAAGAGACAAATATCCCATATAGAAGAATTCCAAATAATTTATATAGATAATGACTGGGCTGGATGCAGTGACTCATGCCTGTAATCCCAGCCCTTTGGGAAGCTGAGGTGGGTGGATCACTTGAGATCAGGAGTTCAAGACAAGCCTGGCCAACATGGTGAAACCCCGTCTCTACTAAATATATAAAAAATTAGTTGGATGTGGTGGCATGCGCCTGTAGTCCCAGCTACTCAGGAGGCTGAGGCAGGAGAATCACTTGAGCCCAGGAGGTAGAGGTCGCATTGAGCTGAGACCGGGTCACTGCACTCCAGCCTGGGTGACAGAGTGATACTCTGTCTCAAAAAAAAATATAATAATAATAGTGACTGAATATATACAGAAATACATACTTACATAAGTAAATGAATAGAAAGAATAGACAAATCTCCTGTGCAGAAGAATTCTAAATAGTCTAAGCAGATACTTCCTGCTCAAGGAGTATCCACCACCTTTCAGTCCCTTAAGTGTGGACTGTACATTGTGGTTTCCTTCATGATAGGGAAAGAAAAAGGAAAGAGTACCTTTATCACTTTATCATGGAGAAACCTGATAAATATTATCCCAGCCAGATAATCAAGGTAAACATCAGAAGTGATGAGTGCCTTTGCTTCCATGTACCCTTTGTGTGATATAACAAAAATGAGACTTTACCTCTATAGTATTTCTCTCCCAAATCCCATAAATCCAGCCTAGCAAAAAGCAAAATATCATAAAACTTCCAAGTAAGGGACATTCTATGTAATACCTGACCTGCACTCCTCAACACTGTCAAGGTCATCAAAAACAAGGAAAGACTGAGGAATCACCGCAGTCTAGAGAAGCCTAAGAAGACATAACAACTAATGCAGTGTGGTATCCTGAATGGTATCTGGAACAGAAAAATGACATCAGGGAAAAACTCAGACAATCTGAATAAAGCATGAACTTTAATAATAATGTGTCCATATTGATTATTAGTTATGACAGAAGTACCATGCTAATGTAAGCTACTACCAATAGGAAAAGTTGGGTGTGGGATATATGGAAAGCTTCTTTACTATCTTTGCAATTTTTATAAATCTAAAGCTATTTCAATGAAACATTTATTTGAAAATATTGGAAAGGCAAAAGACCAAGAATAATCAAGACAATCCTGAAAAGAAAAAAAAAGGAAAGAAATAGAAGGATGATTTACTCTACCTGACTTCAAGACTCACCATAAAGCTACTAAATCCAAATCAGTGTAATATTGGCAAAAGACAAATAGATTAATTAGACAAAATGGAGAGTATAGAAAGAGGACCAAATATACAGTTAAATGATTTTCAACAAGAGCACCAAAGCAACCTAATGGACAAAGGAGAATATTTTCAACAAACATGTTGGATTAAAAAAAGTCTACCCCTATCTCACACCATGCACACACAAAAGAATTTAAATTGGATTGTATAACTAAAATGTAAATACTAAAATATAGAGCTAATGAACAAAATCTTAGAAAAATATCTTTGCAAATTTGTATTGGGCAAATATGTCATAGAACAAGCATAGCTGAATCATAAAAGAAACAAGGCTTCATTAAAATTTAAAGCTTTAGCTCTTTAAAATATGTCACCAAATAAATAGATGAGTCATAGATTTTTGAGAAAATTTGGGCAACACATGTATCTGATGAAGGATATGTAAACATAATAGGTGAAGAACTCCTGTAACTCCATAATAAAAATATACAATCCCAATTTTAAAAAAATGGGTAAAAGACTAGAGCATACGCTTCACAAAAAATATGACAAAAGGTCAACAAGCACATAAGAAAAGGCTAAAAATCGGTCATTAGGGGAGTTCAAATTAACATGACAATGATATACCATTCTATAGGCATAAAATGACTATAACTTAAAAGACCGACAACTTCATGTTTTGAAAAGAATTTGACACTATCAGAATGTTTATAGTAACTTTATTTATCATAGCCCCAAACTGAAAACAATGCAGATGTCTCTAACATTGTATATACATACATGAAATACTGCTCGCCCATAAAAGGGTGCAAACCATTGCTACAACAGAATGAGTAAATCCAAAAGAAATCTTCAAGGGAAAGAAGTCAAGAACAAAAAAGTTCATATTATATGGTCCCATTTATATGCAATTCTACAATAGACCAAAGCTAATCTACAGTAATAGAAATGGCATCATTTGCTACTTCTTGGGAGGTGTTAACTGAATAGAAGAAAGAGAAGTGATGATGGAAATGTTCTGTATCTTGATACCCATTTATCAAAACAGATTGAATGGTACACTTAGATGCATATTTCTTATATGTAAGTTACATCGCAGTCCTAAGAAGATCCCAGGAATCTTAACAGATATTGCACACAATTACCAATAGTATATAATGTACAATATTTATTGATGAATTACAATGTTCAAACATTATTTTAAGTGTTTTTCATATATTAATTCACTTAATCCTCACACTCACTGTTTGGAGTTGACACTGTGAGTAAATCATAAAACTGAAAATCAAACCTGGCTTCAGAGTCCCCACTTTTAATCAGTTTGCTGTATTGAGGCAGAAATTAAAGAAATAAAGAAAAATAAAATTATAAAGAAAGAGAAATAAGCTTTCCTGTATTAGGCTGACTTATCCCAGAGGCAGCAACAGGCACAGTCCAGACCCAAGAAAAGCCTCGATAAAGACTATCTGAGAAGCTAGGACAGAAAGAAATGTGCTCTGGAGACTCTCCCAGCACTCCCTCAACATAAGGAGAAGGAAACATTTTCCTTTCTTCACGGTATGAGTTTATAGATTCCTGTTCTCTGTAACTAGTGACTTCAAGTATTCTGTTTTATCTAATCAGCAGAGTAAAGGTCATAAACCATCTGAGCAGGCCTGAGATACAGCCACTTGGGCGCCATAGTGAATGTTATGGGATAAGCCCATGCTAGGCACCAGAGCAAACCTAGATAACAGACATCTGGGCTGCATAGCAACAGTCATGTGTAATCCTGAGTTATGAACTTGTCACAATTTGAGTAACTGTCTTTGTTCTGCCTCTGTATCCTTGCTTTCATGCCACTGTAAGCTTGCTTCATACTAGCCAACCCCTTTTTGAACTATGTATAAAAGCCAAGACATATCTTTTTCCTTGGCCCAGTTTTTGGATGTTAAGTCTGCTGGGTCTGAGTGCACTTCATAAAGATCCCCCTGTATTCACCCCAAGGTCTCGCTGGTCCTCCTGATTTCTGCAACAGTATGTCCCCATGCAGAGAAATCTGCAAAGATCAGAATTGTCATTTAAGAATGGTACTTCCTTGAAAAACTCTGGGGGCTAGTCCTCATTTGAGAGCATACATCCTTCTGAGTAACCTTCTCTCCCACTGTCATGGGCTTTACCTCTACCTGCCAAATTCCGGCTCAACTTAATTCTGGAATTTGATAGGACCACAATCATGATGTAATTGGTGATTTATTATTCATCATTTTAAACTACCTTTAGATAGATGAATGCTTATGACAGGGGCCAAATATGGTTGAGAAGCAGAGTTTTCACACAAACAGATCTTCCACATTATGTTTTGTGTTTACACAGAATTTAAATAATCTAAGAACTGAAATAACCTAAGGGTTCCAGGTGAGCTCCCATAATCACAGGACAGTTTAAATGATTGTAATCAAACCACTAAATAGCTTAAGGCAGAAGGATCCTTGATTGGTATAAATATCTATTATAAATGCTTTTGCTGTTTAAGAAAGCAAAACAAAATAAAAAACTATCAACTACTAAAATTAAAATAAAATTATAATGAAAAATTGAAATAATAAAAAATTGCTAGTGGCAGTTCAACATAAACAGCATGGGGAATGAGGTGTATTCTGAAAGATTAATTCATCAGATAATTCTATAACGTGTTCCATGATACAGGTTTTTTTCAGTTTGGTGTTTACAATCATCCAGAAAGCTTGTGTTCCTCCAGCCCCATTGGGTTACTGAGGCAGTCCAAAGAAAGGGTGTGAAAAAAATGAGTGAAAGTTGAAAGGACTAATATCCTGAGGTTGTTCATGGAATAAATACTCTGCCCCTCCTAAAATCCAGGAGAAAAATCAGATCAGTCCACTCTTTAGGTCAGCAAAAGTGTGTGGCCTTAGAGAAAGGCTGAGCTGGTGGTTGAGAAGAAACACGTTATCCCCACGGGAATCGTACTTCCTCTATCCTGAAATACAGAAGTCACGTGGAAGAGTAAAAAGACAAAACGTCATCCTGGATCAGCAGAATGAATCCTGGTTTTAGCAGCTAGCTTCTGGCCTTCCCCGTGAGGCAACAGATGTTTAAACGTACACATTAAGACATACTATGCACTTAAGTAGGGTAAAAGAATAGCAGGTCTTCACAGTATAAAAAGGCACAAAGACTGGAGCCTGGCTCTCAAAGGAAGTTGAAAACAAAGTCTATTTCCCTGATTAGTGATAACTGTATGTCAACAAGGAAAAATAAATGAGCAACTTCAAGGACCTCAATGTTCTGTGGAAATAGCAATTGGAAAGAAAAATGTCTTGATTTGTCAAAGCACAAAGAACAACAACCAAAAGGGAGATTCCCAGGATAAACAATAGAGAAAGCAGAGCAATATCAAAATAGGTGCAAGAAGGGAGGTGCTAAGGACAGAAAAATTACTGTTGGCACAGAAACTGAGAGAAGGACTGTTATTAGGGAGGGAAGGGTTGACTAGGAAAGTAGCTCATCAGCAGCTCAGGCTCATGCTAAGGCACGAAGCCAACCTGATTACAAATGTCGTCAGGTCACAGCTAGGAGAGAGGGGACAGATGTGCCCAATAGTGGTAATTTTGACTAAAATATGTTCCTTTGGAAGGAAAAGAGTGAGGTGAATAGCCAGGATCTCAGCCTGACTCTTTTTCTTTAAAACTTTTATTTTAAGTTCAGGGGTCCAAGTGCAGGTTTATATCATGTGGGTTTGTTGTATAGACTATTTTGTCACCCAGGTATTAAGACTAGTAGCCATTAATTACTTTTCCTGATCTTCTCCCTCCTTCCACACTCCACCCTCTGAAAGACCCCAGTGTGTCTTTGTTCCTCTCTATGTGTCCATGTGTTCTCATCTTTTAGCTCCCACTTATAAGTGAGAACGTGTGGTATTTGGTTTTCTGTTCCTGCATTAGTTTGCAAAGGATAATGGCCCCCAGTTCCATCCATGTTCCTGTGAAGGACATGATATCATTCTCTTTTTGTGGCTGCATAGTATTCTACGGTGTATATGTACCACATTTTCTTCATCTGATCAATAATTGACAAGCATTTGGGTTGATTCCATGTTTTTGCTATTGTGAATAGTGCTGCAATGACTCTTGAAGCCTCTCTGTACCACTAGCAATGACTGGCAGCTTCTGACCTTAATGATAAAACACACAATCATAAGTAAATGGCTTCCTAGAAAACACCAGGGATTTCCTTTGATTATGGCTTTTAAGTCAACCAAAGGTATTCTCACAGATGAGTCAATGAGGCCAAGGAGGCCCTGGACCATGGGGATTTGACACTCACGGATGCACTTTCCCCATCAGAATTTTCAGAAGGTGGGGAAGGAGAGGATGAAGCCAAGTCAGATGGCCTGCTTCAGATGCAGCGCTGCACCCACTCCATCTGTGACTCAGCAAGTTATTTAACCCTTCTAGACCTCAGCTTCCTCACAGGGAAAATGGGACTAGCACAGCATCTCTCCCATAGGATCATTACAATGATTAAAGCAGACAATGCCTGGGACCCGGCACGAAGCGGGCTCTGAAGTGTTTGTAGTGTAGCCACTGTGTCTGACTCTTTTGGTAAGATACTTCTGCTTTAATTATCTCATTTAAACCTCACAACAACATATACAAGGTGCTTTTTATTATTTACATTTTTACATATGAGAAATATGAGGCTAAAAGAATAATTTTTTAACTCCTATCTATTGTTTGAATCCAGGTCTTTCCTGACCCCCAAGTCTTTATTTATTGGACTTAAAGTTCAGTATATATATGAGAAGGTGCTAGGTCATTATTGAGAGCCTGCCACTGACTACAGGGGTTGGGGGGTTTGGTCCAGAGTCCCTCAGGCATAATAGAATGATGTGGCTAGGTAAGAGGAGACCAGTTCAAATTCATGTGGTTAAGTTGACTTTAAACTGTATGAAAAGGCTGCATAAATGGAACGGGAAAAGAGTGTCCTCCTCCCTTTATACAGGGTAATAGGTGTTGTTTCCAAATGAATGATTAATCATATCATTCCACACAAAGAACTTTTAATAGTGACACAACAAGACCCAGACTCCCCCCGGTGAGGCTAATAATAGAAACAAACATTTTTTTTTTTTTTGTCCCTTGATATGTGTTAAGCACTGTGATAGGAGTTTTTCCATTGAATACTTACATATACACTCTGAGGTCTGTGCTATTATTATCTCCATTACAAAGATGAGAAATCCAAGGCTAATGGTGGCAGAAACAGGATTGGAAATAAGATCTGCTTGGTTTTAGTGCAAATTCTAACACGCCCCCATTCTGTCTTTCTTTTGGAATACACAGACTCTGAGTGGCCTTGCACTCACTTTCTGGCGTTCTATCTCGGCACTTTCCATGTTGAGCATTTTGCTCCAGTCAGATGTACTCCTCACTGCTACTGAAAAATACCCTGGATACCATGAACTTCCTGTTTGCTACGGTTTTCCTGAAATGTCGGACACCCATATGCTGTCTTTTAATCCTCCCAAATAATTTCTTTCTCAAGACTGAATACTGTACCTGCCCACCCAAACCAAACCAGTTACTCCTTATCAGGAGGTTTATATCACTGATAATTGACTGATTTATTTTATAATTATCATTTAATTGCCACCTTGTACTCTTAACCATTTATGTAATGGCTTAGCAAAGCTTAGCAATGCTTAGCATTGTGTATGCACTGATCCATGTTCAATAAATGTCAAGTGATGGACTAATTGCAAAAGAAGAATATTCTGATCAAAAGAGGTGATATTAAAACATGAAAGAAAGCAATTCTATCACAAAATGCCAACACATAGCTTATGAACATCAGAAAAGAGTGGCATGGTCATCTTGATGATCCTACTTAAAGTAGATGAACAAGAAAACTGTAGCAAAAAGGACAGAAATTGAAGAAACATACGGGGGAACAGGGAAGTTTACATTTCAGTTTTGAAGAATTACATCGACTGTGTGACAAATACCGTCTAAAAATGCAGGGGATAATTAGAAAATATAATTACACTATATAGAACTAGTAAATTAGAAAATATAATTACACTATATAGAACTAGTAAATAGCATTTCATTTTCCTTAAATGACTTTTACTGAACTTGATACCAAGCATGATTTTTTTTCATATTGATGTTTTATTATATAACTTTATTCCAATAAAAATGAAAATGGAACAGAATAGGTAACTCAGAAAGAATAAGAAACCTTACCAAATCCTAACAGTTTTTGGTTCCACAAAAGCTGTTTTTAACAGGTACATGGACTGAACTGTTTTCCTAGATTTTTTTCTTTGTTTCACGAATATAATGCTTATTCCTTATTCTTTTATTTTACTGTTTTAAAAATTATCTTCGCTAGACTGTTAGGCTATTATGTGACCCTGTTTAATCTTTATTGGGTTGAATTCTCTTCTAGTGGAAACCAGAACTCACTGATAGAAAACTATAGAATGTAGGTTGCTGTTAGCTTGTCTATTCTCCTTCCTCCAAGTGCCAATTTTGATATTCCTCAAGGCCATGTAAAATCTGCTCTTATTTCACTTATTACTGACAGAGTTAGGCATTAAAAACTAGAAATACCCCACAGGTTTTTCTTTCTTAATTATCTCTGTGTCTGTCTTCTGGATGTTTTTAGAAAGTAGATGTGGTACAGATGTTACTATACCCAGAATAAAGCTCGAAATTAAAAGAAAATCATGCTAACAATACCAAAATGGGATGCTAAGTTATTTATAAATAACGCTAGTGCTAAATGGAATTTCTGATTATAATTCCTGATCTTTTTGACTCCCTAAGTGGATAAAGAAGAAGTTAACTTTGCCCAAAGACAGGTCTGGCTTTTGCCCTCGGCTCTTGGGAGGTAATTTCTAAGCTCTTCAAATATCCCTCCTGAAAAGAATGTCTTTGTTTCCCAGGGACCTTAGGCCAAGCCAGATAGTTTAACAGTGTGATTTATGAGGAGGGCTTTGGGTCACATGCTATTAGCTTGACCTCTGGAAGGGCTGGAGCTAGGTTAGCCACATGGACAGTCAACTTTGTCTATGATATGAGCCCAAATAAAAACTCTGGACACCAAGACTCAGGTCAGCTTCCTTGGTTGGCAATACTCCATGTGTATTGTCACAAACATTGCTGGGAAAGTTGGCACTGTCCGTGTCTTCACTGGGAAGTGTTTGTGTGTGGCCATGTTTTGGACTCTGCCCCATGCACCTCTTCCCTTGGATGATTTTAAGCTGTATCTTTTCACTGTAATAAGCTGCAACCAAAAATTTACCTGTTTTCAGTGAGTTCTGAATCCTTCTAGAAAATTATTAAAACTGAAAGTGATCTTGGCAACCCTTAGTTGCAGTTGGTATCAGAAGTGAGAGTGGTCTTGGATATCCCAGAATATGCACTAAGTGAACATATTCACATTTTATCATTAACATGGTAGAATCTAAGAATCATGATTATTATCACTTGCTCACATAATATGTGCAATTTATTCTAATTTTGAACAGCTAGGGGAAAGCCAGTAAAAGCTTGTGTTGGCATTAAGACATAATTGGGGGAAAGCCAGTAATAATTTGTGTTGGCATCAAGACATAATTAGATTACCTTGGTGTTGGTATTCACCATGCTCCATTGCAGATGGCAATGCCATCATCACCCTCTCATGCTATTTCTTGGAGATGGCCTAAGTGTAGAATTTTTGCTTTTCTGCTTGCTTGGGGGTAAATCTGATTTTTTTATTTTAAAGGATGAGTAAAAGGACATAATAGACTTTTCTGGTTTCTTGGCATGAGTATTAGTTGATGAAAATCTCAGACGGATGTAAAAGGATGCCTTTGCAAGGTACTAGGTCTTAGAACATTAAGTGACTCACATTACTAATAAGACAGTTAGCTTAACCCATCTGCCTCCTAAGAAATGCCACTGTTTTCCATGAAATATCTTTTATTTTTTCTAAAAGCCAGCCAGGATATTTATGTGTGTGATAGTTCTTGAGGAGAGGGTGGAAGTTATGATGTGTGCAGAGATATGATCTGATGGAAAAGCTGAGAAAACCAACTTTCTATGTTCATTATTATTTTTATTAGTATTATTTTTGAGACGGAGTATTGCTCTGTCATCCAGGCTGGAGTGCAGTGGTGTGATCTCGGTTCACTGTAAGCTCCGCCTCCTGGGTTCACACCATTCTCCTGCCTCAGCCTCACAAGAAGCTGGGACTATAGGCGCCCACCACCATGCCTGGCTAATTGTTTGTATTTTTTTTTTTTTTAGTAGAGATGGTGTTTTACTGTGTTAACCAGGATGGTCTCAATCTCCTGACCTCGTGATCTGCCTGCTTCAGCCTCCCAAAGTGCTGGGATTACAGGCGTGAGCAACTGCGCCCAGCCCTCTATGTTTATTATTAAGATCTCTTATTCAGGAAAAATATTGTAGGTGTCTTTCAATTTATTCAATAAAAAGTGGACTTACAAGGAAATAAATATAGCTTTTGTTGCTGTTTGATCTTCTATGAGGCCCACAGTCACTAGTTTTAGGAATCCTGTCTTGAATGACTTAATGCCAGTCCTCTTCCTACTCCCATCAATAATATCCTCTGTAGGTTACCGGTAGACTTTTGCCCACTCACCTGGCAAACACTTTTAATATATCACTGAATAAGAAAGCTTAATGAAAAGATGAATATATTCACCCATTCAAAATAGCACCTGCTCAACTCAGACACTGGACAAGGTCCAAAATGTTAAATGTCAATTTCACTAGTGGGAACTTTCTCTCTAAATCTCTCTCTCTTTCTCTTTCTCAAGAATCTAGAATTGTGAATGTCTAGAATAGTGTCTGGAACATAATTTTTATTGAATGAATGTTTTGGAGGGTGTATTCACAAATGAACTGTTTATGCACATGAATTGGAAGGGGTCATAGATGTAACCCCGTGCAGTAAGTTCACGTACAAAGGAGCTATTTTCTGTCCTAGATATAAAGGGAAAAGGTGAGGGAATGGTTACCACAACCTGGAAGAAGTTTGTGTAGAGAATGTTGCTTTGGGAGAGACAATGAAGAACCCAGATAGCCGAGGTCCCTTTCAGGGAATGAGCAGAGAAATAAATGCAAATGCCTTGTCATCACATCCATCTTTCGCTCTAATTTACTCTTAAAATTCTCACTGGGAATCTAACCAAGTTCATGAGAACCTGTGGTGAACACCAGAATGGCCAGTTTCTGGGGAAAGGTGCAGAGTAACCTAGAGGAGAAAAGGAGAGATATCCAGGAGGGGGTTTCCAGTGTGGACAGGGAGATGGGGTATACACAAGCAGTTCCATATAAAGCTTAATTAGAGCTATTCTAGGGGCAAGGACAGGGTGCTCCTGGATTCAACAGACAAGATACTTGCATCATCAGGGTCCAGTCAGAGAACAGACACTACACAGTAATTTGAACAGAGACAGGTTAACGTAAAGAATTCTTAACTAATAACAGGCAGGTAGCTAGCTATAAGGAGTTAAGAGAACGTAAAGAATGCAGACATCACCGGCACAGTGGCAGATAGACAGCAGTTTCTACCCCTAGGCTGAAGAACACCCAAACCAGGAACAAATATGGAAGCAAGCCATCCATCCAAGGCTGAGATTCACACCTCATTGGAGAAGTAAGGCTATAGGGCTACTGATGGCAGAGGAGTTCACTGAGGCATGTGTGGCTGGCTGAGGCTGGAAAACAGGAAAACACCCATAGAGGTGCTGACAAAACGTGCCAGAAATGCACCCATTGGGTGCTGATATAAAAGCTCCAGAATGAGCTCGGCTGAGTATCCTCTCACGGGCTAAGTGCAACAGGAGCAAGAAGAAAGGCAAGCACAGGGAAGCATAAAAAGAAGCCCCTTCCCTTTGGGAGGCCGAGGTGGGCGGATCACGAGGTCAGGAGATGGAGACCATCCTGGCTAACATGGTGAAACCCCGTCTCTACTAAAAAAAAAAAAAAAAAAAAAAAAAAAGAAAAAAATACAAAAGATTAGCCGGGCGTGGTGGCGGGTGCCTGTAGTCCCAGCTACTCGGGAGGCTGAGGCAGTACAATGGCGTGAACCCGGGAGGCAGAGCTTGCAGTGAGCTGAGATCACGCCACTGCACTCCAGCCTGGGTGACAGAGTGAGATTCTGTCTCAAAAAAAAAAAAAAAAAAAAAAAAAAGAATCCTCTTCCTCCTGCAATGTCCCTCCAGTGTCCTCCACTGACAAAGATGAACATCATACCAGGTGGCAAAAAATATTTGCAGGGTCCAGATACAAAAATCACAGGGTGGTGAAGAGTACACTTTGAGTTGAGAAGCAACAACTTGATAACTGACCCTCCATCTAACCCAAAAGTAAGTGGGGTTAGGATAATTAAAGGAGGAATTTTAAATGAGTTGAAGTTTTTTAAGTAAAATGTTTAAGGAAGAACAATACGCTAAGGATGCTGCATATTAAACAAAAAGTCGTAGAGTTGAGAGAACATTCCATTGGGGATCATAAGTAATTTGGAATGATTGGAGTCAGTTATGATCATTAGAAGCCCCAAGCATGCTCCCTTGCCATGTGTAATGCCAAATATCATTTTACTTTTCCCTACCCAGTGATTTATTAGATAAGAAAAAGAAATAAAAGGCTTTATAAAGAATGAGAAATATTTTGTTTTTCAATAAAATACAGTAACTACCTGAAAGCTAAAGTTAAAGTAGCTTTTCTAGATTTATCTGATTATAAAGTTATGGATAGATTCACTGAGTTCAACTGTCTCATTTTGGAGGTGGGTTAGGGTAGAATGTGACTTGCATTGCTGGTGTCCTAAGAAGGTGCTTAGTGGACTTGGTAGGTGATCCCGAACCATTTGCATGGGAGATGAGGCTGGAGAGGTTGACAGGAGCTAGAAAGTAAAGGGAAGCAAGAAGTTTCTATTCTCTGAGGACACGGGGAGCCACTATATTGTCTGTACTATCAAGCATAGGTACATATATATAGTCATTTTTATAGTTGGTAGAAAGCAAGGGAATTAGGGTAAAAACCATTAATTTCTTCTTTCTTTTTTTTTATTTACAAGTGACTTACAGTTAACTTTTAACAGATGAATAGCTGCTTTAATATTAAATTTTAACAAAATATACCAAAAAATAAAAACTTCACATTATGTTTAATAGATTTTCATGAGCTCTAATACTTCACAGGGTTCTGACTCTTAATAGCATGATGTACTCTGACAATAGTTTAGACCTCTTTGTAAAATTTTCTCACATCTAAATATCCTTTCAAATATATATCTGTACTTGTCTTCTAATACAGTGCTTCCATCAGATAACAACCTCTTGAGTGATAATTGTCATATGATAAAATATTTCAATTATGATAATTATTCAAATAAAATCACAGATGCCACCTGAATCTCTAAAGTAGCATACAAGGTAATGTGATCAACACAACGCCTTCTTTCTTCCCCACCCCAGAATTATTAAGGTATAACAGACAAATAAAAGTTGTATACATTTAAGATGGACAACGCTGTGTTTTGATATATGTATACATTGTGAAGTGATTACCTCAATCAAGCTAATTAACATAGAAGAAAGCCATTGATTCTGGCAGCTTTCAAGACCTCTACTGAAAGATGCCTCTCCTAGGAAATACCTTCATCATAAACATTTCAATGAAAACCAGCACAATCCTTAACCTACCAATGATCTTTGTCGAAAGCCAGTATATTCCAAAATCAAGTTTCCCAGCTGCCAACTTTGGTCTTACAGAACACTGCCAATTTGTTTCCTTTCCCTTTCCCCAACCCCTGATCTTGAATTTAAGTGTTTTTAGTAAAGGTGAGTGGCTTTCTGGAAGGAAGAGAATAACTTCAGATCTCCATGCAACTATAAAGAATTGAAGAGTGGTCACATTTTTATGCTGTGGTCTTATTGGTGAAGATGGCTCCTTTACCACTTTTAAAGTGGAAAGCATTTTTGAAAAATCATAATTTGCTTTCCTGCCATTTTCCTTGTGTTCCCATAATTAACAATGACAGTAAAGATAATAATTGCTTACCATATAAGGCATAACACCATATGCCCAGAACCATAAAAGCATTTTTCCTACATTTGCTCATTTAATCCTCACGATAACTTTTTGAATTAGGTATTTTAATGAAAAGACAGAGAGTTTAATTTGACTCAAGGCCTACTATTAACAAGTCAAGGAGTCAGGACTTCAACCTTTGCAGTTTGCCTCCAGAATCTGTGTTTGCTGGGTTGGAGTGCATTAAAAGTGGGTATGAAGGATTTGGAGTAAAAACATCTATGTCAAAATCCTGGGGATTAAAAAGTCAGTTAATCCCTTTGGTATTATTCATCCTGATTTGTAAAATGAGGCATTGGATGATTTTTTTTTTTTTTTTTTTTTTTTTTTTTTTGACATGGAGCCTCACTCTTGTTGCCCAGACTGGAGTACAATGGCACTAACCTGGCTCACTGCAACCTCTGCCTCACGGGTTCAAGCAAGTCTCCTGCCTCAGCCTCCCGAATAGCTGGGATTACAGGCACATACCATCATACTTGGTTATTTTTTTTTGTATTTTTTTTTTTTAGTAGAGACAGGGTTTCATCATGCTGGCCAGTCTGGTCTTGAACTCCTGACTCGGGTGATCTGCCTGCCTCAGCCTCCCCAGCATTGGATAATTTTTAAGGCTCCTTCTCACATTTCCCAATTTCAGACATGTGGAGTGGGCCTTTTCACCATTATTGTTGAGGTTTTTATCGTCTTAACCCTCTCCACCTCCACCTGGACTCACATGTCTGCTCTATTGATTGTTTCCCCAAAGCCTAAGAGTCTTTGGGAATCTGCCTCCACCCCCTTTTCTCTGGTGGAGTCTTGTTCTCTGAGACAGCGACAGCTTAATAGGGTCTTGATGTAAAAATGCCACCTGGCTTTTAAGATACTATATTGTGTCATTTTCTTACTATGTGCCCTGAAATTTCAACAAGATATTAATTTGTTTCTGCGATGAAGCCTCTAGAATCTTTTAAAAGGTTTTCTACTCTTGAACTAGAAGATTCTTAACGCGGTCTGTGTGGTCAATGTTCTGCTTGAAACTCACAACTTAAATGGAAAGCTTAACTTATAAGTCAAGCTTCAAATAAAGCTTTAGTGTTACCCTCCACAAATCCGCAACTTTTCTATCGTGAGTTGACTCTTGTTTCAATGTAAACCAAGTTGTATATATAATATGCAAACTCCCAGACTTTGTGTTTTAGGTGACTGGTCTGGGGCTACAATACTGAAACTTTTTCCTCTTTGTCTTCTTTTTGCTTTGACCATGCAGGGCTATAGCACACACAATAAATGAAACAGTAAATTTCTGCAGATGCAGAACTCCTGTGCCATTGTGGGTTATGGATTCCTTGCTGTATTTTGATATTTTGTGCAATTGAATGGGATTTGGCAATAATCCTTGCCTATTGGGAGGAGTACAGCATTGCACCCCCGCCGTGCTCAGCAGTGTCTCCTGGAAGGTTGTGGAGAAGATGGCCTGCTGACCCGTTACCATGTTTACCTAAGTTATTGTCTCCTTAATACATTTGGTAGTAATTGCATGATAAGTAGATTTTTGGAAGGGGATAATCTTTTAAATCTACATTTAATTTCTCAGTAGAAACCAGTTTCCCCTCTTTAAATGTTTCTATATTAGAGATATTGCCTTAACTCATTTGATTTCTTGCTGTTTCTGACTTGTTCTCAGGGATCTTTTCTTACATGCTGCTGATGCCTCAGTGACTTTTTCAGAATAGCTTGGAACCACGGTTTTGCTGTATGCCCAGCACTTAACCAGGCTGGGACTTTTAGGATTTAAGGGCTAAAAGATTCAATTATTTCATAAATCTTTGTGACATGAGTCGTGTGTGCAGAGCAAAGGGAAGGAGGTTTCCAAATATACCCGAGAGGAACAAGTATTTGTTGTCGTCAAGGGGGAACAACGTCGGTCCATAGCTCTATTTTTATGCCTGTCTTGGCCATCGGATTTGTTCCCTCTTGAGATGACAGGATCAGGAGTAGGTGAAGAGACTTCATTATCTATCTGGAGAGAGCATTCTGGATTTACGTGAAGATAGGGGAGACAGTAGAATCCCTATTACTAACAGAGTGAATAATGTATTTAAATGTCCTCTACGGGATGGTTTGGATGTTTGTCCCACGCAAATCTCATTTTGGAATGTAATCCCCAGTGTTGGAGGTGGGGCCTGGTGGGAGGTGCTTGGTTCACAGGGGTGGATCCCTCGTGGCTTGGTACTGCCCTCATATTAGTGAGTTAGTTCTCACTAGATCTGGTTGTTTAAAAGTATACAACACCTCCTCCAAGCCGGGCTCCTGCTCTCACCGTGTGATTTATCTGCTCCCACTTCACCTTCTGCCATGAGTAAAAGCTCCCTGAGGCTTCCTTAGCAGCTGAAGAGGTGCTGGCTCCATGCCTGTACAGCCTGCAGAACTGTTAGCCAATTAAATCTCTTTTCTTTATTGTTTATCCACTCTCGGGTATTCCTTTACAACAATGCAAGAATGGCCTAATACACCCTATATCTCTGAAACTAGCTTTCACGTTAATTGTTTTCATATTACAAAAAAAATTATCAAAAACATCTGTTGAACAGACAAAGATTAGGGCAGAAATCGGGCAATTTTATCAGACAGGCTGCATCTCCTCTCCCAAGCCTCACATTCTGTAATTTATCCACCCTTGCCCAGCAGCCCAGAATGTGGGCAACCACTCTCCCAGGATTGCAGGGCTGAATGTGTTCCCTGAGACTGCACTGAACGTTTCTCCAGAGCACTGTTAGGTGAACCAGAACACACTGTACAGGGTACATATGGTGTTTCTCTGTCTTTTGGGCCAGTACTTGGCAACTCAGTCAGGATGTGGAATCCTGAATCTAGGCAGATCTCCATATGAAGACTTTGGTTTTCCAAAAGGCTGAAAGGTCAGAATAGAATTTGTCTCTCTTCATAGGCAATCCATTATTCAGATTCAGATGCAGTTCCTCCAGATATCTCTTACATGTTTACATACATGCATGCACTGAACATATAGCAGTATTCAGAAGGAAAGGAATAACACTTTGAATTTGAATGTTAGGTGTTTCAAAATGGGACCTTATATGTCGCTTTTCCTCCCTCCAAAGTCAGTCCCTGTTTACTTCTGATGACTTTGAAAGTTTATGCAGGAAAGATGAATTCTACTTCCACATAATCAAGTGTTGTGAAATAGCAGATCAAATAAACATCTTTATAAAAATGACAAAAACCTTTATACTAGAGTGTCTTGCCTCCACAGGGCATTCAATTAATTATGGGCTGGGAATAAATAATACTTTTCATAATACCTTGACATTTATCTGGATGCATTGTTTTATAAACAACATTATTCACTAATAGTCTTTCAGTTCTGCCTTAATTACATGGTGATCTTATAATTCTAAGTGAGAAATTTCCACATTAAGAATTTGGCAGATTTATAATTGAGTTTTATAATGATTTTGAGGTTGTCATTGATAATAAAAACTTACATATTCAGCACTTTATCTCACATTCTTTAGTCTACCCTTCTATATTCTTTTTGGTTCACTTTTTACAAAATTTTGTGTTAAATAAAGTGCACAAGAAAGAATTTTGGTAAAACACATATAAAGTTTAAATAAAGTTTACATAATACAATGGATACTTTTGTATTGCATTTCTTTCCCCAGCTCTACTCCCTTCTCAAACTCCATGTTTAGAATTGTGTTAATTATTCTCTTCTTGTCCTTATGGTTTTATCATGTGTTTGGGCCTTTAAACCTCATATGGCTTAGTTGTGCATGTTTTTGAGATACGAACAGAAGCATACTGTAGGTACTCTTTGGAAAAACTTTTCCCATTTGACTTTATACTCCTGAGATTCATCTATGTATTCATTTAGCTGAAATTCATTAAATTCTACTTTTTTTTTTTGGACTGAGTCTCGCTCTGTGGCAGAGGCTGCAGTGCAGTGGAGCGATCCCAGCTCACTGCAACATCCACCTCAGGGGTTCAAGCGATTCTTGTGCCTCAGCTTCCGGAGTAGCTGGGATTACAGGCGCCTGCCACCACACCTAATTTTTGTATTTTTAGTAACGATGGGTTTCACCATGTTGGCCAGGCCTAGAATTCCTGACCTTGAGTGATCCGCCCGTCTCGGCCTCCCAAAGTGTTGGGATTACAGGCGTGAACCACCAAGCCCAACTTCTTTTTTTTTCTCTCTCTCTTTTTTGGGAGGGAATCTCACTCTGTTGCCCAGGCTGGAGTGCAGTTGCCTGATGACCTTGAGTCACTACAAGCCCTGCCTCCCAGGCTCAAGAGATTCTCGTGACTCAGCCTCCCGAGAAGCTAGGATTACATGCCTGTGCCACTGCACCCGGCTCATTTTTGTATTTTTAGTAGAGAGAAAATTTCACCATGTTGGCCAGGCTGGTCTTGAACTCCTGACCTCACGTGATCTGCCAGCCTCGACTTCCCAAAGTGCTGGGATTACAGGCATTTGCTACTGTGCCTGTCCTAATTCTACTTCTTTATGAATGTATTCAACCCATGTTTGACTTAATATTACTATTTATAATTCTATAAGTAAATCTTCAGGTTTTCAGGTTTTTGTTACCACAAACCCTCTTGTTATGAACAAGATCCACAAGTCTTTGATGCTCAATACTTTTTTTTAAAAAAGAAATATTTCTAAGAGTGGCATTTCAGGGCACAGAGAATGGATTTCTTCATTACTAAGTAAGCCAAAATGTTTCCCAAAGTGGTTGCTCCCATATATATTGCATCAGCAGAGTATGTGATGAAACAGTGTTAAATACTGTCAGATTTTAAAATATCAAGTTGGTGGGTGCAAAATGGTATCTCACTGTGGTTCTAATTTATTTTTCAAGGAATCCTGATGACACTGAGCACAATTTCATTTGTTTATTATTGACTATTTTATTTGCTTTTATACAAAGTACCTATTTTTCTATTCGATTATTAAAATATTTTGAACAAATTTTTATTGAAATGGACAGTTTGTACAGTTTGATCAATTTTTACAATGCCTACATTCCTGAAACTCACATTCCTACCAATATTGAGACTATTTATTTGCCCTAAAAGTTTCCTTGCGTTATTTTTCGGTCAATTCCCCAATTCCAGAAACAACCACAGATATGATATCTACTATCACAGAATAACTTTACCTGCTTGAGAATCTTAAATAAATGGAATCATATAATATGTACTTTTTTATGTTTTGGCTTTCTTTGCTTAGCATGATGTTTTTGAGATTCATTAATGTTTTTGCATCTCTTAGAAAATTATTTTTTATCACTAAGTAGTCTGCTTATTCAACCATATAAACACCTAGATTGTTTTCAGTTTTTAGCAATTACTAATCAAGCTGCTAGGCAGATTCTTCCACAGGTTTTTGGTATAAAAGAACTCTTTCAATAGCCTTCTTTGCTAATTCTAACACCTGGGTCAGTTTTACATGGATTTTAATTGATTCATTCTTCTCTGTTGTGGGTGTATGTTCTTGTCTCTTCACATGGCTGGTTGTCTTTGATTAGATGTCATCTAATAAAAAAAGATGGAAAAAAAATGATGGAAATTTTTGTTATTCCTATAGATTTTCTTGAGCTTTGTTCTATGCAATTAAGTTACTTGAAACAGTTTGCTGTTTTCAGGTCTTACTGTTACGACGTTTAGGCACTTCTGAAACAGAGCCCAGTCTAAGGTTAATTCTTCCTCACTACTGAGGCAAAACCTTCCTGAGTATTTTGTCCACTGCCCTGGGAAATAAGAGTTTTTCCTGTCTACTTGGTGGGAGCAGTCATTGTTTCCAGCCTGCCATCAGCACGGTCTCTGTTCCTTCTTTTGATAATTCTTTCCTGGGTGGCTTCCTCACACGCATGCGCCAATTCCCATGGGAGTCCCTCTGCAGATCTCTGGAGTTGGCTGGCTGTGCAGCGCTCTCCTCTCTGGAACTCTCCCCTGTGAACTCCCGCTGCCCAGGTCTCCCAGGACTAAGCTTCATCTCCTCACGTTGGGGAACTTACCTCAGTTCTGCCTCCCTGCACCGCAGCCTAGGAACTGTGTCAAGTCTGTTAGCTGGAGCAACTGTAGGGCTCACCTCGTTTCCCATCCCTCAGAGATCACCTGTAGATTCATGTATTTTGCTTTTTAAGGGGTGGCAGTGGTGGTGTTTCAGGCAGAGGATACATCTGATCCCTGTTATTCCACTTTGACCAGAAAGCACCGATATTTTGAATTGGACATTTGTCTGGCACCCTGGGAAGTAATTTCCCTCCAGGTAGGGTGGTATTGTTAAGTTCAGAATGTGTGAGAGGTGTGCCTTTCCTTTTTTTTTTTTTTTTTTTTGATACAAAGCCTCGCTCTGTTGCCCACGCTGGAGCGAAGTGGCGCCATCTTGGCTCACTGAAAGCTCCACCTCCCGAGCTCACGCCATTCTCCTGCCTCAGCCTCCGGGCATTTCTTTAAAAGAAGAATAGCTAATGGAAGCACGTAGTAGAAAGAGCCAGAATGACACCCGGACAGCCCCACTCCTCCTGGTGAGCAACATTTCCAGGGGTCTTTCTTCTCTGTGAATATGTCAGTCAGAAAAACATCCTGCTCAGGATCTGCTAGCATGGGCTTTTGTTGTGGTCCCAATTGAGGTTGGGGGCTTGGAGAAATTTCATTGTAAACAGGAGGAAACAGAGTTGGAAAGAAAATGTTTCTTATTAAAGCTGGACATGTGATAGGAGTTGAACTTTTGTCTTGATGTGTTAACCTCTTTGGAAGATTTCTGCCAGTGTTTTTACATATATGGTTTGCATATGCACCACAATAGTATTGGTAGTGGATCCACCTGATGTAAGATGAATGATCTGAAAGGAATGACCTGGTTAATTGGGGGGATTTTCTTCCCCCACAATGTTGAATTTGTTAGGAGGAAAGTTCGTGTTATATCAGAGAGTGGCATCCTCTCAAAAAGAGCCTCTCATGAGCTGGCTGATGTGAAGCTGCATTTTTACAGTGACTTTGAGATCATCTTTCTGAGTGCATTCAGAATTTCAACTGTTCTTTAAAGTTCTGCCTCTGGGCCCCAAATCTCTGAACACTTCTCACATCTGCTCCAACTATTCAGTCCTCCTTGCTTTGTTACAGCAATGTTAGAAATATAGCGCCATTTGTAGTTTGCAGCTTGAGTTAAACCAATGACACAAACATCCTAGAGCAGTGCATTTCAATTTTTGGTATTACAACATGAAAGATAAAGTAGAGCAGTTTCAGCAACTTTGAGAGAATAGAAACACATGGTGATAGTCTTTGCAACTCATAGAAAACTGGTTTTCTTTTAATAATCCTTTCCAATTTCTTCTTCTAAATCACAGCATGTAACTAGTTGCTTCCTTATCTTGTAAAATATTTACTTTTTTTTTTTTTTTTCCCACATTTCCTAACACCAAAATAATCTTCTAAGGGTCCAGGTAGATTATACCAAGCGCATTTGAGATCCAGGTTGATGACAAGCACTGGGCATTTGCATTGTTTGGTTTCCCAGTCATGGGGTTCTTGGGAGATACCCCTAAGTGGACATGATTCCAATGACTGAAAATAAATAGCCTGCAGACTAAATTGGCATGTAGCTTGGAGCAAGAGCAGCCAATGTGACTTATAAGGGATCTACTGTGTCCTAATAGGCCTAAATATTTCCTGCAGACCCTGGCAAAGTGGTTCAGGCTGTGTCTGGAGTAGCTCAGTCTGAAAGCCTTTTACATTGCGGCAGCTGCTGATTAAAGAACATTGTTCCCTAGAAAGGACAGGAAAAAATGAGAAGAGTGGAAAATGACTATAAACTCAGTTTCACAAAAGATAGGAAAAGAGTACTGTTGAACTCAATGTCAGTGAAGGGCCTTTCCTATTTGAAAACTTATCAAAGTAACCTCCCTTGGGCTGATCATATCCTACTGTTGACCTTTCTTCTAGCAGCTTAAACTTTTCATGCCTGTTAAAGAGCATTATCTACCTTTTCATATCATTTTCTTCCTATACATGATGATGGTGAGGCATTTTATAATTTACAAGTGTTTCATGCTTTATGTACATCATATGATTAGAATACCATAGCAACTTTCACACACGTCCGTGTGAAGAGACCACCAAACAGGCTTTGTGTGAGCAATACAGCTTTTTAATCACCTGGGTGCAGGTGGGCTGAGTCTGAAAAGAGAGTCAGGGAAGGGAGTTGGGGTGGGGTCATTTTATAGGATTTGGGTGGGGAGTGGAAAATTACAGTCAAAGGAGGTTTTTCTCTTGCGGGTGGGGGCAGGGGTCACAAAATGCTCAGTAGGGGAGCTTCTGAGCCAGGAGAAGGAATTTCACAAGGTTAATCGCTCAATTAAGGTGGGGCAGGAACAAATCACAATGGTGGAATGTCGTCAGTAAAGGCAGGAACAGGCCGTTTTCACTTCTTTTGTGATTCTTCACTTGCTTCGGGCCATCTGGACTTACATACGTGCAGGTCACAGGGGATACATGCAGGTCACAGGGGATACGATGGCTTAGCTTGAGCTCAGAGCCCTGACATTCCTGCCGCCTTATATTAATAAGGAAAATAACATAAATAGTGTTGAAGTGTTGGGGCAGCGAAAATTTTGGTGGGTGGTATGGAGAGATAATGGGTAATGTTTCTCAGGCTGCTTCAAGTGGGATTAGGGGTGGCGCGGGAACCTAGAGTGGGAGAGATTAAACTGAAGGAAGATTTTGGGGTAAGGGGCGATATTGTGGGATTGTTAAAGGGAGCACTTGTCATATAGAATGATTGGTGATGGCCTGGATGCGGTTTTGTATGAATTGAGAAATTAATGGAAGACACAAGGTCCGAATAAGAGATGGAGAAAAACAGGTATTAAAGGACTAAGAACTGGGAAGACCCAGGGCATCCAATTAGAGAGGGTCCAAGGGGGTTCAGTGTAATTACTTGTTTGGTTGGTGAGGTTTTGGGCTCTATTCTTGACAGAGTCCTTTTTTTTTTTTTTTTTTTCCAAGTTGGAGGCTGAGCTTGGTGAGGTTTGTTTTTGAAAGACCATTAGTTCGTTCTACCTTTCCTGATGATTGAGGACTGTAAGGGGTATGAAGGTTCCACTGAATACCAAGAGCCTAAGAAACTACTTGAGTGATTTGATTAGTAAAGGCCAGTCTATTATCGGACTGTATAGACGTGAGAAGGCCAAACTAAAGAATTATGTCTGACAGAAGGGAAGAAATGACTGTGGTGGCCTTCTCAGACCCTATGGGAAAGGCCTCTACCCATCCAGTGAAAATGTCTACCCAGACCCAAGAGGTATTTTAGTTTCCTGACTTGGGGCATGTGAGTAAAGTCAATTTGCCATTCCTTGGCAGGGGCAAATTCTTGAGCTTGATGTGTAGGAAAGGGAGGGGGCCTGAGAAATTCCTGAGGAGTAGTAGAATAACAGATGGAACACTGAGAAGTGATTTTTTGAGGATAGATTTCCAAGATGGAAAGGCAATGAGAGGTTCTAAGAGGTGGGCTAGCATCTTGTAACCTACATGGAAGAGGTTATGAAATGATGACAGAATAGAATGGGCCTGTGAGGTGGGAAGGAGATATTTTCCTTGGTCCAAGAACCATTTGCCTTGTGTGGAAATAGATTGATAGGTGGAAGTTTCAGTGGGGGAGTAGATGGGAGTGACCAGATGAGAAGGAGAAAAACTGCTGTGAGGGATAGAACTTGGAACGCTAGCTGCTTTTTTAGCTACCATATCAGCATAAGCACTGCCCTGAGCAATGGGATCTGATGTGTTTTGATGGCCCTTGTAGTGAATGACTCCAGTTTCCTTTGGAAGTAAAGCGACCTTGAGAAGAGTATTTATTAAAGAGGCATTAATGTCGGAGGACCCTTGTGTAGTGAGGAAACCTTTTTCTGCCCATATAACAGCATGGTGGTGCAGGATATTGAAGACATATTTAGAGTCAATATAAATATTGATACATAGTACTTTTGCAAAAGTGAGGGCTTGAGTTAAGGCAATGAGTTCGGCTTGCTAAGAGGTAGTAGAGGGGGGCAGAAAGTATATGCGTCAGGTATGAGGAAGAAGATAGATTTTGGAAGTTATGAGAACTGTAGAGAGTGAGTTGAGCATAGTTTGTGATTTTGAGGGCCTCTAAAAGTATTAAGGCAGTGGCAGCTGCTGCACGCAGACCCGAGGGCTAGGCTAAAACAATAAGTTCAAGTTCTTTGGATAAAAAGGCCACAGGGCATAGTCCCAGTCCTTGTGTAAGAATTTTGACTGCACAGTCCTGCACTTCAGCTGTGTGTAATGAAAAAAGGGTTGGGATGAGTCAGAGAGAGCTAGTGGGGGAGAAGTCTCTAAAGCTGTCTTCAAGGAAAGGAAAGAGGAGTGGGGAAAGGATTTATGATCTATGGGGTCAGCTAGGTTTCCTTTTGTGAGTTTATCTAATGGTTTTGTTAGGATGGCGAAATCAGGTATCCAGAGGCAAAAATATCCAACCATGCCCAGGAAGCAAAGGAGTTGTTGTTTTGTAGAAGGGGTTGGGATTTGAGAGATCAGTTGGACACAATTGGCAGGCAGAGCACATGTGTTTTTATGAAGAATTGTGCCGAGCTAGGTAACAGATGAAGAAATTTGGGCTTGACTGAAGTAATGGGGGCTATGAAGCCTTGGGGTGGTACAGCCCAGATAATTTGCTGAGTCTGATGGGTGTCAGGGTGAGTTCAAGTGGCAGCGAAGAGAGGCTGTGATGAAGGGTACAAAGGAATAGTGAAGAAAGCATGTTTGAGATCCAGAACAGAATAATGCATTATGGAGGGGTTGTGGAGGGAGGTGGCTTTGGCACCTTGGGTTGGATAGGCAAGACAATTTGGTTGATAAGGCGCAGATCCTGAACTAACCTGTAAGGCTTGTCTGGTTTTTGGACAGGTAAAATGGGGGAATTGTAAGGAGAGTTTATAGGCTTTAAAAGGCCATGCTATAACAGGCGAGTAATAATGGGCTTTAATCCTTTTAAAGTGTGCTGTGGGATGGGATATTGGCGTTGAGCGGGGTAAGGGTGATTAGGTTTTAATGGGATGGCAAGGAGTGCATGATTGGTGGCCAAGTAGGGAGTAGAAGTGTCCTATGCTTGTGGATTAAGGTGGGGAGATACAGGGGAGGATGTGAAGGAAACTTTGAACTGGGGAAAAGGGTGGTAATGAGGTGTGGCTGTAGCCTAGGAATAGTCAGGGAAGCAGATAATTTAGTTAAAATGTCTTGACCTAATAAGGGAGCTAGGCAGGTGGGGATAACTAAAAACGAGGGCATAAAAGAATGTTGTCCAAGTTGGCACCAGAGTTGGGGAGTTTTAAGAGGTTTAGAAGCCTGGCTGTCAATACCCACAACAGTTATGGAGGCAAGGGAAATGGGCCCTTGAAAAGAAGGTAATGGGGAGTGGGTAGCCTCCATATTGATTAAGAAGGGGACAGACTTACCCTTCACTGTAAGAGTTACCCAAAGTGTCTGTGATGGTCCTGTGGGCTTCCGAGGTGATCAGGCAGTGTCAGTCTTCAGCCGCTAAGCCGAGAAGATCTGGGAAGAAGTCAGTCAGAGAGCCTTGGGCCGGAGTTCCAGGGACTCTGGGAATGGTTGCTGGGTTCGACAGTCCGATTTCCAGTGGGGTCCCACACAGAAGGGACATGGCTTAGGAGGAATCCAGGGATGCGTGTATTCCTTGGCCCAGTGGCCAGATTTCTGGCATCTGAAGAAAGATCCTGGGCTAGGCGGTCCTGGAGGAATGCCTGGCCTCTGCAGTTCATACGTTTGGAAGTTCTTATGTGCTGGAGATGTGACTGGGGTTTGTCTCACAGTGGAGGCAAGGAATTGAAACTCGGAAATACATTGCTACTTGGCTGCCTCTACTCTATTATTGTACACCTTGAAGGCAAGGTTAATTAAGTCCTGTTTTGGGGTTTGAGGGCTGGAATATAATTTTTGGAGCTTTTTTTTTTTAATGTCAGGAGCTGACTGGGTGATAAAATGCATATTGAGAATAAGACGGTCTTCTGGCCTTTCTTGGTCTAGGGCTGTAAAGCATCTCAGGGTTGCTGTCAAACGGGCCATGGACTGGGCTGGGTTTTTCATATTTGATGAAAAAGAGCCTAAACATGAACTTATTTGGGAGAGGTTGAATAAAGAGGAAGGAGTATTAACCTTCACTATGTCTTTAGCTCAGGCCACCTCTTTAAGAGGAAATTGTTGGGCAGGTGGGGGAGGGCTAGTCATGGAGTGAAACTGTAAGGTGGACTGGGTGTGAGGAGGCGAGGTGATAAAAGGATTATAGGGTGGGGGAATGGAGGCAGAGGAAGAATTGGGACCTGGCTCAGCCTGGTGAGGAGCAGCCTGGGGAGGAGGGGAGAGGTCAGATGTGTCCATAAAAAAGGAAGATTGGAAAGACTAGCGGCACTTGGGGTTGGGACTGAGGGGACAGGCGGGAGGGAAGGCAGATTTGGGACGAGTTGCATTGGGAACAGAGACTAGGAAGGGACCAATGTGTAAAAGAATGCCTGAGCGTCAGGTACCTAAGACCATTTGCCCATTTTACAACAAGAATTATCCAGATCTTGTAGGATGGAAAAATCAAAAGTGCCGTTTTCTGGCTATTTGGAACCATTGTCAAGTTTATATTGGGGTTAAGCAGCATTGCAGAAGAAAATAAGGCATTTAGGTTACAGATCAGGTGTGAGTTGAAGAGGTTTTAAATTCTTGAGAACACAGGCTCGGGGAGAGGAAGGAGGAATGGAGGGTGGAAAGTTGCCTATAGTGAAGGGGGCAAGTCCAGAGAAAAGAGAGTGTAGAGACATGGAGAGAAGGGGTGGCGGGGGGTGCTTGCCTCTGAGGAAAGTGGAGAAGGGGTGGGGGGTACTTGTCCCCTAGGAAAGTGGAGAGAAAAGAGAGGGTACAGACATGGAGAGAAGGGGTGGCGGTGCTTGGCCCCCAGGAAAGTGTTGCTTGCCACTAAGAGTGAAGGATCAAAGCAGGCGTCCCCGTGGCGATCAGACACTTCTGAAACGTGGGTGAATAATCAAGCAGGTGTCCCTGCAGTGATTAAACACCTGCTTGATTATTCACAATCAAGACAGTCTTCCCGACTCCGTGACTGGCGCCGGAGTTTTGGGTTCACGTATAAAACACGTCTCCTCTGTCTCTACCAGAAAAAGAAAGGAACTGAAATTAAGAGAAGGGAGAGATTGAAGTGTGGCGCCAAGTTTGAAAGGAGAAAGGGGTTGAGGGATAGTGAGAGAGGTTGGAGAAGAGAGTAGGGAGAGGCCGCTTAACTGATTTAAAATTGATGAGATGTTCCTTGGGCTTGTTAGTCTGAGGACCAGAGGTTGTAGGTGGATCTTTCTCATGGAGCAAAGAGCAGGAGGAGAGGGGATTGATCTCCCAAGGGAGGTCCCCCGATCCGAGTCACAGCACCAAACTTGAGGTGCATCCATGTGAAAAGGCCACCAAACAGGCTTTGTGTGAGCAATAAAGTTTTTTAATTACCTGGGTGCAGGTAAGCTGAGTCTGATAAGAGAGTCAGCGAAGGGAGATAGGGGTGGGGCCATTTGACAGGATTTGGGTGGGTAGTGGAATTATAGTCAAAGGGGGTTGTTCTCTAGCAGGCAGGGGCAGGGGTCACAAGGTGCTCAGTGGGGGAGCTTCTGAGCCAGGAGAAGGAATTTAATAAGGATAATCGCTCAGGTAAGGTGGGGCAGGAACAAATCACAATGGTGGAATATCATCAATTAAGGCATGAACGGGCCATTTTCACTTCTCTTGTGAATCTTCACTTGCTTCGGGCCATCTGGACATATATATGTGCAGGTCACAGGGGATACAGTGGCTTAGCTTGGGCTCAAAGACCTGACAGCAACCTTAAGAAACCTATCTTGCAGGTAGGTGTACAACAAATAATAAAAATTAAAGTATTAAAAGCGTTATTTTTAAAAAAGAAGATCTAATAGAGTTTTAAAATTTTAAACACATTTTGGAAAGCAGATGAATAGTTACAAAAGTGTCATTCACTTGGCTCCATTACCTCCCAATTAAGTTTGTCTAAAGAAAGGGCAGAGAAAAGATAAACAGGCTCAGATGATTAGGGGAATCTCTGTTTATTATGTAAATAAAGTTTTATTGAAACACAAAACACACTCATCCATTTGTCTATGGCTCCTCTTCTGCTACAACAGGGAAGTTGAGTAGTTGTTAACAGAGACCAATTGGGTTGCAAACCTTCAAGTGTTTGCTATCTGCCTTTTACAGAAAAGATTTGCTTACTCCCGATCTAATTAACAGAAAAACATCTGGTTTGAGTCACCACAATGGAGAATCATGGCCTCTAACCCAGTTGCCAGACCTAAGCCAATTTATAGCCCCAGAGTCCCTTGGTTGATAGAATTGGACTCTGCAGCATTGTCACAATATATACAGTAAATATTCCTCTGAGATTTTCCACAGAGAAGTCCTCTGTAGACATATACATTGTCTACAGAGAAGACATCTGTAGTCATTGACTAGAGTGACCAAGCCCTGGAGAAAAAGAATCACCCAGACTTCTAAAGGATTGTGAGACACTGGTTCTAAATTGATGCTAATTCCTTAGGACCCAAGATACCACTGCATCTCATCAGTCAAAGTGGGAGCTTATGTTGCTCCTGTGATAGATGGCCTTGGCCAAAAGTCCACTCACAGTGGACCTAGTAGATTCAAAGACCCACCCTGTGGCTATTCTCCCAGATCCTAAATGTATAATCAGAATCAATGTACTCAGAAACTGGAAGAATCCCTGCGTTAGCTCTCTGACCCATATTATGAGGGAGATTTGAATAGGAAGAGTTAAATGGAAGCTCCTAGAACTTCCCTTCTCTATCAAGTTACTAAGTGAGAAGAAACATCACATCCCAGGTGGAAATGCAGAAATCAGTGTCACTATCAAAAACTTGAAACAAGAATAGCGATATATTTCTTATCTCCATGCCTGTTGGGGCCATGCAAAAATTGGATGGATCTTTCGGAATGACTCTGAATTACTGTAACTTAATCAGTTGGAAACTTTGATTGCAGCCACTGTCCCAGATGTGATTGCCATATTTACTGGAGCAAATCAACACAGCCTCTGGCACTTGGTATGCAGCTATTGTCCCAGTTAGTGCTGTTTTTGCCCTCCACACCAATTTGCAAAAGATAGCTACAAGTAGATTGCTTTTACTTGGCAGAGCCAGGTAAAAAGACAGTACACTTTCACAGTCTTGTCTCAGGGCTACATCAACTTTCCTGCTCTCTATCATAATACAGCCCAGAGAAATCCCAATCATTTGGCAATCCACTAAACATAACAATGGTTTACTATATTTATAACATTATGCTGATTAAATCTGCTAAGCAGGAAGTAGTAAATAATTTAGATAATTTTGTAAGATATACATGACCCACAAGCAAAAGATAAATACCACATAAATTAGAAGCCCACCAGCTTACTGAAGTTACTGGTAATCCAATGCTCTGGAGCATGTTGAGATATCACCTCCAAGGTGAAAGACAAGATACTGAGCCTTGCACCACTTACCACAAGAGGAAGAAGCAAAATTCTTGATCGTCTTCTTTGTATTTTGGAAGCACCATGTGTCCTGATTTTGAACTAAGTCACCCATTAGGCTGACAGTTTTGAATAAGGATCAAAGCAAGGGAAAGTTCTTTAGCAAGTCCAGGCTGCAATGCAAGCTGCTCTTCCACTTACCTTATTATCCAGTGGATCCAATGATTTTCTAAGTGTTTGTGGAAAATAATGTGTTTACAGCCTCTGGCAAGCACCCATAGAATAATCACAATGCAGACATATCAGGTTTTTAAAATACATCTATGCCCTCTTCTGCAGATAATCATTCTCCTTTTTGAGAAATACCTTCTGGCTTGCTGTTGGCTCTGGAAAAGATTAAACATCTAATCATAGTGTTATGGGATCTTTGAAGTGTCAATTTTCTTCCCAGAAGCCTCTGTGGCGAGTGGTGCCTTTGCCCGAGTTCTTGTCCTGCATGTGGGAAGAATGAGGTAACAGACAAGTGATGGGTGAAGAAGATGAAGAGGAGCTTTATTTAGCATTAGAACAGCTCAGAGGATACCTGTAGTGGGTATCTTTTCTCTGTAGGCAGGTTGTCCCATCAAGTGTTCAGCTGTCAGCAGAGAGGAGGCCCTGGGGAGGGTGGCTGCTTTCTGCAGGTAGGTCATTCAGAGGTCTCTGCAGGTATCTGAAGCTCTCAGCAGAGAGGGCAGTTCCTCTATACAGCTGGTCATCCCATCATCTCTCAATATTCTGCCCTCTGCCTCACTCTGGATGAGCCTGGGGCTTTTATGGACCTCAGAGGGGAGGAAGTGCATGGTCCATGGATGGCCATGGGCAGCCTGGAATGGGCACCACAAGTCCCAACTCCACTCCTTGAGACTGACAGCTAGGCCCCCAGCCTTCAGGCCCTCTCTGGCTTGAAGGAGGGGCCTTACCAGGGACCTGCCCCCTTCTATCCAGGAATCTGTCTGCCTCCCACTGCCATTCATGGCCCCCAGGCTTGGCCTTAGCCACACACGACATTGGAGCAAGCACTAGGAGAGCAAAGCGGCCAGGCAGCCCGATCAGACAGCCCTGAGCCTGCAGGGATGAGGGACTTTCCCGGGCCCCCAAGGGGGCAAGCTGCAGAGATGCCCAGGTCCTGCACCTGGGAGTGCAGCTGCAGCTGCACCCAGGGAGCTCCTGCCCAGCCAGCTTAGATGGGGTGGGGTTCCCACTTGTCCCCAGCTCCTGCCTGCTCTGGGGAGTGGGAGGTCCAGGTCTGCAGCCATGGGTTGGGAGGCTGCAGCTGCTTTTGGGAGGGCAGATCCTGCCTGCTTCTGGGCACCCCCAACAAGAGCAGAGGTAGGTTTGGATCCACAGCTGCAGTTTGGGCAGCTATAGGCAGGGCTCCCACCTGCTACATAGAGCAGGGGGCCTGGGTCTGCAGCCACAGCTTGGGCAGCTACAGCAGCACCCGAGGATCTCCTGCCCCAGCTCAGAAGGGATGGGGCTCCCACCAGCACCATGGAGTGTGCAGCCACAGTCGTGCCTCCTTGCTGCAGCCTGCAGCTGCTGCTATCAGTAAGATTTTAGGTGACCATGCAGGCAGAGCTTCTCATCATGAACTTTGTGTTATGTTAGTGACAAGATTGGGTATACACTGCAGAAATCGATCATCAAGTGGAAATGCTATAAATGCATCTGAGCTCAAGGAGATTTCAGATACAAGTAAGTAATATTCCTTTGATGTAGCACCTCCTACATTAACTCCTCTCCCTCAATTCAGGCCTGTGGCCTCATGGAGAGTTCCATTAGCCCAACTGCCTTAGGAATAAAGAACTACAGACTGGTTTACAGATTGGTCTGCATCATATATTGACCACACAAAAGTAGAAAGCTGCAGCAGAGGAGGTTCCAAGATGGCCAAATAGGAACAGCTCCAGTTTACAGCTCCCAGTGTGAGCAATGCAGAAGATGGGTGAATTCTGCATTTCCAATTGAGGAACCAAGTTCATCTCACTGGGGCTTGTCAGACAGTGGGTGCAGCCCATGGACCATGAGCCGAAGCAGAGCGAGGAATTGCCTCACCTGGGAAGTGCAAGAGGTCCGGGAATTCCCTTTCCTAGCCAAGAGAAACCATGACAGATGGCACCTGGAAAATCAGGTCACTCCCACCCTAATACTGCACTTTTCCAGTGGTCTTAGCAAATAGCACACCAGGAGATTATATCCCATGCCTGGTTCGGAGGGTCCCATGCCCACAGAGCCTTGCTCACTGCTAGCACAGCAGTCTGAGATTGAACTGCAAGAAAGCAGCGAGGCTAGGGGAGGGGTGCCCATCATTGCTGAGGCTTGAGTAGGTAAGCAAAGCAGCACGGAAGCTCAAACTAGGTGGAGCCCACCACAGCTCAAGGAGGCCTGCCTGCCTCTGTAGACTCTATCTCTGGGGGCAGGGCATAGCTGAACAAAAGGCAGCAGAAACTTCTGCAGACTTAAACATCCCTCTCTGTCAGCTTTTAAGAGAGTAGCAGTTCTCCCAGCATGAAGTTTGAGATCTGAGAACGGACAGACTGCCTCCTCAAGTGGGTCCCTGACCCCCGAGTAGCCTAACTGGCAGGCACCTCCCAGTAGGGGCTGACTGACACAGCTGGATGCCCCTCTGAGATGAAGCTTCCAGAGGAACGATCAGGCAGCAACATTTGCTGTTCTGCAATATCTGCGGTTCTGCAGCCTCTGCTGCAGATACCCAGGCAAAGAGCGTCTGGAGTGGACCTCCAGCAAATTCCAACAGACCTGCAGCTGAGGGTCCTCACAGTTTGAAGGAAAACTAACAAACAGGAAGGACTTCCACACCCAAACACATCTGTACTTCACTATCATCAAAGACCACAGTTAGATAAAACCACAAAGATGGGGAGAAATCAGCACAGAAAAGCTGAAAATTCTAAAAATCAGAGCACCTCTTCTCCTCCAAAGGAATGCAGCTCCTTGCCAGCAACAGAATAAAGCTGCATGGAGAATGACTTTGACAAGTTGAGAGAAGTCTTCAGAAGATCACGACAACAAAGTTCTCCGAGTTAAAGGAGGATGTTCAAACCCATTGTAAAGAAGCTAAAAACCTTGAAAAAAGATTGGACGAATGGCTAACTAGAATGAACAGCGTAGAGAAGACCTTAAATGATCTGATGGAGCTGAAAACCATGGCACGAGAACTACATGACGCATTCCGAAGCTTCAGTAACTGATTTGATCAACTGGAAGAAAGGGTTTCAGTGATTGAAGATCAAATGAATGAAATGAAGTGAGAAGTTTAGAGAAAAAAGAGTAAAAAGAAATGAACAAAGCCTCCAAGATATGTGAAAAGACTGAATGTACGTCTGATTGGTATACTTGAAAGTGATGGGGAGAATGGAACCAAGTTGGAAAACACTCTGCAGGATATTATCCAGGAGAACTTCCCCAACCTAGCAATGCAGGCCAACATTCAAATTCAGGAAATATAGAGAATGCCACAAAGATACTCCTTGAGAAGAGTAACTCCAAGACACATAATTGTCAGATTCAGCAATGTCGAACTGAAGGAAAAAAATAAGGGCAGCCAGAGAGAAAGGTCGGGTTACCCACAAAGGGAAGCCCATCAGACTAACAGCAGATCTCTCGGCAGAAACTCTACAAGCCAGAAGAGAGTGGGGACCAATATTCAGCATTCTTAAAGAAAAGAATTTTCAACCCAGAATTTCATATCCAGCCAAACTAAGTGTCATAAATGAAAGAGAAATAAAATCCTTTACAGAAAAGCAAATGCTGAGAAATTTTGTCACCACCAGGCCTGCCTTAGAAGAGCTCCTGAAGGAAGCACTAAACATGGAAAGGAAAAACAGTAACAGCCACTGCAAAAACATGCCCAATTGTAAAGACCATCAATGCTATGAAGAAATTGCATCAACTAATGAGCAAAATAACCAGCTAACATCATAATGACAGGATCAAGTTCACACATAACAATATTCACCTTAAATGTAAATGGGCTAAATGCTCCAACTAAAAGACACAGACTGGCAAATTGGATAAAGAGTCAAGACCCTTCAGTGTGCTGTATTCAGAAGACCCATCTCATGTGCAGAGACACACATAGGCTCAAAATAAAGGGATGGAGGAAGATCTACCAAGCAAATGGAAAACTAAAAAAGGCAGGGGTTACAATCCTAGTCTCTGATAAAACAGACTTTAAACCAACAAAGATCAGAAGAGACAAGGCCATTACATAATGGTAAAGGGATCAATTCAACAAGAAGAGCTAATTATCCTAAATACATATGCACCCAATACAGGAGCACCCAGATTCATAAAGCAAGTCCTTAGAGACTTACAAAGAGACTTAGACTCCCACACAATAATAATGGGAGAATTTAACACCCCACTGTCAACATTAGACAGATCAATGAGACAGAAAGTTGAAAAGGATACCCAGGAATTGAACTCAGCTCTGCAGCAAGCAGACCTAATGGACATCTACAGAACTATCCCCCCCAAATCAACAGAATGTACATTCTTCTCAGCACCACACTGCACTTATTCCAAAATTGACCACATAGTTGGAAGTAAAGCACTCCTCAGCAAATGTAAAAGAACAGAAATTATAACAAACTGTCTCTCAGACCACAGTGCAATCAAACTGGAACTCAGGATTAAGAAACTCAAAACCGCTCAGCTACATGGAAACTGAACAACCTGCTCCTGAATGACTACTGGGTACATAACAAAATGAAGGCAGAAATAAAGATGTTCTTTGAATCGAATGAGAAAAAAGATACAACGTACCAGAATCTCTGGGACACATTTAAAGCAGTGTGTAGAGGGAAATTTATAGCACTAAATGCCCACAAGAGAAAGCAGGAAAGATCTAAAATGGACAACCTAATATCACAATTAAAAGAACTAGAGAAGCAAGAGCAAACACATTCAAAAGCTAGCAGAAGGCAAGAAATAACTAAGATCAGAGCAGAACTGAAGGAGATAGAGACACAAAAAACCCTTCAAAAAATCAATGAATCCAGGAGCTGGTTTTTTGAAAGGATCAACAAAATTGATAGACCGCTAGCAAGACTAATAAAGAAGAAGAGAGAAGAATCAAATAGAGACAATAAAAATTTATAAAGGGGATATCACCACCAACCCCACAGAAATATAAACTATCATCCGAGAGTACTATAAACAGCTCTACGCAAATAAACTAGAAAATCTAGAAGAGATAGATAAATTCCTGGACACTTACATCCTTCCAGGACTAAACTGGGAAGAAGTTGAATCCCTGAACACAGCAATAATGGGCAGGCTCTAAAATTGAGGCAATAATTAAGAGCCTACCAACCAAAAAAAAAGTCCAGGATGAGATGGATTCACAGCCAAATTCTTCCAGAGGTACAAAGAGGAGATGGTACTATTCCTTCTGAAACTATTCCAATCAATAGAAAAAGAGGGAATCCTCCTTAACTCATTTTATGAGGCCAGAATCATCCTGACACCAAAGCCTGGCAGAGACACAACAAAAAAAGAGAATTTCAGACCAATATACCTGATGAACATCGATACAAAAATCCTCAACAAAATACTGGCAAACCGAATCCAGCAGCACATCAAAGAGCTTATCCACCATGATCAAGTGGGTTTCATCCCTGGGATGCAAGGCTGGTTCAACATATGCAAATCAATAAATGTAATCCATCATATAAACAGAACCAAAGCCAAAAATCACATAATTATCTCAATAGATGCAGAAAAGGCCTTCAACAAAATTCAACAGCTCTTCATGATAAAAACTCTCAATAAATTAGGTACTGATGGGATGTATCTCAAAATAATGAGAGCTATTTACGACAAACCCACAGACAATATCATACTGAATGGTCAAAAACTGGAAGCATTCCTTTTGAAAACTGGCACAAGAAAGGGATGTCCTCTCTCACCACTCCGATTCAACATAATGTTGGAAGTTCTGGCCAGGGCAGTCAGGCAGGAGAAAGAAATAAATGGTATTCAATTAGGAAAAGAGGAAGTCAGATTGTCCCTGTTTGCAGATGATTGTATATTTAGAAAACCCCATCATTTCAGCCCAAAATCTCCTTAAGCTGATAAGCAATTTCAGCAAAATCTCAGGATACAAAATCAATGTGCACAAATCACAAGCATTCCTATACACCAATAACAGACAAACAGAGAGCCAAATCATGAGTGAACTCCCATTCACAACTGCTACAAATAGAAGAAAATACCTAGGAATCCTACTTACAAGGGATGTGAAGGACCTCTTCAAGGAGAGCTACAAACCACTGCTCAATGAAATAAATGAGGACACAAACAAATGGAAGAACATTCCATGCTCATGGATAGGAAGAATCAATATCATGAAAATGGTCATACTGCCCAAGGTAATTTATAGGTTCAATGCCATCCCCATCAAGCTACCAATGACTTTCTTCACAGAATTGGAAAAACCTACTTTAAGTTCATATAGAACCAAAAAAGAGCCTGCATTGCCAAGACAATCCTAAGCCAAAAAAACAAAGCTGGAGCCATCATGCTACCTGACTTCAAACTATACTACAAGGCTACAGTAACCAAAACAGCATGATACTGGTACCAAAACAGAGATATAGACCAATGCAACAGGACAGAGCCCTCAGAAATAATACCACACATCTACAACCACCTGATCTTTGATAAATCTGACAAAAACAGGAAATGGGGAAAGGATTCCCTATTTAATAAATAGTGCTGGGAAAACTGGCTAGCCACATGTAGAAAGCTGAAACTGGATCCCTTCCTTACACCTTATACAAAAATTCATTCAAGATGAATTAAAGACTTAAATGTCAGACCTAAAACCATAAAATCCCTAGAAGAAAACCTAGGCAATACCATTCACGACATAGGCATGGGCAAGGACCTCATATCTAAAATATCAAAAGCAAAAGCAAGAAAAAAAAAACAAAATTGAGAAACGGTATCTAATTAAACTAAAGAGCTTCTGCACAACAAAGGAAACTACCATCAGAGTGAAGAGGCATCCTACAGAATGGGAGAAAATTTTTGCAATCTATCCATCTGACAAAGGGCTAATATCCAGAGTCTACAAAGAACTTAAACAAATTTACAAGAAAAAAATCAAACAATCCCATCAAAAAGTGGGTAAAGGATATGAACAGACACTTCTCCAAAGAAGACATTTATGCAGCCAACAGACACATGAAAAAATGCTCATCATCACTGTCCATAAGAGAAATGCAAATCAAAACCACAATGAGATACCATCTCACACCAGTTAGAATGGCAACCATTAAAAAGTCAGGAAACAACAGATGCTGGAGAGGATGTGGAGAAATAGTAACACTTTTACACTGTTGGTGTGACTGTAAACTCATTCAACCATTGTGGAAGACAGTGTGGCTATTCCTCAAGGATCTAGAACTAGAAATACCATTTGACCCAGCCATCCCATTACTGGGTATATACCCAAAGGATTATAAATCATGCTGCTATAAAGACCCATGGACACATATGTTTATTGTGGTACTATTCACAATAGCAAAGTCTTGGAACCAACCCAAATGTCCACCAATGATAGACTGGATTAAGAAAATGTGGCACATATACACCATGGAATACTATGCTGCCATAAAAAAAAGGATGAGTTCATGTCCTTTGTAGGGACATGGATGCAGCTGGAAACCATCATTCTGAACAAACTATCACAAGGACAGAAAACCAAACATGGCATGTTCTCACTTACAGGTGGGAATTGAACAATGAGAACACTTGGACATAGGGTGGGGTACACCACACACTGGGGCCTATTGTGGGGTGGGGGGATGGGGGAGGGAAAGCATTAGAAGATATACCTAATGTAAATGACGAATTAGTGGGTGAAGCACACCAACATGACACATGTATACATATGTAACATACCTGCAAGTTGTGCACTTGTACCCTAGAACTTAAATAATAAAAAAAGAAAGCTGCAGCATAAGACTCCATTAAGGGATGATCTTTGGCAGGGTGGGCAGGGGAATAGGGAAGGAAAATTGTCCAAGTGGGCAAAATTTTGACCAGTATATTTGGTTGCCCAATTTGCTATACTAAGAGATGGCTAGAATTAAATATCTACATGACTCATGAGCAGTTGTTAACAGTTTGTCTGGATGGCACGGGACTTAAAAGGAATCAGACTTAATGATTGGTGGCAAAGAACTCTGAAGAAAAGGTATGTGGAAGGAACTCTCAGAGTCAGCACAGAGGATGAAGATATTTTTATCGTACATGAATGCTCACCAAATCAGACATCCACTACAAAAGAAGCCCTCAAGAATCAAGTGAACAAAATGGTGCACCGTGTTGGTCAGTTAGCTATGTTCCTCAGCCAACCCATTGATTGATCAGTAGGACCCATGAATATAGTAGCCGTGGTGGGAGAGATGGAGGGTATTCATGAGCTCAACAATATGGACATCCCCACTGAACTGAACATTGCTCCTGATGGGTGACTAATCTACTAACAGAAGATACCAACACTGAGGCTCATATGGAGCCATTCCCAGGGACCAGTCAGCCACCTGATGGCAGATTGATTACTCTGGACTTCTCCCACCATTGAGAGATAGAGATTTTTCCTCACTGCAATAGACACATCTATTGGATAAGGATTTAGCTTTCCTGCCTTTAATGTTTCTGTCAGCACCACTCTCTGTAGACTCATGAAATATCTCATTAACTGTGCCTGATCAAGGAGCAAATTTTACAGTAAAGGAAGTATAGCAATAGGGTGATGCCCATGGAATCCTACCACAATACCCCATCACCCAGGAACAGCTGGCTTAATTGAAAGCTAGACTGACTGACTGAAAATTCAGCTATGCTGTCAATTGGGAGAAAACACCCTGAAAGAATGTTGTGTGTCTTACAAGCTGCAGTATGTGCTTTGAACCAGAGACCACTGTATGGTATTATCTCCCACACAGCCAAAACATATGTATCTGGGAATCAAAGGTGAAAGTGAGAGAAGCACTTTATTATACCTAGTAAAACACTAGCAGAATTTTTTGCTTCTGTTTTGGAGGTTGTAGTTCCCAAGAGGAAATTAAAGGATATAATAATGGTTTCATTGATTTGGAAGACAGACTGCCACTTGACCATTTGTGGTAGGTTACACTACTGAACCAACATGATGAAAGGGTTACTTTACTAGCCAAAGTGATTGATCACAATTGTCAATGAGAAATAGGGTTGCTGCTACACAATGGGGGACAAGGAGAGCTATATCTGGAAGCCTGCATACTTTTCATGCCAAATAGTAAAGTTTAGTTGAAACCTACAGCAAGCAAAAGAAAAAGTCAAGACCCTTGGGGAGTCCCACCCTTCAGAAATGATGGTTTGGGTCACCCTACCAGGATAAGAACCCCATCTAGTTAAGTTTCTGGATGAGGACAAATAAATGAATGGGAAGTAGAGAAGGAAGACAAAGATAGCTGCTATGATCTTATAAATAATTACAAAGATTGCAGTAGATTTATATACTTTTGTGTATATACTTATTTGTATACAGTAATTATTTTCTTCTCTGTTCTTTCCCTGATTTTATACACAAGTTGTTGAAGGTTAACTTTACAATTCAGTTATCAGGTAACACATTTTCAGTATGACTGTGACTAAACTTGGAATTACTGAATATAATCAGCAATGAATAATGTCTTTTGGGATTGATTGCCTCTATTTTGGGGAAAGTGTGAGAACTTCTTTGCTTGTACAAAGGATAGCTGGAGCTTGTTTCATTGTTGACTGTTCAAATGTGTGTAGAAGGACATATATGGAAGTTGAGTGACCAACAATGTAGACTGTGCCAGTTATCAACATATTGCCTCTCAGCTCCAAATCTACCCTTTCTTGCCCTGTTTTGGATACTGGAGCTGGACCCTGTAAAAATTTCTCCTTTGTCAGATGAACTGATGTTAGAATTTGCCAATAGATAATACTGGAAGGACAGTAAGAGGTAATAGTAGAAACAAGGGAATTCCTTCCAGTGTGCTATATTTTTAGGGCAGAGGTTGGTTCTCTGGTGTGCAGGACAATTGATAGCACTCATCTAAGTTGTTCTTGTGGACCACATCCCACCTATACCCTCTGGCAAGTTGCTCTAACCCACACATTCTGGCAAGTTTCCTAATCATCTGAATCCATGCCATTCTTAGTTCTTTCCTCAGTCCAAGATGTAGAAGCTGCTTCCTGCAGTTGCTACTTCTGGATGCCTTAAAGTCCTTTTTTTCCGCTTTGAGTCATTACTTTTTACTAGTTAAGTCTTTGTGTTACATTCTCCCTACTTAAATTACTGGTGAGGTTTCTGTTCTCACCAGATGATCTCCATTCTGTAGGGCCATTGAACACTGATCAATACACCATCTCAAGGTAAGGGCCTTTGTTGTTCCCTCTGCCTGGAACAATCTTCAACTAGACAAGTAAATGCTCAAATATAGCTGCTGACTGACTGCTTTTGCTATCCAAACTGTCCTTCCTTTGTGGTTAATCTGAAGCATCTGAGGTAGCCTCCATCTATCCATTGAAACAAGATGGTACAGTCTCAATGACTGGGAACCATTGCCTGCAACCAGGATAAACCCAGGGAGAGTGACGGTGAAAGGTTTACTTGTGATATAAACAAGACATTTGAGTTTGACTCTTAGTGAACTTGCCTAAGAATAGCATTACCATGACCTACAAGCCCTAGAAACAACATCAAGATTCTCTGAGAGCCTATGGTTAGTCTGTGTGCCCCCAAAATATTTATTGAGCCCCTATTATGTACCAAAAGTTAATTCTAGGCATTAGGTATACAGCAACATTTGGCTGTGATTCAGCCCTAAAGTGTCCCACAGCTCTGAGAGGTAACCTGTCTTCTACAGAACTACAGACATTCATTGGGTAGAACTTCACCCACAGGGTATTGGCCTTTCCACAAACCCAACTGAGTTTCAAAAAGAGGCCTCCCAGGGTCCTTCAGATAGTTGTGTGCAGCTTACTCAGTGCACAAAGTTGCCTAGCCTAGGATGAGCGCTGAAGTGGCAGCAAGCAACTGTTGAGCCTTGTGCCTGCTGAGGTTGTGGAGTCCATCAGGTCACCTACTTGTAATTGCATATGCAATTGATGGTTCTGGGACTTCAGGTCCCACCTTGCTGAGCCCAAATCCAAAACAGGATGGATCTATTCAGAACCATGAGCATTTTTCCAGGGCTGAGAATGCAGGAGCTTTCTTATCTAGGGAGAAGAGGCAGAAGCCACAGCAGCAGTGGTCTCTGTCTCAAGCACTCTCTGCTAAAACATACTTAGGCCTCCTAAAGTATGGTTGGGCCAGATCCTGCAAGAAGTCAAGAATTGTCTCCATGTATGCCTAATGCTGAGGTTACTCAGCTTCCCTTGACTCTTGTACCATTGTACTGGCTCCAGAGTCAGTGCATTAGTTTTCCAATGCTGTGTAACAAATTTCCAAAAACTTAGCAGCTTGTAACAACTCATATATCATCTCACAGTTGATATGGAAGACAAAGCATGGGTCCTTTGTCCATGGTTTAACCAAACAATAATGAAGGTATACACTAGGCTGTATGGTGAAGGAATGACATCCTTTGCCATATCCTACTGGTTAGAAGCAAGTCACAGTCTCTGCCCGCACTCAAAAGGAAAGGAGTAGACAAAGGCATGGGCACAGGAAGCGTATACTCATCTGCAGGCTTGACTGGGGAAGAATCCACTTCAAAGTTCATTAAAGTTATTGGCTGAAGTCAATTCCTTTGCAGTTCTATGACCATCATCCCCATTTTTCTCCTGGCTGTTAGCTGGTGATCACTCTCAGCTATAAGAAGCTGCATGAAATTCCTTGCCATTGGCCTTCTCATGACATGGCAACTTACTTCTTCAAAGCCAGTGGAGGAGAGTCTTTTGCTCTGGTCTGCTGAAGTGGACTTCTACATAACATACTGGGAACACAGGAATGACATCCTTTGCCATATCCTGTTCGTTAGAAGCAAGTTACAGTCTCTGCCTGCACTCAGAAGGAAAGGATTAGACAAAGGCATGGACACAGGAAGCATAAAATCACTGGGTGCCATCTTGTGGTCTTTATGGTACAGTGAGCTTCAAGACAAAGACTACGCTAGAGGAAAATCCCAAATACATTCAACTAGGTGATCTGGGAATATCATGTTCACCTGGGCAGCACAGAATGTACCCAGCAAGGCAGGGTTCCTGGGTGCCCCCTGCTGTACATCTCATCCCAACACCCTGGAAGGATCCTAATCCTCAGGCACAGGATAGGCACTTAAATTACTTTTGGAGTTAATATACATAGTACAGGATGAGGTGACTGACGATATTATCTTTGCAACGTCGTCATTCTAATTCCCATCTTTGCCCCTATCCAAATGTGTGTTTTTTTTTTTTTTTTTAAAAAAAAGGTTTTAAGATTCTATAACAAGAACTTTGTACTTCATCTTCATCTTCATAGGCCTCCTCTTCCTTATGGAATTCTTCATGGCTCAGTTTCACCATAAACAGGTCAAGGGGAAGTCAGTGGATTTGGGGGTAGGTGGAGAGGGCGGCTCCATAGTGGTGATGCAGGAACACATCACTTTTCTGAAGAAATCCACCCTGAACTTTCATATGCTCTTGCTTTTGTACCTCCTTTACTTCCTCCTGCAGGTTGGCAGCTGGTGGGTGTTTCTGTTCCTTCTGTTTCAGCACCTGCTTATGGTGAGCCAACCCAGCATCTGCTGCAGCAGCCATGGCTTCCCTAGCCTCTATCTCTGCCTAATATTGGCAGCCATGGGGAAGCAGATGTTTGTCTACACCCTCTTCACTTTTTCCTATGTGACAATCCTCTTCTGCTCAGGTTTCTTCATGTACAGTACCTACCATTACCTGTTAACAGGACTTTCAAGTTTCAAGTTTTGAACTAATTGAAGTTTGGGAGGAGCAACACCCTTCTTAAAGTCTTTTCTCCCTCATACTATGATGTTTGTATCCCTCTAAATATTGTCTCTGGGACAGGGCCTACTCCTGATTACCTTAGTTCGTTTTCTCGTTTAAAAAATAAACACTTGCAGTTGGGCGTAGTGACTCATGCCTGTAATCCCAGCACTTTGGGAGGCTGAGGTGGGTGGATCACAAGGTCAGGAGTTTGAGACCAGCCTGGCCAATATGGTGAAACCCCATCTCTACTAAAATTTACAAGAATTAGCCGGGAGTGGTGGCGTGCGCCTGTAGTCCCAGCTACAGGAGGCTGAGGCAGGAGAACTGCTTGAACCCGAGAGGCAGAGGTTGCAGTGAGCTGAGATTATGCTACTGCACTGCAGCCTGGGTGACAGAGTGAGACTCTGTCTCAAAACAAACAAACAAACACTTGCTGTTCTAGTTTTCTCTATATATAGTGATGCTAAGGTTGTCTATGGGTGGGTGGCATGCAGTTGATAACATTGCAGAGCTCTTTCACACAGACTATGTAATTTGGTCACCAGAAGACTGTGACATTGAGCTTTCTTTCAGTATCTTCAAATCTGGAAGAGTTTTCAGAATCTTAGAACTAAGAGTCTGAGAGTTATTTAATTGTACTCTGGTTTCTCCAGCACTAATCCTGAATACAGAGAAGATAATTCTTCTCCAAAGGAAAATTCTTAGCCAGACTTGCCGGGTAGGTTGACCTTGGTTCTACCCTGTGGGATTCCCCAAGCTCCTAGGTGTGGGCTCAGTCTTAACACCTCACTTGAATCTCCAACGGGGACTAAAATAAATCTGGACGAGACCCAGTGGGAAGAGAATGGTGTGGCCAGTCTCACTAGGAGAGGATGAGGTTCAGTGGAAACACACCACTGAGTTCCACCGTACCTAGAATCCTGCCTTGCTCCCAGAACTGACCCGTCTTATCTTGAAGTACGCTGTAGCCAGCCCAGGTCTACATGTAGAGGTCTACCAAGTCTACCACTCTTAGGGGCTCCCTACTGAGTCCTGTTGTTTGGACTTGCGAGCACAAGGGACTTTGACCAGACATGGCTAAAGCTCTTCAAATTTGGGGTGAATCAAAAATGGCTGAAGCTCTTCACATTCAAAGCAGCAGGGGATGTTGCCATGGTACCAGAAATCTTCATGGATGTAAGTTCAGGGATGCTGACCACATGCACCACTGCTGCGCACATGGCAATTAAGCCAAATCACTGCCAAACTACTGCTACTGCCCAGTGTAGCAGCAGATTTGTCACCGTCCAAGCACAGCACAGGGATGGATCCAGCCACTGCTCCTGCAGCCATCTCCTCAGACTCTCAGGAGAGTAACATACTCAGACCAGGAGAACTCTGACAGCACCTAGGAGGGAAGGAAAGTCAGAAAATTCGGAGTCAGAAAGGGAGAATGGCTGCCAAGAAGCCCGCTCAAGATTAGACCCATACCAGCTCTCAGCTCCATATCCCTTCTTGTGTTCCCATGATGTGGTTCTTCCTCCTCTAGGTTTCAGCCTCTGATGAAGGTTCTCCACCTCTGGACACCACACAGACCTGCTGTCCCGTTTCTCTGGGACTGGATCCTGCCTGGCCCACTGAGTCCCCGCCCCACTGCTGCAGCTCTGAGCCTGGCGGGTTCCTTCCTTTCCCACGAGGCCTCGCGCCCAACGGAAATGCTCAACAGAAATCCTTGTCCAGTCCACTGCCTCTCCTCCCCTCAGACTCTTCCGAAGGGGACCCATTGGCTGCGCCGTCTGCCTGTCTCCAGGGTCTCCATGAATCACCAGTATCAGAAGAGCAGGTGCAGGAGAATCTGCAGCCCAAGTCTACAGCAGTTTAGATGGCAGCTTTTCATGGGGGTCAGGAGACTGCTCTGAAGATTGGGCCAAGGCCCTGGGGATACTCATGGCCCAATCTATCTTTTTCCTTCAGTCCGCTCCAGGGATCAGATTTCCAACCATCTAAACTCGGCTTAGATCATCAGCAGATTCAACAAAGAAGCATGGGAACCTTTGCTACCCCTTTCAAACCTCCAACCCCTCTCTCCCGCACTCCCCTTCATCTCCTACTTTAAACAGAAAAAAAATACACATTGTCAGCCAGAAAACACTTTCGTTTTCCTTCCAAATCCGCAAACCTATTTTTTTTTTAAATTTATTTATTATTATTAAACTTCAAGTTGTAGGGTACATGTGCACAACGTGCAGGTTTGCTACATATGTATACTTGTGCCATGTTGGTGTGCTGCACCCATCAACTCGTCATTTACATAAGGTATAACTCCCAATGCAATCCCTCCCCCCTCCCCCCTCCCCATGATAGGTCCCGGTGTGTGATGTTCCCCTTCCCGAGTCCAAGTGATCTCATTGTTCAGTTCCCGCCTATGAGTGAGAACATGCGGTGTTTGGTTTTCTGTTCTTGTGATAGTTTGCTGAGAATGATGGTTTCCAGCTGCATCCATGTCCCTACAAAGGACACAAACTCATCCTTTTTTATGGCTGCATAGTATTCCATGGTGTATATGTGCCACATTTTCTTAATCCAGTCTGTCACTGATGGACATTTGGGTTGATTCCAAGTCTTTGCTATTGTGAATAGTGCTGCAATAAACATACGTGTGCATGTGTCTTTATAGCAGCATAATTTATAATCCTTTGGGTATATACCTAGTAATGGGATGGCTGGGTCATATGGTACATCTAGTTCTAGATCCTTGAGGAATCGCCATACTGTTTTCCATAATGGTTGAACTAGTTTACAATCCCACCAACAGTGTAAAAGTGTTCGTATTTCTCCACATCCTCTCCAGCACCTGTTGTTTCCTGACTTTTGAATGATCGCCATTCTAACTGGTGTGAGATGGTATCTCATTGTGGTTTTGATTTGCATTTCTCTGATGGCCAGTGATGATGAGCATTTTTTCATGTGTCTGTTGGCTGTATGAATGTCTTCTTTTGAGAAATGTCTGTTCATATCCTTTGCCCACTTTTGGATGGGGTTGTTTGTTTTTTTCTTGTAAATTTGTTTGAGTTCTTTGTAGGTTCTGGATATTAGCCCTTTGTCAGATGAGTAGATTGCAACAATTTTCTCCCATTCTGTAGGTTGCCTGTTCACTCTGATGGTAGTTTCTTTTGCTGTGCAGAAGCTCTTTAGTTTAATGAGATCCCATTTGTCAATTTTGGCTTTTGCTGCTGTTGCTTTTGGTGTTTTAGACATGAAGTCTTTGCCCATGCCTATGTCCTGAACGGTACTACCTAGGTTTTCCTCTAGGATTTTTATGGTATTAGGTCTAACATTTAAGTCTCTAATCCATCTTGAATTAATTTTCGTATAAGGAGTAAGGAAAGGATCCAGTTTCAGCTTTCTACTTATGGCTAGCCAATTTTCCCAGCACCATTTATTAAATAGGGAATCCTTTCCCCATTTCTTGTTTCTCTCAGGTTTGTCAAAGATCAGATGGCTGTAGATGTGTGGTATTATTTCTGAGGACTCTGTTCTGTTCCATTGGTCTATATCTCTGTTTTGGTACCAGTACCATGCTGTTTTGGTTACTGTAGCCTTGTAGTATAGTTTGAAGTCAGGTAGCGTGATGCCTCCAGTTTTGTTCTTTTGACTTAGGATTGTCTTGGAGATGCGGGCTCTTTTTTGGTTCCATATGAACTTTAAAGCAGTTTTTTCCAATTCTGTGAAGAAGCTCATTGGTAGCTTGATGGGGATGGCATTGAATCTATAAATTACCTTGGGCAGTATGGCCATTTTCACGATATTGATTCTTCCTATCCATGAGCATGGTATGTTCTTCCATTTGTTTGTGTCCTCTTTGATTTCACTGAGCAGTGGTTTGTAGTTCTCCTTGAAGAGGTCCTTTACATCCCTCGTAAGTTGGATTCCTAGGTATTTTATTCTCTTTGAAGCAATTGTGAATGGAAGTTCATTCCTGATTTGGCTCTCTGTTTGACTGTCACTGGTGTATAAGAATGCTTGTGATTTTTGCACATTAATTTTGTATCCTGAGACTTTGCTGAAGTTGCTTATCAGCTTAAGGAGATTTTGGGCTGAGACAATGGGGTTTTCTAAATATACAATCATGTCATCTGCAAACAGGGACAATTTGACTTCTTCTTTTCCTAACTGAATCCCCTTGATTTCTTTCTCTTGCCTGATTGCCCTAGCCAGAACTTCCAACACTATGTTGAATAGGAGTGGTGAGAGAGGGCATCCCTGTCTTGTGCCAGTTTTCAAAGGGAATTTTTCCAGTTTTTGCCCATTCAGTATGATATTGGCTGTGGGTTTGCCATAAATAGCTCTTACGATTTTGAGGTACGTTCCATCAATACCGAATTTATTGAGCGTTTTTAGCATGAAGGGCTGTTGAATTTTGTCAAAAGCCTTTTCTGCATCTATTGAGATAATGATGTGGTTCTTGTCTTTGGTTCTGTTTATATGCTGGATTATGTTTATTGATTTGCGAATGTTGAACCAGCCTTGCATCCCAGGGATGAAGCCCACTTGATCATGGTGGATAAGCTTTTTGATGTGCTGCTGAATCCGGTTTGCCAGTATTTTATTGAGGATTTTTGCATCGATGTTCATCAGGGATATTGGTCTAAAATTCTCTTTTTTTGTTGTGTCTCTGCCAGGCTTTGGTATCAGGATGATGTTGGCCTCATAAAATGAGTTAGGGAGGATTCCCTCTTTTTCTATTGATTGGAATAGTTTCAGAAGGAATGGTACCAGCTCCTCCTTGTACCTCTGGTAGAATTCAGCTGTGAATCCATCTGGTCCTGGACTTTTTTTGGTTGGTAGGCTATTAATTATTGCCTCAATTTCAGAGCCTACTATTGGTCTATTCAGGGATTCAACTTCTTCCTGGTTTAGTCTTGGAAGAGTGTAAGTGTCCAGGAAATTATCCATTTCTTCTAGATTTTCCAGTTTATTTGCGTAGAGGTGTTTATAGTATTCTCTGATGGTAGTTTGTATTTCTGTGGGGTCGGTGGTGATATCCCCTTTATCATTTTTAATTGCGTCGATTTGATTCTTCTCTCTTTTCTTCTTTATTAGTCTTGCTAGTGGTCTGTCAATTTTGTTGATCTTTTCAAAAAACCAACTCCTGGATTCATTGATTTTTTGGAGGGTTTTTTGTGTCTCTATCTCCTTCAGTTCTGCTCTGATCTTAGTTATTTCTTGCCTTCTGCTAGCTTTCGACTGTGTTTGCTCTTGCTTCTCTCGTTCTTTTAATTGCAATGTTAGAGTGTCAATTTTAGATCTTTCCTGCTTTCTCTTGTGGGCATTTAGTGCTATAAATTTCCCTCTACACACTGCTTTAAATGTGTCCCAGAGATTCTGGTATGTTGTATCTTTGTTCTCATTGGTTTCAAAGAACGTCTTTATTTCTGCCTTCATTTCGTTATGTACCCAGTAGTCATTCAGGCGCAAACCTATTTTTAACTGTGTTTATCTTCCCTCTTGTCACAAGGTAGAAGGGCTGCAACTCTTCGCATGGGGGGAGGCCAGTCTTCCCGTGTGAGTTCCCGATCCCATCCCCAGGCCATCTCAGGGACTCTGCCCCACTAGTTAGCCCCTCTGCTCCCTGAATCCTGTTACTGAATCTCTAACGGGACCTTGACCTCTGCATCCGAACAGTGTCTCCCTTCTGACCACCCCTCCCCACCACAACACACTCTGTCCTCTTCACAGTCAAGCCCTTTGAAGAGCAGACACTTGCCCACACGTGCTACCTCCACCTCCCCACTTTGGAGTCACCTTGCACTCCTACCATTTGATGAGGTCAAAATTTTCATTTCAATTAGGAGAATGATGTGCATGCTTTAATCAAGCAATGAGAATAATTCACTATTTGTTTGTCTTGGCTGAAATCTCATTGCTTCATATTTAGTTAGAGTAATTCTATTGGACTAGGTTCATGGTATATTTATTTTTATTTTCTGATACTTTTAATTTTATGGTTTGATACTATAGATCATTATTATAATCTACCATAAATTCTTTAGAGCTAAAATTTGTACGAAGACAAACACCTGGCTCAATTTGTGTTTAACTCAAAAAGCAATTTCAAGGAAATGATTATGTAAAGTATGGTAAAAAAAATTGTGAAAAAATGGTATGTACTTTTTTAGCTCTAAATCCTCAGTGACCAGCATAGAGTAGATCTCAATAAGTGTTTGTTCAGTGTGCAACTGAATGCTATAAAGCTGAGAGGTAAAGCTGCAAAATGCTATGTACTTGATAACCACAGCATTGCTTATCTATGTATGCCCACCACCAGAAACTAGAAATGAAAAAAAGGAAAACAAGTGAAGCATTGGGACGAGGGAGCTATAGGTGGATTTCTTTCCTTTTAATTTAATAGTACTACAGTGAATACAAACTGGAGGGGGCGCTGCACTAGAGCTCTCTATACTACAGTTCTACACTCTTCATGCTTAATTTGGCAGAAGATGTGGTTTTGGTTATCTATTGCTGCAAATCAAGCCATTTCAAAACCTTGTGACTTAGAACAGCAATGATTATTATGACCCAGTGATTCTCTGGGTCTGGGTGGGACCTGGTTGGCCTGCTCTGTCCCACATGGCATCAAGCTGGATGTCTCATGAAATCATGGTGGACGACAGGTGGGCTGAGCTGGAAGGTCATTCACACAGCAAGTGTTCAGCTTCCCACATGGCCTCCCTCACCACATGTGCTGCCTCTTCATTCAGTCTTTTACCTTGAGCTTGTTAATCGCATGGCACCTGGCTCCCCTGGAGAGCACAAACATTGTCATGACATTGCCTTGGAAGCCTACACAACATCACTTCTGCCATCTCAGACTCAGGGGAAGAGAAAGAGATGCCACCCCTTGATGGGAGGAAAGACAAGATCTCCTTGCAAAAATCCTGCAAGGTGGGAGACGGAGGTATTGACATCTTTGGAAACAGTCTGCTGCTGGGTGCCTTAATGATGTTTCATTCCTGAAGTTACAAAGAAGCCTATTTCAATGCACTTCTACTTAGCAGACAGCGTAGTGAGTATACTGTAAGGGTAGAGTTTCCTATAAACCTGAATGTTCATTTTAAATATCTCAATTGAAATAAACTAAAAAATGAGCAGCAGTGTCTGGAGCAGGTGTGAGGATTACCTGAGGCTGTCCAGAGGCAATGAGCCTGACTAAGGCAGGAGCCTTTACCTGACCTGCCCACCATGGGTTCCTGAATCTTGATCACAGTCACCGGCAGTCACCCCACTGATCCATTTCTCTCTCTCTACAGTACTACCTGGAGGTTTTATTTTTTTCACTTGGAATATCATAAGCAATATTTTTAGTGTGGCCATTTTTATTGTGGTAAAATACACATAGCATACAATTTACCATCTTACCCACTTTTAAGTTTACAGATCTATGACATTCACCACCATATGCCTCTAGAACATTCTCATCTTCCCAAACTGAAACTCTCTACCTATTAAACATGAACTCCCCATTCTCTCTTCCCCGCAGCCTTTGGCAAACATTGTTTAACTCTCTATCTCCATGAATTTGACAACTCTAGGAAGCTCACATAAGAGGAATCATACAGTGTTTCTCCTTTAGTGCCTGGCTTAATTCACATAGCATAATATCCTCAAGGTTCCTCTATGTTGCAGTGTGTGCCAGAATTTCTTTCCTTTCTAAGACTAAATAATATTCATGTATATCCATAGCACACTGTGTTTATCCATTCATCCATCGGTGAGCTCTTGAGTTGTTTCCATCTTTTAGCTATTGTAAATAAGGATCTTGTGAACATACATTCACAAATATTAAAAATGATTTTAAAATGATAATTCATTCAACCAACATATATTGAACATCTGCCATGTGTCAGGTGCTGTGCTGGGTGCTGGGGATACAACAGTCAGTAAGACTGCAGACACAGCTGCCCTGCCTCCGAGATCTTAGTGTCTAATGTGGGAGACTACAGACAACTTCAGTATAGTGGAATAACTGTCAGCAGAGGAGGAACAGGCACCTGTGAGCATGTCGGCTAGATCCCACCCAACCTCCAAAAAGAGGTTTTCCAAATTGTGTGGCTTGTAACCTGAGCTCCGGAAAGTGAGTCTGGTATAAGAGTGTAGGAGCAGACTGGAGCAGGCAGAGCAGCATGGGCAGAGACCCAGAGCCACCTCGGTCAGAGGATAATAAAAGGTAGGGTTGGCAGGCACTCAGGCAGAGGGACATGCAGGAACTAGAGCAGACAATGTTGGCCCTGTGAACCTGTTATCAAAATTGGGTTTGTCTTAAAAATAGGAAGTCACTGAAACCCTTCAAGTAGGAAAGTGACAGGATCTAGTCTACATTTTACACAATTGGCCTGTCTGTAGTGTGAGAGTGGATTGGACTGGAAAAGATGAGAGATCAAACAGGAAGCTACTCTTCAAATCCAAGCCATCAAAGATGGAGGTCTGAACTAAACAGATGGCAGTGAAGGCAAGTAAGGCACATCTGGTGGCTGACTGAAAACAGGAAGAGAGGGAGAAGGTGGCATCAAGAAAAGAAAACCACAGATAGTTACTAAGCAGTGAATTCAAGTATAAATAGAGGTGCAGCAAAACATGGATGCTGTCAAGTAGGGGGTCTGGTGTTGACGTTCAGTCCTTCTCCAAAGATCAGGGGATTTACCTTTGTCTTGGTCTTTTCAGATTTTCCTTCGTCAGCCTGATTGCTGCAACCTTCTTGACCTCATTATGACCCACATCAAAAGCGCTACCATCTTCAGAGCATGATCTATGTTCTGCCATCCTCAAAATACTGTTATGTATTTTGTTTTTTGTTTGCTTTTTTGAGATGGAGTTTTGCTCTTATTGCCCAGGCTGGAGTGCAATGGCGTGATCTCAGCTCACTGCAACCTCCTCCTCCTGGGTTCAAGTGATTTTCTTACCTCTGCCTCCTGAGTAACTGGGATTACAGGCATGCGCTACCATGCCCGGCTAATTTTTGTATTTTTAGTAGAGACGAAGTTTCACCATATTGGTCAGGCTGGTCTCGAACTCCTGACCTCATGTGATCACCCACCTCAGCCTTCTAAAGTGCTGGGATTATAGGTATGAGCCACTGCACTGGGCCTATTATGTATTTCAAATTCATATGTTGAAGCCCTAACCTCTAATGTGACTATTTGAGATAGGGTCTATAAGGAGGTAATAAAGGTTAAATGAGGTCAGAAGTATTGGCCCTTAATCTGATAGGGCCTCTTAATCTATTGGGCCTTAATCTGATGTCCTTACAAACAGGGGAAGAGGCATCAGAGATCTCTTTTTCTACCTGTGCACAGAGAAGAGGCCATGAGAACACACAGCAAGAAGGCAACCATCTACAAGCCAGGAAGAGAGCCTTCACCAGAATTCAACCCTGACAGGACCTTGATTCTGGACCTCCAGCCTTCAGAACTGTTGTTTAAGCCACTAGTCTGTGATATTTTGTTCTGGCAGCCTGAACAACGTAACACAGTCTTAAGAGGTAGATATCATCCCCATTTATATTTGAGGAAACTGAGACTCAGAGGGTTTGACTTTACTAAGAGTGACAGGTAGCAAGCCACTCTAAGCATGTCTTGGATGTAGTGCCATACCCTGTAATGCACCATCCAATGAGACCAGGACCCAACTGGGCCTTCACTTGCCCGAAGGATGATATATAGGCCTATCATTGATATGTTAGTGTGAGCAACAAATGCCAGAACCAAATAATACCAGTTGCAAACAGTAGATCATAGCCAGGAGAGACCATTTCATGTCATGACATCACCGTCTTGTTTGAGTGAATGCTGCAGCTACCATTGTGGGACATTGCTAGGGACCATGTCCTGGCATGTGGGAAACTACAACTATTGCCCCAGTCAAGGAACTTAATTCATCCTCCTCAATGTGCAGGATTGGCTGCGTCTCTGGACACAGTCTGGACTTTCTACCATTGTACCATCTATAAGAGGCAGTGGGGCAAATAAAAGATAGAAATTACAGAGAAGGCCAAAGTATCACTTGACATTAGCATAAAATAAGTCAAATCAATAAAAAGGCAACTCATTTAAAAATAGGCAAGTTACCTGAATCTATACTTTATTCCTTTGAGACAAGCACTTTATAAAATATTATATTGCTCAGTTATCAAAATGGCTATATGAACCTGGTATTGTTGTCATTCCATTTTTCCAGAGAAAACTGAAGTAGAGGGAAATAAGTCCCTGAGTGCATGTGGCCAACAAGAGAACCAGGATCTAGAAATGAAGGACACAGAAGTGCAGAACTCATGCTTCTAACCTTTAAGGACTATGAAGTAGCAGAGAGGGATTGGGATGAGGTAGTCACAGGAGTGGCTGAAGGAAGATAAAAGACGGAAAAATTTCTCCTCTAAAGGAGTAGAACAGTGTTGCTTAGATCTTAGCCCTGACTACACTTCTCTCATAACTCTGCACTCAACCTTCCTGCTTAGTTTCACCTCTTATCTTGCCCTCAGACTGGTCCATTACCAACTGAGTTGACAAATTCATGTCCACTCAGAACCTCAAATGTGACCTAGTTTGCAAACAGGGTCTTTGTAGATGTAACCAAACTAAGGGAAGTTTATAGTGGATTAGAGTGGGCCCTCCCAAATCCAATGTTTGCTGTTCTTAAGAAAACACACACACACACACACACACACACACACACACACACACACAGATGCACACACACACGGAAAAATGTGTCAGAGATTGGAGTGATGTATCTACAAGGTAAGGGACACCAAGGGTTGCCAAGAACCACCAGGATCCAGGAGACAGCCATGGAACAGAATCTCCCTCAAAGCCTCCAGTAGAAACTAATCCTGCTAACATCTGGAGTTTGTACTTCCAGCCTTCACAGCTGTGAGAAAATAAATTTCTGTTTTATTAAGCCAGCCAACTGAGGTGTGTTATTACAGGAGCCCTAGAAAACCAACCCACTGATTTCAAGCACTCCTTGAAAGTATGGCATTTTCACAATATTGATTCTTCCTATTATGAGCATGAAATTTTTTTTAATTGTTTGTGTCCTCTCTGATTTCTTTGAGCAGTTGTTTGTAGTTCTCCTTGAAGAGGTCCTTCACATCCCTTGTTAGCTGTATTTTATTCTCTTTGTAGCAATTGTGAATGGGAGTTAGTTCATGATTTGGCTCTCTATTTGCCTGTTACAGGTGTATAGGAATGCTAGTGGTTTTTGCACACTGATTTTTTTATCCTGAGACTTTGCTAAAGTTGCTTATCAGCTCAAGAAGCTTTTGGGCTGAGAAGATTGGGTTTTCTATACATAAGGTCATGTCATCTGCAAACAAAGATAATTTGATTTCCTCCCTTCCTATTTGAATACCCTTTCTTTCTTTCGCCTGATTGCCCTGGCCAGACTTCAATACTATGTTGAATAGGAGTGGTGAGAGAAGGGATCCTTGTGTTGTGCTGGTTTTCAAGGGGAATGCTTCCAGCTTTTGCCCATTCTGTGTAATATTAACTGTTGGTCTGTCATATATGGCTCTTATTACTTTGAGGTATGTTCTTTCAATACCTAGTTTGAGAGTTTTTAACATGAAGCGATGTTGAACTTTATCAAAGGTCTTTTCTTCATCTATTGAAGAAAGATGTGGTTTTGTCTTTAGTTCTGTTTTATGTGATGAATCACACTTACTGATTTGGGTATGTTGAACCAACCATGGGGAGAAAACCAAGCTGATCATGGTGGATATGCCTTTTGATATGCTGCTGGATTCAGTTTGCCGGTATTTATTGAGGATTTTTGCATTGATATTCATCAAGGATATTAGCCTGAAGTTTTATTTGTTGAACTCTGCCAGGGTTTCGTATCAGGATGATGCTGTCCTCATAAAATGAATTAGGGATGAATCCCTCCTTTTCATTGTTTTGGACTAGTTTCAGTAGAAATGCTAACAGCTCTTCTTTGTACCTGCAGTAGAATTCGGCTATAAATTTATCTGGTCCTGTGCTTTTTGTGGTTGGTAGGCTATTTTTTACTGCCTCAATTTCAGAACTTGTTATTGGTCTATGTAGGGATTCAATTTCTTCCTGGTTCAGTCTTGGCAGGGTGTATGTGTCCAGGAATTTATTCATTTTTCTAGATTTTCTAGTTTATGTGCATAGAAGTGTTTATAGTATTCTCTGATGGTTGTTTGTATTTCTGTGGGGTCAGTGGTGATATCTCCCTTATCATTTCTGACTGTATTTCTTTGATTCTTCTTTCCTTTCTTCTTTATTAGTCTGACAAGCAGTGCTTCTATTTTATTTATTTATTTATTTTAAAAAAACAGCTCCTAGATTTGCTGATTTTCTTTAAGGGTTTTTTTGTGTCTTCATTTCCTTCAGTTCTGCTCTGACCTTTGGTTATTTCTTGTCTTCTGCTAGCCTTGGGGTTTGTTTGCTCTTGGTTCTCTAATTCTTTCAGTTATAATGTTAGTATGCTAACTTGGGATATTTCTAGCTTTTTGATGTCGACATTTAGTGTTATAAATTTCTCAACATTGCCCCAGCTGTGTCCCAGAAATACTGGTATGCTATCTCTTTGCTCTCATTAGTTTCAAAGAACTTCTTGATTTCTGTCTTAATTTCATGGTTTACCCAGGAGTCATTCATGAGCAGGATGTTTAATTTCCATGTAGTTATGTGGTTTTGATTGAATTTCTTTTTCTTGATTGTGCCATGGTCTGAGAGACTGTTTGTTATGATTTTAGTTCTTTCGCATTTGCTGAGGAGTGTTTTACTTTCGATTATATGATCAATTTTAGAGTAAGTACCATGTGGTACTGAGAAGAATGTATATTCTGTCACTTTTGGGTAGAGAGTTCTGTAGATATATATCATGTCCACTTGATCCAGAGCTGATTTCAGGTCCTGAATATCATTGTTAATTTTCTGTCTTGACGATCTAATTTTGTAAGTGGGGTATTAATGCCTCCTACTATTGTTGTGTGGGAGTCTAACCCCTTTGTAGATCTCTAAGAACTTGCTTTATGAATCTGGGTGTTCCTGTATTGGGTATGTATATATTTAGGATAGTTTGCTCTTCTTATTGAATTGAACCATTTACCATTATGTAATGTCCTTCTTTGTCTTTTTTGATCTTTGTTGGTTTAAAGTCTGTTTTGTCAGAAAATAAGATTTTGACCTCTGCTTTTTTCTCTTTTCCATTTGTTTGATAAATTTTCCTTCACCTTTTTATTTTGAGCCTATGTGTGTCTTTGAATGTGAGATGGGTCTCTTGAGAACAGCATACTGATCAGTCTTGGCTCTATCCAGTTTGCCATTCTATGTCTTTTATTTGGGGGCATTTGGCCCATTTACATTTAAGGTTACTATTGGTATGTGTGAATTTGGTCCTGTCATCATGATGCTAGCTGGTTATTTTGCAGACTTGTTTATGTGGTTGCTTCATAGTGTCACTGGTCTGTGTAATTCAGTGTGTTTCTTTAGTGACTGGTACTGGTTTTTCCTTTCTATATTTAGTGCTTCCTTCAGGAGCTCTTGCAAGGCAGGCCTGATGGTGACAAATTCCTTCAGCATTTTCTTGTCTGAAAAGCATCTTATTTCTCCTTCACGTATGAAGCTTAGTTTGGTCAGATATAACATTCTGGGTTAGAAATTCTTTTATTTAAGAATGTTGAATATTGGCTCCCACTTTCTTCTGGCTTGTAGGGTTTCTGCTGAAAGGTCTGTTGTTAGTCTGATGGGCTTCCCTTTGTAGGTGACCCGGCCCTTCTCTCTGGCTGCCCTGAACATTTTTTCTTTCATTTTCATCATGGAGAATCTGATGATTATGTGTTTTGGGGTTGATTTTCATGGAGTATCTTTCTGGGGTTCTCTGGATTCCCTGAATTTGAATGTTGGCCTGTCTTGCTAGTTGGGTAAGTTCTCTTGGATGACATCCTGAAGTATGTTTTCCAACTTGGTTCCATTTCCCACCCCCCACTTCTTTCATGCACCCTAATCAGTCACAGGTTGGGTCTTTTAACATAATACTGTAGTTCTTGGAGATTTTGTTAATTTCTTTTTATTCTTTTTTCTCTATCTTGTCTGCCTGGCTTATGTCAGATAGTTAGTTTTCAAGCTCTGATATTCTTTCCTCTGCTTTGTCTATTCTGCTATTGATATTTGTCGTTACATTTGAAGTTCTCCTGTTGTGTTTTGTCAGCTCCATCAGGTCAGTTATATTCCTGTCTAAACTGGCTATTCTGGTTATCAGATCCAGTATTGTTTTATCATGATTCTTAGCTTCTTTGCATTGGGTTACAACATGCAATGTGCTTCTTTAGCTCATTGAAGTTCATTATTACTCACCTTCTGAAGCCTACTTCTGTCAATTCAGCCATCTCAGCCTCAGACCAACTCTGTGCTCTTGCTGGAGAGGTGTTGCAGTTATTTGGAGGAGAACTAGCACCCTGGTTCTTTCAGTGAGTTTTCAGCATTTTTGTGTTAATTCTTTCTCATCTTTGCGGGCTTATCTACCTTTGATCTTTCAGGTTGCTGACCTTTGAATAGGGTTTTTGTAGAGTCTTTTTGCTGATATTGTAGTCGTTGTTGTTTCCCCTTTGTTGTTTTTCTTTTAACAGGAAGGTCACTCTTCCTTAGGGCTGTCGTGGTTTTCTGAGGGTTTGCTCCAGACCTTTCTTATACTTGGAGGTATGACCAGTGAAGGCTGCAAAATAGCAAAAGTGTCAACCTGCACCTTCTTATGAAAGCTCTGTCCCAGTGGGTATGACATGCTGCTGGCCCAAATGCTCTTGTATGAGATGTCCAGAGACCCCTACTGAGAGGTCTAACCCAGTCAGGAGGAATGGGATCAGGGACCTGCTTAAAGAAGTGGTCTGGCTGCTTTTTGGTAGAGCAGGTGTGCTGCATTTGGGTCAGGGGGCACTTCTCCTCATCTTGACCACCTAGACTCTCCAGAGCTGGCGGAGTGGAATGGCTGAGTTGACCAAACCACAGAGATGGTGGCTGCCCCTCCCCATAGGAACTTGGTCCCATCTTAGGGAGTCTCTGGCCTGTTGCCACTGGCTGGCTGGAATTCCAAGCCAGTGGGTTTTAACTTGTGAGGTTCCCTGGAAGTAGGGCCTGCAGAATGACACTGCTTGGCTCCCTGGATTCAGCCCCCTTCCTAGGGGAATGTATGGACAGATCTCCCACCTTGCCAGGATTCCTGGGGCTGGAGTACGTAAAACTCCTCGGTCTCTATGTGTGCTTGTGCAGCTGCTTTGCTGAGACTCCACACAACTCTGTGTATCAGACCCAAGGACCTGGTAATGTGGTCTCACGAGGTAATCTCCCAATCCACAGGTTGCAAAGATCCGTGGGAGAAGCATGGTTTCCTGGGTGGGGTTGCATAATCACTCACTACTTTCCTTGGCTTGGGTTGGAGGTTCCTTTGGCTCTGTGCCGCTGCTGGGTGGGCCGTTGCCCCACCCTGCTTTTCTTTGTTTTCTGTGGTTTGAGTTGTTTGCCTAGTCAGTCCCAATGTGAGAACTTGGATATTTCAGTTGAAGGTGCTGAATTCACTCGCCACTTTTATTCCTCTCCGTGAGAGCCGTGGACTGCAGCTGCTTCTAATAGGCTATCTTGGCCCCTCCTCACCGGGTGTAGGAGTTTGATAACAGCATGAGCAACATAGTGAGACCCCATCTGTACAAAAAATAAAAAATTAGCTGGATGTAGTGGTGTGTCTGTAGTCCTGGCTACTCAGGGGGCTGAGGTGGGAGTATTTCTTGAGCCCAGATGTTCAAAGCTGCACTGAGCCATGATCATGACATTGCACTCCAGACTGAGCAACAAAGTGAGACCCTGTCTCCAAAAAAAAAAAATAATAAAAACAAGAAAAGGCACTTCTTTCTTTCTGGGGCTTTGACACCGGAGCTTTGAGGAAGCTACTGATCATTTGGTTCAGCCAGGAAGTAGGGGCAAACTAGGTGCTAGTATCCATGTTAACCTTTTTTCAGGATGGCATTGACCAAACATGGGATAGGCTCTAGAGAATCATTCTTCACACCTTCAGGAGCTAAAACCAGAAGAGGGTCAACTCAGACTACAGAACCCTAAAGACTAACTACCCAACCCCATTCTTTAACACCCCACATATCAGGTCATTATTGTAGAATTCCATTGAGAATAATTTTTGACACTACAAAAGTAATACTTGTTTCATTGTATGAAATATTTAAAATACAAGTTTTTTTTTTTTTTTTTTTAAAGGAAGAAAAATCTTTGACTCCCAGAGATAACACTGATATTTTGGTACCTATCCTGGTAGTATATATTTTTTAAATACCTAATATAGGCAGAATTTATTTTTACAAAAATAAGATTAACAATTATTTTCTTCCTGTAAAATATTTCTCTATACAGCATAATCACCAATCACAGGATTCTATCAGTTTTTTATTTTTATTTTTTTAAGAAACAGCATCTCATTTTGTCACCCAGGCTGGAGTGCAGTGGTGGTATAGCTCATGGTAGCTTTAAATTCCTGGGCTCAAGTGATCCTCCCACCTCAGTGTCTAGAGTCGCCGGAGTTCCAGGCCTGCACCACTGTTATCAACCACTGTTTCTTAGGCTCATATACAATAAAAAGTGACATGAGGCTCAGAAAGTTTCCCAGACAAGGCTTTATTAAGACTTATGCTCAAGCACAAGGGAGACAGCATAGGAGCAAGAGTTCTCTGGCTGGCTTTCTGAGGACAGGTCTTTGTGGTGTTTTAGGAACGGCAACATGAATAAACATGAGGTATGTGAGCATCATTACATTTGCAGGGCAGAGTGCAGGGTGCACAGATGCAGTGGGAGGTCACGTTAGTATGTACATTGCAAGATCAAATAATGGCAGAAAAGCCCCTCCTGGGGTGAGGATTTTATTATAATGAGGCAAGAGGTTAAGATCTATCATTTCCCTGGACTTATATACATGAGGGCAATAGGGTTAATTCCCTTTAGTAAGATTTATGGTACAATGCTTCTTATTTTAGTTTTCTCACATAGTTTGTAAGGTCTTGTGATCAGCAGGTATGGTGCCAAAGGGGTAGTGCCAGGTCTGTCTGGTGGTTAGTCAGTATGTATGGAAAGATACTGTAGTAGGAGTGGAGCTGAGTTCCATCCCTGCTGTCTCACCATCATGCCTGGCTAATTTTTTAATCTATATGTTTTGTAGAGATAGTGACTTGCTACATTGCCCAGGGTGGTCTCTGTAAACCAAATAAAACTCTAAGCCCTCCGACCAATTGAATGGACTCCCCTCTTGGCCATTGGGATCCCTAAGAAATCTGAGAGACCAGTTCAGGCCATGACAGGAAGTGGGTGTTGGTCATGACTCGTTATACCCGCCTCTCTTTTAAGTTTAGTCACAACTGACTTGAATTAACATTAAAACAGAGATAATAAGACTGACAAAATAGACTCTATGTAGCAGTAAGATACACAGCTCCAACATGACGCTGGTATAGCATCACATGACAGATAGCAGGCCCTGAAAAAAATCAAATATTTTACCCCCAAATATACTTTCTTTGGCATATTTTGAAATGGCCCTGCAAAGTCATCTCTTGTGGGGGAAATTTCTTTCTTCATAAAATCTCCTTCCTTTACTAGTTCTTTTCCAGACAATCTGACACCATTTAAGGTTGACAAGAGACAACATCTATTCTCTCTGAAGCCTGTTAATTAGAGGCTTCATCTAAATAACTAGAACCTTGGCTTCCATAACCCTTTTTATCTTAATTCAAACATTTCTTTCTGTTGCCTTCAACTCTTTAGGCAAAGCTTAACTATTTCAACCAATTGCCAATCAGGAAATCTTGGAATCTGCCTTTGACCTAGAAAACCACCCTCCCCACCCCATTCATTAGGTCCCACCTTTCTGGGCTGAAGCAATGTATACCTGACATGTGTTGATTTATGTCTTTGCCTATAACTTCTGTCTCCCTTTTATGCATACATTTGATGTATAAAACCAAGCTGTAACCCAACCACTTTGGGCACATGTTCTCAGGACCTTCTGAGGCTGTGTCACGGGCCGTGGTCACTCATGTTTGGCTCAGAATAAACCTCTTTAAATATTTTACAGAGTTTGGATTTTTTCATCAACATATTAAACTCCTGACCTCAAGTGATCCTTCCACCTTGGCCTTTGAAGTTGCTGTGATTACAGCTGTGAGCCACTATGCCTGGCCAATTCTGTCATACTTTTTTTGATAAACCCCCTATCAGTGAATAATTAAATTGCTTACAGTTTTTCTCTGTCATAAATAATAATCATGAATTCCTCCAGCAACTATTTATTGAGTACTTACTATCACTAGGCACTGTACTAGGTTCTGGGATATGGGGTATACTAGAAAGACAGACTCTCCACCCTCAAGAAGTGAATATTCTGCTGCAGGAAAGACAAACAAGTAAATACCAATTACAAAGAAGAAAACTGAACTGACTACTGAGAGAGAGTAACTGGGAAGGCTCCTTCAGACAGGCTGGCCAGGGAATGCCTCTCTGAGAAGGTGACATTCCAGCTCAGATCCAAAGGGCAAGAGCTAGCCTGACAGCCAGCTTTGTGTAGGGTGAGGGCAGAAGCCATTCCCATAGGAAAGGGGTCTCTTCATGTTGGAGAAAGAACCAGTATGGCTGTAGCTTCCAGGAAGATAGAAAGTGATGTAGGCTAAAGGTGCAGAGGTCCTCAGAGGCCTTGGGGGTGAGTGTATGGGACCAGGCTTAGACCCTAAGAGCAAGAGGAAGCTATTAAAGCATTTAAAGCAAGGGGTGGCATTGTCCAATGTACATGTTTTAAAGAGAGTCTGGTTGCTAAGTGGAGCATCATGTAGAGAAGAGAAAGAGGGTAATTGGGAAGTCATTAAAGTGGTCCCACTAGGGAAGGGTGAGGGTTTAGATCAGGATGGGAGCAGAAGGGATGGGGACAGGAGATTTCTTAGCATGGAAAATATATAGATAACAGGAAGAATTAGGGCTCAACAAAAATCTTTTCACTGTGGGCCTTCAAGCCCATCAAAGTCTATAGCATCATGCTGACTTCATTTACATTTAGAACAGATAACATAAGCTCTAACAGAAAAGATGTAAGACATTTGAAAAAGAATTTCTTGACCACAAGGTTCTTGGGCACTAGATATGGGTATAAGTGTTCCTAGAATTTCCTTCCTGAGGAAAGACTTCCTGCTGTCTGGGTGATTTAGGCAGTCTTTATTGGAGGTTGGGTGGGATGAGGAAAGGAAGATGAACTCGTTGGTAGACTGAGGAATCTAGGATATTCAGCAGGGACCTCCGTTTCAAAAACAAGGAGGGAAGGGTTCAGAGGTACGGAATGGCAGGGTCAGTATTGAAGCCAGGGTTAGAGCCCAAAGGGGACAGATACCACTGCCCAGTTATTAATGTTCTAGAGGGGGCATGGCCACACTCAGGGAAGCAGCTAACAAATTTGTTTTTCCCTGACCACAGCTATAAGGACATTCCCTACCTGCCACCCTCAAGCATATCCGTCACCCTCACCCAGAAGCTTCACTCAATGCAACACAAATATATTCTAGGACATCCACGTGCTGGCCAAACCTCAGTGCTTTATGGGCATTTTTATTCAATACTCAGAACAACATCCAAGATCAGCACTATTTTCCTCATACGCAGATGCAGAAACTGAGGCATAGAGGTTAAAGTGACATACCCAAGTTCCCAAGACTCCCACTTATAGAGCTAGTATTTGAGGATGGTCTGGCTGATGCTGGAGCGCACACTATTTCATTACACTGCTGACACTGAGGAAAGAAAGAACCTTTAAACATCATTTAGTTCCACTTGATTTTCTAGATAAAGAGCTGTGAAGGAACCATAAAAATAATGAGTTGTTCATTTCCTGTTGTCTGCTAGGCATTTCCTCTGAGGTATCATTCACCATGAACTCAAAAGCGCCATATCCAAAATATTATCTCTGATCAGGCACTGGGATACTTTAATGGGGTTCAAACCAGAGTCAAACACCCTGAGGACAAGTATTTACGACACTAAAATGGCAACAATCGCAAACCTGTAATGTTCAAGTCATGATAGTCAAATACACACATACATTCTTCAATACAAAATGACTTAGAAGCATGATGTGTAAAAGCAAACATTCTTTTTCATTTGTCTGCATCAAAGAAAGGAAATTATGGTAGGGAAAATAGTGAAGAACAAATAATTCAATGGCCATTTCCATTTGGTACTAAAATGAACAGCCCCACACTTGATCACAGGCACCCTTCACCCCACTCCCCTGACTTAGAGGAGTTAAGAACTGTGCTTCAGGGAGGTCCCATGCCACTCAAAGTAAAATCCTAAATCTTGACCACACCTAGAAGAACCCAAGATGATTCTGGCTTCACTGCTATTCTCTAATCTCATCTCCTGTTCTTCCTTTTACTTCCTCCATGATCATCACACTGACCTCTTGTTCCTTGAACATACCAAATCTTCTTCCTTTAGACAGTTATATGGTTTATTTCCTCACTTTCTTTAAGAGTAAAAAACATAAAATAAAATCTCAAAATTTGTTATGCCAAGGAAGAGATTAAGCCCTGGATCTGAGCCACACAGCATGTTTGCAATTCTGCTTCTTACATTGTAGATAACTCTCTTCCTCATTGTTCTTGTTCTGTGAATGACTAGGAGAGATCAGAGACCATATCTTCCCCATTCCAATCACTGATCTTTGTTACAGATTAACTGCTTCCTCTGTTGTCCTATACAGAACTCAGACCAGATGGTGCCCAAGACCCCAAGACTGTTATATTTTCCGTGTGAAATGTTAAATATACTTTTCCCAAAAGAAAAAGACCACTTTGACTAATTAGATTGTTGTAACTGTGTGTTAATCCTTACATATAAAGATGCTGAAATTTTGTTAAACTTGCCAAGTTGTGTCTGTGTAAATGATCCCAAACTTCTACACTTTGGAACACTGACTTCCATTCTTTGAAATCTGTGCTTCCTGGGTGGCCTGTTCTCAACCTCTGTGCTTGAATAAACTCTCTTCAAGCTGGATTCTGACCTTTTTGACTCTTTCAGGTTGACACAGGTTTCTGTTTAAATGCTGCCTTATCAAAGAGGCCTTCTCTGTCATCTCGCCCTCATAAACTTCTTATCCCTTTACCTTGCTTTATTTTCTCCATGGCACTTATCTAACATATATGTACTCTTTTTAGGGCAGGTTTCCTCTCCCCCACTAGAATGTAAGCTTCATGAAGTTAAGGACACGAGTGCAGTATCTCCAATGCTTAGAAAAGTACCTGATACACAGTAGGTTTTCAATATAAAATGATTTTCATATAAGCAGCAAGGGTAGGGAGTTGGCAGAAGTACATTCTATATCAAACATAGATATTGATGTTTGGCTACTGTAGCTAACAAAAGCTGTGAAAGGTGAGGTCAATTTTTTCTTCTGCTATTCTTTGGAAATATCAGCTCCTCTTTCTCTGTAGCCTCAACTCCTGTTCCTTACCTCTTTTCTTTCTCAGGACAAAAGTTGTTAAGACTAAAGAACAATGTAGGGAATGTGGGTTACAGGGAAGAGCTCTGAATTGGAAATCCTCCTCCTATTTCTCCCAGTAATTCACTCTATGACCTTGGACAAATGATTCAGCCTCCGAAATGAGTTGAAATGTAAATTAGAACTAGTAAATGCTTCTTTGAAATGCTCCTAATTTCAGAGGCAGAAAAGAGTAAACCAGCAGCCTTAAGGGTCTGGATAAATGGCCTCAGGTTCCTCTGTTCTACACATTTTGGGAACCTCTTTTATCTTAAAAATTCATGCATAATTTGTATTTTAATTTGTAGTATATATAGTATAATTTTCTAATGTTTTAATTTTAAAAGAGTATGATTTGGAAATTTGTATGAAAATATTTATAGAAAAAAATAACAATATAAAGTCTGGTATTTGATTTAAAATAATCCTGGCAGGGAAAGGGTGTAGAAAAAACAACAATGGTCATGAGTTGTTGACCATTCTTGGTCAACAGAAGTATATAGAAGATGAGACTTCATGATACTACTTTATATACTTCTGTAAAACACTAAAAACAGTCAAAAAAGTGTTTTTTTTTTTTTTTTTTTTTTTTTTTTTTTTTTTTTTTTTTTTTTTTTTTGAGACAGGGTCTCACTCTGTCACCAGACTAGAGTGCAGTGGCATGATCATGACTCATTGCAGCCTTGACCTCTTGGACTCAAGTGATCCCCCTGCCTTAACTTTCCAAGTAGGTGGGACTACAGGCATGAGCCACTATGACTGGATAACTTTCGAATTTTGTAGAGACAGGATTTCACCATGTTACCCAGACTGGTCTTGAACCCCTGGGCTCAACTGATCCTCCTGCCTTTGCCTCCCAAAGTGCTGGAGTTACAGGCATGAGCCACTGCACCCAGCCACAGACAAAAATCTTTTTTTTTTTTTTTTTTTGAGACGGAGTCTTGCTCTGTCACCCAGACTGGAGTGCAGTGGCCGGATCTCAGCTCACTGCAAGCTCCACCTCCCAGGTTTACGCCATTCTCCTGCCTCAGCCTCCCGAGTAGCTGGGACTACAAGCGCCCGCCATGTCGCCCGGCTAGTTTTTTTTTGTATTTTTTAGTAGAGACGGGGTTTCACCGTGTTAGCCAGGATGGTCTCGATCTCCTGACCTCGTGATCCACCCGTCTCGGCCTCCCAAAGTGCTGGGATTACAGGCTTGAGCCACCGTGCCCGGCCGACAAAAATCTTAAAACAACCAGAGAAAAAAGATAGATCACCTAAAAGGGCCAAAATTTAGAATGACTTCAAGTTTCTCAATAGTGACAAAGAAAGCCAGAAAATGGTAATGTGGTATCTTCAAGATGCTAAGAGAAATAATTGTAATTGTCTAGAACTGTGTCACCAGTAAAGCCATCTTTCAAGAATAAGAGTAATATAAAATCATTACAAACAAACAAAAACCAGGAGAGTGCACCGTCAAGATACCAGCACTAAAGATATTTCTAAAAGTTGAATTCCAGGATGAAGAGAGATGATCCTCAAAGAAAGTGAGAGATGCAAAAAGGAATTGATGAGAATGTATGTAAATCTAATGAGTTTGTGGAAAATAACAATAATAACAGCATCTAAATTCTGGGTTAAAGAAAGACAAATGAAATATTGGCTAGCAAAAGCCTGTAAGTTGGGAAGAACAGTGGTTGGAATTAACATCAAGACAGGAGGAGGGATGGTTAAGATGTTTTACTTTACACTCTATTAAGCTTCATTTGCATAACAAAAGTCTACTTTTTGGTATCTAGCCTGGAGAAACTTTTACAAATGTATATAAGGTGGCATATATAAGAATGTTTGGAACTGGGCAAGATGGCCCACTAGGCACTGCCAGGTGGGACAGCTGCCACCGAGGGACTGGGCTAACTAGCACACCCCTAACAGACCTTCAGAGGGAAGGCACTGAGAGTGGGTGGAGTGAAGACACAGAAGCTGAGCTGAAGGGGAAGCTGGGAACCCGGCATGGGGCTACCGCACACTGGAACTCATTCCTGGCCCGCAACGTCCTCAGGAGGATGGGTGAGTTATACTGGCAAGGAGCAACCTGCTCTGGCCATGGGCCTCTGGAATCCCAGCAGGAGAAGACCCCTTGACCACCACGGACACTTGAGTTGGCAGGAAGAGCTGCTTAGAGGAGTGGTAAGGGCAGCACTCCAGCCAGTGCAGATCCCAGAGTGTTTGGTGCTAGAGCGTCTGTAGTGGGGCACAGCCAGGAATGGCCATCCTCCTAGACTTGACTTACTCCTGTAGGAGACTTTAGTCCTAGGGGAACTGTTGCACCTGAATTCTGCAAGGCGGTCTTGCCCATCAGATGAGGCCAGACATTTGCCAAATCTAGGTTATATATTTTTAAATCATTACCAATTTGATAGGTGAAAAATAATATCTTGTTACTGTTTTGATTAATATTTTTCAATCATCAGTGAGGTTAAACTTTTTTTCTGTTTATTGGCTATGTGTATTTCATTTTTGCTAATTAATTGCCTCATGCCCTTTGTCCATTTTTTGATTGGTGTAGGAACCACATACAATTTAACATGTTGGGCTGATGCTCTACTTCTCACCTTCTGACAATGATTTTTGGATCACAGCTACTCTGAGGGGTGTTCTTTTACTAAGTCACTGACATCTAGGCTACAGGGAATCTTGGGAGTAGATAATGATTCCATCTTTGGCAATAAGCATCAAAATCCTTAAAATGTTACATATCCTTTAAGTCCAGTGGCTCTACTTGAAATTTATCTTAATGAAATAATCATCTTGGCATGCAAAGATTTAACCACTGCATCCCTGTTTATAAAACAAAAAGAGGAGAATCAACGTCATTATCAGTATGTTAGCTTTTTATTTTTGAATGAGTGGCTCCTACAGGAACTTCTGTTGAGAGTAAGTCGGGCAGTGTATGCTACATCTGTATACAGTAGGAAAGGCATGTGGGACCTGCTCTCTGTGCTGCTTCAAGTAGTTAAGTCTCCTTTCTTCTGCTCTTTGGTTATCTCAGCCTTGCACCAGTCCCTTGCCCTAACCCAGAACCATTAGTTAAGCTCCCAGAGTCCATCCTCAGCCCCAGCCTATAGTGTTCTCACCTGATTGTAAGGACTTAGTGGCATACATCATTGATGAATGAATGTAGTTGCTTGGAGATGCTGCAGAAGAGCAGCTTGATGTCCTCTTCCTGCCTGTGGTAGATGATGTTCCACAGGTTCTTCACCACCTGCACCGTCATCCACACCTCACTATGTAGTTTTCCTTGCAAGGACGGAACAATGCTCTGCCTATCTGGAAGAAGGTAGAGGTGACTCACCACCCTGGGGATCATGCAACACTCTGGGAACAGGGTTTTGAGAGCATAGATGGTGCCTAAGAGAAACTGACATGAGCAATCTAGGGGCTGGACTTGCTGCAGAGACAGCAGGCTCAGGACGTTCTGGCCACTTGCAGATGGATCTACATAGATCTACACACTGGATGCTGTAATGCCCCCAGAATGAGGGGTTAGGGATATAATAAGGCCTGGCCAATCAAGAGACCCAAGGGAGGGAAATAAAGTGCTCCAGGGACTCACAGTCACATTTGGTCCTCCCCAAACTCTTACATTTCCTAGGTGCAGTTCCAGGTTACTGAATCTCAGGAGACCAATTTCCTTCATAATGAAGTTGGCTCCTTTGTACATTTGAGTAGATTTCCCAGAAGTCTTGCCCCAGAGTCTGTATCACTGATCAATATCAGAGGAGCTGTAGAAACAGCAGACAATGTCCATGAAAAGAGGAAAGGTCATGGGAACCCAGTGCTCCTCTAGGACTTCCTCAGGCCTCATGCTCCGGCAAAGACTGTGTCCAGCTGACAGCAATGGCAGATCTGCTCACATGGGATGGAGATAAAGGAGAAGGAGTTGGGGGGTAATTCTGACAAGGCTTGAATTTTGAGCCAGATGCTGGGATCCATGGATCATTTCGGGAGGACTAGACCTGCTTACCTCCTCCTCATTCTTTCCCATCCACGTTTAACCAGGCCCCTGAAGTTCCAGGAAGGGAACCCTATCTTTTTATCTCCTTTCTGGTGCAAGTTAGTCAACATCCTGTTAACCAGTTAGTTCCTCAGCTACAGGAAATGAATGGCTGGAGTTGCTGACCTCTCCCCTACTCTTACCTGTTCATAGAAGGCCCTTGCCAGGATCTTCCTACACTCATCCAAGCCATACTGCAGGTTGCAGATATAGTTTAGGATTCAGTGCAGAATGAAGAGTTCACAGTTCTTCACAATATCACTGGGATGGGGCACAGGAAGCCAGGAGTTGCAGTGGGGCAGGTAGTCACGAGAGATCATTTGTACAAAACAGGAAGATGTGAGAGCTGAAGAATCAAGAGACTAGAGGGCTAGGCGATGGGGAAGGGAGGGTTGAATGCTGGGACCTGGGAGACAATGTCAGGGGCCAGAGTGGCGCCAGCATTACTGGAAAAGAGGTCCCACCTTGTCAGGTTCATGTTCTCTGTGTAGTAAGATCTGGAGCTGGATGGAAGTTCCCAGCAGTGATGTTGACTTGTATAGAACATCACTTTATCATACAAAGCTGCCAGTAGCACCATCTTCACTACTTCCAGGGCACAACTGAAGGCCACCTCCATTGGGTTTGTGAAAAGGAGAAAAAGATGGACCAGATGTTATGCCCTGGTTTGCACCCTTCTGCTGGCAAGCTAGGAGACAATTCTCAGCGCTTTCATGATTGGGTTCTGCTGTCCTGATGATAGAAAGTAATGTCTCTACAGGAGCCATCTTCAATTACCAATCCACTCGCCCTTTCACCCTGCCCCTCATCCAGCCACAGAGGGGGCTAAGAGGGGCAATGGATGTATCCTAGTGCCGTGGTTTTCAAATTCTGCTCTCTGGGGCACAGAAAAAGGGTTAGAATCTCTCTTCACTTCCACAGCCACCTAACCAGAATGTCTCTGATTTATTGGTTCCATTCATTTTCATTTTTATACAAGGTTTCATTTGAATTGAATGTTCTGATTTTTTTTTTTTTTTTTTTTTTTTTTTTTTTTTTTTGAGACGGAGTTTCACTCTTGTTGCCCAGATTGAATGCAATGTTGCAATCTTGCCACACTGCAACTTCTACCTTCTGGGTTCAAGCAATTCTTTTGCTTCAGCTTTCCCAAGTAACTGGGATTACAGGCATGCACCTCCCTGCCTGCCTAATTTTTTTTGTATTTTTAGTAGAGACGGGGTTTCTCCATGTTGGTCAGGCTGGTCTGGAACTCCCAACCTCAAGCGATCCTCCCGCCTCAGCCTCCCAAGGTGCTGGGATTACAGGCATGAGCCACCGTACCTGGCCCGAATGTTCTAAATTTTAAAGAAGGAGTGATAACCACTTATTTAGGACTCCCATTTTACAGATGAGGAAATGGAATTCTATCAGCAACTCATATAAGAAGATGCAGCTAATGGCAAAACCAAGCCAGAGGCCAAAAAGGCTGACTCAAGTGGCCAAAACTTCATGGAGAGAATGACACAGCCTTGCCCCTGTCTAATCAAATCTCTTATGTGTAGAGTTACGAACATGGATTAAAAACCATTGTGTGGGCCAGTAGAAGAGTGAATGTAATACAAGGATTCATGAAATTGGTCCGCTGCCCACACCACCCTGAACATGCCAGATCTCATCTGATCTCAGAAGCTAAGCAGAGTCAGGCCTGGTTCGTCCTTGGACAGGAGAGTAATGGGATTCATGAAATTGGAACACCTGTGAGAGTACTCCAGTGTACGATGCTGCAGCATCCGTGCCCTAGCCCACTCTTCTCTTCCTTGCCTCCCTGAGGGACGCACTTCTGGTTGTCCAGGGCCCTCAGGAAATTGCCTCATTTCCTTTCTCTATTCCCTGGTGGTTAGGCTTACCTAACGGGGTCAGAGTTGATTTTGTTTCCCAGGGGCCCCTCCTTGTTGTGTTCTATCATCTTCTGGAGAGAGCATTTTGCTAAATCACCCAGCAGAGATGACACAGCATAGCCAGCAGCAGCTGTAGGTAGAGCTCCTGGACTGCCTCGTGGCACAGGAATCCTGACAACATCTGACACAAGGCCCACAATACCTGGGAGGAGGGAAGCGGAGTTGAACAGACCTGGGCCATGATCCCTGACACTGGAAGCTCAGGCTAGAATCCCACCCTGTCTTCCCAATGGGCACAGCTCACTCTAGCTCAGTCTAGTAAGAAACATCCAAAGACTGAAAACCCACACCTTATCCCTAGGGAAATGAGGAGGGTATGCACGTAGTCTGCTTTCTCTTCTGTTTATTTGACATTCAAAAGGAAAAGGGAACCAGCTGTAAGTTTTCAGCAGAAGATGATTTCTGGCACACTTTTATCTGTCCCAATTCCAGGCAACCAAACCTCCTCCCTTCCCATCCCCCATGTGATACTACCAGGCCTTCAATAAAATGACTCCAGCCCCAGAATCAGGACAGGAGACAGCTGATTGTTCCTGCATGCCAGTTGCCTTGTTAAAAAAATGAGATTGGTCGCTGCCCTTTCTCCACCATGCAATTCTTAGATCAGTTCTTAGCTCTGGCCTGGGCTCCTGGTCAGTCCCTCTCCCGCTACCAGCCTGTCACCCACACCATGTGAAAAACCCAGCCCTTCCAGGTGCAGCCACCCTGTCTCCACGGACAGGACAGAAACTTCCCATCTAGGCTGCAAGGTGAACGGGACACCAGGGCTGGGTCTGGAGGGGATGTGGGGCTGGGGAGGTTGGCTGAGGCCAGCATTTGTCTGCATTTCCTTAACTAGGGGATTAGAGGCCATGCTGTGGCCTTATAATTTGTACTTTTCTGTGTCTATATCTATGAAGAAAGATAATTTTTAAACAGTAAAATGACAGATTCTGGATCTGTCTGGACTTTTAGAGGTCATAAGGGCCTCTACCAATTGATTATTACGAAGATTGAAGGACATGCAGACTTTCCTTCTGGAATTTACATGTGTGTCTAAGGGAGGAATGAATGAATGAGTGACCCAAGGACAAAGTCATTGTTTGCTGACCTTGAGGACAACATCTAACAATGTGGGTGCTGCATGTGGTTTTCCCAGTGGAGCTTAAAACCCCAGTGAAAAAAAACACATTTCCTGGGAAGTGTTATGGATTCTAAGATAGCATTACATTTTATAAGCTATTAATACCCAATTCACCATGTTCAAAAACAGAGTTCTTAATGATTCACTCCTCCAGCCCAAACCAGCTTTGCCTCTCTCCTTCATCTAACTAAAGTGTCCCACCATCCACCCAGAGTTGCTCAGCCCAAAATCCTAGAGGTTCATCCTCAATTCCCTTCTCCTGCCTAACTCACATCCAATCCACTATAGCGTCTGTCAAGACGACCTCTGAACGTTTCCCAAACGGATGCAGTTCCCTACTGCTCCACTATGTCCAACCTGGTCAAAACTACCATTATTTCCTGTCTGGAGTACTACAGAAGCCTCTTACTTGGGCTTCATGTTTGTACTCTCTTCCCCTTTGGGTGTTCTCCATAGACCATCTGAAGTTATCTTTTTAAATTTAAGTTGATCACATCACCCTCCTGGTTAAAACTTACCAAGGGCTGTGCATCAGATTTGCAATGGAATTCGGACCCCTCTCCCTAGTGGTTGCAAAGGGCCTGAGTCCTGCCAACCTCATCAGCACCTGCTCTTGCTTCCCCCACCTTTCCCCCTGGATGCTTCAGTCATGGTTGCCTTTTTGTCTGTCCCCCAAGTTTGTTCCTACCGTAGGGACCTGCATTAGCTTTCTCTCTTGCAATGCATGCCACCAAAGACAATGGACTTCTTTTAATTGTGTGAGTTCCACCTAAACATCATCTCTTTACACCCAATCTAAGGGTTCCCCTACAATTCTATCATATCTCCCTTTTATACTTTCCATATGTTATGTGAAAGGCAATCTAAAAGTCTTCAAGCATTTCTGTGCATGTATAGGAATGGCCAGCGATGAAAGGTTCATTGTCCTATTTCCTCCTAGCCTGGAACCCAGGCAAGGATTTGGGTTAATTTCCTTTTTTATCTTTTTTTTTTTTTTTTTTTTTAACAAATGTACTATGGAGCCTTTTTTTCCAGCTGTTCTGGATCAAGGAAAGTCGCATTTCCAGATGCTTAGTAAACGCCCCTCTCCTGCATGCAGTGCTGCCTTGGCCTTCATGCCTGGAAACCTGGCATTATCTCCCTCTGACTCTGTCATCTTGCTTTTTGTACAATTTTGGCCTGCAGACCTTTAAGGGTAGGGGCCCAGGGAGGACACTTGGTCCAGGTAACATACTCTGTATGTCCCCGTGTACCATTGTTTAGCTCCCAATTGGACTGCTGTAAAATGGTATTTCACTGTGAATTTAGTTTGCATTTCTCTGATAATTGGTGGTGTTGAGCATTTTTTCATGTTTTTTGGCCACTTGTATGTATTCTTGTAAAGAGTGTCTCTTTATATCCTTTGTCTCTTTTTGATGGGGTTATTTTTTTCTCATTGAATTGTTTAAATTCTTTATAGATTCTGGATAATCAGTCCCTTGTCAGATGCATAGCTTGCAAATATTTTCTGTCATTCTGCAAGTTGTTTACTCTGTTGATTTCTTTTGCTGTGCAGAACCTTTTAGGTTTAATGAAGTCTATTAATCTATTGTCTATTTTTGTTTTTGTTGTGTTTGCTTTTGGGGTCTTAGTCATAAATTATTTGTCTAAACCAATGTTCAGTAGATTTTTTCCCTAGGTTTTCTTCTAGAAATTTTATAATTTCAGGTCTTACATGTAAGTGTTCACTCCGTCTTGAGTTAATTGTTGTACATGGTGAGAGACAGGGATCCAGTTTCACTCTTCTGCCTATGGTTATCCAATTTTCCCAGCACATTAATTGAATAGGGAGTCCTTTCCCCAGTGTATATTTTTGTCAGCTTTGTTGAAGATCAGTTGGTTGTACGTATGTAACTTTTTTTCTGAGTTATTTATTCTGTTCCATTGATAGGAGTGAGATCCTCTATGTTAGGTTGCCTGTCCCTGAACCATTTAGCATGTAATGACAGGCTGATTTCCTCTCTCTGCATTCAAATCCTTACTTCTTTACCGATTATCCCCACTCTGCTCTGAGATGCCCATCTCAACTTTCTCCCGGGGCTTCTTGCTACTCTTGATAGTTTTCTTCCCTATTTGCAGAATCCTCTCCACCTACAGACCACTGTGAGCTGGCTCTCTCCCTGCACTGCCTCAGCCCCTCAGCCTGACTGCTGGCAGAGTCTCACTCTGGCTGCACTGCCTCAGCTGCCTGCTGTTCTTGGCAAACATCTGCCCAGGTTGCCGCCAGCCTGCCCTGGCCCTTGAAGGGTTCTGGGACCCTAGTCCACAGCCTGCAGAATTGTAACCTTTTTTAATTCCAGGGGTTTCAGTCAGGCTTCTACTGGAAGCAGAGTCCCAGCTGTGTGCCAAAGAGGCTTCTTCTGCCACCTACCAGTGCCTGTTGGAAAGGCCAGATTTCCCCCAGGGACCCCTGAGTAAATGCCAGAGCATCTTTTGGGTCAGTTCAACCTTTGATGAAGGCTGTTTGTGGGGATAGGTGGGCCATGAATTAATATCAGAAAATGTTCCCTTTCTCTCCTCTTTTATTTGATGTAACTAGCAGGGTATTCCCCCTCCCCCGTGTGTTTTAAAACAGAATACTAGCTTTTGTTTTTTAAAAAAAATTCAGCCAAATTAAATTTAAAGGAGTTTAATTGAGCAATGAACAATCTGTGAATTGGGCAGCCCCCAGAATCACAGCAGATTCAGAGAGGCTTCAGCACAGCCACGTGGTGGAAGATGATTTATGGACGGCAAAAGGAAAGTGACGTACAGAAAACAGAAGTGAGCTACAGAAACACTGGATTGCTTACAGCTCGGCATTTGCCATATTTGAACATGGTTTGAACAGTTGGCTACATTTGATTGCCCAAAACACAGTGATTAGCACAGATGTGAGCTACACTTGGTTTACACCTCCGCTTGTTATGGTTTCCGATGTACAGGAAAACCTTTAGTCCGAACTTAAATATGTAAGGAGGCAGCTTTAGGCTAACTTGATTTAACTTTTCGGAATGGCATTGATCCACTACTTTTGAAATAAACATTCAGCCATCCTGACTAGCTCCTTTGGTGAAAAAAACAATTTCACAAGCATGGCATGACCTAGCCACACAACCCCTTTCTGAACCACATGGAGTGAAGTCCTGGGATTCTTGCTGATGGGTCCTGAGGGGTCCACAATGGCCACTCTGGGCAGCCCTTGGGAGCCAGAGACAAGAAAGCACTGGGAAGGCTAGGGGGTGACCAGATAATTTCACTTTGTATCAAGATATGAGAGCAGAGCCTCATTGTTGTTTTCCAAAACAGACACTTTGTTTCCATACACCTGAATTATGGACCAGTTTATTATCTTCTAAAATAGAGTAGATACTTGTTATCAGAGCTACTAAGTCTTGGTTTGTAAACATTTTAATTTTATTGGGGACTTTACATTTATTTTGTTGGGGGACAACTCTAGTCTGTTTTTCATTTTCTCTACTCCTTTTTCATACCTTCTCCAAATGCACCATGCTGATTCACACCTCTGGGCCTGGGCTCATGCTGTTCCCAGTGCGGGGGCACCCCCTTCTCCCACAGTGCCTCTCCCACTCAGAAGCCAAATTCCCGCTCATCCTCCAACACTCAGCACAGACATACCTTTTCAGGAAGTCTGCCTTCTCCCCTTTCCTCATTCCACCCCTCATGCAAGGCCCCTCCCCCCAACCTCTTATATTCCGTGCATGTATCTCCCTTCTTCCTAATTGCATTTCAACCGAAAATTCAGTTGTGTCTCTCCTAGACAGTCACCTTTTGGGGAATAGTGAATTTTAGACATGATTACATTCCTCCCAGCCATCACAAACTCTGACACAACACTGATGCTTAAATTGGAGTTGTTAGGCCGGGTGCAGTGGCTCACACCTGTAGTCCCAGCACTTTGGGAGGCCGAGGTGGGCGGATTGCAAGGTCAGGAGATAAGACCATCCTGGTCAACATGGTGAAACCCCATCTCTACTAAAAATACAAAAAAAAAAAAAAAAAAAAAAAAAAAAAATTAGCCGGATGTGGTGGCATGCGCCTGTAATCCCAGCTGAGGCAGGAGAATTGCTTGAACCCAGCCAGGAGGTGGAGGTTGCAGCGAGCCGAGATTGTGTCACTGCACTCCAGTCTCGGCGACAGAGTGAGACTCTGTATCAAAAAAAAAAAAAAAAAAAAAAAAAAAAAAAGGCGTTGACCCTTTTACATTATCTTATTCTAGGTACCTTCCTTTCTTGAGAAGAAAACTACATATCCTTGGGCACACCTGCACGATCTTTTCTTACTTTTATAGTGGCTAATATGCAGGGTTGGTAAACGCATTATTTAGTTTTGAACTCTTTGTGCCCTATTGTCTGTATCAGGAGTTAAACTTTTTGACCTCACACCCTATGTAATATTTTTTCTTCTTTTTGGAGACAGGGTTTTGCTCTGTTGTCCAGGCTAGAGTGCAGTGGTACGATCATCATAATCTTAGTTCCTGGCAACTTCAAAGTTGTGAGCTCAAGTAATCTTCCCATCTCAGTCTCCTAAGTAGCCAGGACTACAGGCATGCACCACCACCCCTGGCTAATACATTTTTTATAGAAGTGGGGTCTCACCATGTTGCCCAGGCTGGTCTTAAACTCCTGGCCTCAAGTGATCCTCCTACCTCCTACCATTCCAGAGGGTTGGGATTACAGGTGTGAGCCACCTAAACTCACAGGTGTGAGCCTGGCCTAAACTCATCATTGCAATAACTGCCATGACCTTGACTTCATCCTTGTTATATCAAAAGAAAAAGAAAAAGATTTCAAAACCACACAGAGTAGAAAATTTGGAGAATATAGAACACCAATACAGAAAATTAGAAAATAAAAATCACCTGCAATTGCACCACCCAGATTTATACCCTATTTGTTTTTGGTTAGCTCTTTAAAATTTGCCTTTTTCCCCCTATTCAGCAACATTTTAATCACGTAGCCTCCAACTTACTGGGGCTTGGGGCTCAGTGCCTCAGTTTTCCTGTTTGGAAAATATCATATTAATAGTTACGTGCTAACAAAATTACCCATCTGCTTTCATGTGGTTATCTCATTCCTGTGTCCAGGAAAGTTGCATTTTTTTCCATCCTAGGCAGTGAGGAGAAGAGAGCTGGGTGATGAGCTCAGAGCCATGCCGCAGGCTGATGGGGGCCCAGGGCTCCTCATTCTTAACCAAAGTGGGTGCCAGAGAAAAATTTCACCTCAATGAGAGGAGACACAGACCCCAGGCTGCCAGGGCCATGCCCCACAGATCAGATCCATCCAGGACCTGTTGGAGAACTGTGCTTGTGCTTCTGTGATCCAAAATAGAACAGCAAACAATCCAAGAGAGTTTACTCTTGTTTTCCAGTCAATCACAAATTTGGACAAATCTTCCTCTTTCCCACAGTGTGTCTGTCCTGTTCACCTTCAATTCAGAGAACCGTCTTGACCTTTCTTAATGAAATGCGACCCTACTCTTGTTCAGCAAATAATAAACTCAATCTCTGCTTTAGACTGTTTTTATCCTTTGTGTTATCCCTGGTGTGGGTCTCATTTCAGTCATCCCTGTCGCCAGTGAGTAGTTACTACCTTTCCAGTTGCTATCTCTGAAATCCCAAGTTGCTCAGAGGGTGTCCACTCAAAAATGATGGGCCTCATTGGATTGGTGCTCATCCACTGCTTTTCTAGATGGGACTTTTTCTTGGCTTAAATTGTTTGTGGATAGTTAGCATGGGCAGAGGAATTTGTTTCTGTTAACATGATGCTGATGGTAGGGCAATGGTTCCAACTCTTGTCTTTCAGCCAGATACCTTCATTTCCCAAACTGTTCTGGATTTGGCCTTATTTTGGAAATCAGAGCCTGCTTTGACTAACTACAAATATCATAACTTCTGGGTAAGGTTGCCAAACATTCACTATTTGGAGGGAACAGCACCGGACTTGGGTCCACCACTGTCCTTCCATGCCCCGTCCCGGATGGAATCGTTTGACACTCTATCCCTCTCCATCCTCATCTCCTCATTCTTCCCCCATGGTTGAAAAAAGCTTTTTCCTGACTATCAGGCAGGATTTCAAGTCAACATTGAAAAGTCTGATTTCCTGGATTGTGGGGAAGCTCCTGTCTGAGCATCTCAGTCGAACATAGTTAGAGTACCTCTCCCAGCACTCTTTAGCCAATCAACGTGCTCTCCTGAAACCCTTCTGTGACAGCAAGTGCAGTCATTCTGTTTTCTCTTACATAGTTGGAATCAGGGCCTACTGAATCCTATCTGCAAATGTAGGGAAGCAATACGCAAAAATTTGTGACAAAAGTTGGCAAAGGAAGACCTTTTGCAAGTGAAAGGCAGCTAACACCTAATGGCTAGCAGAGGGCTGTGTGGGGGTGGGGGCACAGGTAAGAGCTGAAGCAGAGGTGTGGGGGTATTGGGGGGTGTCTTCAGCAGTGATGGAAGATGTTGGGGTCTTCCTCCTCCCCTGCTTTCCAGAGTGGGAGTAGCCAGTGAAGCAGTAGAGAGATTCAGGGGCTCCTTGTCTTTTTTCTACCATGGAGGCTTCTTCAGAGCTGGAGTGAGGGTGGAATTCATTAGCCTCCCTACAGGCTGTTCCAGGTGCCCTTACATCTGGTGCTGAGAATGAGTGTGAGAGGGCACCTAGGCCCTCCGACCCCCTTATGCCATTATATTCACATCAAACTGTGCCACGTTATCATTTACTTCCAATTAAAACATTTTAATTTTCCTCCTGGGAGGTTAAGTTTTGTGGGTTTTACTTTTTTACAATCGCTGTATATCATAATACCATTTAAACTTTAAGTCTTAAAATTGGAAGGTTCTCTGGTGATCTTCTGGTCCAATCTCTTCATTTTACGCATTGGAGACCAAGACTTGAAGAAATGGCGCATCCCGGTTCACAGACCTAGACTCTAAATCACTCATACCACCTCTCTGAGTGATATTACTCATTGGATAACAGACCTTCAGCGATCTAGGTGCCACTTGAGATATCATGGGAGCAGAAAATACTTGTGTTCTTTTAAAGGGTAAAGAGTTATTTTGTAAATATATACCCCTATCATTCCTAGGAAATTATGTGGGCTTAGGGACCTCACTGGCTCCTAATTAGGTGTTTTTTAAAAAGCCAGGGCATTGGGAAGGCCTCAGTGGTTGCTCCTAGACTTGTAAATAACTTCTAGGCTGTCCCAAACTTTCCAGTTTTGTGATTATTCTACCCTCTGTTCATAGGCAATGATGCGGTTGGAAGTTATAGGGAAGAAGAGAAAGAAGGGAATTAGCAGGATGGGGTGTACGGGAACAGAGATAAACATTTATTGAGCACTAACTCTATTCCTGACATTAGGGTTAGTGTGTTACCCAATATTATCCCCATTTTACCCACTGAGGAAATCGAGGTTTAGTAACATTGAGTAATTTGCTTGAAGTCTCACAGCTAGCAAGTAAGAAGACTGAGATTTCAAACTTTGGGCTTTCTGATTTCAGGGCCCAAGCTCGTCACCATCATACTCACGGGGCAATGGTAGAACCAGATTTCCAGGAAACTCCTTTTACATCCCACTCTCTGGCTAACTGGACTTGATGAGATTTTTGGCATCACAGTGGAAGAAAGGCCAGGAGAGAAGGAGAGCAGTTTCCTGTGTTGGTCAGGACTTGCCTCATCTTGCCTACATTTTCCTGGCACTGATAGATAGGAAGTCTTCCAGCAGATGTGGCCTAAGGGCGTTGGGGCTTTACTTTTGTGCTGATGCAGGCAGTTTCCAGGCTCAGACAAACACTCAGCTGTTTATTTATCCATCCAGCAAGCAATTCTTAAGACAGCTCCTTTGTCAGTTCTTGAGCCAATAAGCAAGCATGGTACCTGACCCCAACAAATCTAGCTCAGATTCAGAGATGCATAACCTGATTCCAGCAAAGCTTTTTGTGGATTATCTGGGGCAGTGTTTGTAACCTTTATCTTTCCCACTTCTCAACTGTTTCTTTACCAGCAGGAGCCTCTACCTTTGGGGAGTTGGGAAAAGGTGAGCAGGTGGGCTGCTGGACACTTAGGCTGAAGCTATGGGGAAGGATATGGGAACCAAAGCCTAACAAGGAGTCTTGTGAAAATCTGCTCTCTCCTATCTCCCTGTAGTTCTGTAGGCTTACAATCTAAGGGCCAGCTGTTCACTTTACAATCTATTCCAGCATCCTCAGCTCCAATAACTGCCAGTTGCCACTTCCCTGCCCCAGTGGAATTAATGGAAGCTGCCAACAGCCCTCCCCTGACCTCACTGGACATAACTGTGTCCTCGGCAGACGTGAGTTCCTCCTCCGTCTGAGGCAGCCTCCTTCCTCTCTTAGGAAACCCTCTCATGTGGAGTCCAAGCTGCAGACAGTGAAGGAGCATGGGCCATTTATTCACATCAGTGTCAACCTAAAAGCAACAGGCAAGGCACAAAATCTAACTTAATTTACTTGAGCCAGAGTGAGGACAGCTGCCTGGAAGACTCAGATCCAAGCAACCTTGGCTATGTGCTCTCTCCAACCTTTGTTACAAACAGGTTTTTGAAGAAAAAAAGAGAGCGAGATGGGGGACAAGGAGCAGGCTGGTACATAGTTATCAGGAATTCTTAATGGCTGACATATTGATTAGTGTATGGCAAATGCACTGGACAGTAATAACTTAAGCATTCCCTGAGAATGACCCTGTGTTCTAAGAAGAGTGTTGATTTGGATTCCTGAGCTAAGGAATTGGGAGTGACCAAGCAGGAGATTCGCTCTTTTTCTATGAAATACATCTGAACCCCCTGCCCATCCCTTGGAAAGCAGGTCATACAGGGGATCAAGGTCCTTTGTTTGGGGTTAACTGGAGGTTTCTAGGTGGAGGGAGCTAATTGAAAATGCTATGTAAACTGCATGCTTTTTACAAATGATAGCAGCTCTCCCGTCCAGCCTGCTGCCACAGGATAATCTCTGTATGTGAGTCCTCCTTAATAAACCCTATCCTTCACTGTCTCTTCTTCAGCTTCTTGGACATGATGCCCTCCCTGTTAGAGTCAATAGGGATCCCAAATGACAGTTAGTGATTAGCTGTACATTGTTAAACAATAGGATGTGGGTTATAGTGTCCAGTGAAGCATTATTAGGTTAATTTAAGAGCTACTGGTGGCATTAGTAAGTAATTTCAAGAGATGAACAAGTAGCTAGAAGTGGGGAGAGTAGAAAGTAATTACTGTCTCCTTTTGATGTCTCTGTGGACCTGATAATTGAAAAGGACTCTCTTTATTCAGATAAAAGTTCTTTTCTCATCAGAAACCCCGTTTTCTGCTTTATTTGAGTGTCCCATGAGGAGCTGCTGGTGGGGGCAGACTGAAGCCGACAAGAGGCTGTGAAAGGGTCAACAGTCCCCTGCCTCCATCCAGCATTAAAAAACACTGTCACTTCAGGCTGAAAGTGTTAGAAATCAGTTTAAGTCACGCAAATGTATTGATTAGGCAGACCTGGTTAGTCCTTTCCCCATAGATCTTGTAGCATAACTGTAGGCAGATGGAAAAGACATGGAAAGCATAAATCACTGCACCTGTTTAGGGATCACTCCCTTTTGGCAGGCGGTGAGTGGTGAGAAATGTGTGTAGAAAGAGTGAAATCAGCAGAAGAAAAGCCCTAGGATTCAGGGTTTCAGAGACATCTGGAAGGATGGAGACATAAACCTAAGTCATAACTGGTCCTGGAAGTGAGACTTCATGACTGAAGCAATAATAATGTTACCCCGAGAATTTTTTTTTTTTTTCTGGCTCTTGACTTCAGATTTAAGGTTATGGCTGATGGGTGAATATCTATACATACAGGCAGGCACGTGTATATGTCTTAGACTTTTGGAAGGTTTTTTTCTGGGCTGATGATTGTTAGGTTAAAATATCAAGGAATATTAGATTTTTTTTTTCTCCCTGTTGTCAACAAGTTGGACCTTCATAAAACTCTAGTGGAGGCTTGCTGCTGCATAGAGGGAAAAACACTGGATTTAAATTTTGTTCTCAGCTCTGCTGAGCTCTGTGCTCTAGGACAAGCCATTTAATCTTTTCAGCTATGCTCTAGAGAGAGTCACACCTATCTTGAAGGACATTTTTTAGAAAATTATTTATTTTAGAGAGAGTTTTGCTCTGTCATCCAGGTTGTAGTGTAGTGGTGCGATCCTAGTTCACTGAAGCCTCAAACTCCTGGGCTCAAGCAATCCTCCTACTTCAGCCTCCTGAGTAACTGGAACTACAGGCAAGTGCCACCATGCCTGGCTAACTTTTTTATTGTTTGTGGAGATGGGGCTCTTGCTATGAGCTCCTGGACTTAAGTGATCCTGCTGCCTTGGTCTCCCAAAGCATTAAGATTACAGGCATGGGCCATTGTGCTCAGGGCTTTTAATAATTAAGAGGGAGAGCAACTGGAAAAAAGTGATGTGAACTGTAAGGAGCTATCATTGCCTTGCAATGGTAATGATGATAATCTTTATCCTCCAGGGATGGTTGGTGCACATTCTTGCCTAGAGCAGTCATATGCACAGAATAAGCCTTCCATCTTTTGGATTCTCATGGTAAGGTTAAAGGATACTTGATAGTACTTCATGCTTAACATAACTAGACCCACTACCATGCCTTATGAGGATCTTTGTTACAAATGAGTGGAATCCAATCCCACAAATGCACACAACATCCCTGTTAGGTTTTGAAGGGAAGGTGAGGGCTAAAGAAAGACTCACAGTGAGAGAGAGGGCAATTCTACAGCAAATGCAGACATTTATGTCCGGCATAAACCTGCCGAGGTGGGGGATCAGCTTAATGCCAGTGCCCACTGCTGCTTACAGGCTGGGGTACTTATAGGTATGGCCGGAAGGGGTCTGGGCAATATGGTTTACTGCCTGGGAAGATGTTGATAAGATGTTCCTATGATGAGGTAGTTTGGCCTTTGTTCCTGCAAGATGTGCAGTGATGCTCCTTGGACTTTCTCCCAACAGGGTATGATAGGGATATTCCTTTAGTTGGGTCTTTGCCCAGCAGGGTATGATAAGGAAGTTCCTGTTGCCTTGTGGTCAGGTGGTTAGCAGAATGTTTCTCATGGCCCGAACCACTGTGAAACGTTTCACTTTGACCAAGGTCTGCGAAATGGTGAGGGGCTTACAAAATGGTGGAGTGTGGACTAACAATCCCTCTTCACCTAAGACATGGTCCCTTCCTTCTAGAGAAAATGATACCTTGACACAATAATGGATGTTCATAATAATGACCCCAAGTCATCATGAAAAGGTTAACTTATGACATTTTCAAAATGCTTAGTTGTATGAAGGCAAAGGAGTAGATCATAAGCAAGAAATGTATATAAAACGGTTTTCACATTGTCAGCCTTTTAAGGAAATATTGAAACCTCTGCTGTCAGATTTCAATTAGCTGGAAAGATATTATATGTGGAATGGCTCCTTTCCTAGAGAAGCCAAGGAATGAGATGCTGCCATGTATGTGGAAAGCAAACATCCCCATAGCCCTCAGTAACACTTGAGAGGGGGTGATTCACAGGATGTCAAACCTGGGCATCTGGGGCCTCATTGCAACTGCACCAATTGTATTCACTTTTGTTACATTTCCAAAAGACTCAGTGAGCTTCCTCAGGGGCTCAGGGCTGATCTCAGGTGGAAGGAATGGGGATGGATGGGAGGGGCTTGCATGCAGGGGAACAGGGAGCAGGGAGCGGGTCCCTGTTTGAACCTGTACTCTTTCCCCAGACTCTCTGTCACTTTTTTTCTCAGTGAATGGAAGATTCATGTGCTCTACACCTCCATGGTCTGCTGTGAACGTGTTGCCGGCATGAATCTGTCCGCTGGAGTTTGTTTGGTTGGGGGCCATGTGACAGGTGTAAAGGGAGCAACCATTGTGAAATGGCATGTCTCAGAATGCAGGAGTGAAGTGCCATCACAAACCATGGCTTCTGTGGACAGGGTATCTAGGGGTGGCTTAGGAAGAAGGCTCAGGGATAGAGGGAGAGAACCAAGGACCTCTTTCAGCTAAACTTCAGCCTGGAGAATTTAGATCTTTGCTTTAGCTCTAAATCACCACTTCCACAGTTGGATGATTTCAAGGGACCTTAAGTTCCCACTTGCCATAGTCTTTGGCACATGGAACCTGCTTTCTAAAATAAATAATTTGGAGTTTTTTTAAGGTTTAAGTTCAAACATACTCCTGAAAACAATTGGTTAAAAGAGACATCTCCCACTCCACTGCTGTGGCTTTCCATCAGGGCCATGCTTGACAGAACCTGGGAGTTGGAAGGGAAGAGATGGTGACCCATGTCTTAAGTTCTGGCAGACTGGAACCAAGTGGAGCTGGGCTTGGGGAGCAGAAGGAACTGTCCTGCTTCATGGAGAACCAAGTGGTAGTGACGGAAGTACCTGTTTCAGTGATTGCACTTTGAAATTGGATGGAAACCCAAATCCTTAATTCAGGGCTTACCTCTGGGTTGGTGCAATCTGTAATTTTGGCAGGAATGAGAAGGGCAGGCTGGAGTGAAGAAAAGTCAAAAGTGGGAATGTAGTGGCTCACCCTGCTTCCAGCCCTCCCTGACCTGTTATCTGCAGACCTCTACACATTTAGAGCCTGTGTATCACTCAGGATCTCTCAGGGCCACAGAGACCCTCTCAAAGGGTTACCTTCAGCAATTGGGATTTATTGTAAGGATATCTCTGGAAATTGGGAGACCACCCAACCTGAGGGTTCCATAAACACTGAGGGCAGATTGGCCTCCAGAGCCTGGAGTAGGACTCTCGGTGTCCAGTGGCTCTGGGGATCTGGTCATCTCACCAGCTCCAAATATTCACAGTGACACATCACTGGTTTGTAGACAGATCCAGCTACTTCAGTTAGATGTTGTGGTCCATGTGCCTTTTATGGTTGACCTTGTTCATACATTTCTTATTTTTCAGAAGGAGGAACATTGTTTATGTTCACCCTCCTATGGTGCCAGTTGTGCAATAAATTTTGAAGGTCTTGGAGCCAATTCCAGATTATTTTCTTTTTGACAGCCTTAAAAAGGTGGTGCTTCTTTCTTTCCAGGGCTTTGATCCAGAGGCTTTGACACAGCTACTGCTCATCCAACTCAGCCAGAAAGGAGGGTAAATTGGGCACTAGTATCTGAGTCAACTTTTTTCAGGATGGTATTGAACAAAGACTGGATAGCTTCCAGAGAATCATTCTTCACACCTTCAAGAGCTGAAACCAGAAGGAGCTCAACCACTCAGACTCCAGATCTTTCAGACAATGGCGCACAAGCTTTCCCTTGCCTCTTGGGTTCCTCTCTGGCTCGCCATCCACTGGTGATCTTGTTGATGCATCTCTTTGGTTAGTTCCTAACTCCCTACAGCCCCATGTCTATGGCCAGAAGAAAGCTCAGGAGCAAAGCTCAGGAGCACTGTCTGCCTTGTTTGTCATCAGTGTGTGACTAGCACAGTGTGTGACACAGCAGACGAACAGAATGAACCAGTACTGGAATAAATCTCTCACCTGCTTTCAACTCACCCCTAAGACCTCTGTTTATGAGCACTTTACCCTACTCTGGCAGGTGCTGTTGATGCCCTGCCCAGACCTGAGGCTTCAGATTCCTTCCCTTTGACTGGCTGCACCCTTCTCAGGAGCATTTCCCTGAGCTATTTGGGGCCTCCTTTCCTGGTGGGCCCTGAAAGTTGCATTTCTCTTTCTCCCCTTTGTGCGTTATGCCAGCCATGGAAGCCAACAATGGACAGATGTGTGAGGCGGGTTAGGTACAAAAGCCCCCACTGCTTGTCTCAAGGCAGGAGAGGCTCTGTAGTGCAATTTCCCTCCAGAGCTCCCCATGGGATCAGACCAAATCTTTGTTTAGTTTTTCCCCTTTCCAATTCTGCTCCCTTCACTGAATTCCAGTTTCTTCTGAGCATGCTCCTTTGAAAAATCACTTGCAAAAGAATCCCCACCTCAAGCTTATGTATTCCATGTAATCTAAAATAAACATATGTTACTTTGTCATTTAAAAAATATTATTTCTTAAGTATCTTCTCTTTAAAATGCATTTAAATTTTGACAAATTAGAAAATGATCTATTAAAAGCAAGGAAGTTTATAGATAAAGCCAAATTTAGGTGAGTTCAACAAATATTTTTTGAGTATTTTCTGTATGCTGGATATTGTGAGAGTACTCTATATAAATCTAGTATAAATGCTGAACTCAAACTTAGAGTGAGAGTAAAACAATAACAAATAATTATAATATAGGATAATACATGAAATACTATAGGCTTCTGCAATGTTCTGAAAAAAATACAGAGGAAGGCATAATTAGCTCTGAAAGAGTTAGAGGAAGGTTTCAAAAAGGAGGGTCTAGTCAGCCAGGCTTTTCAGGGTGTAAAGGAATAGATAGGATGTTGTCAAAGGAGAAAAAAACCTCTCAAAGACAACAGAAGAAACAAAAAGCACTGAGGCATGCATCAACAAGACAGGCAAAGGAAAGTAGAAATAGATCTGGTGATATAATTTTTTATTGTTATACTTTAAGTTCTAGGGTACATGTGCACAACGTCAGGTTTGTTACATATGTATACATGTGCCATGTTGGTGTGCTGCACCCATTAACTCGTCATTTACATTAAGTATATCTCCTAATGCTATCCCTCCCCCCTCCCTTCACCCCATGACAGGCCCCGGTGTGTGTGATGTTCCCCTTCCTGTGTCCAAGTGTTCTCATTGTTCATTTCCCACCTATGAGTGAGAACATGTAGTGTTTGGTTTTTTTGTCCCTGCGATAGTTTGCTGAGAATGATGGTTTCCAGCTTCATCCATGTCCCTCCCTACAAAGGACATGAACTCATCCTTTTTTATGGCTGCATAGTATTCCATGGTGTATATGTGCCACATTTTCTTAATCCAGTCTATCATTGGTGGACATTTGGGTTGATTCCAAGTCTTTGCTATTGTAAATAGTGGCCACAATAAACATACATGTGCATGTGTCTTTATGGCTGCATGATTTATAATCCTTTGGGTATTTACCCAGTAATGGGATGGCTGGGTCAAATGGTATTTCTACTTCTAGATCCTTGAGGAAGGTAATATAATTTATAATGTCTCCAAATGATGAAAGTATCATGCAGCTATTAAAATTGACATCTTAATGGGCATTTAATTATTTTAATATTTGGAAGAAAGGCCTTGCTTGCTGTGCTGGGTAATAAGAAATCTCTGAAGAATTTAAGTGTCAGAGTAGCTGTAATTCAGAGAAATCATTCTGTTGGTAATGTGGAGTGTGAATTTAGGGGTGAACAAGACTGGAAGCAGGAACAAGATAGTAGCAGTGGAGATGAAGAGAAAAGAATGGATTGCAATGACCACCAGACTGCTCTGGTGGTTAAAATAGGCAGAACTTGGCAATTGATTAGAAAAAGTGAGAGGAGGGACCAAGGACCAGGAAGCCTGTAGGATCATACCAGGTTTCAGGCTGGAAAGAGGAGCCCACTTGAGTAGAGTGGGGGTAATGCGGCACTTTAGGACATGATGGATTGGGAAGTTCTTTACATATCTAAGTGGAAGAGTCTTGGAAGCTTTAAGATACACTAGAGCTCTGTGAGGGTAGGAGATACGGATTTTGTAGTCATCAGCTTACAAGTGAATGATTGAAGCCCTACTCTCACTTTAGGATAGAATAACCAGAGGAAGGGCTGAAAATCCTGGAGCACACCAACATTAACAAGGTGAGCTAAAAGAATTCAGAGGCGGGGGTAGAGTGAAAATTAAATGGAGGAAGGTGCTATAGAGATAGCACAATGATTAAGAGCTTGGTCTTTGGAGTCAGATCATCAGAATGCTAGTTTCCTTATAGGTAAATAAGAATTAAAAACAGTATCTATCCACTCATGAAAAGAAAATTCGCAACAAATAAGAAATAGGAGGGAACTTCACCAACATGATAAAAAAAATCTGTGAAAACCCTACAGCTAACATATTTAATGGTGAAAGATTGAATATTATCCCCCTAAGATTGAGAACAAGATAAAGATGGTAATGTTTATTAGTCTATTCAGCACATACTGAGGTTCTAGTCAGGGCAATTAGGCAATGAATCTATAAAAGGATTCAGATTAGAAAGCAGGAAGTAAAACTATCTTATTCACAAATGACATGATCTTATATACAGAAAATCTGAAGGAATCCACTTAAAAAAATCCCTAGAATTAATAAATGAGTTCAGGAAGTTCACAAAATAAACATACAAAAATCAATTGTATTTATATACACTGGCAATGAAGAGTGTGAAAATAAAATTAAGAAAATTATTTCATTCACAACAGCATCAAAAAGAATAAACTATTAGGAATAAATTTAACAAAAGCAAGGTGTGTACACTAAGAACTTCAAAACATTGCTGAAAGAAATTAAAGACTTAAGTAGATGGAAAGGCATCCCACATTTATGGCTCAGAAGACTAAATATTATTAACGTGGCAATACTCCCCAAATTCTTACAGGTTCAACACAATGCCTGTCAAAATCCCAGCTGGCTTTTCTGCAGAAATTGATGAGCTGATCCTAAAATTCCTATGGAAATGCAAAAGACACAGAATAACCAAAATCATTCTGAGAAAGAACAGGATTGAAAGACTTACGCTAATTTCAAAACTTACTACAAAGATAAGGTAATACAGAGAGTATGGTACTAGCATAAGGACAGATGTATTGGTCAATGGAATATAATTGAAAGCCCAGAAATAACTCCTTTCATTTTCAGTCAATTGATTTTTGACAAAGGTGTCAAGAAAATTCAACGGGAAAAATTTCTATTTTCAACAGATGGTGCTGGGGCAATTGAATATCCATCTGCAAAAAATTAATTTGGTTCCCTACCTAACACCATACACAAAAATTTACTAAAACAGATCGCAGACATAAATGTAATGACTAAAACTATTAATCTCTTAGAAGAAAACATACAAGTAAATCTTTGTGATCTTGTGTTAGGCAATGATTTCTTAGACACAACATCCAAAACACAAGTGAGAAAAGAAAAACAACCCAGTAAATTAAACATAATCCCCAATTACAAACTTTTACACATCAAAAGACACAGGCAGGGAAAGTGAAAGACAACCCACAAAAGGGAAGAAATAAGTCAGATATCTAATAAGTGACATATCCAGAAGAACTCTTCCAATCCAATATTAAAAGATAATCCAATTTAAAAATGGGCAAAATACTTTGAATAGACACTTCTCTAAAGAAGATATGACCAATAAGCACATTAAAAATGCTGAACACCATTGTTACTAGGAAAATGCAAATCAAAACCACAATATCACTTCACACCCACTAGACTGACTATAAACAATAACACAACAATAAGATAACAAGTGTTGGAGAGGATGTGAAAAAATAAAAACTCTCATACATTGCTAGTAGGAATGTAAAATGGTGTAGCCACTTTTTTTGGAAAATAGTATGATAATTTCTCAAAATGTTAAATATAGGGTTGCCTTAAACCCAGCAATTTCACTTCTAGGTATCTACCCAAGGGAAAGGAAAACATATGTCCGACCAAAATCTTTTAGGTAAATGTTCATGGTAGCACTATTCACAAGAACCAACAGATGGAGAAAAACCCAACGGTCATCAACTGGTGAATGGATAAAGACATGTAGTAGATCTATACAATAAAATATTGTTTAGCAATAAAAAGGAAGTTCTGATACACGCTCCAAAACATTGATATACCTCAAAAACATAGTGCTTCTTGAAAGAAGCCAGGCACAAAAGAACACATATTGGAACAGAATCACCTAATACATATACAGAGAAAAGTAGATTAGTGGTTGCCTAGGGCTGAGTTGAGGATGAAAAATGACTTGATGGACACAAGTTTTCTTTCTGGGATGAGGAGAATGTTCTAAAAGTAGATTTTGGTGATGGTTGCACACCTCTGTAAACACACTAAATATACTGAAAATCATTGAATTGCACACTTAAAATGGGTGAATTTTATGGTATATAAATTATACCTTAATAAAGCCATTAATTTTTTAAAAGTTTTAAAACTATAATATTTATCCCTAACACCAAGATTGTGGTCTCCAAATACCATCTACCACTAAAAAATCCCCAAAACTTCTTGGAGAAATTGCTTATTTCAGGTCTGGGCCAGAAATGCGTAAGATAAGCCTAGAACACATTGTCACTCTAGATAGCAAGGACTGTATCAAAGATTGTTAGAATGATATCAACAAGTCTCAAGAGGAAATTTAAAGGGACTCATTCTGACCAAAGATAGGATATTTTATACATTGATAAGGATAATAATTGCAATGGATAGAAATACCTCAAATATGCTTAAACTTCTGTATTCATAATAATTCTTTTTAAAAAATAAAAGTTGTCACGATTGAAGGATATACATAAGTCAAACCATCATTTTGAAAAAAAAATATTGAAAAGAAAAATTCAACAACTATCTGGCCTTTTCTATGTAAATTGTACAACTGGGCAAAACAATAATTTATAAAAAGCAGTATCTACAGTATGACAGCTAATAAATGAAGAAGGAAAGATACAATAATACCATTATTTTTCAATTCATAATTGATCAATGGATGATAACATCACCAAAAGAAGACAGGTAGACATTACATTTCTCCTGATGGAAGAGCCTAGCACAGTTTTTTTTTTTTTTTGCCCTGCTCTTCAAATCCAACCTAAATCTGATCAAATATTTGGATCAAACTATTAATTTATAGTAAATATAGAGAACAGAAGAAAGTGAGGAAAAAGTTGAAGAACTTCATGAGCATACAGTCAGAAAAATCTGAACTCTGAGACACGGCATAATGAGGATGTATTTAGCAAAATCCAAAATATAGGAAAACAACCTGGTTTCTTCAATAAACAAATTGCAAGGGAGAAAAAAAGAGATGAAAGGAGAAGCCTGTAGATCACAAAAAGTTAAAAGACAAACAATCTTAAAGTGGGATTTTGTTTGGATCCTGATTCAAACAAGCAAAAATATATAAAATTAATGGATATTTAGAGATAACAGGATATTTGATATTAAAGAATAGTTGTGCTGAGTGGTTGGTTTAATGATGGTATTGTGAATTTTTTTTAAAGTTTTTTTTTTTTTTTTTTTTTTTTTTTCCCCCCTGGGTGTAGTGCCTCATGCCTGAAATTCCAGCACTTTGGGAGGTCAGGTTTGGGGGGGGTATTGCTTGAAGCCAGGAGTTCGAGACCAGCCTGAGCACAATAGCAAGACCCCGTCTTTACAAAAATAAAAATAAAAAATTAGCCAGGTGTGGTGTAGTCCTAGTTACTCAGGAGGCTGAGAAAGGAGGACTGCCTGAGCCTGGCAGGAGATTGTTGCTTCAGTGACCTATGATCACGCCATTGCACTCCAACCTGGGTGACAGAGTTAGACCCTGTCTTAAAAAGAAAAAAGTAGAGTTCTTATCTATTACATATGCATACCAAAATATTTATGGATGAAATTATATGATGCCTGAGATTTGCTTCAAAATAACAAGGGAGAGGAGAAGTGGGTGGAAGCATACATTAAACAAGATTGCCCGTGAATTAATAAATGTTGAATCTGGTGATGAGTGTGTGAAAACTCATCATACTAGTGTCTTGTTTAAAGTTCTCCATAACAGAAAGTTTTTCTAAAAATCAACTTTATGCATTTGTAGTTAGTATTAAATAAGACCATGTATATAGAGTGCTTTATCACTATGGCTGACAGATAGCACTCAAACATTGTTTTTAGCTTTTTACAGTCCCTTTCAATTAATCACACTCCAAAGAGGTATATTATTTAGATGAAGGACCCTGTCCCACATACCTTTGTCTGCCTCACAGTAATGTATTGAAATTCCAAGTTTAGAAGGAGGAAATGACAGTCTTGAAAGTCCCAAACCTATCATGCAGCAGCAGAGCCAATGATCCCAAATGCCTCCCTAGCACTCCTAGTAAATGGCACCACTTTCTTCTCATCCTTTCTTTTATTCGTTATTTTTCATTCATTTATTATGTCCCAGATATTTGATGCTGAGTATACAAATATTAATACACTAGACTCTAAATTAACTGAAAGCATCCAAAGGTGAATATTCCTGAGGGTCAAACAAATTCAAGAAACAGTGCTAAGGATCAATGGCCTCAATCATCACTAAGTCCTTCCTAACAGCCAGCTGTACTGGGCATGTAAAAATGAGTGGAGATATGGAACTTGCCCTCACAAAGTTGAAAACCTGATAGGGTACATGAGACAAGAACCCAAATAAACAACAGGAAGCTGAATGTGTTTAAATGGTCTCAAAAAGATTTGGTCACGAAGGTGGAGAAAGTATGTTGGACAGGTGTTAAGGAGTCAGGTTTGGCTGAAGCATTTAACAGGTATTCAGTGAGACGTGGAAACTAAAGCTGGGATGGTGCAGTAGGTTCACATGTGGAAAAGGTCAGCTTAAGGCATGTGAATGTCATCAGGTAGCAACAGTGAGTCACACAACGTTGCAGAGCAAGGGATAACATGCTTAGAAATGACTGGGGAAGGGTCCTCTAGCAGCAAGTGGCAGAGCCCATAGACCACTCATAGAAGACCAATCCAAGCCTGGCACCACACTTTAAAGCTCATAGCATATAACCATATACATGTTAACAAGCTTAGTGACTAATAGATTTGCAAGACCTGAGATGGAATTGAGTTTTTGGAGATCCAGCTTCAGAGGTTAGCCTAACCTATTCAGCATATACAGACCAGGCCCGAACTATTTCTAAGAAAGCTGACTGCTATTTTAGAGTGGGGCTCAGCAAACCTTTTCCATAGAGAACCAGAGAGTAAATGTTTTAGGTTTTGCCGACCATATAGTCTCTTGCAACTATTCAACTTGCTGAAGCAACAATAGACCATACATAAATGGAGCATGGCTGTATTCTAATCAAACAGGACTTGGCTGTAGTTTGCTAACCTCAAGTGTAGAGTTTGTAGTCTATTCCCAGAACTTAAGTGAGCCATCCAGATACAAGTCAGTTCCAACTTCTACCAAGGACCCAAGCCTCATCTGTCAAAGAGTAAGAAGGCTCCTTTAGGTGTATGGCCTGAGGATCCACCCACCCACTGGAAGGCTGGTGGGACTGATTCTCCATCGAGCTTTGTGAAAGCTAAACCCTGGTGTTTACCTGCTCATAACTGCAAAGTTTGATGCATGTTATAGCAGAAAGGTATGGATATGGATGCCATAGTGATGTACAATGAAGTGACTTGCTTTAGCCTGAGAGGACATGATTTATTGCTTTGGCACAGTGTCTAGCAGAGTAAGGATTTACACATATTTGAGTAAGGAGTAAAGACAAAATTTCAAGGAAGTTCTCACAAATTTAATGCAATTTATTTACTACATAGAGGAATGTGAAATGTACAGGGAGTATTAGTAAGCAATGATAGTTTAGAAGCAAATGATTTGATTGGAAGTGATTTTAGAAGAAATCCAAAGCCCTTGCTCATAACCTTTCAGGTACCCCTTTGGAATTCTGATAAAAAAAAAAAATGTTTCAGACAGTTGAAATGGGACCCATGAAAAGCCATGTAGCCCCAGTCCATGATCAATGTCCCCAGAACTGAATGTCTTTACCTCTGATGCCTGCGTAGAGTTAGCTTCTTTTGAGCCCTTAAACTAGCATCTGTTTTCCAGGAGATGCCTAATAGGAGAAATATCTAAAGCAAGACAAATCCAAGATGTTTGAATATTTGAAAATCAAATCAACATTGTAAATCAGTAATAATATCCCAACAAAAATTTATCTTGATTTTCCTATGAGCGAGTAAGCTAAGTTTCTTTTTGTTATAAACAGAAACATGGGAATGGAGACAAATGACTGTTTCTGCAAAAAGCATATTCTTTCCGTCTAGTTCTGCAACTGAGAGAAAAAGTAATAAGAAAGCATATGGAACAAGTGTTGAAACCCAGAAGAAGAAAAATATTTTAAAAATAGCATTTATTTCTTTTTCACTAACAGAGAATAAAAATAATCTCTGTACCATCTATAACAAAGAGAAATCATGAGTATAAAGGTTAAAAAAAAAAGGTGTTTCAATATTTGCGGAGAAATTTCAGACTTTAACATGCCATTTTAAGGATATAGACTTTGGAGTCAAGTAAAATAAAGTACATTGGGATGAAAAGTTTTGGGAAAAATTTTCGCAGATACACCCCCACACTCATTAACAAAAAAGAGAAAAATAAAACCTGGAAAAAATCAAAGACATTCCCCCAAATGCCTGAGACTGTCTACCTTTTTTCTGTTCTTTCTTTTAGAGAAATTCAAATGTTGGATGGTAATGGGGCCAATCACAAATGGATGACATTTTGTAGCTATTCACCTGCTTTCCAAAATGTGTTTAAAATTTAAAGACTTTTTCAGATCTACTTTTCAAAAAATAATGCTTTTAATAATCTAATTTTTAGTTCTTTACTGTACACTTACCTGCAAGATAGATTAGTTCAATTTTACACTGCTGATAAAGACATACCTGAGACTGTGAAAAAAAGGTTTAATTTGACTTACAGTTCCACATGGCTGGGAAGGTCTCATAATTACGGTGGAGGGCAAAAGGCCCTTCTTACATGGTGGCAGCAAGAGAGAATGAGGAAGAAGCAAAAGCATAAACCCTGATAAACCCATCAGATCTCATGATAATTAGTCACTGGACTAGCAAGAGAAAGACCAGCCCCCATGATTCAGTTACCTCCCACCAGGTCCCACGTGTTGTGGGAATTCTGGGAGATATAATTCAAGTGGAGTTTTGGGCAGGGACACAGCCAAACCATATCATTCGGCCCCTGGCCCTTCCAAACCCATGTCCTCACATTTCAAAACCAATCATGCCTTCCCACAGTACTCCAAAGTCTTAACTCATTTCAGCATTAACCCAGAAGTCCACAGTCCAAAGTTTCATCTGAGAAAAGGCAAGTCTCTTCTGCCTATGAGTCTGTAAAATCAAAAGCAAGCTCTACTTCCTAGATACAATGGGGGTACAGGTATTTGGTAAATACAGATGTTCCAAATGGGAGTAACTGGCCAAATCAAAAGGGTAACAGGACCCATGCAAGTCTGAAATCCAGTTGGGCAGTCAAATTTTAAAGCTCCAAAATGATCTCCTTTGACTCCAGGTCTCACACCCAGGTCACACTGATGCAAAAGGTAAGTTCCCATGGCCTTGGGCAGCTCCACTCCTGTGGCTTCACAGGGTACAGCCTCCCTTCCGGCTGCTTTCATGAGCTGGCATTGAGTGTCTGTGAATTTTCCAGGTGCATGGTACAAGCTGTTGGTGGATCTACCATTCTGGGGTCTGGAGGATGGTGGCCCTCTTCTCACAGCTCCATTAGACAGTGCCCCAGTAGGGACTCTATGTGGAGGCTCCGATCCCATATTTCTCTTCTGCACTGCTCTAGGAGAGGTTCTCCATGAGGGCCCCACTCCTGCAACAAACTTTTGCCTGGGCATCCAGGCATTTCCATATATTTTCTGACATCTAGGCAGAGGTTCCCAAACCTCAATTCTTGACTTCAGTTCTGTACCCGCAGGCCCAACAAGACATAGAAGCTGCCAAGTCTTGGGGCTTCCACCCTCTGAAGCCACAGCCCAAGCTGTATGTTGGCCCCTTTCAGCCATGGCTGGAGCAGCTGAAACACGGGGCACCAAGTCTCTAGTGTGTACACACCACAGGGACCCTGTGCCTGGCCCAGAAAACCACATTTTCCTCCTAGACCTCTGGGTCTGTGATGCAAGGGCCTGCCATAAAGGTCTCCGACATGGTATTGAGACATTTCCCCATGGTCTTTGGAACTAACATTAGGCTCCTTGCTACTTATGCAAATTTCTGCAGCTGGCTTGAATTTCACTTCAAAAAAATGGATTTTTCTTTTCTACTGAATTATCAGGCTGCAAATTTTCTGAACTATTATGCTCTGTTTCCCTTTTAAAATGGAATGCCTTTGTTTCGTTTGTTTGTTTTGTTTGAAACACAGTCTCACTCTGTCACCCAGGCTGGAATACAGTGGCGCAATCTGGGCTCACTGCAACCTCTGCCTGCAGGGTTCAAGTGATTCTTCTGCCTCAGCCTCCTGAGTAGCTGGGACTCCAGGTAAACACTACAGCTAATTTAGTAGTGTTTTAAATTAGCCCGGCTAATTTTTTTGTATTTTAGTAGAACCGGGGTTTCACCATGTTGGTCAGGCTGGTCTCAAACGCTTGACCTGATGATCTGCCCATCTTGGCCTCCCAAAGTGCTGGGATTACAGGCGTGAGACATCTCACCCTGCCGGATGCTTTTAACAGCACCCAAGTCACCATTTAAATGCTTTGCTGCTTAGAAATTTCTTCCTCCAGATACCCTGAATAATATCTCTCAAGTTCAAAGTTCCACAAATCTTTGGGGCAGGGGCGAAATTTCACCAGTCTCTTCGCTAAAATATAATGAGAGTCACCTTTGCTCCAGTTCCCAATGAGTTTCTCATCTCCATCTAAGACCAGCTCAACCTGGACCTTATTGTTCATATCACTATCAGCATTTTTGTCAAAGCCATTCGACAAGACTCTAGGAAGTTCCAAACTTTCCCACAGTTTCCTGTCTTCTTCTGAGCCCTCCAAACTGTTCCAACTTCTGGCTGTTACCAAGTTCCAAACTCGCTTCCACATTCTCAGGTATCTTTTCAGCAATGTCCCACTCTACTGGTCCCACTCTACTCTACCAATTTGCTGTATTAGTCTGTTTTCAAACTGCTGATAAAGACATACCCAAGATTGGGAAGAAAAAGAGGTTTAATTGGACTTACAGTTCCACATGGCTGGGGAGGCCTGATAATCACGGCAGGAGGGGTAAGGCACTTCATATATGGTGGCAGCAGGAGAGAATGGGGAAGAAGCAAAAGCGGAAACCCCTGATAAACCCATCAGATCTCATGAGACTTATTCACTATCACAAGAATAGCATGGAAAGACCAGCCCCCATGATTCAGTTACCTCCCCCTGGGTCCCTCCCAAAACATGGGGAATTCTGGGAGACACAGTTCAAGTTGAGATTTGTGCGGGGACACAGCCAAACCATATCACTGTGGTATTTTAATGATATGATGTACATAAAGCATGAAATACGTGTAAAGTATAAAATGCCTCACCATCATCATGTATAGGAAAAAAATGATATGAAAAGATAGATAATCCTCTTTAACAGACATGAAAAATTTAAGCTGCCAGAAGAAGGGTCAATGGTAAGATGTGATAAGCCCAAGGGAAGTTATTTTGATAAGTTTTCTGCAAATGGGAAAGATCCTTCATTGACATAGAGTTCAATGACATTCCTTTCTCTCTTTTGTGAAGCAGTTTATGGCGGATTTCCACTCTTCTCATTTTTCCACACCCTTTCTAGGGAGCAATGTTCTTTAATCAGCAGCTGCCACAATCTAACTGGTTTTCATATTGAGCTCCAGACACAGCCTGTGCCACCGTGCCAGAATCTGCAGGAAATCTCCAGGCCTGTCAGGACACAGCAGATCCTTTCTAGGTCATTTTGGCAGTTCTTGGTCCAAGCTGCATGCCAATTAGTCTGCTGGCTGCTCTTTCTTTTCAGTCATTGGAACCATGCTCCCATTTCAGGGTTCTCTCAGAAGTCCTGTGACTGGAAAACCAAATGAGGAAAATGCTCAATGTTTGTTATCAACCTGGATCTCAAATATGCTTGGCATAATCTACCTGAATCCTTAGAATGTTATTTTCAGGATGGGAAATAAAAACATGAGTATTTTACAAGATAGAGAAGCAACTAGTTTCATGCTGTGATTTAGAAGGGGAAATCATAAGGGATTATTGAAATAAAACCAGGTTTATTGATTCCAGAGGCTGCATTAGCACGATACATTTCTATTCTCTCAAACTTGCTGAAACTGGTCGCGTATTTCATGTTGTAATACCAAAAATTTAAATGCATTGTTCTAGGATGTTTGTGTTATTGGTTTAATTCAAGTTGCAAACTGCAAATGGGACTATATTTCTAACATTGCTATAATGAGTGAGGAGGACTGAATTTTTGGAGCAGATGTGGGAGATATTCAAAGATTTGGGTCCCCGAGGCAGGACTTGAAAGAGATGCTGAAATTTCTAACGCGCTGGGGAAAATGTTCCCAGAGTCACTTTACAGAGAAGCCCTGCATCAGCCGTTAATCCCTGGAAGGCTCTTTATGAGAGGACACTTGTGTCCAACGTCATGTGGATTTCCCCTCAAGTAAATTTGATCTGGAGGAAAATCCCCCAGATTAACCAGCACATTCATTTCAGATCATTCATCTTACACCAGGTGAAACCACTACCAATACTATTGTGCTGTGTGTGCAAACTACTTCTTAGGTAAAAATGCTGGCAAAAATATTAAGGTGTCCAAAGAGGTTAACACCTCAAGACAAACGTTTCACTCTATCAGGCGCCCAACTTTAATAAGAAATACTCTTTTTCCAACCCCACTTCCTCCTTTTAAGAATGAACTTTCTCGGCCGGGCGCGGTGGCTCAGGCCTGTAATCCCAGCACTTTGGGAGGCCGAGGTGGGTGGATCACGAGGGCAAGAGATGGAGACCATCCTGGTAAACATGGTGAAACCCCGTCTCTACTAAAAAAATACAAAAATTAGCTGGGCATGGTGGCGCATGCCTGTAGTCCCAGCTGCTGGGGAGGCTGAGGCAGGAGAATCACTTGAACCCGGGAGGCAGAGGTTGCAGTGAGCAGAGATCGCGCCACTGCACTCCAGGCTGGTGACACAGTGAGACTCCATCAAAAAAAAAAAAAAAAAAAAAGGGAAAAGAACTTTCTTCAGGTCCTCAAACCTTAATAGGGACCACAACAAAAGCTCATGCCAGCAGATGCTGAGCAGGATGACTTCCTGATTCTGACACTCAGGGAGAAGAGAGAACCCCTGAAAATGTCCCTCACCCTGAAGAATGGTGCTGTCCCGGTGTCATTCTGGCTCTTTCCACTACCTACCTCCATTAGCAATGTCTTCTTTTAAAGAAAGGCATATGTCTCTTACATCCTGAAGTTAACAATGACCCCCTTCCCTGGGGGGAAACAACCTCCCAAGGTGCCAAACCTGGGATATTATGGTTCAAAATATGAATATATGATTCAAAATATTGGTGGATCTGGTCAAAGTGGAGTAATAGGGACCAGACATATCCTCTGCCTGAAACAACAGCAAAATGCATTAATCAGCAGGTGATCTCTGAGAGATGGGAAACAAACAAGATAAACCCTACAACTGCTCCAGCTAACAGCCTTGAGGGAGTTCCTAGGCTGGGATGCTGGAGGCAGAACTGAGGTGGGTTCCCCGACGTGAGGAGATCAAGCTTGGTCCTTTGGGACCTGGGCAGCGAGAGTTCACAGGGTAGAGTGCCAGAGAGGAGAGAGCTGCATAGAGAGACAACTCCAGAGATCTGCAGAGGAACTCTGATGGGAATCAGAACATGAGTGTGAGGAAGCTACCCAGGAAAGAATCATCAAAAGAGGAAACAGAGACTGTGCTTATGCTAGGCTGGAAACAACGCCTGCTCCCACCAAGCAGACAGGAAAAACAATGCTTAAGGCTGTGGGCAGAGTTGTCAGGAATATTTGACTCACGCATGAGGAATAATTAACCTTAGACTGGGCTCTGTTTCAGAAATGCCTAAAAATCACAAGAGTAAGACCTGAAAACAGCAAAGTGTTACAAGTAACTTAATGGCATAGTAAAACAAAGCTCAAGAAAATCTATAGAAATACAAAAATTTTCATCACCCAACAATATCTGTTATGTAATAAAAGACTACCAGGCAGGCAAAGAGGCAAGAACACACAACCCCTAATGTAGAGAAGAATCAGTCAATTAAAATCCACCTAGAGCTGACCCAGATGTTAGAATTAGCAGAGAAGGATATTGAAAGAGTTCTTATCTGCCAAAAACTTGTAGGCAAATATTCCTTGAAGCTTTACTCATGATTGCTAAAAACCAAAAACAATCTATGTGCTTATACATTTGAACAAAGAGAACTACTTCATGATAAAAAAGATTTTCTAAGAAGCACATCAACATTAATGAACCTCAAAAACATCATGCTAAGTGAAGAAAGCAAAACATTAAAAATTGCATATCATATGATTCCACTTATTTGAGATTCTTGAATGGATAAAATTGATTTATGATGGTAGAAATAAGATCAGTGGTTGCTTTTGGAATGAAAGAATCTTTTGAGAAATAATGTAAAGAAATTTTAGGTAAGGAAATAGTTGCTAAATTGGTAGGAGTGTGAGTTACAGGGGAGTAGGCATGGTAAAAATTGATTATACTGTACAAACTGGGCATTTCATTCAATAAAAATTTTAAATTTTCACAGTTCAGTAGAAAAATAGGCACTTAAAGTAGTGCAAGTTAAATAGCCAATAATAAAGAAAAATATGCTCAGCATCATTGGAATTCATGAAAAAAATAAACTAGAACCACAGTAAGACTCCATTTTGTACCCACCAACTTGGTGATATTTTAAAATTTGACACCATTTGATCACATATTCTGCTGATCCAATATATATTGGAGCAACTGCCTTGGGAAACATTTGGCTTACTTAGTAATAAAGAAATCCATTCCCTGTTCCCTGAAATGTCACTCCTCGAAATATTTCTTAGAAAAAAAAATCTTAAGCATTAAAGACTTGTGGATCTTTTTTATAACAGCAGTGTTTGTGACAACAAAAATTTGAAAACCTGATGATTTACTTATAGAATTGTAAGCCAAAAGTAAAATTCTAAGCCTCCTAATAAGCCGAATGGACCCTTCTTCCTGGTCAAGAGCATTCTAAAGTAAAGCCGAAATACTAGCTCAGGCCATCATGGGAATGGATGGTCAGATATACTTCATTATACATTTCTCTCTTTGAAATTCAAGCACAGCTGACTAATATTAACATTAACATTAACACAGAGATCTTAAGACTAACAAAACAGACTCCTTGTAGCAATATGATACCAGCCTGACAGAAAGTAGGCCCTAAAAATATCAAGCATCTTTTTACTGCAAAATGTATTTCTTTGACATATTTTGAAATGGCCCTGTAAAGCTTTCTCTTGTGGGGAAGATCTGCATTCTGTAGAGTATTCACTTCCCTTTCCAGGTCTTTTTTTCTGATTCAGGAGAGAATTAATTAAGGGTCTGACACCTTTTTAAACCTGATAAGAAACATTTACAATCTATTCTCTCTGTGTTGTGCTACCTGAAGGCTTCATCTGCCATAAGAACCTCGGTTTCCACAGCTCTTTATCTCAACCCAGCCACTCCATTCAAGTGATTCCAGGTCTTTAGTGAAACTCTTTCAACCAATGGTTAATCAGAAAATCTTTGAATCCACCTATGACCTGGAAGCCCCAGCCCCCACCCAACTTCAAGGTAGCCTGCCTTTCTGGCCAAACCAATACACATCTTACATGGATTGATTGAAATCTTAGATCTCCCTAAAATGTATAAAATCAAGCTCAAGCTATAGCCTAACCAACTTGGGCACATGTTCTCAGGATCTCCTGGGGCTGTGTCACTCATGGGTCATGGTTCTCATATTTGGCTCTTCAATATTTTACAGAGTTTGACACTTTTAGTCAGCAATAATTATGGATAAATAGTGATATAGTCAAACATGGGTTTAATACATTCATAAGGAAGTAGGATTTAACAAATTTCAGCTACATAAATAGATACATGAATTTCAGGGGTATAAAGCTGAGTGGGAAAACTAAGTTTCCAAAGTATGATTTCATCTGTATGTATCTCAAAAACATGCATAATGAAACTGTGTAATGTTTAGAGGCACAAACACATGTAAACAATAAAGACAAGAAAGAAAATAATTAACACAATCATAAACAGAGTTTGAGAAGGGAATAGAATTGGGGAAGGACATAATATAAAGGTGTCCACTCTATTGTGTTCTTTAAACTTCATATATAGTCTACTAAATTATTTCTTGTCCACTTAATATTTATATGGTTTGGCTGTGTCCTCACCCAAATCTCATCTTGAATTGTAGTTCCCATAATCCTCATGTGTTGTAGGAGGGCCCTGGTGATAGGGTGAATCATGGGGATGGTTACCCTCATGTTATCCTTGTGAGAGTGAGTTCTCATGAGATCTGATGGTTTCATAAGGGCTTTTCCCCCTTTGTACAACACTTCTCTCTCTTGCTGTCTTGTGAAGAATAATGTGTTTACTTCCCCTTCTGCCATGATTGTAAGTTTCCTGAGGCTTTCCCAGTCATGTGGAACTGTGAGTCAATTAAAACTCTTGCCTGTTTAAATTATAGTCTCAGGTATTTCTTCATAGTAGCATGAGAAGGAAATAGTACAATAAATAAATAGTACAATAAATAATGCAATAAATAGTACAATAAATAGTGCAATAAATTGGTATCACATAGAGTGGGGCACTGCTGTAAAGATACCTGAAAATGTGGAAGTGACTTTGGAACTGGGTAACAGGCAGAGGTTGGAACAGTTTAGAGGGCTCAGAAGAAGACAGAAAAATGTGGGATGGTTTGGAACTTCCTAGAGACTTGGAGGGCTCAGAAGACAGAAAGATGTGGGGAATCTGGAACTTCCTAGAGACATGTCGAATGATTTTGGCCAAAATGCTGATAGTAATATGGGCAATGAAGTCCAGGCTAAGGTGGTTTGAAGTAAAGAACTTGTTGGGAACTGGAGTAAAGGTCACTCTTGCTATGCAAGAATGAAGATATTGCTTAGAGCTGGAGTAAAGGTTACTCTTGCTATGCAAAGAGACTGGTGGCACTTTGCCTCTGCTCTAGGGATCTGTAGAACTTTGAACTTGAGAGAGATGATTTAGGGTATCTGGCAGAAGAAATTTCTAAGCAGCAAAGCATTCAAGAGGAAGTGGAGCATAAAAGGCTGGAAAATTTACAGCCTGATGATGCAGTAGAAAAGAAAAACCCATTTTCTAGGGAGAAATTCAAGCCTGCTGTAGAAATTTGCATAAGTAATGAGGAATCAAATGTTAATCACAAAGACAATGGGGAAAATGCCTCCAGGGCATTTTAGAGAACTTCATGGCAGCTCCTCCAATCCTGGAGGCCTAGGAGGGAAAAATGGTTTTGCGGGCCAGGTACAGGGCCCCCTAGTCTATGTAGCCTCAGGACATGGTGCCCTTTGTTCCAGCTGTTTCAGCTCTGGATGTAGCTAAAAGGGAGCAACATACAGTTCAGGACATTCCTTGAGAGGGTGCAAGCTCCAAGCCTTGGTGGTTTACATGAGGTCTTGGGGCTGTGGGTGCACAGAAGTCGATAATTGATGCTTGGAAACCTCCACCCGGATATCAGAGGATGTATGCAAACGCCTGGATGTCCAGTCAGAAGCCTGCTGCAGGGGTGGAGCCCTCATGGTGAACCTCTGCCAGGGCAGTGTGGAAGGGAATTGCAGGGACAGAGCCCTCACATAGAGTCACCACTGGAGCACTGCCTAGTAGAGCTGTGAGAAGAGGGCCACCATTCCCCAGACCCCAGAATGGTAGATCCACTGACAGATAGAACAGTGTGCCTGGAAAAGCCACAGACACACAATGCCAACATCTGAAAGCAGCCAGGAGGGGGGCTGCACCCTGCAAAGTCACAGAGTTGGAGCTGCCCCAGACCATTGGAACCCACTTCTTGCATCAGCATGCTGTGGATGTGAGACCTGGAGTCAAAGGAGAACATTTTGGAACTTCAAGGTTTAATGACTGTCCTATTGGATTTTGGACTTGCATGCGGCCTGTACCCACTTTGTTTTGGCCAGTTTCTCCCATTTGGAAAGAGTATATTTACCCAATCTCTGTATCCCCATTGTATCTGGGAAGTAACTCACTTGCTTTTGATTTTATAGGCTCATAGGTGGAAGGGACTTGCCTTGTCTCAGATGAGACTTTGGACTTGAGTTAATTCTGGAATGAGCTAAGACTTTGGGTGACTGTTGGAAAGGCATGATTGGTTTTGAAATGTGAGGACATGAGATTTGGGAGGGACCAGCTGTGGGATGATATTGTTTGTGTCCTCAGTCAAATCTCACCTGACTTTTAGTTCCCATAATCCACATGTGTCATAGGAGAGATCCAGTGAAAGGTAATTGAATCACGGGAGCAGGTACTACAATGCTATTCTCATGATAGTGAGTGAGTTCTCATGAGATCTGAAGGTTTTATAAGGGGCTTTCCCCCCTTTGCTCAGCACTTCTTTCTCCTGCCACCTTGTGAAGAAGGATGTTTTTGCTTCCCCTTCTGCCAAGATTGTAAGTTTCCTGAGGTCTCCTCAGTCAGGCAGCACAGTGAGTCAATTAAACCAATTTCCTTTATAAATTATCCAGTCTCTGGTATTTCTTTGTAGAAGCATGAGAAGGAACTAACAATATTTAACACAAATTTACTAAAATTGTGTACCAAAAAGAATATAGAAGTGTAGACCAAAGAACATGAGATAGAATGCTGTATATGTAACTTTTTATTATCAATGAAAACCTCAAAATCTTTGTAAAACGTAATTATAAATCTACCAAATTCTTAATGTAGAAATTTCCCATTTAGAATTATAAGATCACCTTGTAATAAAGGCAGAACTGGAAGGCTGTTAGTGAATAATACTGTTTATAAAACAATGCACCCAGATAAATGTCAAGGTATTATAAAAAGTATTGTTTATTATCAGCTCATAATTAATTGAATGCCCTGTGGAGGGAAGCCACTCGAGTATAAAGGTTTTTTTTTGTTTGTTTGTTTTTTTTTAAAATTTATTTATTATTATTAAACTTCAAGTTGTAGGGTACATGTGCACAACGTGCAGGTTTGCTACATATGTATACTTGTGCCATGTTGGTGTGCTGCACCCATCAACTCGTCATTTACATCAGGTATAACTCCCAATGCAATCCCTCCCCCCTCCCCCCTCCCCATGATAGGCCCCGGTGTGTGATGTTCCCCTTCCCGAGTCCAAGTGATCTCATTGTTCAGTTCCCGCCTATGAGTGAGAACATGCGGTGTTTGGTTTTCTGTTCTTGTGATAGTTTGCTGAGAATGATGGTTTCCAGCTGCATCCATGTCCCTACAAAGGACACAAACTCATCCTTTTTTATGGCTGCATAGTATTCCATGGTGTATATGTGCCACATTTTCTTAATCCAATCTGTCACTGATGGACATTTGGGTTGATTCCAAGTCTTTGCTATCGTGAATAGTGCTGCAATAAACATACGTGTGCATGTGTCTTTATAGCAGCATAATTTATAATCCTTTGGGTATATACCTAGTAATGGGATGGCTGGGTCATATGGTACATCTAGTTCTAGATCCTTGAGGAATTGCCATACTGTTTTCCATAATGGTTGAACTAGTTTACAATCCCACCAACAGTGTAAAAGTGTTCCTATTTCTCCACATCCTCTCCAGCACCTGTTGTTTCCTGACTTTTTAATGATCGCCATTCTAACTGGTGTGAGATGGTATCTCATTGTGGTTTTGATTTGCATTTCTCTGATGGCCAGTGATGATGAGCATTTTTTCATGTGTCTGTTGGCTGTATGCATGTCTTCTTTTGAGAAATGTCTGTTCATATCCTTTGCCCACTTTTTGATGGGGTTGTTTGTTTTTTTCTTGTAAATTTGTTTGAGTTCTTTGTAGGTTCTGGATATTAGCCCTTTGTCAGATGAGTAGATTGCAACAATTTTCTCCCATTCTGTAGGTTGCCTGTTCACTCTGATGGTAGTTTCTTTTGCTGTGCAGAAGCTCTTTAGTTTAATGAGATCCCATTTGTCAATTTTGGCTTTTGCTGCCGTTGCTTTTGGTGTTTTAGACATGAAGTCTTTGCCCATGCCTATGTCCTGAATGGTACTACCTAGGTTTTCCTCTAGGATTTTTATGGTATTAGGTCTAACATTTAAGTCTCTAATCCATCTTGAATTAATTTTCGTATAAGGAGTAAGGAAAGGATCCAGTTTCAGCTTTCTACTTATGGCTAGCCAATTTTCCAGCACCATTTATTAAATAGGGAATCCTTTCCCCATTTCTTGTTTCTCTCAGGTTTGTCAAAGATCAGATGGCTGTAGATGTGTGGTATTATTTCTGAGGACTCTGTTCTGTTCCATTGGTCTATATCTCTGTTTTGGTACCAGTACCATGCTGTTTTGGTTACTGTAGCCTTGTAGTATAGTTTGAAGTCAGGTAGCGTGATGCCTCCAGCTTTGTTCTTTTGACTTAGGATTGTCTTGGAGATGCGGGCTCTTTTTTGGTTCCATATGAACTTTAAAGCAGTTTTTTCCAATTCTGTGAAGAAGCTCATTGGCAGCTTAATGGGGATGGCATTGAATCTATAAATTACCTTGGGCAGTATGGCCATTTTCACGATATTGATTCTTCCTATCCATGAGCATGGTATGTTCTTCCATTTGTTTGTGTCCTCTTTGATTTCACTGAGCAGTGGTTTGTAGTTCTCCTTGAAGAGGTCCTTTACATCCCTTGTAAGTTGGATTCCTAGGTATTTTATTCTCTTTGAAGCAATTGTGAATGGAAGTTCATTCCTGATTTGGCTCTCTGTTTGACTGTCACTGGTGTATAAGAATGCTTGTGATTTTTGCACATTAATTTTGTATCCTGAGACTTTGCTGAAGTTGCTTATCAGCTTAAGGAGATTTTGGGCTGAGACAATGGGGTTTTCTAAATATACAATCATGTCGTCTGCAAAGAGGGACAATTTGACTTCTTCTTTTCCTAACTGAATACCCTTGATTTCTTTCTCTTGCCTGATTGCCCTAGCCAGAACTTCCAACACTATGTTGAATAGGAGTGGTGAGAGAGGGCATCCCTGTCTTGTGCCAGTTTTCAAAGGGAATTTTTCCAGTTTTTGCCCATTCAGTATGATATTGGCTGTGGGTTTGTCAAAAATAGCTGTTATTATTTTGAGGTACGTTCCATCAATACCGAATTTATTGAGCGTTTTTAGCATGAAGGGCTGTTGAATTTTGTCAAAAGCCTTTTCTGCATCTATTGAGATAATGATGTGGTTCTTGTCTTTGGTTCTGTTTATATGCTGGATTATGTTTATTGATTTGCGAATGTTGAACCAGCCTTGCATCCCAGGGATGAAGCCCACTTGATCATGGTGGATAAGCTTTTTGATGTGCTGCTGAATCCGGTTTGCCAGTATTTTATTGAGGATTTTTGCATCGATGTTCATCAGGGATATTGGTCTAAAATTCTCTTTTTTTGTTGTGTCTCTGCCAGGCTTTGGTATCAGGATGATGTTGGCCTCATAAAATGAGTTAGGGAGGATTCCCTCTTTTTCTATTGATTGGAATAGTTTCAGAAGGAATGGTACCAGCTCCTCCTTGTACCTCTGGTAGAATTCAGCTGTGAATCCATCTGGTCCTGGACTTTTTTTGGTTGGTAGGCTATTAATTATTGCCTCAATTTCAGAGCCCGCTATTGGTCTATTCAGGGATTCAACTTCTTCCTGGTTTAGTCTTGGAAGAGTGTAGGTGTCCAGGAAATTATCCATTTCTTCTAGATTTTCCAGTTTATTTGCGTAGAGGTGTTTGTAGTATTCTCTGATGGTAGTTTGTATTTCTGTGGAGTCAGTGGTGATATCCCCTTTATCATTTTTAATTGCGTCGATTTGATTCTTCTCTCTTTTCTTCTTTATTAGTCTTGCTAGTGGTCTGTCAATTTTGTTGATCTTTTCAAAAAACCAACTCCTGGATTCATTGATTTTTTGGAGGGTTTTTTGTGTCTCTATCTCCTTCAGTTCTGCTCTGATCTTAGTTATTTCTTGCCTTCTGCTAGCTTTCGAATGTGTTTGCTCTTGCTTCTCTAGTTCTTTTAATTGCGATGTTAGAGTGTCAATTTTAGATCTTTCCTGCTTTCTCTTGTGGGCATTTAGTGCTATAAATTTCCCTCTACACACTGCTTTAAATGTGTCCCAGAGATTCTGGTATGTTGTATTTTTGTTCTCATTGGTTTCAAAGAACATCTTTATTTCTGCCTTCATTTCGTTATGTACCCAGTAGTCATTCAGGAGCAGGTTGTTCAGTTTCCATGTAGTTGAGCGGTTTTGATTGAGTTTCTTAGTCCTGAGTTCTAGTTTGATTGCACTGTGGTCTGAGAGACAGTTTGTTATAATTTCTGTTCTTGTACATTTGCTGAGGAGTGCTTTACTTCCAATTACGTGGTCAATTTTGGAGTAAGTACGATGTGGTGCTGAGAAGAATGTATATTCTGTTGATTTGGGGTGGAGAGTTCTATAGATGTCTATTAGGTCTGCTTGCTGCAGAGATGAGTTCAATTCCTGGATATCCTTGTTAACTTTCTGTCTCGTTGATCTGTCTAATGTTGACAGTGGAGTGTTGAAGTCTCCCATTATTATTGTATGGGAGTCTAAGTCTCTTTGTAAGTCTCTAAGGACTTGCTTTATGAATCTGGGTGCTCCTGTATTGGGTGCATATATATTTAGGATAGTTAGCTCTTCCTGTTGAATTTATCCCTTTACCATTATGTAATGGCCTTCTTTGTCTCTTTTGATCTTTGATGGTTTAAAGTCTGTTTTATCAGAGACTAGTATTGCAACCCCCGCTTTTTTTTGTTCTCCATTTGCTTGGTAAATCTTCCTCCATCCCTTTATTTTGAGCCTATGTATGTCTCTGCGTGTGAGATGGGTCTCCTGAATACAGCAGACTGATGGATCTTGACTCTTTATCCAGTTTGCCAGTCTGTGTCTTTTAATTGGAGCATTTAGTCCATTTACATTTAAGGTTAAGATTGTTATGTGTGAACTTGATCCTGCCATTATGATATTAACTGGTTATTTTGCTCGTTAGTTGATGCAGTTTCTTCCTAGCCTTGATGGTCTTTACATTTTGGCATGTTTTTGCAATGGCTGGTACCGGTTGTTCCTTTCCATATTTAGTGCTTCCTTCAGGGTCTCTTGTAAAGCAGGCCTAGTGGTGACAAAATCTCTAAGCATTTGCTTATCTGTAAAGGATTTTATTTCTCCTTCACTTATGAAACTTAGTTTGGCTGGATATAAAATTCTGGGTTTAAAATTCTTTTCTTTAAGAATGTTGAATATTGGCCCCCACTCTCTTCTGGCTTGAAGAGTTTCTGCCGAGAGATCTGCTGTTAGTCTGATGGGCTTCCCTTTGTGGGTAACCCGACCTTTCTCTCTGGCTGCCCTTAAGATTTTTTCCTTCATTTCAACTTTGGTGAATCTGGCAATTATGTGTCTTGGAGTTGCTCTTCTCGAGGAGTATCTTTGTGGCGTTCTCTGTATTTCCTGGATTTGAATGTTGGCCTGCCCTACTAGGTTGGGGAAGTTCTCCTGGATGATATCCTGAAGAGTGTTTTCCAACTTGGTTCCATTTTCCCCCTCACTTTCAGGCACCCCAATCAGACGTAGATTTGGTCTTTTTACATAATCCCATACTTCTTGCAGGCTTTGTTCATTTCTTTTTCTTCTTTTTTCTTTTGGTTTCTCTTCTCGCTTCATTTCATTCATTTGATCCTCCATCGCTGACATTCTTTCTTCCAGTTGATCGAGTCGGTTACTGAAGCTTGTGCATTTGTCACGTATTTCTCGTGCCATGGTTTTCGTCTCTTTCATTTCGTTTGTGAGCTTCTCTGCATTAATTACTCTAGCCATCAATTCTTCCACTTTTTTTTCAAGATTTTTAGTTTCTTTGTGCTGGGTACGTAATTCCTCCTTTAGCTCTGAGAAATTTGATGGACTGAAGCCTTCTTCTCTCATGTCGTCAAAGTCATTCTCCGTCCAGCTTTGATCCGTTGCTGGCGATGAGCTGCGCTCCTTTGCCGGGGGAGATGCGCTCTTATTTTTTGAATTTCCAGCTTTTCTGCCCTGCTTTTTCCCCATCTTTGTGGTTTTATCTGCCTCTGGTCTTTGATGATGGTGATGTACTGATGGGGTTTTGGTGTAGGTGTCCTTCCTGTTTGATAGCTTTCCTTCTAACAGTCAGGATCCTCAGCTGTAGGTTGTAGCTGTAGGAGATTGCTTGAGGTCCACTCCAGACCCTGTTTGCCTGGGTATCAGCAGCAGAGGCTGCAGAAGATAGAATATTTCTGAACAGCGAGTGTACCTGTCTGATTCTTGCTTTGAAAGCTTCCTCTCTGGGGTGTACTCCACCCTGTGAGGTGTGGGGTGTCAGACTGCCCCTAGTGGGGGATGTCTCCCAGTTAGGCTACTCAGGGGTCAGGGACCCACTTGAGCAGGGAGTCTGTCCCTTCTCAGATCTCAACCTCCGTGTTGGGAGATCCACTGCTCTCTTCAAAGCTGTCAGACAGAGTCGTTTGCGTCTGCAGAGCTGCTGCGTTTGTTATTGTTTACGGTGCCCTGTCCCCAGAGGTGGAGTCTACAGAGACAGGCAGGTTTCCTTGAGCTGCTGTGAGCTCCACCCAGTTCGAGCTTCCCAGCAGCTTTGTTTACCTACTTAAGCCTCAGCAATGGCGGGCGCCCCTCCCCCAGCCTCGCTGCTGCCTTGCCGGTAGATCACAGACTGCTGTGCTAGCAATGAGGGAGGCTCCGTGGGTGTGGGACCCTCCCGGCCAGGTGTGGGATATGATCTCCTGGTGTGCCTGTTTGCTTAAAGCGCAGTTTTGGGGTGGGAGTTACCCGATTTTCCAGGTGTTGTGTGTCTCAGTTCCCCTGGCTAGGAAAAGGGATTCCCTTCCCCCTTGCGCTTTCCAGGTGAGGCAATGCCTCGCCCTGCTTCAGCTCTCGCTGGTCGGGCTGCAGCAGCTGACCAGCACCGATCGTCTGGCACTCCCCAGTGAGATGAACCCAGTACCTCAGTTGAAAATGCAGAAATCACCGGTCTTCTGTGTCGCTCGCGCTGGGAGTTGGTGACTGGAGCTGTTCCTATTCGGCCATCTTGCTCCGCCCCCCAGTATAAAGGTTTTTTGACATTTCTATAAAGATGTTCATTTGATCTGCTATTTCACAACATTCTGCTATTCTACTTGGTTATGTGCAAGTAGAATTCATCTTTCCTGCATAACCTTTCAAAGTCATCAGAAGTAAATAGGGAATGACTTTGGAGGGACAGAAAGCAGCATATAAAGTCCATTTTTAAAATACTATTCAAATTCAAAATGTTATTCCTTTCTTTCTGAGCACTAATGTATGCTCAGTTCATGCATGTATACAAACATGCAAGAGATATCTGGAACTGTATCTGAATCTGAATAATAGGTTGCCTGCAAAGGGAGACAAGTTCTATTCCGGCCTTTTAACCTTTCCCAAGACCAAAGTCTTCATATGGAGAGCTACCTAGATTCAGGATCCCACAGCCTGACTGACCTGCCAAGTATTGGCCCAAAAGAAAAAGAAAAACTGTACAGTGTTGTCTCGTTTGCCTAACACTGCTCCAGGGACACCTTTATCCCTGCAAGCCTGGGAGAATAGCTGCCTGCACTCTGAGCTGCTGAGCAAGGATGGGTGGATTTGGGGAGGAGAGGTGTGGCCTGTCTTATGAAATCAGCTCACATTTCTGCCCTAAATTTTGCCTGTTCAATAGATTTTTTTATTTTTTTCTATAATTCAAAAGCAATTAACATGAAGGCTGCATTCAGAGACATAGAGGCTATTTAAATACATTATTTACTCTGTTACTAACAGGGATTCTGCTGCCTCCCCTATCTTCACATAAGTCCAGAGATGTTCTCCCTAGATGTGTAATGAAGCCCCTTCTCCTCCTTCTGATCCTGTCATCTCAAGAAGGAAACAAATCAGATGGCCAAGACAGGAATTAAAAACAGAGCTATGGGCCAAGGCTGTTCCCCCATGAGAACAACGAATGCTTGCTACTCTCATGTACATTTGGAAACCTTCTCTTTGCTCTGCACACACTACAGCATCACAGAGATTTTTGAAACCATTGAAACTTTTAGCCCTTAAATCCTAAAAATCCCAGCCTGATTAAGTGCTGGGCATACAACATATAGTGGTTCCAAGCTATTTTGAAAAAAATATCTGAGCACTGGCAGCATGTAAGGAAAGATCCCTCAGAACAGGACAGAAAGATCTAGAAACCAAGTCACTTAAGGCAATATCATCAACATAGAAACATTTAAAGAGGGGAAACTGGTTTCTACCGAGAAATTAAACGTAGACTTAAAGGATTATCCCTTTCCAAAAATCTACTTTCGTATAATTACTACCAAATATATTAAGGAGACAATAACTTAAGTAAACAGGCTAACAGGCCAACAGGCAATCCACTGTATAATCTTCCAGTAGACACTATTAAACACCACAGGAGAGCAATGCTGTACTCCTCAAAATAAACAAGGATTATTTCTAAGTGCCATTAAATTGCACAAAATACCAAAATACAGCAAGGAACCCATAACCCATAATGTCACAGGATCTCTGTATCTGAAGAAATTTGCTGCTTCATTTATTGTTTGTGTCATGAGCAAAACAAAAGACCCTGCATGATCAAAACAAACAGATAACAGAGAGAAAAATAGTTCAGTATTATGCCTGACCAACTGGCCCCAGACAAATTACCTGAAATACAAAGTCTGAAAGTTTGCATATTGCATGTACAGCTGTGGCTTACAGTGAAACAAAAGTCCCAACTCCTGGCACAAAGTTTGGCTATTTGTGGAGTGTAGCAGTAAAGCTTTATTTGAAGCTTATCTTAGGAGTGCATTTATCACTTTCCATTTAAATAGTGAGCTGCAAGCAGAGTATTGTCTGACCACACAGACAGCGTTAAGTATTTTCATCCTAGTTCAAGAGTAGAAAATCTTTTAAATGATTCTAGAGGCTTCATCACAGAAACAAAAATAATTTCTCATCGAAATTCTAGGCACACAGTAAGAAAATGACACAATATAGTGACTTAAAAGTCAGGCTGCATTTTTACATCTAGCCCCTATTAAGCTGTCTCAGACAATAAAACTCCACAAGAGAAAAGTGGGTGGAGGCAGATTCCCAAAGACTTTCTAGCCTTGGGAGGAAAGAATTGATAACAGAGCAGACATTGTGAGTTCAGGTGGAGGTGGAGAGGGTTAAGACAATGAAAACTTCAACAATAACAGCCAAAGGCCCACCCTGCCTGTCTGAAATTGGAAAGAATGGGAAGGAGGCTTAAAATTCATCCAATGCACTCATTTTATAAATCAGGATAAAAAAATACTGAAGGGATTAACTAACTTTCTAATCCCCAGGATTTTGACATAGATTTTCTTACTCCAAATCCTTCAGACTCACTTTTAATCCATCCCAACCCAACAAAACACAGATGCTGGAGGCAAACTGCAAAGGTTGAAGTCCTGACTCTTTGATTTGTTAGTTGTAGGCCTTAAGTTGCTTAGCTCTCTGTCTCTTAGTTAAATAATAATACCTAGCACATAGAATTCTTGTGAGGATTAAATGAGCAAATGTAGGGAAAATGCTTTTATGGTACTGGGCACATAGTGTTATAGTTTACATGGTTAGCAATTATTACCTTTAATATCATTATTAATTATAGGGACATAAGGAAAATGGCAGAAAAACAAATTATGATTGTAAACACTGCTTTCAATTTTAAAAGTGGTAGAGAAGCTTCCTTCACCAATAAGGCCAAAGCATAAAAATGTGACCACTCAGCTGGGCGTGGTGGCCCATGCCTGTAATCCCTGCACTTTGGGAGGCTGAAGCAGGTAGATCACCTGAGGTCAGGAGTTCAAGATCAGTCTGGCCAACATGATGAAACCCCATCTCTACTAAAAATAAAAAAAATTAGCTGGGTGTGGTGTTGGGTGCCTGTAATCCCAGTTACTCAGGAGGTTGAGGCAGGAGAATCACTTGAACCCAGGAGACAGAGGTAGCAGTGAGCCAAGATTGTGCCACCCGCACTCCAGCCTGGGCAACAAGAGCAAAACTCTGTCTCAAAAAAAAAAAAAAAAAAAAAAAAAAAAAGTGACCTCTCTTCAATTCTTTACAGTTGCTTGGAGATAATAAGTTATTATCTTCCTGCCAGAAAACCACAGGCATTTATTAAAAACATTCATAATTTCAAGACCAGGGGTTGGGGAAAGAGAAGGGAAACAAATTGGCAGTGTTCTGTAAGACCGAAGATGAGAGTCATATGAAGCAGTGAGGAAACTTGATTTTAGAATATGCTGGCTTTCCACAAAGATCATTGGTAGGTTAAGGACTGTGCTGACTTTCCTTCAGAGATTCATGATGAAGGTATTTCCTAGGAGAGAGGCACCTTTCAGTAGAGGTCATAAAAACTGCCAGAATCAATAGCTTTCTATGTTAATTCACTTGATTGTGGTAATCACATCACAGAGTATACATATATCAAACCATCACATTGCACAGCTAAATTATATAAAATTTTTATTTGTCTATTATACTTCAATAAATCTGGGAGGAAAAGATAGCATTGTGTCAATCACATTACCTCATATGCACTTTGTAGTTTCATTTTGGTGTCGTCTGTTCTTTTACTTGAACAATTATTATAATCTAAATATTTTACCATATAATTATTATTACAGAGTTTATCTGATGGAACTGCAGTGTTATAAAACTAGAGTACAAATCAATAATTTGAAAAAAATTTTAAAATTGAGAAAATTTTACAAGCAGCTCTAAACTATTGTCATGATATGCTATGCTGTTTTTTATTTTTATTTTTTATTTTTATTTTTGTGGGCACATAATTGATATATATATTTATGGGGTGAATGAGATATATTAGTACAAGCATCCAATGTGTAATAATCACATCAGGGTAAATAGGGTATCCATCACCAGAAGTATTTATCCCTTTTTTATAAATAATCCAATTATACTCTTTTATTTTTATATGTACAATTTAATTATTATTGACTATAGTCACCCTGTGGTGCTATCAAATACTAGGACTTATTCATTCTTTCTAATTTTTTTGTACCCATTAACCATCCCTACTTCTTTCCCAACCTCTTACTACCCTTCACAGTATCTGGTAATCATCTTTCTATTTGCTATCTCCATAAGTTCAATTGTTTTGATATGTAGCTCCCATAAATAAGTGAGAGCATACAAAGTTTGCCCTGCTGTGCCTGGCTTATTTTGCTTAACATAATGACCTCCGGTTCCAACCATGTTGTTGCAAATGGCCAAATCTCATTCTTCTTTATGGCTGAGTAGTACTCCATTTTGTATGTGTACCACATTTTTTAAATCCATTCATCTGTTGATGGACACTAAAATTGCTTCCAAATCTTGGCCATTCTAAATAGTGCTTCAATAAACACAGAAGTGCAGATATCTCTTCGATACACTGATTTCCTTTATTTTGGGTATATACCTAACAGTGGCATTGATGAATTGTATGGTAGGTCTATTTTTAGTTTTTTGAGGAACCTCCAAAGTATTCTCCATAGCAATTGTGTTAATTTACAGTCCCACCAACCGTGTACAAGGGTTCCCTTTTCTCCACATTCTTGCCAGTATTTGTTATTGCCCAATTTATTGACAAAAGCCATTTATTAATTAATTAAGTTTTGGGGTACATGTGCAGGATGTGCAGGTTTGTTACCTAGGTAAACGTGTGTTTGGATAAAAGCCATTTTAACTGGGGTGAGTTGATACTGTAGGTTTGATTTGGATTTCTCTGATGATTAGTGATGTTGAGCACCTTTTCATATGCCTGTTTGCCATTTGTATGTCTTTTGAGAAATGTGTGTTCTGATCTTTTGCCCATTTTTAAATTGGATTACTAGATTTTTTTGCCTCTGAAATTTTTTGAGCTCCTTATATATTCTGATATAAATATCTTGTCAGATTGGTAGCATGCCAATATTTACTCCCATTCTGTGGGTTGTCTCTTCACATTGTTGTTTCATTTGTTATACAGAAGGTTTTTAACTTGACGTGATCATATTTGTCCATTTTTGCTTTGGTTGCCTGTGCTTGTGCGGTATTACTCAGGAAATTTTTGCCTCAATCAACATCCTGAAGAGTTTCCCCCAGTGTTTTCTTTTAGTAGTTTCATAATTTGAGGTCTTAAATTTAAATCTTTGAATCCATTTTGATGTGATTTTTGTATATGGTGGGAGAGATGGGTCTAGTTTCATTCTTCTGCATATGTATATCCAGTTTTCCCAGTACCGTTTATTGAAAAGACTGTCCTTTCCCCAATGTATGTTCTTGGCATATTTGTCAAAAAAGAGTTGACTGTAGATGTATGAATTTGTTTATGGTTAATCTATTCTGTTTTGCTGGTCTGTGTGTCTGTTTTTATAGCCAACACTATGCTGTTTTGGTTACTATAGCTCTGCAGTATAATTTGAAGTCAGATAATGTGATTCCTCTAGTTTTGTTCCTTTTGCTCAGGAAAGCTTTGGTATTCTTGGTCTTTGTGGTTTTACATACATTTTTGGATTGTTTTTTCTATTTCCTTTTTTTTTTTTCTGAGATGGAGGCTTGCTCTGTTGCCCAGACTGGAGTGCAGTGGTATGATCCTGGCTCACTGCAACCTCTACCTCCTGGGTTCAAGCAATTCTCATGCCTCAGCCTCCCCAGTAGCTAGGATTACAGACACACACCACCACACCTGGCTAATTTTTGTATTTTTAGTAGAGAGGGGGTTTCACCGTGTTTTCCAGGCTGGTCTTGAACTCCTGACCTCAGGTAATCTGCCCACCTCTGCCTCCCAAAGTGCTAGGATTACAGGTATGAGCCATCATGCCTGGCTGTTTTTCCTATTTCTATGAAGAAGGCTATTGATATTTTGATAGGGATTACATTGAATCTATAGTTTGCTTTGGATAATATGGACATTCTAACAACATTAGTTCTTTCAATCCATAAACGTGAACTATCTTGCTATATTTTGGTGTCCTCTTTAACTTCTTTCATGAGTGTTTTATACTTTTCTTTATAGTGGGGCTTTTGCTTTCTTGGTTAAGTTAATTCCTACATACTTAATTTTATTTATGGCTATTGTAAATAGGATTACTTTCTTGATTCTTTTTTCAGATTGTTTACTGTTGGCATAAATAAATGCTAATGATTTTTGTATGCTGATTTTGTATCTTGAACCTTTACTGAATTTGTTTGTCAGTTCCAACAGAGTTTTGGTGGAGTCTTCAGATTTTTCTAAATATAAGATTATATCATCTCCAAACAAGGATAATTTGACTTCTTCCTTTCCAATTTGAATGCCCATTATTTCTTTCTCTTGTCTGATTGTTCTAGCTAGGACTTTCAATACTATGTTGAATAACAGTGGTGACAGTGAACATGCTTGTCTTGTTCTAGGTCTTAGAGGAAAGTCTTTCAGTTTTTTCCCATTCGGTATGATACTAGCTACAGGTCTGTCATACATAACTTTTATTATGTTGAAGTGTGTTCCTTCTATATCTAGTTTTTTGATGATTTTTGTAATGAAAGATATTGAATTTTAACAAATGCTTTTCAGCATCAATTGAAATGAGCATATGATTTTTGACCTTCATTCTGTTGATATGATGTACCACATTGATTAAGTTGAAATTGTATTAGCCCTTTTTCATGCTGCTGATAAAGACATACACAAGACTGGTTAAGTTGAAATTGTATTAGCCCTTTTTCATGCTGCTGATAAAGACATACACAAGACTGGGAAGAAAAGGAGGTTTAAATTGGACTTACAGTTCCAGCTGACTGGGGAGGCCTCAGAATCATGGTGGGAGGTGAAAGGCACTTCTTACACGGTGGCAGCAAGAGAAAATGAGAGAGAAGCAAAAGCAGAAACCCCAATAAACCCATCAGATCTCATGAGAATTATTCATGAGAATAGTCTGGGAAAGACCAGCCCCCATGATTCAATTACCTTGCCCTGGGTCCCTCCCACAGCACATGGGAATTCTGGGAGATACAATTTAAGTTGAGATCTGGGTGGGGACACAGCCAAACCATAGCCTTCCATCCCTGGCCCCTCCAAATCTCATGTACTCACATTTCAAAACCAATCATACATTCCCAACAGTCCCCCAAAGTCTTAACTCATTTCAACTTTAACCGAAAAGTCCACAGCCCAAAGTTTTATCTGAGAAAAGGCAAGTCCCTCCCACCTATGAACTTGTAAAATCCAAAGCAAGACAGTTACTTCCTAGACACAATGGGGGTATAGGTATTGGGTAGATACAGACATTCAAAATGGGAGAAATTGGCCAAAACAAAAGGGTTACAGGGCCCAAGCAAGTCCAAAATCCAGTGGGTCAGTCAAATTTTAAAGCTCCAAAATGATCTCCTTTGACTCTAGGTCTCACATTCAGGTCACGCTGATGTAAGAAGTGGATTCCCAAGGTCTTGGGCAGCTCTGCCCCTGTGGCTCTGCATGGTACAACCTCCCTCCTGGCTGCTTTCACGCTCCGGCATTGAGTGTCTGTGACTTTTCCAGGTGCACGGTGTAAGCTGTTAGTGGATCTACCATTCTGGGGTCTGGAGGACGGTAGCCCTTTTCTCACAGCTCCACTAGGCAGTGACCCAGTAGGAATTCTGTGTGGGGGATCTGACTCCACATTTCCCTTCTGCACTGTCCTAGTAGAGTTTCTCCATGAGGGCACTGCCCCTGTAGCAAACTTTTGCCTGGGCATGCAGGCATTTCCATACATTTTCTGAAATCTGGGTGGAGGTTCCCAAGCCTCAATTATTGACTTTTGTGCAGCTGCAGGCACAACATGACACTGGAGTAGCTGGGACACAGGACATCAAATCCCTAGGCTGCACACAGCACTGAGAGGCTGGACCCAGCCCACGAAACAACCTTTTCCTCCTGGGCCTATGGGCCTGTAATGGGACGGCCTGCTGTGAAGGTCTCTGACAAGACCTGGAGACATTTTTCCTATGGTCTTGGGGATTAACATTAGGCTCCTTGCTACTTATGCAAATTTCCGCAGCCAGCTTGAATTTCTCCTCAGAAAAACGGGTTTTTCTTTTTGGTTACACAATCAGGCTGCAAATTTTCCAAACTTTATACTCTGCTTCCCTTATAAAACGGAATACCTTTAACAGCACCCAAATCACCTTGCAAATGCTTTGCTGCTTAGAATTTTTTCCTGCAGATACCCTAAATCATCTCTCCGAAGTTCAAAGTTCCACAAATCTTTAGAGAAGGGGCAGAATGTCACCAGTCTTTTTGCTAAAACATGACTAGTGTCACCTTTGCTCTAGTTCCCAACAAGTTTCTCATCTCCATCTGAGACCACCTCAGCCTGGACCTTATTGTTCATATCACTATCAGCATTTTGGTCAAAGCCATTCAACAAGTCTCTAGGAGGTTCCAAACTTTCCCACATTTTCCTGTCTTCTTCTACTGTATTAGTCCATTTTCACACTACTGATAAAGACATACCCGAGACTGGGAAGAAAACGAGGTTTAATTGGACTTACAGTTCCACATGACTGGGAAGACCCCAGAATCATGGCAGGAGGTGAAAGGCACTACTTCTATGATGGTGGCAAGAGAAAAATGAGGAAGAAGCAAAAGTGGAAACCTCTGATAAACCCATCAGATCTCATGAGACTTATTCACTATCACAAGAATAGCATGGAAAGACCAGCCCCCGTGATTCAATCGCCTCCCTTTGGGTCCCTCCCACAGCCCATGGGGATTCTGGGAGACACAATTCAAGTTGAGATTTGGGTGGGGACAACAATTCAAGTTGAGATTTGGGTGGGGACACAACCAAACCATGTCAGAAATGTAGCACAGTTCTTGATTTGCCTATTCTTGCATCTCAGGGATAAACTTCACTTGGTCATAATGAATGATCTTTTTAATGTGTTGTTGAATTCAGTGTGATAGTATGTTGTTGAAGATTTTTGCATTAGTATTCATCAGCTATATTGGCCTGTAACTTGCTTTCTTTCTCCCTCCCTTCCTCCCTCCCTCCCTCCCTCCCTCCCTCCCTCCCTCCCTTCCTTCCTTCCTTCCTTCCTTCCTTCCTTCCTTCCTTCCTTCCTTCCTTCCTTCCTTCCTTCCTTCCTTTCTCTCTCTCTCTCTCTCTCTTTCTCTCTTTCTCTCTTTCTCTCTTTCTTTCTTTCTTTCTTCTTTCCTGTATCCTTGTCTGGTTTCAGTATCAGGACATTAATGGCCTCATACAATGAGTTGCAGATCTATTCTTTGTTCCTCTATTTTTCAGAAGAGTTTGAGTAGGATTGGTATTAGTTCTTCATTAAATGTCTGGTAAAACTTAGCAGCAAAGCCATTGGGACATAGGCTTTTTGTTTGTTTGTTTGTTTGCTGGGAGACCTTTTATTATGACTTTGTTCTTGTTATTTGTTATTGGTATGTTCAGGTTTTGGATTTCTTCCTGGTTCAATCTGGTAGGTCATATGTATCTAGGAAGTGATCCATTTCTTCTAGAATTTCCATTTTATTGGCATATAGTTGCTCATAGTAGACTCAAATGATTCTTTGATTTGTGTGACATTGGTTTTAACGTCTCCTTTTTCATCTTTGATTTTTTGTTTTTTTTCCTTAGTTAGTCTGACTAAAGGTTTGTTAATGTTTATATTTCAAAAAGAAAACTTTTCCATTTCATTGATCTTTGTATTGTTTTGTTTCAATTTTATTCATTTCTGTTCCGATCTTTATTATTTCTTTTCTTCTACCAATTATGGGTTTGGTATGCTCTTGCTTTCCTAGTTCTTTAAGATGCTTCGTTATGTTGTTTACTTGAAGTTTTTCTTCTTTTTTGGTGTAGGCACTTATAGCTATAAAATTCCCTCTTAGTACTGTTTCCGCTGTATCCCATAGGTTTTGGTATGTTGTGTTCCCATTATCATTTGTTTTAATATGTTTTTCAATTCCCTTCTTAATTTCTTCATTGACCCACTAGTCATTCAGGAGCATATTGTTTAATTTCCATGCGTTTGTGTAGTTTCCAAAATTCTTATCATTATTGATTTCTAGTTTTATTTCACTGTCATTAGATAATATGCTTGATATTGTTTCAGTTTTTGAATGTTTTAACACTTTTTAATGATATAATATGCAGTATATTTTTGAGAATGATCCATGTACTGAGGAAAAGAATGTGTAATCTGTAGCTGTTTGATGAAATGCTTTGTAAATATATATTAAGTCCATTTGTTCTACAGTGCAGATTAAGTCCAATATTTCTTTTTTTATTTTCTATCTGGGAGACATGTCCAATGCTGATGGTTGTGTGTTGAAGTCTGTCTCTAGCTATTATTTTACTGGGGTCTCTCTCTCTCTTTTTAGCTTAACCAATATCTGCTTTATATATCTGGATGCTCCAGTTGGGTGCATATGTGTTTACAATTGCTATATCCTCTTGCTGAGTTGACCCCTTTATCATCATATAGTGACTTTCTTTGCCTCTTTATATAGTTTTTGTCTTGAAATCTATTTTGTCTTATACAGTTATAGCTACTCGTATTCTTTTTTGGTTTAATTGGCATGAAATACCTTTTTCCATCTCATTATTTTCAGTCTATGTGTATCTTCACAGGTGAAGTATGTTTCTTGGAGGCAATAGATTGTTGGGTCTGTTTTTAAATCCATTCAGCCACTTTATGGATTTTATTGGAGAGTTTAGACCATTTACATCCAATGTTATTATTGATAAGTAAGGACCTACTCCTGCCATTATGTTATTTGTTTTTTCTTCTTTCTTTTTTTTTCTTTGCGCGCGCGTGTGTGTGTAACCTCTTCTTCCTTCTTTCCTTCCTTCCTGTCTTCCTTTTAGTGAAGGTAATTTTCTGTGGTGGTGTGTTTTAATTTCCTGCTTTTTATTATTTATGTATCTGTTGCTTTTTGATTTGAGGTTACCACGAGGCTTGCAAATACTCTCTTATAACTCATTATTTTAAACTGATGACAAGTTAACACTGATTTCATAAACAAACAAGCAAAAATAAAACAAAATGCTTCACTTTAACTTCATCCTCTGCTTTTTAACTTATTGTTGTTTCTTTTAATATACTGGGAATTTTGTTTTTAATTTTTTACTTTTTTTATGATGAGGTTTCACTATGTTGCCCATGCTGGTCTCCAACTCCTGAATTCAAGCAATTGTCCTGTCTCAGCCTCTCAAAATGCTGGGATTACAGTTGTGAGCCACTGTGCGTGGCTATATTTATATGTTATTTTACTATGTCTTGAAAAGTTGTCATAGGTTATTATTTTTATTAGTTCATCATTTAGTCTTTCTACTTAAGAGTAGCTTATATACAACAATTACAGTGTTATAATATTCTGTGTTTTTCTGTGTAGTGACTATTATCAGTGAGTTTTGAATCTTCAGATGATTTCTCGTTGCTTATTAATGTCCTTTTCTTTCAGATTGACAAACTCCCTTTAGTATTTTTTGTACGTCAGGTCTGGTGTTGAGGAAATCCTTCAGCATTTCTTTGTCTGGGAAAGTCTTTATTTCTCCTTTATGTGTGAAGGATATTTTCACTGGATATGGTATTCTAGGGTAAAAGTGTTTCATCTTCAGCACTTTAAATATGCAATGCCGCTTTCTTCTGGCCTGCAAGGTTTTCACTGAAAACTTTGCTGCCAGATGTATTGAAGTTCCATTGTATGTTATTTGTTTATTTTCTCTTCCTGCTTTTAGAATCCTTTCTTTATCCTTGATCTTTGGGAGTTTGATTATTGAATGTCTAGAGGTAGTCTTCTTTGGGTTAAATCTGCTTGGTGTTTTATAGTCTTCTTGTACTGGGTTTAAGAAGTTCTCTGTTATTCTCTCTTTGAATAAACTGTCTACCCTTATCTCTTTCTCTACCTCTTCTTTAAGGTCAATAACTCTTGGATTTGCCTCCCTTGAGGCTAATTTTTACATCTTGTAGGTGTGCATCATTCTGGGCATTAAAGAGTTATGTATTTATTATGGTCTTTGCAATCTGGGCTTCTTTGTACTCATCCTTCTTGGGAAGGCTTTTCAGATATTCAAATGGATTTGGGTGCTGTGATCTCAGCTCCAGTTGCATTAGGAGGCATCCCAAGTCCAGTATTGCTGTGCTTCTTGCAGACTTCTAGAGGTGTGACCTTGGTGGACTTAGATAAGATCCAGAAGAATTCTCTGGATTACCAGGCACAGACTCTTGTTCTCTTCCCTTACTTTCTCCCAAACAAATAGAGTCTCTCTCTCTCTCTTTGTGCTGAACCACCTAGAGCTGGAGGAGAGGTGACAAAAGCTCCCCTGTGGTCACCACCGCTGGGACTGTTCTGGGTCAGACCCAAAACCAGCATAGCACTGAGTCTCACCCAAGGCCTGCAGTAACCACTGCCTGGCTACCACTTATGTTCAATCGAGGCCCCAGGGCTCTATAATCAACAGATGGTGATTCCAGCCAGGCTTATGTACTGCACTTCAGGCCAGCAAGTTCCTCAGGGCCCCGGGTAAGTCCAGAGATGCCATCTAGAAGCCAGGGACTGGAGTAAAAATCTTAGAAATCTACCTGGTTCTCTATTAGCTTCTGCTAAGCTGGCGCTCAAACCACAAGACAAAGGTCTTCCCACTCTTCCCTCCCCTTTCCACAGGGAAAGGAGCCTCTTGCCACAGGCCACCACTAACAAAGAGCCACTGCAAGTACTGCCCAGCTACTGTTGATGTTCACTTAAGGCCCAAGGCCTCATCAGTTGACTTGTGGTGAATGCTGCCAGATTTGGGACTAACCCTTCAAGACATTGGGCTCCCCTCTAGCCCAAGGCAGGTCCAGAAATTACATCCAAGGCCCAAAACCTGTAATCGGGGACCAAAAATCCTGCTTTGTGCTCTAGCCCACTGTGGTCAACCTGACACCTAAGGTGTGAGATAAAGTCCCCTTTACTTTCCCTCTGTTTTCTCAACAGAAGTCGTCTCTCACCATAGACACCACAGCTGGGAATGTGTTGGGTCACACCTGAAGCCAGCATGTCTTAGAGTCTCACCCAAAGCCTACAGTGTACTACCTGGCCATCACTGCTAATTTTTCAGGGTCCCAGGGCTCTTTTGTCAGCAGATGATGAATTCTGCCAGGACTAGGTCCTTCCATTCAACGCATTCATTTCTTTCTGGCCGAGTGTGTGTCTAGAAATGTCTGGGAGGTAGGGCCTGAACTGCGGGCCTCACGACTCTGACTGGTACCCTATCATCCAGTGGCTGAGTTGGTATCTAAGATGCAAGACTAAGTCCTCTTTTCTCTTCCTTCTCCTCTTCTCAAGCAGACACGGTGAGTCACTTTCATTGCTGTGAGCTGTGCTGCCTGAGGTTGGTGGAGGTGGGGGAGTGGCACAAGCACTCCCTTGACTGCCCCGCTGGTGTTTCACTAGGTCATGTGTCCTCTAAGTCCACTGGCTGCAAGCCCAGCACAGCACTAGGACTTGCCTAATATTTGAAGTCCTTGTGGCCTAGACTAGACTGTCTTTCAAATTTATTTAGGACCCCAGAGTACTTCAGCATAGAGTGGTGAGGCTTGTAGACCCTCAAGTTCTGAGTGCTGGAATGGGTGATTCCCTCTGGCTAAGACTGGCTTAAATGCACCCGCAGTGGGCATTGGCTGAGTTCAGTCCAGTTTTTCTTTCCCCTGTGGCAGGGTAGCTCTTAGCTCCAATGCAAAGTCCTGTAGTTACTGTGCTCTCTTTCCACCAAGCACACAGATTCTCTCTCTGCACCGTGCAGCCACTGTCAGGGGATAGGGAGGGGTAGTGTCAGTGATTCAAAGCTGTCTTTCCTATACTCTTCAGTGCCTATTTCAGTAATATGAAGTTAAAACCAGGTACTGTGATCACCTCACCTGGATCACCTGGATTTTTGCTTCCTAGAAAGGTGTATTTTTGTGTAGATAGTTACAGTTGATGTTCCTATGGGGAGGACAATTAGTGGAAGCTTCTATTTGGCCATCTTGCTCTACCTCCTCTTTGCCATACTATTAATTTAAGAGTCAGCACTCTGAAATATTAGAGCTCATGAAAACCTATTAAAAATAATGGTGAAGCTTTTATATTTTAGTATGTTTTGTTAGAATTTATAAGAACTACTTATCTGTTGAAAGTTGATTTCATGTCACTTGTAAATTTAAAAACAACAATTACAAAAAAGCTAAAAAACCAAAAATCTATGACCTTATTTAACCTAATTCCCTTGCTTTTCAAGAACTGTAAAAATTTCTACATATATATATATATACACACACCTATCCTTGGGGGTATAGATTTTGCAATGCTTTTAGGGCATGATATAGTGTCTCCAGAAAACAACAGAAACTTCCTAGCCCCCATCAATCTCTGCAGTCTCATCTTCTCCCACGCAGACAGTTCTGGATCACCTGTTAAGCCCACTAAGCATACATTTGAAACACCAGCAATGCAAGCCCCATCCTACCCCAGCCCACCTCGAAAATGAGAAAGTTCAATGGAATGAATCTATCCATGACTTTATAATTGGACAAGTCTAGAAAAGCTATTTTCATTTCCATTTTCAGGTTGGTATTGTGTTGTTTTGAAAAATAAGATTTTTCTACTCTTAATGTCTTTTATTTCTTTTCCTTTTTGAAGAAATTGCTAGCTAGGTAAAAGTAAAATGTCATTTATAATTACACATGGTGGGGCTCATACTTGGGGCTTCTAATGGTCATAGATAACTGCAATCATTCAGAATTATTTATAATCCCTTCGATGTAATGTTCTTGCAAGCCTACAACTTCTTTTTACATGCAGCATAAATGTTCCTCTTCAAATTATTCACCTAGAAAACTCCAACTCATTCAAAATTTAGGAATTCCTCATTTAATTCCATAACCCCATTTACTCTTGTGTTAGATAGTGTGTCAGTTATCAATTTGATGCTTCTCAACTTGAATTGTGCTCTTCATCACCCTGTGGTTTTTGTATCTGGACCCTGTAAATATTTTTTGCCACCTGGCATGATGTTCGTCTTTGTCAGTGGAGGACACTGGAGGGAGATTGCAGGAGGAAGGGGCTTCTTTTGATGCTTCCCTGTGCTTGCCTTTCTTCTTGCTCCTGTTGCACTTAGACCTTGAGCAGGATACTCAGCCGAGCTCATTCTGGAGCTTTTATATCAGCACCCAATGGGTGCATTTCTGGCACGTTTTGTCAGCACCTCCATGAACGTTTTCCTGTTTTCCAGCCTCAGCCAGCCACACATGCCTCAGTGAACTCCTCTGCCATCAGTGGCCGTATAGACTTACTTCTCCAATGAGGTGTGAATCTCAGCCTTGAATGGAGGGCTTTCTTCCACATTTGTTTCTGGCTTGGGTACTCTGCTTCAGCCTAGGGGTAGAAATTGCTGTCTATCTGCCACCGTGTCTGTGATTTCTGTATTCTTTAGAGTTCTCTTAATGCCTTATAGCTAGCTACCTGCCTGTTATTAGTTAAGAATTCTTTACCCTAACCTTTCTCTATTCAAAATATTGTGTAGTGTGTGTTCTCTGACTGGACCCTGATGATGCAGGTATCTTGTCTGTTGAATCCAGGAGCACCCTATCCTTGCCCCCAGAATAGCTCTAATTAAGCTTTATAAGGAAGTGCCTGTTTATGCCCCATCTCCCTGTCCACACTGGAAACTCCCTCCTGGATATCTCTCCTTTTCTCCTCTAGGTTACTCTGCACCCTTCCCCAGAGACTGGCCATTCTGGTGTTCACCACAGGTTCTCATGAACTTGGTGAGATTCCCAGTAGGAATCTTAAGAGTAAGTTAGAGTGAGAGAGGGATGTGATGCCAAGGCATTTGCATTTATTTCTCTGCTCATTCCCTGAAAGGAACCTCGGCTATCTGGGTTCTTCATTGTCTCTCCCAAAGCAGCATTCTCTACACAAACTTCTTCCAGGTTGTGGTAACCATTCCCTCACGTTTTCCCTTTGTATCTAGGATAGAAAATAGCTCCTTTGTGCACGAGCTTACTGTATTATCCCTTGGGTTACATCTATGATCCCTTTCAATTCATGTGCGTAAACACTTCATCTGTAAATACACCCTCCAATAACCTCATTTGAGTACTTTTTCCTTCTTCTTTTTTTGAGACAGGGTTTTACCCAGGCCAGAGTGCAGTGGTGCAATCTCAGCTAACTGCAACCTCCACCTCCTGGGTTCAAGCCATCCTCCCATTTCAGCCTCCCAAGTAGCTGGGACCACAGGTGCGCCCCACAATGCTCAGTTTTTGTAGTTTTTATACAGATGCAGTTTTGCCATGTTGGCCAGGGAGTCTCAAACCCCTGAGCACAAATGATCCACCCACCTTGGCCTCCCAAAGTGCTGGGATTACAGATGTGAGCCACCATGCTTGGCCACTTTTTCCTTCTTATTGTGATTCTAATCCAGACTCTTTGTCTCTGATCACTCATTCAATAACAATTTTGCCTGTCTATTATATTCCAGAAACTGTTAAGCACGCACAATTTTAGGTTCCTAAAAGAGAGAGATTTAGAGAGAAAAATTCCTGTATGATCGGAATTGACATTTGACATTTTAGACCCAGGTTCTAGGCAGAACAGGTGCTATTCTGAAGGGATAAATATATTCATCTTTGCATTAAACTTTCTTATTCAATGATATCTTAAAAGTGCTTGCCAGGTGAGTGGGCAAAAGCCTACTGGTAACATACAGAATATATTACTGAAGGGAGTAGGAAGAGGGTGAGCAATAAGTCATACAAGAGAAGATTCCTAAATCTGGTGCCTGCGGGCCTCATAGAAGGGTGCAGCAGCAACAAGAGCTATATTTATTTCATTGTAAGTCTAGTTTTTTATTAAATAAATTGAAAGACACCCACAATATTTTCCCTGAAAACTTGAGATCTTAAAAATAGACACAGAAATTTGGGTTTTTCAGCTTTTCCATCAGATCAAATTACTGCATACAGTATAACTTCCACCTTCTGTCTAAGAACTGCACAAATATCCTAGCTGGTTTTTAGAAAAAAAGGATATTTTATGGAAAATAGTCACATTTCTTAGAAGGCAGATGGGTTAAGCAAAATGTCTTATCAGTAATATGTGTCAGTTAGTGTTCTGAGCCCTGGTACCATGCAAAGCCATCTTTTTACATCTGTCTGAAATTTTCATCAAATAATACTCATGCCAAGAGACCAGAAGAGTCTGTGTCCTGTCTCTGACTCATCCTTTAGAAAAATAATTCAGATTTATCACAAGCAAGCAGAGATTCTACACTTAGACCATCTCTGAGAAATATCAACAGAGGATCATGACAACATTGCCATCTGCAGTGAAGCATGATGGATATCAATACCAAGGTAATTTAATTATATTTTGCGGCTAACACAGATTTTTACCTGCTCTTTCTTTAACCGTTTAAATTAGAATACATTTCACATATTTATAAGAGCCAGTAGTAATAACAGTGGTTCTTAGGCTCCAACATGTGAAAGATAAAATATGAATACGTTCATTTAGTGTGTATTCTGGGACATTCAAGACCACTCTCACTTCTAATACCAACTTCAAGTTAGGGTTCCCAAGATCACCTTCAGTTTTAATAATTCTCTAGAAGGATTCACAAAACTCACAGAAAACAGTTAATCTTTGTTGCAGCTTATTACAGTGAAAAGATACAGCTTAAAATCAGCCAAGGGCAGAGGTGCATAGGGCAGAGTCCAAGAAACATCCACATACACACTTCCCAGTGGAGTCATGGACAGTGCTAACTTTTCAGGTAATGTTTGTGACAGTACACATGGAGTGTTGCCAACCAAGGAAGCTGACCTGAGTCTTAGTGTCCAGAGTTTTATTGGGGGTCATCACATAGACATGGTTGGCTATCCATGTGGCTAACCCAAGTCTCCAGCCCCTCCTGAGGTCAGCTGGTACCATGGGCCCCAAATCCCTCCAGACAAATCACACTGTTAAACTATCTGGCCGGGCCCAAGGCCCCTAATAAACAAAAACACTGTTATCAGGCATGATATTCTAAGGGCTTAGAGATTACCTCAACAGCTGAGGGCAGAGGCCAGACCTGTCTTTGGGCAAGGTTAAGTAAATACTTCACTACCCACTTGGGGGATTAAAAAGAGCAGGATCATAGTCAGATTTGATTTAATGTTATTTCTAAATAAAATCACATTCCATTTTCTTATTATTAATATGATTTCCTTTTAATTTCCAGCTTTATTCTTGGTAGAGTAGCATTTACATCCACATCTACTTTCTAAAAACATCTGGAAGCAAGACAGAGAGATAATGAAAGAAAAAAGTTCTGGGATATTTCTAGACCTTAAGGCCCATCTCTGTTAGTAATAAATGAAAGAGTAGATTTTACATGTTCTTGAGGAATATCAGAATTGACATTTGGAGAAAGGAGGAAGGAATATAGAGAAACTAATAGCAACCTACTTTCTATAGTTTTCTATGATTAACCTCTAAGTTTGCACTGAGAGCATTTAATTCAATAAAGACTGAAAGGGGTCAGATAATAGCCTAACAGTCTAACAAAATTATTTTTTGTTGTTGTTTGTTTTTTTAAGACAGGATCTCACTTTGTCACCCAGGCTGGAGTGCAGTGGTGTGATCTTGGCTCAATGCAGCCTTGAACTCTCAGGGAAGTGATCCTCCTGCCTCAACCCCCCAAGGAGCTGGGACTACAGGCATGTGCTATCACGCCTGGCTAATTTTTTGTATTTTGAGTAGAGATGAGGTTTCACCATGTTGGCCAGGCTGGTTTTGAATTCCTGGCCTCAAGTAATCCTCCTGCCTCCGCCTACCAAAGTGCTAGGTTTAGAGCCATGAGCCACCACACCTGGTCAAGAGGATTTTTTAAAATAAGAAAATAACCAAAGAATAGGAAATAGCATTAAATTCTTGAAACCACCGCAACAAAAACCTAGGAAAAGATTTAAGTCCATGTAACTGTTCAAAAATACCTGTTCCTTGTGCAACCAAAAGCTGTTAAAAATATATGGTAATGTTTCTTATTCTTATCTGTTGGAATAAAGTCAGATAAATATCAATATAAATTATATGCTGCTTGGTAACAAATCCACAAAAGTCACACAAAGAAAATAAAATGCTAATTACTAGTTCTACATAGTAGAATTTACATATTCACATTAGCTGAACTGCTTATGAGCTCTTTCCTAGTTGACCCCTCACTCTCCTATTCACACTCCCCTGTTTCGGTGCCAACAGTAATTGCTCTGTCTTCAATACCTCTTGATTTTTTTTTTTTTTTTTTTACACATTTCAGTATATCTCTGCTTGCTCCATTGTTTGTCTTGGGGAATGTCCTCTCTCCCTGCCTTTTTTATTTCTTTGACAAATCCAGGCATTTTCTTTTATATTGCCATTTCCTTAGAACATTGAGGTCCTTGAAGGTGCTCATTTATTTTTCCTTGATGACATATATTTAGCACTTAACCAGAGAAAATAGACTTCCTTTTCAACTTTCTTTTGAGAACCAGGCTCCAGTCTTTGTGCCTTTTTTATACCGTGGAGACCTGCTGTTCTTTTATTCTACTTAAGTGCATAAGCGTTACTGTATATGTTGAAAAACATGTTGCCTCACAAAGCAGCCAGAAGCTAGCTGCTAAAACCAGGATTTGTTCTGCTGATCCAGGATGACATTTTGTCTTGTTTTTTTTTGAGATGGAGTCTCACTCTATCTTTTTACTCTTCCGTGTGACTTCTGTATTTCAGGAGAGAGGAAGTATGCTTCCTAAGGGGATGATTTGATTCTTCTCAAACACCAGCTCAACCTCTCTCTAAGGCCACACACCGATGCTGAGCTGACAAGTGACTAGATCCGAATTTTCCCCTGAGTTTTAGGCGATGCAGAGTATTTTTCCTGTGAATGAACTCTGGACCCCTTCCCAGGATATTAGTCCTTCCAACTTTCACTCATTTTTGTCATGCTTTTCCTTTGGATTGCCTCAGTAACCCGATGGGTGACCTGCACCAGTGGGCAGGAGAAACATGAGCTTTCTTGGTGATTGTAAACATCCGAATGAAAAAAACTGTATCATAGAACACACTATAGAATTACCTGATGAATTAATCTTTCAGAATACACCTCATTCCCCATACTATTTATGCTGAACTACCACTAGCAACTTTTTATGATTTCAATTTTTTATTATCATTTTTCACCTGGGACCCCCAGGTTATTTCAATTCTGAGATTACTTCAATTATGTGTAAACACAGAACATAAGGTGGGTAGAACGGTTTGTTTGAACTCAGTATTTGGCTCCTGTCACAAACATTCATTTATCCAAAGCAATTAAAAATGATGAATAATAAATCACCAATTATGTCACAACTATGATCCCATTATATTCCAGAATTAAGTGCCTGAATTCGGTAAGCAGAAGTAAAGCCCATGAGAGTAGAAAAGAAGGCTACTCAGAAGGCTAGAAGCTCTCAAATGGGGATGAGCCCTTAATGTTCTACAAGGAGGTACCATTTTAGATGATGATTCTGATCCTTGCACATTTCTCTTCATAGGTCCATACAACAAACCGATTAAAGGCAAGGTCTCTGGAGCCAGGTTTGATTTTTCAGTTTCATAATTTACTCATAGTCTCAACTCCAAAGAGTGAGTGTGAGGATTAAGTGAGTTAATATAAGTAAAACACTTAGAACAATGTTTGAACATTATAATTACTCAATATATTTTATCTGTTATTTATTATTACTAATTATGTACAGCATCCCTAAATATTCCTGGGAACTTTTAAGAATTGAGGTATAATTTACACACAAGAAATGTGTATCTAAGTGTACCATTCAATCAGTTTTGATAAATGTGTATTAAGACACAGAATATTTCCATCACTCCTCTCTCCTCTATTCAGATAGCACCTCCCAAGAAGCAGCTAATGATGTAATTTTCATTGCAATAGATTAGTTTTCATCTCTTGTAGAATTTCATATAAATGGAAGTGTATGGTATGAACTTTTTTGTTTTTGACTTCTTTCCCTTGGCAGAAGATTTCTGAGATTTACCCATTCTGTTTTAGCAGAGTTTGCTCCTTTTTTGAGTGAACAGTATTTCATGTGTGAATATACAAAGTTATAGACACGTTAGTTGTTTCCAGTTTGGGGCTATGATAAATAAAGCATTCATTTACAAAAATTTTATAGACATGTTTTCTGTTGTCTTGTATAATTACCTAAGTGGGAAAATGTTGAGTCATAGGGTAGGTGCATGTCTAACTTTTAAAGTAACTGACAAATGGTTTTATAAACTGGTTGTGCCATTTTATATGTATAAAAATTCCAGTAAATTCAAATTTTCTTGACATTTGTGATTGTCAGTCTTTTAAATTTTAGCCAGTTTGGTGTTTATATAATGGTTTATCATTATGGTGTTAATTTCAATTCCCCTAATGACTAATGATATTTAGCTCCTGTGTTTATTGGCCATTTATTATATTTTTTGTATAGTGTATGTTCTAGTCTTTTGCCCATTTTTTTAGACTGAATTTTCATCTTTTTTATCATGGTGTTGCAGGAGTTCTTCACACATGTTAATAAGTCCTTTGTCATATATATATATGTGTTGCCCATAATTTCTCAAAATCTGTGACTTGTCTATTTATTTGACGGCGTATTTCAAAGAGCCAAAGTTTTAAATTCTGATGAAGTCTTATTTATCAGTTTTTTCCCTTATGATTCAACTATGGGTTTTCTAAGAAATATTTGCCTGACACAAATTTGCAATGATATATTTTTCTAAGTGTTTATTCATTAGCTATATTTTTTAGGTTTTTACCTTTAGGAATATTATTCAATTTGAATTGATTCTTTTTGTGTATGATGTGAGGTAGGGGCAAAGTTTGTTTGTCTGTTTGTTTTTAATCCAGTATTCCAGCATATTTGTTGAAGAGATTTTCCTTTCCCCATTGTGGTGCTTTGGTGCTCTTGTTGAAAATCACTTGACTATATAAGTTGGGCCTCTTTGTAGACTCCTCATCCTATTTAATTGATCTATTTGTCCTTTTGCCAATATTATACTGTTTTAGATATAGTAGCTTTACGATAAATGCTGAAGCTGGGTAGCATAAATCCTTCCATTTTTTTTTTCTTTTTGAAGATTGCCTTCATTATTCTTGGTCTTTTGTTTTTCCAGATAGTTTAAAATACATGTTTATGTTAGAAAATATTTTGATTTACAAAAAAATTGCAAAGAGAGTAAAAAGATTTCCCATGTACTCCGCACTTGTTTTTTTCTATTGCTAATATATTACATTAATGTGGTACATCTGTCACAACTAATAAATCAATATTGACACATTATTATTAAAGTTCATACTTTATTCAGATTTCCCTTTTCTTCCCTATGTGATTTTTCTCTTTCGAATACCATTCAGGATACCACATTGCATTGAGTTGTCATGTCTTCTTATGCTTCTCCAGACTGTGATAATTCAGTAGTCTTTCCTTATTTTTGATGACCTTGACTGTTTTGAGGAGTACAGGTCAGCTATTATGTGCATTGTCCCTCAATTGGGAGTTGTCTGATATTTTTCTCATTAGTAGACTGGATTTATGGTTTTGGGGGGAGAAAGATCACAGAGGTAAAGTGCCATTTTTATTGTATTATATGAAGGATATATGCAATCAATATACTTATTACTGTTGATTATCATCTTAATCATCTGGCTAGGGTAGTATTAGTTTCTCCACAATAAATAATCAAGTTACTCTTCCCTTTCCCTTACTCTGTACTGAAGAAAATCTCTATACACAGCCCATTCTTAAATGGTAGAAAGGTGGTGGATACTTCCTAAAAAGGGAGAATCTATGTAAACTATTTAGAATTTTTCTGCACTGGAGATATTCTGTTATTTCCTGCTTATTTACTTATGTATGTATGTATACACTTGTGTATATGTTCAGTCAACTACACAAATTGGTTGAAATTCTTCTGTTTGGGATATTTGTCTTTCTCCATTTATTTATTCAAACTTTTATTTACATCAGTATGGAGCCAACCATAATGATTTTATATTTCATGTTATAATTCAATGGCATACTATTAATTGCTCAGATTTTTTAAGCATTGGCTATTAAGAGGCCTTTCATATTGGTCCTGTATCCCTTTGGAATATTCCTAAAATTGTTTTTGAGCATTTTCTTTCTTTTTGGTAATAGAAGATGCTCCAGGTTGATATTGTATATTCCCTGCATCAGTCCTAAAATTAGTCATTTCTCTGAGAAGTTCTGGTTCCTTTTATTGGAGAATGGCACTGAAAACTGCGATCTGGGCACCAATGTGCTCATTGATTTAGAGTGTTATTGTTTCTAGGCCCTTTCAGCTCATGGTACAAGCAAATATTTGTGTGTACACTTATCTCTCTGTGTGTGTGTGTGTATGTCTTCAACCTTTTTGTGCTGCTATGATAACAGTGATTAGGTAATTTATAATGAACAAAATTGTATTAGCTCACAGCTCTGGAGGTTGGGAAGTCCAACATTAAGTTGACAGCATCTGGCAAAGACCTTTTTGCCACATCATAATGGGCAGAAGCCATCACATGATAGAAGGGTGAAGAGAGGGCAAGAGAGAGCAAGAGGGGATGAGCTCACTACTGTGATAAAGAACCCATTCCTATAATAACAGCGTTAGTCCATTCATGAGGGCAGAGCTCTTATGACCTAAACACCTCTTAAAGGCCCCATATCTTTGTACCATTAGAACGGCAGCTAAGTTTCAACATGAGTTTTAAAGGGGACATATATTTAAACTATAGCATTATAAATATTCAATACACATGCTATTCAAACAAGAGTGTGTAAAAAAGAAAAAAAATTGGCAGTTCAACTGTATAGAATTTTGGGAATACAGTAGATTTTCAAAAGTAGTCAATGACATTGACCCGCTCCCATTTTATAGGCAAAAAAATGGAGATCAAGAAATGTAAAATAACTTGCCCAAAGTCACATGGCAAGTCATGATCAAGGTGGAACTGAGTGGAACCCAGGTTTCCTGACCTCTTGGCACAACTCCTTTCTCCACCCAGTGTTTCCTCTCTTTCTTTGCCTCTAGCACAACTTGGGACTATATTCTCTATGTCCTGGCTTTCAACAAAAGAGCAAAACAAATCCATGGCTTGACAATGTTCAGATTTATAAAAAGAGAAATGAGGAACATTGGTATATGTTTGAATTTCAAGACATTCCATTATTTTAGCCATCAAGCTTGATCACACCTGTATCTTTTGCTTAAATAAAGCCTCAGTTTCCCAGTGTGTTTGCCTGTGATCTAGAGCTATAAATCACACAATTTATGAAATATCATTGGACAGAAACAATTTTCATTGTGGAAAGTACCTAATATCTCATTAACTTTACTGAAACCCAAAATTACTGTTGTCAAGTTAAATAAACAACTTTTTTCAACCAAAATGTTTTCTCCATTGTAATTGCCATGTAGCTCATAATTCCTTTTGTAATCAGTCATGAAGAAAAATTTCTTATGAAAGTAAAATGCAAAGTATAAAAATAAAACTCTGTGATACTGACATAATTGTCAGAAACAAAACAATTTACCAATCAATAATTGAAATATATTAGGTGTTCATTGGGTAAAAAGTATACATGTAGCTCTTAATATAAGATATACAAATTAATTCTTTCCTTAATCTGAGTAAGACAGGAGTTATGTGTGTGTATGTGGTGTATGTATTGTGTGTGTGTCGTTGATATAATAATTGCTTCTATTCCTTAAAAATCCATACTTATATTCTCTTTAAACACTTCGCCAGTGCATTTGGAGATTAGATCTTTAAGAAAGAATCTCTAATGTCAGTCCCCTCATCGAAATTGCTTCTTAGCATGATTTCAAAATTGATATAAACTTATATTTAAATAATGATAGGTCAGGCGTGGTGACTGACCACCAGCACTTTGGGAGGCCAAGGTGGGAGAACCTCTCAAGGCTAGGAGTTCAAGACCAGCCTGGGCAACATAGTGAAACCCATCTCTACAAAAAATAAAAAACTCAGCAGGTTATGTTTGTGTATTCCTATAGTGCCAGCTACATTGGAATCTGAGGTGGGAGGATAGCATGAGCCCAGATGATTGAGGGTACAGTGAGCTATGATTGCACCACTGCATACAAGCCTGGGTAACAAAGGAAGACTCTGTCTCAAATAATAATAATAATAATGAATGTTCAAAAATAATGTCCATGGTTTGTGTAGATGCAAAAAAATCCTAAAAATTTGTAAGGTCTTATCACAAGACACATATCTTCCTAACTGATTACAAAGTTCTTCTATCTTAAGATCAGAAATTATAGTGATGTTCATTTTTTGGTTTTCAACACAACTGCTTATTTATTAATAATAGATGCTTATCAGTAGAAACTACATACATTAAAAGGAATATTTTGAAAGAGGTCAAATTTTAGTTTCAGAAAAATAAGAATGTTCATTAGAAAAAAATGTCTTCAAGGCACGAACAATGGGTAAGGAGGGTGATATTTGTCACTGAAATGATTGAAACCTTTGGTGAAGAATGAAGTGTTAATAGAGGAATTATATTGCCATCTAGATTATTTAAAAGGAATGAAATAACATAAACAAGAAAAGGCAAGACTACACCACTTAAGAAAATAATACAACAAAGCGAAAGGAAACATTGTAGAAAGTGGTTATAAACAAGAAATTTTTTAGCATAGGCTTTGCCATAAAATAAATCTTGGGGAAGAAACCCAAGATCCACCATTTACTAGCTATGACCTTAAACCAATTCCTCAATTGCTGGAAGTCTCAGATTTTTCATCTGTAAAGGGAGTTCATAATAGTTAGTACTGAATGCTTTACTATGTGCTAGGCACCATTGCAATAATTTTTTTTATGTTTTAATTTTTTTTTTTTTTAATTTTCTTTGAGACCACAGTCTCGCTCTGTCACCCAGGCTAGAGTGCAGTGGTGCCATCTCGGCTCACTGCAACCTCCGCCTCCCGGGTTCAAGCGATTCTCTGCATCAGCCTCCCGAGTAGCTGGGATTACAGCCACACGCCACCACGCCTGGCTAATTTTTTTGTATTTTTAGTAGAGATGGGGTTTCACCGTGTTAGCCAGGATGGTCTTGACCTCCTGACCTTGTGATCCACCCGCCTTGGCCTCCCAAAGTGCTGGGATTACAGGCATGAGACACCACGCCCAGCCCATTCTAATCGTCTTTATGTGTTATCTTCCTTGCTGTGTTCAACAAGTCAAGAATTTGGTTCTATTATTGCTGCCATTTTACACATAAGTATAGGCACAGAGATGTGAGGCACAAACATTTGCAGAAGATCATGCAGCTGCAGGTAGGGGAGCAAGATCAGAACTCAAACACTGGTTTGAATTCGTGATCTTCACCAGCATGTGACCTGACTACATCAGAGGCTTTTGTGAGAATTAAAATTTCAAACTATATATAAAATACGAAGAACAGGTCCTGACCTTAGTGAGCAGCTATCAAAGAATAAAACAAAGAAAACTGAAATTAATGGAGACCCAATCCAAGTTTATTAACTTGTTGGGGAAAGGAAAACACACCAGTGAAGCCATTTATTGACTAGTTGCGCCGAGGGACAAAATCCTGGTTAAGTGCTAGAAAACTGAAGAGGGGGTGTGTGTGTGTGTGTGTGTGTGTGTGTGAGCTCATGGTGTTATTTTAAATAAAGATTGAACACAAGTGGCCTGAAAAGGAGGAGACAAGTTCATAAGTTTGAATATGATTGGATAAAACAGGTCTCCATGTTCATCAATCAGGAGAATTTTTGGATGGAATTAGTAATGGCATGGCATCTTAAGTCACTCAAAATTCATGGTTTTCTTTTCTTTTTTTTTTTTTCCCCCAGCTTCAGTTTGTTAGAACCAGTTGGGATGCAACAGGATTTTCAGTTTTGCTGTCTTCCGTGCATGAATGGTTGTGAGTTGAAAATTTCCTTTTATCCATGATGATGATCACAATAGTGATCACAATGCTAATTATGACCATGAATTTGCCGCTGGATTGTAAAGTGATTTTGAAATTATACTTGTGCAATCTCATTTTCACTCTGTTGGACATAGGCTTCCAAATTGTTAGTGATTTATTTTCAAGCATGTGTATTTTGTGGATTTGGTCCTCATGCATTCTACAAAGAATAGTACCAGTCAGTGTTCACAATATATGTCTTATTTTCAAATTTCTTTTCAAAATTCAAACTTATATTCAAAATTATTGTCAGAGTTGCAGACTTCACTAAGTTGCTTGAGATCACAGGGTTTGCTGTCTGGTGTAGAATGATGTTCTCAAGAAAGACATATTAATATATCAACCTTATAATATAAAGGCGATTCTTCTATTATAACTCCACAACCACTCTAAGAGCCTCATTTTTGAAAAAGAAGAGAAAACCAAAAATAAAGACAGGAAGGAAAAATGAAAAGAAGAGAAAGAAAGAAAAGGAAGGAAGAAAGAGAAAAAAGAAAAAGAAACCTAAACATGGGCATTAGTAGCATTAAGTACAAAGCAAAGAAACTACAAAGTAAATTCCCTTACTTTGGCATAAGAGCCCTAGTTGTACTCTGCAGAGGAAATGAAAGAAGTTTGAGAGACTGCCATAGGAGCCAGAAGTTGAGAATTCAATTCTGACCACATGAGAATTCCATACGGTGACTGCTAAGTGGATGGAAGAACTCAAGACCTGAGATGTTATCTGAAGAATCATTTATGACAGTAACTGACTTGCATGCCAGGGGGAAGTATCTACCTGTTGATAGTTTTCTGTTTCAACATATGCCCCAGTACCTCCAACTGAAAAGCAGATTAGCCACCACCAGAAGTTCTAAAACTTTTTGCTCAGTTTCCTTTGTACTCCTAAAAATTATTGAGAACCCCCAAAGCGTGTCATATCTAGCAATGTTTACCATACTAGAAATTTAATGAGAAATTTAAAAATATTTAACTAATTAAAAAAAATAATACAACCATTACATATTAACACAAATATCTGTATTTTAAAAGTTATGGTTTCCAAGACCAAACCAAAAATTTAGAGAGCAATGAGGATTGTTCTGCAAATTTCTTTAATGTCTGGCTTAATTGATGACAACTAGATTCCCATATCTGTTTTGCATTCATTCTATTGTAATTTGTTGTCTTGGTTGAGATACATGAAGAAAACCCAGCCTCACACAGATGTGTAGTTGGAAAATGGAGGGGTATTTTCTTGCTCTTTTAGATAATTGTGTATATTTTTCTTTGATGTTACACCAAAAATGGATAGATGGTCATTGCTTGAAGATTAGTTGCAATTTGGACTCTAAAACCTTATCAAATAAGCTTTTGGTGTCTGGTTACATTAAAACACTGTATCCTTTTCTAAAGCATGATTTTGTTACATCATGCATTAATTATCTCTAAGTTATTGATTCACTGAGTTTATTGAGATCTTCCAAATCATGAGCCATTTCCCTATATGATATCAAAAAATTGTATTCATTACTATCTAACCTATGTTGTCAGAAAGGACTGTAAGTCCTAGGAAGTTCATAGTTTGGGTGCAGAGTTTTCAAAATTCTCATTTTCAGCTGTGTATCAGTCAGGGTTCTCCAGAGATACAGAATCAGTAGAATGCATGGAAGGGGGTTTGTTAGGGGGAATTTGCTCACAGGATCACAGAAGCAAAGTCCCTTCATAGGCCATCTGCAAGGCTAGAGAAGCACAGAAGCTGGTAGCGTGACTCAAGCTGGTAGTATGGTTCAGTCCAAATCCAGGAGCCTCAGCACCAGGAAAGTTAACAGTGCAGCCCCTACTCAGGCCCTAGAGCCCCCAGGAAGCTGCTTAAGTAAGTCCCACAGTTCAAAAGCCAAAGAACCTGAAGTCTTATGTCCAAAGGCAGAAGGAGAAAAAGTGTCCTCCTCAGGAAGGGAGGGAGAGAGTAGAGAGAGCATGAGGATCCCACTTTTTCTGCCTGCTTTTTCTGCTCCTAGCCCTTTGGAAGCGCCAGTCAGCACTGACGACAGGTCTTCCTCTCTCAGTCCACCGACTCACATGCCAATTTCCTCTGGATACACGCTCTCAAACGCCTAATCATGATGCTTCATCTAGGCATCCCTCAATCCAGTCAAATTGACACCTATATTAACCATCACAACTCAAAAGCACCATTTTTACCTCTGACAGCAAATACCATTAGTTGTTTTCCATAAAGTGCTGGCTAACTTCATTCATTTTCAAGAAAAGTCTCCCAAATCCCCATATAAATCTGGGCAACTAAATAAATGGTATTCAGAGGAAACTACTTTTTTCTTATGTTTGGTGACATATGTAAGCAACATTTTACCTGATTATAAGTTAAGCCAGATTTGTTTCAGCCTGGTATCAATGTCCCCATAAAAATTCACATGAGGTTCTTGTTACAAACAGCTCTCAAAGTTGAACAACAACGAAATCCTCACACAACCTTCTCCCCAACTTGTAAAATGTGGATCCACTGTTATTATTTACCATTATTACCGTATTACCATTATTTACCATTATCCACCAGTAATGGTGATGAAGATGGTAGCTACCATCCTGTTAAGGGTTTATTACATGTGCAGTCTCAGTCCTCGCATCTACTCTGTCGGGATGATATTATTATTGTCATCATCTTCATCCCAATTTTTGAGAGCAGGAAACAGGAGACTAAGAGAAGTTAAATAACTTGCAAAATATCAAATATGTGGTGGAACCAGAAGTCAAGGTTCTGCGCCTCTGACTGCAGAGTCAGAGCTCTTGCATCATAGACTATACTGCCTCTTAGGGGTTGGGGTAAGCTTACTTCACCCACGTCCTGCCAAAGGGACAAGCATAGTTCACACAGATAATTTTAATATTGAGTCCATTTATTGATATATATATATAATAGATTCCTTCTCAAAAGAAATAAAGCTGTCCTCTTCATTCACAAGCATTAATTTGGTAAATATCTGGTTGATTTCAGCAGTGCTGTGTGTGCTGTCTGGCCAGACTCCCTCTTTAAATTAGCCCAGGGGTTGGCGATTTAAACAGAGGTGACTTTCAAAAGTTTGTCATTTATCTTAATGTGTTAGAAAAAATGTTCCACCTAGAAGTACACCAAGAATCATGTAGTAAATGGCTCTTTTAATGGACACAAAAATGACCCCAAGAAGTTCCTTACCCCTGGGAGTTTAACAGGGAGACCAGGCACACATACAATTGGGATAAGAGCCTTCTCACTGAGCTTAGCCCCTGCCAGATACTCTGGACTCCAATCTCCCATGACATTACAAGTGAGAAAAGTGGGGTTCAGAAGTCAAAAAGACTGGGTTTCAATCTTGACGTTCTCACTTACTTTTAACTTGGTGAATGAGGGCAATGTTATTGAATATCTCAGATGTTCAGTTTCCTTCAGGTAAAATGGCAATTATATATTTACCCCAAAGTAGAGTTGCCAGATGAAAATGTAGGGGATCCAATTAAGTTTGAATTTTGTATAAGCATTAAATATTTTTAAAAATATAAGTATGTCCCAAATACTGCATGGGGCATATTTACACCAAAATTACTAAATGAGGCCACAATGTTAAAATAAATATTTTGTTATCTAAAATTAAAATGTAATTGAGTATCCTGTGTTTTGTCTCCACCTCAAGGGCTATTATGATGTTGAGATAACAACTATCAAGCCTAACCCACTTCTTGGTACATAATAGACAGACAACAGATGTTAGTCTCCTTCCTCCTGTCGAAGAAACTTTGCCATCAATGATTCCTTCCTGGGCCAGCTTCTTCATCTCTTCTCTCTAGAGTTATCTCTTCTGTGACTACAAATATTCAAGTCTCTCATATCTGTTAAATTTAACACACACAAAAATAAAAAATCCAACATGTCTGCCATTTAGCCTTCTTTTTCTCCCAATGCTTTCATTCCCAAATTTATTAAAGTCTTTCTCACTGAGCTCCAATACCTCTTTGCCTTCCGCTCTGTCATTGTTCACTTCACAAATGATTGAGGAGCACCTGCCATTTGCCACACACAGTGACTGGAACTGGGGACACACTGTGAGTGAAAACTGACACTATCCTGCCTTCCTGGTGTTCACCATCTTCTTGAAATGTGACTTCTGACTCATTGTTCTACTGATATCTTTCCTTCAAAAGTCACCACGGCTCACCTAACTCCTCATTTTTCTCTTTACTGCCTTCTACAGAAACACATAAATCCCCTTTCTCTCTCCCTTGGGACACCATGTCTTTTTGAGTCTTTTTCCTTCCCTAACCACCTACCCCAAGCCAATTCCTCTTGAATCTTTCTCTCTCAACAAAGAGCTTGTTCAAGCTAAAAACCCAAAGACTCTTGATTCCCTCTCTCCTCTTTCATCTCATCTACCAGCAGGTCCTGTTGACTCTACATCTAAAATATACGCCCAAACTGCCCGTGTTCCTTCATTGCCGTGGTTACTGCTTTGCCTTAAGAGCCTTCCACCTCCCACAGAACACTTACAGCCTCCTAACAGGGCTCTTTTCATCACACAGCCACAAGCTTGAACTTTTAAAAAAGCAAACCTGATCATCTCGCTCCCACACCACAATAAAACAAAACAAATAAACAAACCAGAAGACTCCAATGTCTTTCCATCGCACTCAGAATAAGATCCATACTGGCTTCCCAGTCAACACCGCCCTTCATTATCTGTATCCCGCCTGCTCTCTGCCCTCACCCCGTCTCTCTCCACTTGTTCATCACCTTCAAACCTGGAACCCTCTGCCAGATCCTCGCAGCGAGGGCTCCCACCATCAATCGGGTCTCAGCTCAGACATCCCTGGCACAGGGAGGCTGTCCCCCACTCTCTTTACAACACTCATATCATTCACTCAGTCATTGATGGTTCATCATCTGTCTTCCTCATTGGAAGGGAAGCCATCCAGGAGCAAAGACCTTGTCTTGTATATTCACCGGGAGATTCCAGGTGACTGGAACAGTGGCTGGAAAATGGTAGATGTTCAACAGATATTTGCTGATGAATGAATGAATCAGTGAATGAATGAAAGAAGCAGATGAAGAGCAGGAGGAAATGATTAGGAACAAAGCCCCTGTGTTGGTGAATCTATGTTAACCTTCATAACTGAGTCAAAGAAGACAAAAACTAAATTATAAAGGCATTGGAAAATCTCTTGCTTTAAAAGCATTTTCTTGCCTCTTTCTAAACATTTCAGAGAGAAAGTGTCCCCTGAGCTCCCTCCCATACCTGTTCTGTAATAAGTTTATATCAAACATAAAGATTAAGGAGGAAGAGGGTGGGGAGAAGGCTCTCCTCCTCAGCAAACCTAGGGTGCCTCTTCTCTGTGCACAGGACTCTTCCCCCAGGGAAGGGGTAACATGTTTGTTCTTCTTAAGGCTTCTCAGACCCACAGCTCATCATCTTTCTTCCAAATGATGGCATCCAGCAGGGTTTCCGCTTGGTTCCTAACTACTCTTTTCCTGTCTATTCTGACATAAGGCAGAAATAGAGGGAGGGAAGAAAAAAAGGAAGGAAAGAGGAAGAGAGGGAGAGAGAAGGAGGTCATAAGAAGCCGAACTTGCTTCTCCAGGCATCACAGACTGCACTAGGTGATGCTGGACAATGAGGAGTGGAAGATTTTCAAGTGTTTGTGCAGCAACTGCTACTTCTGATTTTCTTAGTGAGGGTGGCTGGCAGTGAGGAGGTCCAGGAGCTCCTAGGCTCCTATGGACTGTGCTGATGGAGGGCCTCACTGGCTCCCAATACACATGGAATTGAGCGAAAACCAAGTCAAGTAGAACATAAGGATTGCAAAAAAGAAGAGCCATACCCTACCCCACCATTGGTCCAAATCCCAGGAAGCCACCATTCTCATCTTTTAGCTCTTTATTTTTTCCTTCAGATATTTACCTCCAGGTTTCTAGATAATATGATTATATTAAAATTTCCTGATTTTTCAATTATAGACACTATTAACTTCCTACTAAAAAGCATAAGACTTAATCTCTTTTAAGTGAGTATTATCCCCATCACCATACAACTACTGTGCCCTAATGCACACACATAAATGCACACACAGCCACTCTTTCCATACTTTGAGTTCTCTTACAATTTTTGATTAAATCAGTACTTAGTGTTCAATTTTTATGACCTGGTAACTATGGGTTACAGGTGAGCCACACACTGAACTGAATCAACTTTATCCACATCAGACTAGCAAAAGTTAAACAATCTGATGCTATTGAATTTTGGTGAGGATGTAGAATAGTGGGGGCCTAATTGCTGGCGTGACTATGAATTGCCACACCTGTTCTGAAGAGCAATTTCTCTGCACATGGTACCTCAGCAACTCCAATTATAGGTATGTACCTTAGAGAAGCTCTCATCTACATGCACATAGATACTATACACTCCTGTAGCATAGTTTGTAATAGCAAAAATGTGGAAATAACGCAGATGACTCATGGGAGAATGGATGAACAAATTCAAGACATGAAACCTTGTACAAGACTTAAGCTTAATGAACTTAAGTTACATATATCAACATAGGTAAATCTCAAAAACCTAAGTTGATTAGGAAAGAAAGCTACACAATTATAAATAGAATGATAATATTTATTCAAAGTTTGAAAATAAGTCAAATAATGCCATTTATTATTTATAGTATTATACTTTCAAAGTAATAATTATACAATGTACATAGGATAGGAATGATAAATACCAAATTTGGGATCAAGGTTACTTCTAAGGAGGGAGGAGAAATAGAAAGTAGTAAAATATTTCAAATGTGCCTATAATTTGTGTGTGTGTGTGTGTGTGTGTGTGTGTGTTTTGAGATGGAGTCTCACTCTGTTGCCCAGACTGGAGTGCAGTCATGCAATTTCGGCTCACTGCAACCTCCATCTCCTGAGTTCAAGTGATTCTCCTGCCTCAGCCACTTGAGTAGCTGGGATTACAGGCGTGCACCACCATGTCTGGCTCTTTTGTAATTTTTTTTTTTTTTTTTTTTTAAAGTAGAGATGCGGTTTCACCATGTTGGCCAGGCTGGTCTCAAACTCCTGACCTCAGGTGATCTGCCCGCCTCAGCCTCCGAAAGTGCTGAGATTACAGGTGTGAGCCACCACTCCCGGCCTATAATTTGTTTTAAGGAGATGAATATGGTACAGTGTCAAGGTTTGATAGAGCTGGGTGGTGGAAACAGGCATTCATTATAGTTTCTCTATGCTTTGTGTTACGGGTTATATATATTAAAAAAATTGTAAAGTAAAAAAAAGAAAAGCTTCCATTACAAATGTTGCCTCTTGAGAGGAGTCTGGTAAGGAAATCCTATTCCAATCTTACAGCCTGAATTTAACATAGGAGTAAAGTTATCTTCACTTGTGGAAGTGCATCTAGCATTTGTTTTGTTGTTATTTTTCTTTGGCCTGAATTATAAAACTAAAGGCTTCTAAAATTGTTCAGTGGCCAGATGCTTTGTCTAGAATCAGCAGATCAATTTGAGGGGAGTGGTGAACACTAGGATTTGTCATAAACTTGTGTGTGTGTGTGCACACGTGTGTGTATGTGTGTCTGTGTGCATTGCTCTGAGAAGAGGATCCATTGCTCCCATCCAATTTTCAAAGGTCTGCTGTGGAACAAACTACTCCAAAATCTAGTAGAATTAATCTACAAGGATTTAATTAGGCTCACAACACTGAGTCTGGAATTCAAACAGGGCACAGAGGGAATGACTTGTGTCTGCCCAGTGATGATTGGGACCTCAGCTTGTATGGCTCAAATAGCTGCATGTGCCTAGGGCCTTGGTTTTGGCTGTTGACTTGTGTCTTCAACTTTTCTCCTTGTTGAGTCTGTTAGGCTGGAATGACCAAGATGGTTTTTTCACTTGTTCTTGGAACCTGGACTATGATGGCTACAGCAGCTAAAGATGCCAGGTATCTATCCCAACATAGCCACTCCACATGGCTAGCTTGAGCTTCCTCACAGTATGGCAGTCTCAGGGTAGTTGGACTTCTTACATAGTGGTTGACTTCCCTCAGAATGAGTGTTCTAAGGGACCAGAGTTGCAGGTTCCTTAAGACATGTGTCTAGAAACTAATATAATGAAACTCCTGTCATGTTCTGTTGGTCAAAGCAGTCACAGAGGCTGCTTGGATTCAATGGATGGAAACACAGACCTCATCTCTCTATTAGGGGAATATCTAAGTGTTTGTGGCCGCAGGGTATCTTCTACAGGGCCCATGACCCTTCAGACATTAAGAACGTTTGATCTAACAAGTGTCAACCCTAAATAATGAGATTTAGAAAATATGATTAAGTATAGAGTTTATTTGAGGGCAAAGCTTGAGGACATTCACCTGGAAAACACAGACTCCAAAGGAATGTAGTCAGTGATCCAAAGTGGAGAAGTTAAGCTTCTTTTTTTTTTTTTTTTTTTTTTTTCCTGAGACAGAGTCTTACTCTGTCGCCCAGGCTGGAGAGCAGTGGTGCGATCTTGGCTCACTGCAACCTCTGCCTTCTGGGTTCAAGCAATCCTCCCCGCTCAGCCTCCCAAGTAGCTGGGATTACAGGCATGTGCCACCACGCCTGGCTAATTTTTGTATTTTTAGTAGAGATGATGTTTCACCATGTTGGCCAGGATGGTCTCGAAATCCTGACCTCAAGTGATTCACCTTCCTTGGCCTCCCAAAGTGCTGGGATTACAGGTGTGAGCCATCACGCCCAGCCGAAGTTAAGATTTTACATGACACAGACAGATAAGTTTAGCAGGGTTACATTTTCCATACAAGGTTAATACATACATTGCAGTGAATTGATGGGTTACAGCTTGCTATAGCCCAGGAAGATTACTTTAACATTTTATAAGGAGCTATAATGATCTCAAGGGGTCCTATCTCTGGCAACATCTTTCAGTCTTTTCTCATTATTACGTGAAAAAACAAAGCTTCAACTGCACACTACATGACTTGGACCACATAGCCACGTTCCTCTCAAGGCTCGAAATAGCTTTAAGTTCCAACACCTATATTTAATTTCACATAACACAGCTGGTTCGTGGTACAAAGGGGAGCCAGGCCTTGGCAGCAGATGTGCTAGGAGGTCTCCTGACACTTGTTCTTTGTTCCTCTGTGGTAGGTGGGGATGCACACAGGTTAATGATATAGTCTCTGGAGTCGTACAAACTCGGGTCTAAATTCCAACTTCATCCCTTATTACCTGTTTCACTTTGGGCTGGTTATTCTCTGGACCTCAGTTTCTTCTTATATAAAATGAAAATAGTAATGGCCCCTATCTCATAGGGTTGTTGTGAGGCTTGGCAGGTGCGTATTTAGTGTTTAAGAAATATTAATTTTTGTTGGCCTGAAACTCCCCATATAAACTTTAAAAAATTAATCAAAATTAATCAGGAAACAGGGAGAGGGAGATACCAACATAAACTCAGCCTGTAGCACATTCAGCATTAATCATGAAGTTAGCTCACTCTCTGACCTGCTTCCTCATAGTTGTTTGTTATCTGCTGTCCTAGAATCATGTAGACTCTGTTATAAGATTATACTTCCCCTTAACTCCTCTGTAGAAAAGAACTTGAACATTATGAAACATTAAGAAGCTTTTCCTTTGAGATACTCCCTTAGGTTCTGCATACTGATGAAACTACTACATCAGCAGGTCCAAGGGACCCCACTGACTCAACTGGTCTGAGGGACCTCATGAGAAGCCTACTCACCAAAGAATACAGTTTCTAAATCCTAAACAGTTCACCCCCCTTGCCCTGACCAATTAACAACACTAATTCTCCAGTCCCTTGCCCTCCACGATCCTCTTAAAAACCCTAGCCCAGAATTCCTCAGGAAGATGCATTTGAGGGTCTCCTTCCAACTCCTCACTCAGCACCCTGTGGTCATTAAACTTTCTCTGCTGCATTCCTGCTGTCTCAGTGTAATGAGTCTGTTATTGTGCAGTGGGCATACAAACCTCTTGGTCTTATATCAGGCAAGTCTCCCTGTCACATATTTACATGGCATTCTGAACTTGCCATTTGTAGCATTATCACAATTGTAATCAATTATACTCTAACCACTGTGTTTTATCTGCCTCCCTCATCAGACTGTAAGCCCTTTGAGGGCAGGAATCATATCTATCTCGTTCTTGGCTTTATAACTAAGGCCCAGTAGAATGCCACACACAGGATACATATTGAATAAATAAATGAATGAATGCTTTCATGTATGGAGATTTTCTGGGTGTAAGAGCTAAATGTTTTTAAAAGCACAGAATTTGAAACTATTAGTTATGGGGTTTCTATGCTACATGTCAGCAGCATCAGTCCTCCTATAGAACTTCTGCTGGTTTATTATGAAGAAGGTTAAGTAGGATTATTCAGATAATAAAAGAGACAGTAACCCTCTTTGAGAAAAGCCTGGCTCCACAGTGACAGGATAAAGTGGAAAGAAATGAATGTAGACATCTGTTGGTTCGAAAGTCACAAGACCAGAGGAGACATGACTACAATGATGACATTAAAATAGTTTTGGACTGAACCAAAGGGAAGGGTCCACAGTCAGTTATCACATCCTTCTGTTGTCAATAAGGTAAGGCACCATAAGTTAGGAGGCAGGTACAAAGAAGATGCAAGAAGAAAGTGGGAAGCAAGAGGGATTTATAGATGGTTTTCTAGAAAGTAAAATGGGCAATGCAGTTATTCCAACTGGTTGAGAAGAAAGAGAGGAGAGACATCCTAAACCTCATGTAAGCCAAGAGTAGGTCCTCTGGCTCATGGGTTTTAGGGCACTATTGGTTCTTTGTGGTAAAACACGTGCCTGACATGAGCTTGGGTCAAATTGATGGTGGACTCCTTGTCTTTGTTTCACACACTGGGATTTACAAAGAGCCAGTTGAGCACCAGGCTATTAGACAATCTGCAAGGATCACACACCCAGACAGGAAGGAGATCAGGATGTCATGACTTGTCTCAGCTTTTTACCACTCAATAATCTTCACATCAAGGAGAAAAAAGGCATAGGGAATTTTTTTAAATACAAAAAAGACTTTTTTTAAGTTAAAGTTTTTCGTCTGACAAGGCAGAGAATAAATCAATCACAGAAAAGTAAAGTTCAAAAGAGATAGGGCCTTGTAATTACTGCCATTAAAAGCTTAAGAGTCTGCATGTCACATGGCTGCTATTTATGGATTTAATAGGGGAAGAAAATCTCAGTATGTGCTTAAATTTCTAATATGCTTCAGTTTTTCTTACCATTAACAATCTATAGGCAAAAATGCATATGCTCAACTTCTTTCATGAAAATAGGTGACTAAAGTAGCTCTTTGAATATAACATGTTACTGATCATCATCAACTAATCTTCCTGTGTGGTTTGTGGAATTCTAATGGACTTAATTACTGGTGTCATTAATTCTGATAGGCTTAATGACTGGTGTCTCTAGCATTAACAACAAAGTGCCTCATTGCTTTGCAGTCAGACCAGAAGTAACTGCCAAGGAGCTCCACAATAGGAGGAACTAGGAGGGTTTGAGAAGGCTGTAAAGAAAATATAGGTCATTGCTGGATTATATAGTAATTTTATTTTTAGTTTTTTAAAGAAACACCATGCTGTTTATCAAAATGGCTGTACTAATTTATTATATCATCAACAGTGTACAAGTGTTTCCTTTTCTCCATATCCTCACCAACACCATCGTTCATCTTTTTGATAATAGCCATCCTAACAGATGTGAGGTGATATCTCGTTGTGGTTTAAATTTGTATTTCTCTTAGAGATTTTGAGTATTTTTTTCATGTATCTTTTGCCTTCCTTGGGGAAATAGCTATGATCTCATTTATATCCAGACTCTAAAAGTTTCAGACTCATAAAAGCAGAGTAGAATGGTGGTTACCAGAGGCTACTGGAGGGGGGTTGTGGATGGGAAACGGGAGGTGTTGATGAATGGGTCTGTATTAGTTTATTTTCACACTGCTGATAAAGACATACCTCAGACTGGGCAATTTACAAAAGAAAGAGGTTTATTGGACAATAAAGACGTACCTCCGACTGGGCAATTTACAAAAGAAAGAGGCTTATTGGACTTACAGTTCCATATTGCTAGAGAGGCCTCACAATCGTGGTGGAAGGCATGTCCCACATGGCGGCAGACAAGGAGAGAGAGCTTGTGCAGGAAAACTCCCATTTTTAAAACCATCAGATCTCATAAGATCCATTCACTATCATGAGAACAGCACAGGAAAGACTCACCCCCTTGGTTAAATCATCTCCCCCAGGTTCCTCCCGTAATACATGTGAATTATGGGAGCTACAGGATGAGACTTGGGTGGGGACACAGAGCCAAACCATATCAGGGTCCAAAGTTTCAGTTAGATAGGAGAAATATGTTCTGGTGTTCTATTGCACAGCATGATGACTACAGTTAATAATAGTATATTGTCTATTTCAAAATCGCTAAAGGAGAGGATTTTTAATGTTCTTACCCCAAGAAAATGATAAGCATTTGAGGTGATAGGTATGCTAATTAACCTGATTTGATTATTCCTAAATGTATACATCTATCAAAATACGACACTGTTCTCCAGAAATATATACAATTATTATTTGTCAACTAAAATATAACTTTATAAAATAGATAAAAAGATAAAATTTAATTTAGTTAAAAAAGAAAATATAGGTAAGATTATGGGAGAATGAAAAGGCCTGGGAGTGAGTGGGGAAAAAGAGCTTAGGACAAGGGTTGTGTGATATTGTCTCACTGGTATGTCTTCAGTTATAAAATGTATGGATGTGATTGTGGCATGTGGCAAATACAAGAGTTTTCATTCTGTGGTCATTTGCCTAAAACCAAATCACACAAGATACAAGATGGGTCTCTGAAAGATATGATTACACTTAATCCTTATGATTAATTACCACCAAAATAGGCCTTGAGAAAATAGCCACCTGTTGGGAGCCAGCATCACCAGTCTGGGTAGTCTTGGGGTATCATCGTTACCCACCTCACATAATCTCAGATCACTGCTCCTGTCAATGGGACCAGCTCTAAATGTTCTTTTTCACTGCTTCGCTCTTTCTTCTCTCTCCTCAGGCTGTGTGTGACCCAGGTTTTACCAACATCTGTAGACCCAGACAAAGCTCACTGGCAACCACACTGAGGAGATCGTACACTCTAGAGTTAACAGGTTTTTTAAAAATATATTTTTTTGATTTCAAGAGCTTTGTGGGTACAAGTAGTTTTTGATTATGTGAGTGAATCTTATAGTAGTGAAGTCTGAGATTTTAATGTTTTAATCACTCGAATAGTGTACATTGTACTCCATATGTCATTTTTTAATCATTTTTCCCCTTCCCACCTCCCCCTTTTGAGTTGCAATAGTCCATTATAACACTCTGTATCCCTTTGTGTACCTACAGCTTAGCTCCCACTTATAAGTGAGAACATGGTATTTGGTTTTCCATTCCTGAGTTACTTCACTTAGAATAATAGCCTACAGCTCCATCCAAGTTGCTGCAAAAAACATTATTTCATTCTCTTTTGTGGCTGAGTAGTGTATAGGTACTGAGTAGTGTATATGTAGTAGTGTATATTCCATGGTGTATATATACCACATTTTTTTTTATCTACTCATAGGTTGATGGGCACTTAGGTTGGTTTTATATCTTGACAATTGTGAATTGTGCTGCAATAATTATACATGTGCAGGTATCTTTTTGATATAATTACTTGTTTTCCTTTGGGTAGATCCCCAGTAGTGGGATTTCTGGATCAAATGGTAGATCTACTTTTAGTTCTTTAAGAAATCTCTTTTTTCATAGACGTTGCATTAATTTCCTTCCATTCCTACCAGCAGTGTATAAGAGTTCCTTTTCCCCCATGTCCATGCCAACGTCTATTTTTTCTTTGACTTTTTAATTATGATCATTCTTGCAGGAGTAAGGTGGTATCTGATTGTGGTTTTAATTTGCATTTCCCTCATGATTAGTAATGTTGTGCATTTTTTCATATGTTTGTTGGTCATTGGTATATCTTCTTTTGAGAAATGTCTGTTCATGTCATTTGCCCACTTTTTGATGGGATTATTTGTTTTTTTCTTGCTGACTTGTTTGAGTTCCTTGTAGATTCTGGATATCAGTCCTTTGTTGGATGTGTCATTTGAAAATATTTTCTACCAATCTGTGAGTTGTCTGTTTACTCTGATGACTATTCCTTTAGAGCTGACAGTTTTAGAGGGAGCTCATAAAGAGGGTCAAACAGTCTTTTTTCTGACAGACTGAATCTGTCACCAAAAATCACCAATCAACAAGCGGCATGATTAACATGAAGAAACCATGGAGAGGTAAAATTAACCCAGGACTCAAAGTCTAATTCACTCAGACATTCACTCATACACGGTCACTGTCTAACTTAATTGACTTAACCTCAAAGACTCTCAGTGTCCTCATGTAAACTGTAAATGAAAATGTGTCATTGGTGAGAGAGGTACAAGTCTGGCTGTGTTTTTCTTTTATTTATAGCTCAAACCTATCCATGTCATTACATGTAAAATTGTTTAAGCAAGTATATTGCTATAACATACATGTGTTGGATGCTAATGGAAATGGATGACAGGCAAAAACTAGACACATCTACTCCATGAGTGTTTGCACTGCAGGAATGCTATTTAGTTTTTCAATAACCAAAATAATTAGCATGATGCATTTCAATAGTATTCTGTTATAAATACTTGCAGTATTTATGTTTACTTATGTTTACAGTTGTTTATGTTTAAGTACACAACTCTGAACCTAAAATTTTTTATTTAATACTTTTACAAACCTAGCATCTGTTTAATTGAAAAATGTTCAGAAATTCATAAGCTATAAAAACGCTATTATTATTTGGCAAGTACTTTTCTGTGCAGATCAAGAATTTTCTCAAGACTGTACAACTGAAACAAAAAACTGAAATAAACTGCATGTAGATATAAATTTGCAGCCAACTGGTGTTTTCCAGTGCCAAATTTTTCGTTGATTTTACAGTAAGTAAATGTTAAAAGTTTTAGTTTTTAAAATAAATTTATACTAATAAAGTAAATGTTAATTATGATGGAGTGCCACATGAGATCACCTTAGAAAAAGTCCTAGTACTATTTTTTAAAGTGACAGTTTGAAGACCAGTGTTTTAAGAAAATTTCTCTGAATAGCCTTTCTGCTGCTTGATATTAAAACTTTTAAAATGACTATGACTTTGACTTATCTTGCTTGTGGAAAAGGAAAAAGTGGTATAAACCAAGAACACTCCAAACACCGTGATGCCTGTCTCTTTCACCAGCATCACCCAGGTCCCCAGAAACAAACAGAGCAGCAAGAAGAAGAGAGAAACCCTTGGAGAAAAATATTCCTCAACACAGCCCTGATTCAGCCTCCTGAAAAACAAGTTAGAGATCCTTTTAATCTAAGAAGGATTGATTGCCATGGGAAGTCAGAGAAAGGGAATAATTTTGAATGTAGAGTCCGGGAAGGCTGCACAGAAGAGCCAGTCCATGAATGAAGATTTGAGGACAAATGAGGAGGATTTCAGGAAGCAAAAGTGAAGGAAACATGGATTCAACATCAGAGAGAAAAAGTGTATTTGAGGCAGAGGAACCAACAAGAGTGACAGAACAGGGGTCTAAAACAATATGGAGTGTTTTCAGAAGGGGAGGCATAAAATCACAAGAGTAGAGAACACATATAAGTATGGAAGGGATAGCGGAGGGTGATGGCAAGATGAAGCTGGAGGTTAAATTGGGATGAGAAAATGAAAAGCCTTGCCCATCACACTAAGGCAGGCAGACTTAATTCTGTTATAGTGAAATGCAAAACTGAGATACTGAGAAATTCAAAAAGGACTTGGTCAACTCATGGTCAAAGAAATATTCATGCAAATAGGCAACATATATTTTGGCTTCAAACTGAAGGCTACCATGCCAGGAGGGTGAATGGAGCTAGAACTTCAGATACCATCAACACTTTCAGGAGTTCCCTGGAACCATCATCAAGCATTCTACACTGTCACAAAATACGCATGTGAATATTTGTAGAAAGAATGAGTAAATGCACAAATTCTTTTCTGCCTACCCAAGTTAAAATTAATTTTCCTCCTGGCTAAATTTCATGTTTGGATCTCAATACACCACTAGTTCTTGTAGTTATTTTTATGTTCTTTTGCTTTCCCATGAGATCTAAACAACTCATGGCTGGGGACCAAGGTGTGTCTGTATGTACCAACAGAATGCCTTAGGCCCAGTAGATGCTTATTAAATATTTATTGCGTATGATTAATATGGCAGATGAAATACTCTAAGTCAAATTAATGACAAAAAAGTAGTTTCAAAATGTTTTTTTTTCCTTTCTTTGATCAGTTATGGTGTATATTTTGTTCCTAATCCAATGAATGTGTGCTAATTCTCATTACCCTTTTGTCTGCATTTATAAGTCTGTTCTCACATTTCTGATAAAGACATACTAGAGACTGGGTAATTTATAAAGTAAAAGAAGTCTAATGGATTCACAGTTCCATGTGGCTGGGGAGGTCTCACAATCATGGCAGAAGACAAAAGACATGTCTTACATGGCAGCAGGCAAGGGGAAATGAGAGTCAAACGAAAGGAGAAACCCCTTACAAAACCATCAGATCCCATGAGACTTATTCACTATCACAACAGTATGGGGGAAACTGCCCCCATGATTCAGTTATCTCCCAGTAGGTCCCTCCCACAACATGTGGGAATTATGAGAGCTACAATTCAAGATGAGATTTCTGTGAAGAAAAACCATGTCACTGCATAATCTTAATTTTTTAAATATAATTTATCTTCATGTTTTGCACAAAGCACATCTATTTCTTTTTCTGTCTCTTACTTTGTAGAAAGCTGAACTGAGGTCTTCTTTTTAAAATTAATCTTTTTGTTTTTCATTTTCTATGGTAATTTGCTTTATCAAATAATTTTCTCGACTTCTTCCTATACATCTCCTATCTTCCTGTGAATGCAAATAGCCTTCTTTACCATCCTTCCCTAAATGAATATCTGCTTTCAGACTCCTTTGCCCCTTTTGTCTTGTTTCCATGGCTTTTTTGCAGTTAGTATCAAAGCCTGCTGAAACTTTTTAAAAAGTCATTTTACTAATAGAACTTTCCTTTTTGCTTGGAATTCAACCTAAGCTTTATCAGCTTGTGATCACTATGCCCAAGGTCACCTGGAGTTCCATGTACTCCCTCTCTGCAATCATTGACTTAAGATGGTTACCTGCCTTGCTCATTTGTTCCTTCTTCTGATCACTGTCTCTGAGGTACTTTAAGTATAGATTTTCAACTAGACTAAAAAAATCACTTACCAGAACTATAATGCTGACATTGAAAGCAATGTAACACACTGCCAGTGACCTATTGTGAGAGTTCTATAGAGTTCACAGTAGTGGCATTTTACTTTTTGCCTCATAAAAGAATTTTTAAAAATTATGTGTCCTCTCTCACCTTTTAGGTTAATATTTAAATTTGCATCATAATTTTAAATAAAAAGATTTTCAGTTCATTGTATATACTGACATTTTAAAATAAAACCTTAATATCACTGCTTTAAATGTGCCCAGTGGAGCCTAAATGCCATAGCAATGTGAAACTCCATCATTTTTCATTTATACAAACATGAAGAAACTCTTCCTTAAAAGCTATTTTACATCCTTCCTTTCTCCCTGAAAGAAATATTTCTGTTCTATTTTACCCACAGCATTTTAACTTACTGTAATATATATTTATGCTTCAAAATCTCTTATTAATTGATCTTTCAACATCATATGTGTATACATTTAAATTTTTAAATGTATTGTAATCATATGGTTTAACATGCCAAAAGTTCAATTTGCACTGTTATTACCTTAATTATTAATTCAGACTTGATCAAACCACACAAATACGTGTGTGTGTGTATATATACATGTATATGTATATATATATATATACACACACACACATACATACATCTGTATAACACATTTTGACAATTAAATGTTAAATGTAAAAATGCATTTTTGGTGGCTATTGTTCTTGTATCTGAATATTACCTATTGCTAGAACAAAGCATTAAGCAACATCAACAGTATTCCCAGTTTTTTCTTTATGGATAGTTCATATGATAATGGGAAGAGTTGTCTCATAGGAATGATTCAGTTCTATGAATTCCTTTCAGAATGCCAAAATGCACAGAGTGATTTATCATCAAAAATTATCTTTAATTTTGTATCAACTGAAAACTCAATTCCTTTGTGAAAGCAAACAACTGGAACCTACCTGATGCAAAGTGATTTGTAACTCTGTCATTAGAATCATGTTTTACTCCTCTACTTTCTGAAAAATGCACCAAAAGGCTGGTCCCTTATTAAAGGAGTTTTTATTTATATTTGTTACTCTTTCAGCTAGAGGCACCTTGCTCAATCCAATTAAGTTAGAACTAGGTTATGAAGTGAACATTCTGTCAATTTTAATACACGTTTGCAAAAAAACTTTTTTTAATATATCAATTTTAAAAAATAGAATACATTTATTATATATTTGCATACAAAATAATATATGTTTTAAATATTTTCATTAAAATGGGGAGATTTAACTCATTCCATTTATGAAAGATGTCTACAATTTAGCTTAATTGGCAAAATCAGTTTTCATTATCAAACCAATTGCAAATCAGACTAACTCTCTGTCAGAAACTATCGTTTCATGTTTTTAATTCAAATAAACTGATGGTACCTATTTTGATGAGAACCCTTCTGAATTCAGAACATTGCAACAGAGATCAAAATATGCTATTTCTAATGCCATGCTTTACTCTTTAGAAAAAGAGACTGGGGGAAATTAGGAAGTGGACTTTGGCTTTATGGAGCCTTAATTAAAGGAGGTTTTTGTTGACTCCAGCACTTCAATTGTCTATTTGCACTACCTCAAGTTTCTACACCAGAGGTGTAAGGAAGGCATTAGTAAGATTCTGGAGCAGTGAGAATCATGACTTGTAAAGACAAGTTCACTGTGAACAGGAAAGAGAGGTGAGGAGAATCATCCTGGTTCCATGGCCACAGCACATTCTCAAGCACATCTGTTCTAGGAAAGTAAACAGGTGGAAGTTAAGCCTCTGGGAACTGGGCTCTTAAGAAAATGTTATGCCCATGTGTCCCTTGAAAGCTTTTGTCTGGCCTGAGAGAAACAGGTGCTTACTGCATGTAGACTACCTGTGGTTAACTGTGATGGGGCACAGGGGACCGGACAATTCCAGCTCTGTGCATCACAAAAAGAGGACTTCAAAGCCTGGATATCTCTGCCTTATAAATTCATAACTTTCATTTTGCTCCCATGGAGACACTAGACTTATGAAATAACTTGGAATATAATTTATACATATATATGTGTGTGTTTATATACATATATAAATATCTATAAATATACATACATAAATATATAAATATATACATTTTTCACATAGCTTGTCATTCTAACTTGAAGAACGTTATGCTAACTTTCATACAGTCCTTTCAAAGCATTCACAGTTCTGTATCATAAATACTATGCAGAAAAAGCAAGATGAGGAAAAGGTAAACTATACATTTAGAGTAAGAATAAAGCACTAGCATGATAATAGGCACTTCATGATGCTTGCTGCTTGAAAAACCTTACATATCAATTTACTGCAATAAAAGACTGTGGGCCTTTATTTGTATTTATAATAATAATGATGTTTAATAATTTAAAAAACTGTTCACTGGGATGCTCAATAAAGTCCATTGTGATTATACACAAAGGGAAATTGTCATGCAGATAGTTGGTATAAACTTTATAAAAATGAAGACAATATGTTAGTGGTTTTTTAAGTCCTGCTCACCAGCTATTATTTGAAATCAAGTAGAGAGAAGAAAATTTAGCTTATACAGTCATGTATCGCTTAATAACAAGGATATGTTCTGAGGAATGTGTCTTTAGGCGATTTAGTTATGTTGTGTGAACATCATAGGGTGTACCTACACACACCTAGATGGTATAGGCCATTACACACCTAGTCTACAAGGAATAGCCTATTGCTCGTAGGCACCTGCACAGTGTGCCTACACTGTGCCTGTACTGAATACCATAGGCAATTGTAACACAATGGTAGGTATATGAATGGAGCTTGCAGCACGAGAAGTTGCTCTGGGTAAGTCAGTGAGTGGGTGGTGAGTGAATGTGAAGGCCTAAGACATTACTATGCACTACTGTAGACTTTAAATTAATGTTATCTATTGTAATTTACTTATTTCATAGACTTTAACATTTTTAACAAATTTTTTACTTTTTTGTAATAACTGCTTAAAACATAAACACACCGTACAACTGTACAAAATGATTTTTGTTCTTTATACTCATTCTATAATGATTTTTTATTTTGAAAATCATTTTTAACTTTTTACTTTCCAAACATTTTTGTTAAAAACCAAGACACAAACCCACACTTTAGCCTAGGCCTACGTGGGGTCAGGATCATTAATATCTGTGTCTTTCATCTTCACATCTTTTCCCACTGGAAGGTCTTCAGGGACAATAACATGCGTGGAGCTGTCTTCTCCTATAACAATGTAATCTTCTAGAACATCTCCTGAAAGACCTACCTGCAGCTGTTTTACAGTTAGCTTTATTTTTTTTAATAACTAGGAGTATACTGTAAAATAACAATAAAAAGTATAGTATGTAAACACTAACATAGTCACTTATTATTATTAAGTCTTATGTAACATATATTATTATATGTGCTCTATTTTGCAAGACTTGCAGTGTAGTAGGTTTGTTTACACCAGCATCACCACAAACCCATGAATAAGGCATCGCGCCTTGATGACAGAACAACTATGATGTACTAGACATTAGAAATTTTTCATCTCCAATATAATCTTACAAATCTACCCCATATATGCAGTTATACAGCACATGACTATACTTAATTTTCAGTCTATTACTTCATCTAGGTCCTCAGTGTGAGTAGGATGCACAGAAAAAAGTAGCTTGTAACAAAAGCAAGTCTGTGATTCCCAAAGACAGCTTTGTCACAGGTGTACATCAGCTTAAAAGCCACTTGTCAGTATAAAATTATATTTACTGCACGGAAACAGAATGAGTTCATGCCTGTCAAAAATATGGTCAGCCAGGAGGAAAAAAAACCAAAGTAATGTCTCTGCATTAGTTACAAAGAGACTACAGATACCATTAAAATAGCATGAGGAAAAGCAGAGAAAAATCTGTCATTTATAAAGATAAACTATTTGATTACTTAGTTAAAAATGTGTCCCAACACATAGTTATTTTATAAATTTGAGTCTGCATCATTTTTCTTTCTTCCAGAATTATGATTAAACAGCCTTAAATATGGTAAAATTATATTTTTAAAAATTTTGGTGTCATGGAAAAGACTAGAAGGTAGGTGCTAAGCCCATTTGTCTCCTCACTCCACACAGAAGGCAATCCAAGCCCAAAATACATCATTCTGGCTGCTATGGTCTTCCCTGAACAAATGGTGATCCAGAGGCAAGTCCCATAGGGCTGGAGGCAAGCGTCCCCGCCACTAGAGATGATTTCCCTTACGATCATATCCACAGTTGGGAAAAACCAGGAATGAATGTTTTTTCTCCACCATGGTGCCACCACAAACCAACCTCCCAAGCTGTGCATCTGGAAGCACCATTAGTGACCACCTCACAAGGGACTCTTCAGGGTATCAGAGAGCTTATTCACAGCTGCTGCTGAAATAAACAGAATGAAGAAAAGCATAAGTTTTAGAATGTTTACTAAAAGCCCTCTTACAGAAATTCCCATTCAACCAATACTCCGTATTTTAAGACTATTATAGTTAAACTAAAAAAACTCCTCCCCAAAAAGAAAGAAAAGAAACATACTGTTCAATCTCTTAAAGTATTTCCTGAGATAGAAATGCCAGAAAAAACAGACTTCTAAACTTTATCTTAAAATAAATCTTCTTATAACTAAGATAACAATCCCAATTGAGTTAATATTTTTACAGGGAAAAGTAGAGTAGAGAGCATGGTTGGGGGGCATACATTCTAACAGATATTGCCTGCAGATGTCTACACAACTAAAGTATTTTACCAAAACACTAGTCCAGTCTTTATCCTGTACCTTAACTTGTTTTTGTTATGCAAATGTTTCCTCTTTGGTAAGTCAGTTGACAAAAGTAAGGTCTAGACCAGCACTATACAACAGAAAGATAGTGCATGCCACATATGTAATTTTAGATATTTTAGTAGCCATGTTTAAAAAAATAGGTGAAACTATTTTTAATAATATATTTTAATTATGCCAATATATCCAAAATATTATCTTCTCAATTGGTAATCAATATTCAGAAATCATCAATGAGATATTTTATATTCTTTTGCTTTTGTTTTTAACATTTTATTTATATATTACACTTACTACATATTTCAGTGTGGACTAGCCACATTTAAAGTGCTCAAAAACTCACATGTGGTTATTAGCCACCATTTTGGTATAGATGTTATGGAATTCCCAACACCTGATTACATGCGGAATTTATAAACCACAGAATTTTAAACAGTTCTAGCTATATTCTGGCAGATCAATCTAAGGAATAGAGAGCAGAACTTGTTGATCGTTCCTTTTTTTGTTCCCACTGGACTATTCAGAAATAATTATGGCAGATTTCTAAGTTGGTAATGACAGGCTAATTCTAAATACCTGATATATACACAACTTACAACCTATGGGATTCTGAATATCTCAGACTATAGTATGACAAATAAAATTGGAACAGGAAAGAGATGTTGTCCACTTCATTTTCATTCCCGCAGGGAAAGAAAATTGAAGTAATCTTTTTCCCACCAAAGACCAGAAAAATGAAATATTGGATGGATCTGACTCTAGTGCTCTGAGGTGAGACTTGACCTTGTGAAATAGTCCAATTGTTATATGCCCCACCCAGAGAAAATGGGGAGAGGTCAGTGGACTAGACCAAAGGTCCCCGGTTCCCAGGCCATGGGTCAATACTGGTACGTGGCCTGTTAGGAACCAGGCTGCACAGCAGGAGGTAAGCAATGGATCAGCAAGCGAAGCTTCATCTGTATTCACAGCCACTCCCCATTGCTCACATTACCACCTGGGCTCCATCTCCTGTCAGATCAGCAGCAACATTAGATTATCATAGGAGTGCAAACCCTATTGTGAACTGCACATGTGAGGGATCTAGGTTGTGTGCTCCTTATGAGAATCTAATGCCTGATGATCTGTCACCGTCTCCCATCATCACCACCCAATTGGGACTATCTAGTTGCAGGAAAACAAGCTCAGAGCTCCCACTGATTCTACATTATGATGAGTTGTATCATTATGTCATTATATATTATAATATTTTTATTGTAATATTATTTTATTACATTAATAATTACCATATGTTTAATATGCAAATAATTATAGAAATAAAGTGTACAATAAACGTAAGGCACTTGAATCATCCTGAAATCATTCCCCTGCCACCCCAGTACATGGGAAAATTTTCTTCCATGAAACTGGTCCCTGGTGCCAGAAAGGTTGGGGACAACTGGACTAGACTACTGGGAGGAGCAACTAAAACCTCCACTTTCCTGATCTGAGGATCAATAAAAAATCAGACAGATCCTGGAGAGAAGGGCATGAAGGCTTCTGTCCTCAGAGAAGAGAATCTAGGCTCAGTGTCCACAGGGTGGCCAAATTTACACAGTTTCATACTTCTTCAGACTCAGCCTTCCTGACCAACTAAGTCATTCATTTAAATTGGGTGATCAGAAGAGGAAAGAGCCAATCTCAAAGGCTCAAGTTTGTTGTAAAAGGTTCAGCTAGACAAGATGAGAGATGGAAAGGAGGCAAATTCCTCAGGGTTAGGATCTTTATCATATTTTTAGTTTTAGCTTTATACCCAGTGCATAATGGTTGGCTCATATGCACTCAATAAATATTGGGAGGAATAGATGGATGAAAGAATGAATGAGTGAATGAAATACTGAAGGAGTACATTTGTTCTGAGTAACAATCCAAAGAAATATCCTCTTTGGAGTTACAAAGATCACTGTCTGTTCAAATGTAGTAAATAGACTGCCATGGGCCAGGATTAGTCTGTGAACTTATTTGATTAGCTGTTACATGTTTAACATGCAAACATGAAAGTTTTGTGTTGGCTTTTCTTGAAATATCAGAGGAATTAGTCACACTGGGTCAGTCTGCATGGATAATTTAGGCATCCATTTAGATGAGGCAGGTGTTCACAATTTGCCATAGTCCCTCACAATCCTCACTGTGTTCCCAAACTGAAGCTGTCATTTATCATTATATATGCATTACTGTGTATCTTATGGTAAAGAGAAGAGTGGATTTTTTTTGTCTATATTACTATTAGACATGGGATATTAAACACAGGCAGAAATGCACATTTTAAGAAGAAAAATAGAAGAAAGCAAATCTCCTCTGAAAGAAGCAAGCATTTTCATATGAATATGCAAAGTGCCCCTGAATCAAATGGCTATAACCTTATACCCAGCTCTCTTCACTCGATTAGTAAGCCTGCCTGACCCTTTGGGCACATATACTTAATATATAATATTAGTAACTAAGAGACAATTTCAGCTCAGTCTGATATTTTAGAACTGAATAGTCAGAAATGTTCGGGCAAAAGCTTGATCATAGTCCATCCAGAATACCATCCAATGGAACCAGAGGCCATATCTTAAGTGAAACACTCAGAAACAAAGAGTCAAATGCTGCATGTTCTCACTTATAAGTGGAAGCTAAATAATCTGTACGCATGGACACAGCGTATGGAATAATACACTTTGGAAACTCAGAAGGGTAGTGGAGAGGGGAGGGATGAGAAATTATTTAATGGGTACATGTACATTATTCATGTAATGGTTACCCTAAAAGCCCAGCTTCACCACCACACAATATATCTGAGACAAGCAGGCTGGCTGGCTTTTTGTTTTGATGTGGTCTAGAGAAAAAGCACAAAAGTCCCTTACTCAAGCTATAGCTTACCTAACTTCCAGCCAATCAGCAACAAAAGACCCAAGAAGCTATTAACCACAAATTCCTGCTTTATGGGGCTAAGGAGTTCCCCAGGACCCCACATGTGCAGTTAAACTTCAACTTATACTTACCCCTTCCTCATTTTATTGCAAAAAATGTCACCCAGGGATAGAGATTTAAAATGCTAATGTTATGTTCAATGTCTAAAGAAGCATGTCAAGCCACCGCACAAGGGCTAGAGAAATCCCTCCTATTTGTGCCCTGACAAAACCCTTCCCTATAGAAAAATTCTTTAAAGGTAACCCCCATACTATCTTCCCGGGACATACCCACCCCTCCCCACGTTTTCCTTCTACAGTGCTGGCTTCCTTGTGCACAAGCTAAATAAATGTCCTCTTTGCTGCTATATCTTGTGATCTCTCTTGATTTCTATCTTGGGAGATTACAAGAACCCAGGGTGCCAGTAACATATCCATGATATAACAGAACTGCATTTCTACTCCTTAAATGTATGCAAATTTAAAAAATTAAAAATAAAAACAAATCTTAGGTCTCATATACTGAATGTATTTCCATTATAGCGCCTAACCAATTTTTAAAACTTCTTAACTGCCTTTTAATAGATCATGAACAATTTTTCCTTAGTCTGTCTTGCTTATCATTGTGTCCTCCACATTCAGTAGATAGGCTTCAAAGGAAAGTTCACTGAATGAATCAATACTTATTGTATTGAGCTGGAAGTTGACAATTATTTTCTGTCAGCTCTATGAGTCTCTAATTCTATTAGGCTTAGTTTTCATTTCTCATTAAAAATAAAGCAGGTAATAGGAAAAGAAAACAATCTTTTTTCTGAAATAACCTTAATAATGATCTCTTATAAGCTGAGAACCTTCCAGACTGTGGCAAATACGAATGCAAATAATCTTTGCTGCATGTGAAACTCCCTTTGACTCCTTCAAAAACAGACCAGGAGAGGGGAGGAGTAATGGGCTCACAGGGGCTAGAGAGCACCATCCCCAAGAGAAGGTACGCTTCCCAGGAGAGGCCTCAGGGGCACACAATTGGGAAAGCAAGAAAGTCATGGGAAGGCCGTAGCCAGGCAAGGGAAAAGAGACATGCATTGTCTTGTTCACACACTCAGAAGCCAGGCACTTTAGATATGGTACATCTTTCTCTTCTAGCGCTCTTTGAAAGATAGCTCGCATTTAAGTAAAAGAAAAAAACTGTGGTCCTGGAAGAGAGCCCTATACCAGGGAATAGAACAGCAGCCACTCCTATGGGGATGAGAGAACAGCAATGTGTTTTTTATAGGCTCTTTTGTGTGATAACAGCTAAGAATATGCTCCTCAGAAAAAATGCATATGTACTTATATTAACTACGTCTTGCCTGTATTTTCAAGGAATTCAAGATGACACTGCACCTCCTGTTCCCTGAAGCACCACCACTAGATCCCACACCCCAGAGTTACCAAGCAATGGGCTCACTGCTCAACACATATAGAAAACAATACTCTGGTACTGGCTTTTAAGGAGGAATAAAGCTTTATTGCAAGGTAATTGGCCAGGAGACAGGGAGCAGTGCTCAAGTCTGTCTCCCAGAGCTGGGCACTGGGGGCAGGTTTTATAGGCAGAGAGTAGCTATGAGGAAGATAGGAAGATGCAAAGAAGTGTGACCTGATTGGGTGATGCAAAGATGCGGTGTTGGGTCCTTGGCTTTTAACTTCATACTGCAACAAAACAGGGCACCTCTCCCTTCTTAATTGGGCCTGGCCTCTTGATCTGAGTACTTAGGTGCTGCTTACAGACGAGTTTTTCCTTCAGGTTAGCTCCACAGTCTCAAATCTGACATGCTTGCTTCATCTGGGCATGCTCTGGTTACTTGACTTGCAACCTGGGGATCTGTTGCAATTGAAAAACAACTCATCACTTTGTTAAATATTGTTACAGACAACACTGAACCAGACTGAATTGGTTTTGTGGTTACACTGAGTTTATAAGAAGCCCTGATAAAGATACTCTGAATGTCCCTCCACATTAATGTTCTGCACCATCCTGGTGTACCTAAATTTTAATTTCAGGCCTGAAATTGTAGGTTTTAAAAAGGATAGTTTGTAAAAGCCCCACAGTATCACACATTCAGTGGCCAAGGATGCCTTCCTCTCTCCCTCCCTCTTCACCCTCTCCCCTGCTCTTCTCCGGGGCTCCTCCTCAGAAAACTTTCTTCTTTGTGCAGGGAGAGCTCAACACAGCATCAATTCATCCTTCCCCAGGGAGCCTGCCCAGAAGAAACAGCATGTGTCCGGAACAGTGTGCCTCTAACTCACTTCAATTTATTTACAGTCACTTGGAGACCATTTCCAAAGGGCCTGTGCACTGTAAACACTGCAGATAGTTACCCTTCTCGAACAGGAACTGTGCGTATAAACACACGGCTCTCCAGGGGCTTCTGGTAAATCCATATTAACACACGGGAAGAACATAATGAGTCCATGTCTCTCTGGGGGAATTTCTAACGATCCCAATCAACACAGAGGTTTCTTTCCATCCCAGGGAAAAGGACATAAATATAAACTGAGTGGAACTTTAATGCCTTTGTGGATGATTAGAGAATCCCTGTTGAAGTTGTGGGAGAGAACACTGTTGAGGGTGGGAATCAAGAAGGTTCAAATCAGAGGCAGGACAGGTGTGTTCCTGAGAAGCTTCAATAAAAGACACCAAGAAAGAAGCCAAGGGCATGCCCAAGTGAGGGCCAAATGACTCAATGCATCCTGAGGTTATACTGTGTTGTTATGTTGTCCTGTGCTTCATTGTTCAGTCATTCATTTCAAGAAACATGCTATGCACACTCTTCGTTTCTGTGTTTCCTAGGATATTGTGTATTCTCTCCATGGTCTAGAAGAGTAGGCCAGTAGACTCCAATCCAAATCAGCACAATTTCAAAAACAAAACTTGGGGTAAAAACAAGGGATTGACTTTAATTTTTTTTTTCCTAATAAAGACAGTAAAACAGGGCCGGGCGCGGTGGCTCAAGCCTGTAATCCCAGCACTTTGGGAGGCCGAGACGGGTGGATCACGAGGTCAGGAGATCAAGACCATCCTGGCTAACACGGTGAAACCCCGTTTCTACTAAAAAAAACCAAAAATCTAGCTGGGCGAGGTGGCGGGCGCCTGTAGTCCCAGCTACTTGGGAGGCTGAGGCAGGAGAATGGCGGGAACCCGGGAGGCGGAGCTTGCAGTGAGCTGAGATCTGGCCACTGCACTCCAGCCTGGGCGACAGAGCGAAGACTCCACCTCAAAAAAAAAAAAAAAAAAAGACAGTAAAACAAAACAACTTTCACATACTATCACAATCATTTTGCAAGATAGTGTAATATCCTGAGATGAAAAAGGACTGCCAAAAGACAAAATTACAACAAATTTAGTTATAGATCTAAATGGTATATATTTTTTAATTTTTGAGACAGGGCCTCACTCACTCTGTCACCCAGGCTAGAGTGCAGTGGCAGTGGCGTGAGCATGGCTCACAGCAGCTTTGACCTCCTAGGTTCAAGCCATCCCCTCACCTCAGCCTTCTCAGTAACTAGGACCCCAGACTACCACAATACCCATGCCTGGCTAATTTTTAAGTTTTTTTTTTTTTTTGTATAGGTGGGTGGGTCTCACCATGTTGCGCAGGCTAGTCTTGAACACCTGGGCTCAAGTAATCCTCCTGCCTCGGCCTCTCAAAGTTCTCTGATTATAGGCATGAACCATGGCACCAGACCTAATTGGCTTTTATTCACCATTCATGAATGGGGCAGCCTCCATTCTACAAAACAGAACAAGAGCTCCCACAGGGCATGGCAGGACACGGGGATTTATAAGGTGGGAACAAGGAATCAGAGCAATAGAAAAAAAAAACGCTGATTGGTTAACATCAGGTAACTTCAGATTTCTTCCTTTTTTTGTTTTGGAAGGGTTAAAGCAGAGGAGACTCATTGATTATGCTGACGCAGGCAGACCGGAATCTCCTGTTGTCAGAACAATTGGTGTGTTTGGGGATCTATCTACTTTCTGAATGCTTCAGTTTGATTATGTGGCACTTAGTATGAGTGACTCCATTGTGGTTTGGTCTGGTCTGTTGGTGCCTAGTGCAAGAGCTCAGTAAAAATCATGGCCTCCCGTAATTTTTTTTTTTTTTTTTCTTTTTGAGACGGAGTTTTGCTCTTATTGTCCAGGCTGGAGTGCAACGATGCCATCTCAGCTCACTGCAACCTCCGCCTCCCAAGTTCAAGCAATTCTCCTGTCTCAGCCCCCTGAGCAGCTGGGATTACAGGTGCCCGCCACCATGCTCAGCTAATTTTTGTATTTTTAGTAGAGACAGGGTTTCATCATACTGGCCAGGCTGGCCTTGAACTCCTGACCTCAGGTAATCTGCCCATCTCGGCCTCCCAAAGTGCTGGGATTACAGACGTGAGCCACCGCGCCCAGCCCACAATGTATTTTTTTTTAACAAGACATAAAATAAAAAAGGATAAAATGAAAAAAGTAACATAGGATAAGTTTTAACAACCCAGGAGCTGTAGTCAGACTCCCATAGACCACTGCATAAGCCTTCTAACCAGTCTTTTGTTTCTTTTCTTGCCACCTACAATCCATTGTCCACTTTGCAGCAAGACAGCATTTAAAACTTAGATCACTCCATTCTTCTGCTTAAAGCACTCCAATTGCTTCCCACTGCAAATCAAACTGCCCTGCCCCGGTGTACAGAGCTCTGCTTCTGGCTGCAGCCCACCTCTCCCCTCATCTGCAGTCCTCTCTTTCTCCCTGTCTGCACTCCAGTCACACTGGTCTTTCTGTTTCCAAACCTATCATACTTGATGTCACCTTCACACTGCTATAAAGAACTACATGAGACCCAAGAAAAGAGGTTTCACTGACTCACAGTTCCACAGGCTTAACAGGATGCATGACTGTGAGGCCTCTGGAAACTTAAAGTCATGGTGGAAAGTGAAGGGGAAGCAAGCACTTTCTTCGCATGGCGTCAGGAGGTCAGGAGAGAGAGAGAGTGAAGGGGGAAGTGCTGCACGCTTTTAAACCATCAGATCTTGCGAGAACTCACAATCATGAGAACAGCAAGGGTGAAATCCATCCCCAGGATCCAATCACCTCCCACCAGCCCTCTCCTCCAGTTCAACATGAGATTTGGGCATGGACACAAATCCGAACCATATCACGGCCCTTACACTAAGTGCTTTTCTTGCCTAGAGTGTTCTTTCCCACGTGTCACTCAGATCTCATTTAATTGTCACCTCCTCTGCACAGAGGCTTTGCTTGACCACCTTGTGTTAATACACATTGCATCATATCAGCCTATTTTAATTCTCTGCATAGTGTTTATCATTACCGTTTATTTATCTTGTTTAACGTACTTTTATATTTGTTTATTCTTTATCTCCACTTGCTACTAGAATACAACCTCCCCAAGGGTAAGTCTTTATTTTTGATATTTTAGAAGTGCATCTCGGTGCATCATTGTGAATATTAGTTTTCTGTAGTATATAATATGAGTTGAAAAATATGGACATAAGGGCCGGGCGCGGTGGCTCAAGCCTGTAATCCCAGCACTTTGGGAGGCCGAGACGGGTGGATCACGAGGTCAGGAGATCGAGACCATCCTGGCTAACACAGTGAAACCCCGTCTCTACTAAAAACACAAAAAACTAGCCGGGCGAGGTGGCGGGCGCCTGTAGTCCCCGCTACTCGGGAGGCTGAGGCAGGAGAATGGCGTAAACCCGGGAGGCGGAGCTTGCAGTGAGCTGAGATCCGGCCACTGCACTCCAGCCCGGGCGACAGAGCAAGACTCCGTCTCAAAAAAAAAAAAAATAGAAAAATATGGACATAAAGGCTGAAAGAACAATCCTGGATAACAGATGACAAAGCAAACCAAAACCAACCCAGAAAACTTACAGTATAAGACTCATGATTAAACAAACACCAACTTGGAAAGACTTCTATGAAATGCTTTCTTGGCGTCCAGTCTGTTAAGCCTGGGTTGAACTCCTTTTTCAGGTAGGCAGTTTCAATTTTTGAAGAGTAATAAACATTCCTCATGAAAGCACCTTCCTGTTTCAAATGCAGAAGCTCCTTTCAAACTTAAATATCTCAGCCTTTTATTCTCAATACAAAAAGACATAAGCCCCATGGTCAAGTTAGCACAAATCTAGGACAAATTTAAGGTGTTCAAATCACTACATGCTCACACCTGTACACAGAGGGCCTTAAATCATTCATTCACCTCTGTTTAAAAACAAAAAGAAGGGATCATTCCACTTTACATAAAGGAGGAATGGAACCCCCTCCTCCTTGTAGTTCTAGCCCATGAGACCAACAGGACTTCAAAGTTAACCTTTCTCAAAGACGCAGCTTCCTGTGGGCATTAAGAATGTGGACTTAGGAGCCGACTGTCAAGTGAGGGGCAAATCCTGGCACTAGTGCTTCTTAGTTGTGTCAGTTGGGCAACCACTTAACCTCTCTTTGTTGCAGTTTTTGTTTTTGCAAAACAGTGGCAATAATAACACCTAATTCTTAGGGTTGTTATGAGGATTAAAATGATTACATGTATAAAACAGTAAATGCTACATAAATGTTAGTTATTACCACACCTGGTGGTTCCCAACTTTTATGTATAGAAGAATTGCTTAGTGTGCTTGTTACCAGTGCAGATTTCCTGACCCACTCCCCAGAAATTGTAATTTACTAGAGCTGGAGGGAGTCCCGAGATTGGAAAATTTTAGGGCAGAGAGCAGAGGGCCAACTGCTACATCTTCCAGCCAAACCTAGCTCTCTCTGGTAAGTCAATACACATTCACTTACAATTTAAGATAAAATCCAAGGAAGAAAAGGAATTAAATATACTCCTTTATCATCTGTTTCTGGTGTCTCCGATGTTGGGTCTGTAACACTTTCCTGGTGAGTTTCCACAGCCCAATACACAGCACATTCTCCTGTCTTCTGCTCTAGCCAGTTATCTTTCTTCTTTCCCCTCCTTTGCCATAATTACAACTCTCAAATGCTTGTAAGTGGTTTCTATAGTCTTCCTAGATTATTTAGCCAATAAATAACAACATCTGCTTCTTCTTGTTTTTCCTCTAGGGTGAATCCCTTCAGTCTTAATCATTATAGTTGCGGTTTTAGCACATTTTCACCAATACCAGGAGCAAACGAACTAATCATCATCACAATGTATCTGAAGTACTGAAGGATGTAATTCCAGGAACCAATGCAAACACAACGGTGCACTTGGAGGTGAAAGCAGAGTTCATGGTTCTGATCTGAGCTTAATGCGGCACGTTATCACCTAGCTTTAAAGAAAACTATAAGAAGGCATGGGAAAAGAGGAAGAGGAGCTGGGTCCATGAAATGAGCTGACATGAGAATACTGCAGCAGTAGAGAGATGGTGGAAACCAGACGTGGTCATCTTGTATCTTCTGAAGCACAGAATGCCAAAAAGAATGATCTGTCTGCCAGCAAAACCGACAGAGATTGCAAGTGGCTATGGGGCAGATTTCCATGGAGGGAAGGCCCTGAACATAGCTGGCAAGTGAAACTGATGCTGATAGCCCTGGGGGAGCTACACCTGGGTCTTGACAGGATTAGACACTGACTCTGGAGTCGGCTTTGTTTACCTCGTGATAGGTGCAAATGCTCAGAATGCTTTAAAGAACCCAAACAGAGGATGTTACACCAGCATGGACTGACAAATCTCATTTCTTCAGATCAAGGAACAGACTTTACAGCCTGTAATGTCTAACAATGGGCAGAGAATCCTCCTCAGAATAATAGTGTGCCAGAGAAGTGCAATGGGCAAATGACACATTGGTTGTTTAAGCAAGGGGAGATAAAGCCACAAAGGGCTGGTGTACATGCCTCTACAGTGTGTGGGTCACACTCAGTATGAGTGGGACTAAAGGAGTGTCCCCACTAGATAGATTCTTTCTTTATCTTGTGGGTCTGGGGAAGAGGGAATGGGGAAGGGTGGTGGGATGAGAATGCAATTATTGTCAAGAGGGGATGGGGAAGATGCTGGTAATGATGACTATACTTTTTTCTGTCTTCCCCACATCACCCTAACTTGATTGTTTTTCCCTATCTGATTTAATGGTCAGTGATTCGATACAGAACCAAGGCTGCAACTGCAAGTGCTGGAAGCAAGGGTGATTCCAATCAAGAAACTCTAACTATGCTTTAAAACCTGTATACTAGAATTCCCTAAAATCCTGATTTGGTGGTAAAAAATATCCTACTAGTTCTGTATCTCTGTAACCCTACCCTATATGAATGGGAGTGAACTGAGAGGGAGGTTCTTGCTAGACTAGTATTATGCCTATAATCTAGACCAGCAGAGTCACCAAGCCTAATATCCCTCACAAAGGTGAAAAATCTTGGTCACAAATAAAGAGGAGGAGGAATTGTAGCTTAGGGTAAAGGCATAAACAAATGAGTTATGCAATAAAGGAAATACAATGTTACATTAATACCTTGAAAGAGGTTCAGTGCGAGAGATAACATTGTCTCTTAGCTCAATTGTACCAGATTCCTGAAAGGATGAAGATACACATTTGTTGAGACCAATCCTGGTTTTAGACTCTGATGAGATTGAATGGAAGCCTGCGAAGCTGAGCGGCCTGGTCCTGGGAGACATGCTCATGCAATGTGATGTGATGATGCCTTGGAGTGACTGTTAATGACTGAATGGAACTCTAGTAATGTGCCCGTATCTATTGAGTTCTATTTTGTTTTGCCATAAGAAGTGTGTGGCCAGAGACCAGAGGGTGGACTCTGAAATAATAAGAAATGTATGTATTTGGGAATCTGAGGAGGGCGGATCATGAGGTCAGGAGATCGAGACCATCCTGGCTGACACAATGAAACCCCGTCTCTACTAAAAATACAAAACATTAGCCGGGCGTGATGGCAGCACCTGTCTTCTCAGCTACTCGGAAGTCTGAGGCAGGAGAATGGCGTGAACCCGGGAGGCGGAACTTGCAGTGAGTCGAGTTCCCGCCACTGCACTCCAGCCTAGGAGACAGAGTGAGACTCCGCCTCAAAAGAAAAAAAAAAAGAAATGTATGTATTCGGTCTATCATCAATCTTCTGCACACAGTTCCTAAAACCCTTGGAATCTTCAAAAGTGGTAAGTGTTTTTTGCATCAATGACATGAGTGATGGCTGGGGGCTCCTCTATAGCCTTTAGATGGGGGCTGGTTGCCAGAGGAATCAACCATGTGATTAGAGGGTTTGAACCTTCAGCCCTACACCTCAACCTCTGAGAAGGAGAGACTAAGGGTTGAATTAATCACAAATGGCCAAAGATTTAATCAATCATGACTATGTAATATAATCTTCATTAAAAATCCCTAAATAACAGAGTTTGAAGAGTTTCCAGGTTGCTGAGTACATGGAGGGTGGCACAACCCAAGAGAGCATAGAAGTTCAGTGCCCCTTCCCAGTACCTTGCCCTATGAATCGATTCCATCTGGATGTTCCTGTGTTCCTTTTATAATAAATGAGTAGTAGCAAGTAAAGTGCTTTCCTGAGTTCTATGAGCAGCTCTTAGAAAATTTTGAATTTGAGCACGGAGTCATGAGAATGTTTGATATGAAGCCAAGTCAGACAGAAGTCATGGGTAATCTGGGAACCTACTGCTTGTGATTGGCATCTGAAGTTGGGAGCAATCTTGTGGCCCTGTACCATTAACCTATGTGAGGGGGGTCCATGCAAACTTGGGTTACTGTCAGAATTGATCGCAGGACACCCAGTTAGTGTCTGTCAAAAAGTGGAGAATTGTTTAGTGTGCGAGAAACCTCTACACATTTTGGTGACCAGAAGTGTTGTGAGAGTGCATAGAGAAAAACAGTTTGTTTTTCCTGTACCTCTGGTGTCAGAAGTCACTTGTAACAGTGGTAAGAATACAAAAGGAAAAACGCTGCTTTTCCCTATACCCTCAGAAGCAGAGATGCTCTCAATATCAGAGTCTGCTGGTAATCAGGACCCATCCACACTCTCTGTGTGTGTCCAGGGAACGCAGGCTGCTTCTGCTTTCTCTTGTAGCAAGAGAGAAAAAGGTAAGATACCAAGAAATGAGACCAAAGAGACGTAATTCCCACATTAAAAGCATCATCTTAAAAAGGGTGTGAAAATTTGCTTACCATTCCCCTAATTTATTAATTTCCTGAATACCTACTTTGTGTAGCAGGTAGTTTAGACTGTAGGAGCTTGTGCTGTGGCTGGGGAAGAATAAAAAAACAAATGTCTAATGCCAGAAAGTGATGAGTGTTATTAAAGAAAATGCAAAATAAGAGAGTATTGTTGAGGTCAAGGAGGTGTGCTTGCTGTTTGAGCTAGGATAACAGGGAAGGATTCTCTGAGGAGGGACTTTCAGCAAGGCTGAGCAAGCCATGTGAATATCTTAAAGAAGTGCTTTCCAGGGCAGAGCGCTATGGCTCACGCCTGTAATCCTAAAACTTTGGGAAGCCAAGGCAGGCGGATCACGAAGTCAGGAGTTCAAGACCAGCCTGACCAACATGGTGAAACCCAGTCTCTACTAAAAATACAAAAATTAGCTGGGCATGGTGGTGCATCCCTGTAATCCCAGCTACTCAGGAGGCTGAGGCAGGAGAACCACTTGAATCCGGGAGGCGGAGGTTGCAGTGAGCGGAGATGGTGCCACTGCATTTCAACCTGGGTGACAGAGTGAGACTCCATCCCAGAAAAAAAAAAAAGTGCTTTCCAGAAAGAAGAATAGCAAGTCAGAGGTCTTAAGGTGGCAGTGGGTAGCGTGTGCGCCAAGAATGACAAGTGCTGGTTTGGAGTGAGTGAGTAAGGTAGAGATAAAGTTGAAAAAATAGCTAGAAAACCTCTGCTGTCAGTAGGCACACAATTCTATTCTTTTGGCATGATCAGGCATTCCCTGTTTTAAAATTGGGATGACAGGGTCCTCAAAGGTTGGAAAAATATACAGGTAGCTCCAAAAGAAGATAGAAAAACATTTATTGATTAAAATAAACTTCTTCATAAGAAATCTCCAGACTTCATTCATGAATTCATCTACATGATATGCACAAAACTCTCATGGCCCAGGACTGTGACCCTTTGTTATCCCCCCACACTTTCACACTCCAGTGTAAAGCTTAAGTTATCAGCCTTCCTTCATTCATAGCCTTCTCTTCTCTGTGTAACTAAGATAAAACATATTTTGCAGATAATTTTCAAAGGCCAGTGTTTTATGTTCTTTGTAAAACGAAAGGTCTGAGGCTCGGCATCATTTAAACTGAACACTCCACTCTAAAATACTTTTTGGCTCCCCCTTACACTTTAGACTATTCACATCAGAAACAGCTCAAGGATACTCAAGGAAAACCACTTAGCCAGGATGCCAGGAAGGTTTTGATTGCCGGTGGCTTTGTCAGGTTGGAGGCACCTGGGGCAGCCACGGGTGGAGGTCCACTCTTCCCTCCTGTTGGGGAGAAATTCTCCATGCCATTTCCACACCTTTTCTTACAGCTTTTGTCCTGGATGACTTTTCAAGGATGTTTGTGTAGCAAACAGTCTTCGAAGATCGAGATAATGCCTCCCTTTGGAGCAGAAGCCAGATTTGTTTCCTGACCAGGATAATAATGCATCCTCTGGGGAAAGGCAGTTTGGTGTGTATGTGTTTGGTGGGAGTGGGGGTTGGGGGCGGCTGCTTGCTAAGAGAACCCCTTTAAAAGATTGAGGATCACTTGCTGTGACATGGACTAGTGTGGATGAAGTATCGATAATTTGGGTCCACTGCTGTATCACCTATGGGACTTTGGGGTGCAAGAAGAACCAACTGAACCTGAAGCCCATGCTGCCTGTTCTGTCCTGAATAATAAAATAACCAAGTACTTTGTCTCTGGCCCAGGCTTCTCCTGTCTTCTACCAGCATCTATAAAATGTTGGCAAGGTAACCATTTGCTGTAAGCAGAGTAGAATCTCAGATCCTTCCGTTTTTGATACCTTTTCTGCTTCTCCCCCTAATCCACCCAGCATCGGCAGATCCTAGATACATTCAAGGGGGCTCACACAGTCTCCCCACCTGCAAAGTTGCCCACAAGACTGAGAAATTGGGGCGGAGCAAGATGGCCAAATAAGGACAGCTCCAGTCTCCAACTCCCAGCGCGAGCGACACAGAAGACCGGTGATTTCTGCATTTTCAACTGAGGTACTGGGTTCATCTCACTAGGGATTGCCTGACAATCGGTGCTGGTCAGCTGCTGCAGCCCGACCAGCGAGAGCTGAAGCAGGGCGAGGCATCGCCTCACCTGGGAAGTGCAAGGGGGAAGGGAATCCCTTTTCCTAGCCAGGGGAACTGAGACACACAACACCTGGAAAATCCGGTAACTCCCACCCCAATACTGCACTTTAAGCAAACGGGCACACCAGGAGATTATATCCCACACCTGGCCGGGAGGGTCCCACACCCACGGAACCTCCCTCATTGCTAGCACAGCAGTCTAGCACAGCAGTCTGTGATCTACCAGCAAGGCAGCAGCGAGGCTGGGGGAGGGGCGCCTGCCATTGCTGAGGCTTAAGTAGGTAAACAAAGCCGCTGGGAAGCTCGAAATGGGTGGAGCTCACAGCAGCTCAAGGAAACTTGCCTGTCTCTGTAGACTCCACCTCTGGGGACAGGGCACACCTAAACAACAACAAAAGCAGCAGAAACCTCTGCAGACGCAAACGACTCTGTCTGACAACTTTGAAGAGAGCAGTGGATCTCCCAACATGGAGGTTGAGATCTGAGAAGGGACAGACTGCCTGCTTAAGTGGGTCCCTGACCCCTGAGTAGCCTAACTGGGAGACATCCCCCACTAGGGGCAGTCTGACACCCCACACCTCACAGGGTGGAGTACACCCCTGAGAGGAAGCTTCCAAAGCAAGAATCAGACAGGTACACTTGCTGTTCAGCAATATTCTATCTTCTGCAGCCTCTGCTGCTGATACCAAGGCAAACAGGGTCTGCAGTGGATCTCAAGCAATCTCCAACAGACCTACAGCTGAGGGTCCTGACTCTTAGGAGGAAATCTATCAAACAGGAAGGACACCTACACCAAAACCCCATCAGTATGTCACCATCATCAAAGACCAGAGGCAGATAAAACCACAAAGATGGGGAAAAAGCAGGGCAGAAAAGCTGGAAATTCAAAAAATAAGAGCGCATCTCCCCCGGCAAAGGAGCGCAGCTCATCGCCAGCAACGGATCAAAGCTGGATGGAGAATGACTTTGACGAGATGAGAGAAAAAGGCTTCCGTCCATCAAACTTCTCAGAGCTAAAGGAGGAATTACGTACCCAGCGCAAAGAAACTAAAAATCTTGAAAAAAAAGTGGAAGAATTGATAGCTAGAGTAATTAATGCAGAGAAAGTCATACACGAAATGAAAGAGATGAAAACCATGACATGAGAAATACGTGACAAATGCACAAGCTTCAGTAACTGACTCGATCAACTGGAAGAAAGAGTATCAGCGACTGAGGATCAAATGAATGAAATGAAGCGAGAAGAGAAACCAAAAGAAAAAAGAAGAAAAAGAAATGAACAATGCCTGCAAGAAGTATGGGATTATGTAAAAAGACCAAATCTAAGTCTGATTGGGGTGCCTGAAAGTGAGGGGGAAAATGGAACCAAGTTGGAAAACACTCTTCAGGATATCATCCAGGAGAACTTCCCCAACCTAGTAGGGCAGGCCAATATTCAAATCCAGGAAATACAGAGAACGCCACAAAGATAATCCTCGAGAAGAGCAACTCCAAGACACATAATTGCCAGATTCACCAAAGTTGAAATGAAGGAAGATCTTAAGGGCAGCCAGAGAGAAAGGTTGGGTTACCCACAATGGGAAGCCCATTAGTCTAACAGCAGATCTCTCGGCAGAAACTCTACAAGCCAGAAGAGAGTGGGGGCCAATATTCAACATTCTTAAAGAAAAGAATTTTAAACCTTGAATTTCATATCCAGCCAAACTAAGTGTCATAAGTGAAGGAGAAATAAAATCCTTTACAGATGAGCAAATGCTTAGAGATTTTGTCACCACCAGGCCTGCCTTATAAGAGACCCTGAAGGAAGCACTAAACATGGAAAGGAACAACCGGTACCAGCCATTGCAAAAACATGCCAAAATGTAAAGACCATTGAGGCTAGGAAGAAACTGCATCAACTAATGAGCAAAATAACCAGTTAATATCATAATGACAGGATCAAGTTCACACATAACAATATTAACCTTAAATGTAAATGGACTAAATGCTCCAATTAAAAGACACAGACTGGCAAACTGGGTAAAGAGTCAAGACCCATCAGTCTGCTGTATTCAGGAGACCCATCTCACATGCAGAGATATACATAGACTCAAAATAAAGGGATGGAGGAAGATTTACCAAGCAAATGGAGAACAAAAAAAAGCAGGGGTTGCAATCCTAGTCTCTGATAAAACAGACTTTAAACCATCAAAGATCAAAAGAGACAAAGAAGGCCATTACATAATGGTAAAGGGATCAATTCAACAGGAAGAGATAACTATCCTAAATATATATGCACCCAATACAGGAGCACCCAGATTCATAAAGCAAGTCCTTAGAGACTTACAAAGAGACTTAGACTCCCATACAATAATAATGGGAGACTTCCACACTCCACTGACAACATTAGACAGATCAACGAGACAGAAAGTTAACAAGGATATCCAGGAATTGAACTCATCTCTGCAGCAAGCAGACCTAATAGACATCTATAGAACTCTCCACCCCAAATCAAGAGAATATACATTCTTCTCAGCACCACATCGCACTTATTCCAAAATTGACCACATAATTGGAAGTAAAGCACTCCTCAGCAAATGTACAAGAACAGAAATTATAACAAACTGTCTCTCAGACCACAGTGCAATCAAACTAGAACTCAGGACTAAGAAACTCAATCAAAACCTCTCAACTACATGGAAACTGAACAACCTGCTCCTGAATGACTACTGGGTACATAACGAAATGAAGGCAGAAATAAAGATGTTCTTTGAAACCAATGAGAACAAAGATACAACATACCAGAATCTCTGGGACACATTTAAAGCAGTGTGTAGAGGGAAATTTATAGCACTAAATGCCCACAAGAGAAAGCAGGAAAGATCTAAAATTGACACTCTACCATCACAATTAAAAGAACTAGAGAAGCAAGAGCAAACACATTCAAAAGCTAGCAGAAGGCAAGAAATAACTAAGATCAGAGCAGAACTGAAGGAGATAGAGACACAAAAAACCCTCCAAAAAATCAATGAATCCAGGAGTTGGTTTTTTGAAAAGATCAACAAAATTGACAGACCGCTAGCAAGACTAATAAAGAAGAAAAGAGAGAAGAATCAAATAGACACAGTAAAAAATGATAAAGGGGATATCACCACCGACCCCACAGAAATACAAACTACCATCAGAGAATATATAAACACCTCTATGCAAATAAACTAGAAAATCTAGAAGAAATGGATAATCTCCTGGACACTTACACTCTTCCAAGACTAAACCAGGAAGAAGTTGAATCCCTGATTAGACCAATAGCAGGCTCCGAAATTGAGGCAATAATTACTAGCCTACCAACCAAAAAAAGTCCAGGACCAGATGGATTCACAGCTGAATTCTACCACAGGTACAAGGAGGAGCTGGTACCATTCCTTTTGAAACTATTCCAATGAATAGAAAAAGAGGGAATCCTCCCTAACTCATTTTATGAGGCCAACATCATCCTGATACCAAAGCCTGGCAGAGACACAACAAAAAAAGAGAATTTTAGACCAATATCCCTGATGAACATCGATGCAAAAATCCTCAATAAAATACTGGCAAACCGGATTCAGCAGCACATCAAAAAGCTTATCCACCATGATCAAGTGGGCTTCATCCCTGGGATGCAAGGCTGGTTCAACATTCGCAAATCAATAAACATAATCCAGCATATAAACAGAACCAAAGACAAGAACCACATGATTATCTCAATAGATGCAGAAAAGCCTTTGACAAAATTCAACAGCCCTTCATGCTAAAAACACTCAATAAATTCGGTATTGATGGAACGTACCTCAAAATAATAAGAGCTATTTATGACAAACCCACAGCTAATATCATACTGAATGGGCAAAAACTGGAAAAATTCCCTTTGAAAACTGTACAAGACAGGGATGCCCTCTCTCACCGCTCCTATTCAACATAGTGTTGGAAGTTCTGGCTAGGGCAATCAGGCAAGAGAAAGAAATCAAGGGTATTCAGTTAGGAAAAGAAGAAGTCAAATTGTCCCTCTTTGCAGATGACATGATTGTATATTTAGAAAACCCCATTGTCTCAGCCCCAAATCTCCTTAAGCTGATAAGCAACTTCAGCAAAGTCTCAGGATACAAAATTAATGTGCAAAAATCACAAGCATTCTTATACACCAGTAACAGACAAACAGAGAGCCAAATCAGGAATGAACTTCCATTCACAATTGCTTCAAAGAGAATAAAATACCTAGGAATCCAACTTACAAGGGATTTAAAGGACCTCTTCAAGGAGAACTACAAACCACTGCTCAGTGAAATAAAAGAGGACACAAACAAATGGAAGAACATACCATGCTCATGGATAGGAAGAATCAATATCGTGAAAATGGCCATACTGCCCAAGGTTATTTATAGATTCAATGCCATCCCCATCAAGCTACCAACGAGTTTCTTCACAGAACTGGAAAAAACTGCTTTAAAGTTCATATGGAACCAAAAAAGGGCCCGCATCTCCAAGACAATCCTAAGTCAAAAGAACAAAGCTGGAGGCATCACGCTACCTGACTTCAAACTATACTACAAGCCTACAGTAACCAAAACAGCATGGTACTGGTACCAAAACAGAGATATAGACCAATGGAACAGAACAGAGTCCTCAGAAACAATACCACACATCTACAGCTATCTGATCTTTGACGAACCTGAGAGAAACAAGAAATGGGGAAAGGATTCCCTATTTAATAAATGGTGCTGGGAAAATTGGCTAGCCATAAGTAGAAAGCAGAAACTGGATCCTTTCCTTACTCCTTATATGAAAATTAATTCAAGATGAATTAGAGACTTAAATGTTAGACCTAATACCATAAAAACCCTAGAAGAAAACCTAGGTAGTACCATTCAGGACATAGGCATGGGCCAAGACTTCATGTCTAAAACACCAAAAGCAATGGCAGCAAAAGCCAAAATTGACAAATGGGATCTCATTAAACTAAAGAGCTTCTGCACAGCAAAAGAAACTACCATCAGAGTGAACAGGCAACCTACAGAATGGGAGAAAATTTTTGCAATCTACTCATCTGACAAAGGGCTAATATCCAGAACCTACAAAGAACTCAAACAAATTTACAAGAAAAAAACAAACAACCCCATCAAAAAGTGGGCAAAGGATATGAACAGACATTTTTCAAAAGAAGACATTCATACAGCCAACAGACACATGAAAAAATGCTCATCATCACTGGCCATCAGAGAAATGCAAATCAAAACCACAATGAGATACCATCTCACACCAGTTAGAATGGCGATCATTAAAAAGTCAGGAAACAACAGGTGCTGGAGAGGATGTGGAGAAATAGGAACACTTTTACACTGTTGGTGGGATTGTAAACTAGTTCAACCATTATGGAAAACAGTATGGCGATTCCTCAAGGATCTAGAACTAGATGTACCATATGACCCAGCCATCCCATTACTGGGTATATACCCAAAGGATTAGAAATCATGCTGCTATAAAGACACATGCACACGTATGTTTATTGTGGCACTATTCACAATAGTAAAGACTTGGAATCAACCCAAATGTCCATCAGTGACAGACTGGATTAAGAAAATGTGGCACATATACACCGTGGAATACGATGCAGCCATAAAAAAGGATGAGTTTGTGTCCTTTGTAGGCACATGGATGCAGTTGGAAACCATCAATCTTAGCAAACTATCACAAGAACAGAAAACCAAACACCGCATGTTCTCACTCATATGTGGGAACTGAACAATGAGATCACTTGGACTCGGGAAGGGGAACATCACACACTGGGGCCTATCATGGGGAGGGGGGGAGGGCGGGGAGGGGGGAGGGATTGCATTGGGAGTTATACCTGATGTAAATGACGAGTTGATGGGTGCTGACGAGTTGATGGGTGCAGCATACCAACATGGCACAAGTATACATATGTAACAAACCTGCACGTTATGCACATGTACCCTAGAACTTAAAGTATAATAATAATTAAAAAAAAAAAAAAAAAAGCCTGAGAAATTAAGGCCCTGAAAACAGCATTTCCCCCGCCCCTTTCACACACCACACCTCTGGGGGCAACTGTGTAGGACTGGTTGCCTTGCTTACCCAGAGGGACTGGCGGAAGGGGAGTGCCCTGGCGGCTCCTCCCGCCCACTCCCAGATCTGTTCAGAGAAAACAAACAGCCTAGAACACAGACACCTCGGGAAACTCTGGAAACTCGAAGGGAACTCCCCAGCGCGAGCCTCCCGCCCGGCCCAGAAACCCAGATTAGCCAGGAGAGACCTGGGAGCCTGGTGGCGTGAACAACCGGAGTCGGGGAGGCAGGGAGGCAGAGAGGCCAAGGCGTGATGAGAACTAGAAACTCCCTTCAAGCCAGTCCCACAGCTACTCCCGGCCCTGGGTCAATGGCAAGCCCTAGACAGGAGTGCACTTGAAGGTGAGGACGCTGAGCGGCCGCTAGGACTTGTGGCTGGTTTCTCGGCCATGCCCTGGCCCCAGAAGTCGTTGGTGAAGATGCCCCAGCGGAGCGGGGCGCCAGGCCACACATCGGGGTTGTTCATGGTAGCCCACACGTCGTGCAGGAACTCGCCCTTCAGAGAGCGACCTTAGCACAGGCAGCTTGCCCCGGCCAGCAGCGCCGCGGCCCAGTCTATCAGCACCTCCTCCTCCCCACTGCCAAAGCCCCGATCATGCTCCCCCAGACACACAAACACCCCCCAAAATTGGGAACCCAGGCAGGTGCCTTCTGTTCACCACAGCGTTCAAGCCGCTGGCGCTTGAGTCCCAGGTGGCGAGAGTTCGCGCACAGGTGGAAAAGTGTCGCTGTCTCTGGAGACATTCCCAGCTTTTCAGCACCCGGGACAACAGCAACGGCGCCCGGGGAGACACTCTCCACCCGCCCCGTGCTCGCGTCCAGTCGCTGGCTTTGTGCTCTTCTGCCTGGGCTTTCTCTCACCAGCCCAGCGCTGCGTCCCGCAGACCCAGCCTCCCGCGGGGACAGGGAGCACCTTCCCCAAAGCCAGGAGAAGGGGCCTCCCTGGACAAGGACATCCTGCTCTCCCTGCCCGAGTGGGTGTGTTCAGAGGCGCCACCGGCTATTTAACTTTACAGCCCATTTCTTGGGCCGCACTTACAAAATGTCCCAAGTTGGGGGCTGAGTTGGTTCCTGAAAAGTTTCTTACTAGTTAATTTTCTTTCTTTTTTTAAAATTTAAACTATTGAGACAGTCTGAGAGACCCTAAGCAAGTTACTCTTTCTTCTCAACCAAGTGGGTCACTGGGTCTGATGATTAGTTTCTGGCTTTTGCACAGGTTTGAATACTGCTAACAATAGGCAGAGACCTGTGTAAGGCTTCTTCTGGCTTTGGCTCCTCATTAGATATCCCAAAGTGTGGGATCACCTGATTTGTTTTTAGGTTTGAAAATCTGTGAACTCTTTCAGGCCCCTTGTAAATTACCATTGCTGTAGGGTATTGTATTTGTTACCTGGGAAATTTTACATATCCAATCAGAAAAATTTTTAGTGTGGAATTCACCACTGGTTTGGCATTTTACTACTCAAATTTATTCCATACAAAAAAATCAGAGGCAAAATATTTGAGTTGTGGAATACCAAATACGTGGAGTGACATATTCGTCTGGAACAAAGTTGGCGTAAGATAAGCTTCATTTTCATCCAGGTGCGGTGCATTTTTGGTTACCTGAAAATTAGTGACTGAAGAATGAAACTGAGAATTTGGAGCATGAATTTCATGTTTTCCTCTTTTCATGGAGGTTATTTTACACTGTGACAGCGTTACCTCTTCCTTGGATGTTGGGTCTGTCTCCACACACAGGACACTGCCTCCTTGCAGGAAACCACACTGCAGTAACTTCTTTTCTACGCACATCAGATTAATAGACTTGTACTAGGGGAATAATCTGCCATACAGTGCACAATAGAATGGGCTGGATGACCAATCATACTCAAAGTTGGGGTGTGTGTGTGCGTGTGTGTGTAAAATGCTAACTAAAACACTGACATTGTTATTTTAGCAGATGTTACAGGTCAGTGTGTTAATCTTTCCAAGAAACATGCTCACATTTTTACAGAAGTTTTGTGGAGACGATGTCTTAACCAGAAAGAGTGGCTCTAATCATATTCTTCCGGGGAACAGGCCTTTTCTTCTTCCTTAAATCACCCCCAAAGCCATCCCTTTCACCCTTTCTTACCTGAGTTGTCTACTTTTTCAGATGAAACAAACATGGGACTGCTCATTTCTGACCATCTGCCTATTCTAATACCAGGAAGTTACAACCTCTATAATGTCTTCCTCCTCCTCATCTATGATCTTTGTCCAACGTGTAAGCCCCCGAGATTCAAGATAGCAATATGTCTTATTCTTAGCTCTATTTCCATGTTATCTGTTTTTTGTCATCCCTGAATAATAATTGAGGCAATGTGGTGTTGGTGCATGGATAGACAAAGAGAACAAGAAAACAAATAAGGGTCCAGAAACAGACCTACTGCTATGACAGTTTTTTCTTTCTTTCTTCTTCTTCTTTTTTTTTTTTTGTAATTACAAAGTTGCCACTGCAGTATGGGCAATGGGGAAAGGATTGGACCTTTAAGTAAATTATGCTGGGTCAATTAGATATGAATATTGAGGGGTGGGGAGGAAATGGAATCTCGACCCCCACCTCGCGCCTTACAGAAAAATCAATTTAGATGGATCACAGACTTACATCTGAAAGGTAAAATGTTATTTTCATGACCTTAGACAGGCATATATCGCTTAAAAACACTCAAACAATAACATTAAATGATGGTAAATTGGGATTCATTAAAATGAAGAACTTGTACTCATCAAAAGCAGCTACTAAGAGAGTAAAAAGTGAAGTCACATTCTGGACTAGATGCACAGGCAGATGCATTTGCTGAGCTCTATCTTTTTTTTTTTTTTTTTCTTTTCCCCTTTTTTTGGTGAATGTCCTTAACTGAGAAATAGTTGAATTTATTAAATAATAGATAAACTAGGAAATAGCTTCCCCAACAGATATATAGTATTTCACCAAAATTTTGAGTGATTTCTTAGAACAAAGATCCTAAATAAAGTAAGATTTTGTGAACTAAAGAAACAAAAATAAATGTAATGCTAAACTCTTCTTTCTTTAAACTAACTTCTTTCTTTAAGAATTGTCATTAACTTCTAAGAGCCAACATTACAATTTTCTTACAGATAGAGATGCTACTCTTTGACAGTAAACTATGGCTGTGCTTATCCTTCTCCCTCAAAATCAACAGACAACCCACTTGGTAGGTGTTCCCTACAGCCCTCAGATATTCCTTGTCACCCAGCCAACTACTGTCACCCTTGGTCCTTTGACTCAGAAACATGATGTCTTCCTCTGTGGTGCTACACCAATCAAATTAATCAGGAGGGATATATATTTTATAATGCATTTGTCAAATTAAATGATCTTTGAAATCCTTGAGGACTCCTTTGTTCATAATCAGATTTGAGCTAATTAGGACACAGACTTACCTGTGTCTTGTGCTTAAAGCAGACACAGTTTGAAGAACTTTGTGAGGTACCAGATTCCCTATGGGAGAAAAAAATCTACCAATATTGTTAGGATTATTGGGGCTGAGCCTTACCCATCGTTGCAAAATACCTTTTGATACCAGGAGAAAAGGAAAGAATAAGGACTGTAATAAAAGAATTAGTAGGAAAAGACTCATTTCTCCTTACACTGGTTCTTGTAATACTTCTATTCTTTTTGTTGAAAACCCACTGGAAGGAGGTACAGATTTGTTCAAGATTATAGGCTATCAATAGGATAATGATAAATTGCTTTCTGGTGATGCAAAATTCAAACATGATCCTTTTTAAAACTGATAATCCTAACTGTTATTGTGTTAAATTTAAAATTTAAATAACAGAACTCTGCAAACTTAGCCTAATGTGGTAGTGGTGATGAGAAGAGAAAAGGGCATTGTGGAGGTGGAAATATTTTTCTTGTTACCTGTTTTTGTTGAAAAATATTCAATGGATGTGTACTTTCGAAGTCTTTTAATTTGAGAATTAAAATGCTCGAAAGAAAGGTGAACGATTTTGAAACAGGCAAAGAACTACTGGACGTTCTGTCAATGGAATGCTGGGCACTGTCTAGGGGTCCCTATTGGGGTTATTTGATTCTATATGGGTTTATGTTTTTTGTTATCTTTTAGATATTTTACAATCTCTAAATTGTAGATAACTTATAGTAATATAACAATTCTCATTGATAAAGATACAAATAAATTTTGTTAGATGAAGATGCAAATGATTATTACCCTGGGGATATTGACCAGTTTACATTTGTATTAAATATATTTGCAAATGCATTTCACCATTTATAATTGCTTATAAGTGTGTCTATCTTCAGATTTTCTCTTGAGCATTTTGACTGGCTAGGGAGAAACAGGTTTGGATTGGTTTCCATCAGTTACTCTTAGGAAGAATACTTTGCAAATACTGTTGTCAGTGATTAGAAAGAATTGGTTCTAGTGCTTAAAGACTTCTCCTACTTTGGACATGTTAGACCCTTCATCATGTTAGGGCATGTATGTTAGAACTTCTCTTATTAACCCAAAGGGAAGTTAGCTATCTAATGAGTCACCCATACCTTTCATTCAGTGGTTGGTTATTCTTTCAACACTTCCTATTTAAACACCATATAGCCCAGTGGTGAGTGCATAAACTAAAGGGATTATAATACAAGAACTATGAATGTTTTTTATTTTTCTACTTAAATATTCATAGAGGCATAATGATTTGTCTAAGCATACTGAGAAATGTGTTGATTTATAGAAGTCTTTCATTGACTTCGGAAAGCATTCTCTTTAATCCCTATTGAAATTGTAATGGAATGGGACGATATCTAGAGAAGGAAGTCTACCCCCAAAGTTTCCAAGGTTCCTTTTATCTCCCTGCATTCTCAGGTTTGTTCTCCCAACTAAACAAATCCAGAAAGTTGATGTCAGTGTGTCCAGTTCTTGGGGAATAACAACAAAAAACAGCTTAAATAGCTTAATACACATTAGTTTAATTTTTTATCTGAAAATCAATATAATAGTTTGCAACGTAAAATAACTTTCCAGTAAGGAGCATACCTTACAGCCCTAATTAGCACAGTGAGTATGTGAATCAGAGGGTTCTCAGAGGGCAAAGACTTCCTTAGGAAAAATACCCCTTTCTTCATGTACTCTACTTCCAGATTCTCTCTAAAGTCCTCTTTTCAACACTCTCTCTAAGCTCCTCTTTTCCAACTGATACATTAATTTAAATAGAATCATTCATAAGAGAAAAGTGATAAACTACATAACGTTCCATAAATACTAGGTATTAATTTTAGAAATTCCTCTAATATGAATGCTTATTTGATATATTTTTCTTAATAGCCAGAAAAAGTTTGACATTCTTCTATAAGTATCTTTGTATCTCATTATTAGGTAAAAGCAATGTAACATTTATTCCAATTTTGTCATAAATTCCAGGAAATTCTAAATTAGGTTTTCTGATCAATTGTGATAGTGATCCTTAGCCTGGTTTTCCAAAAACAATTACCCCTCCTCTGTTGTTACACAGCCCTTGTTCTTTTGCTCTTTGTGCTAATGGATTTATTATGTCTGCCTTTTATTATAAACCCACATCATATACTGATGTACAGCAAGGATATACATAATGATAAATGAAAGAATAAAATATTAGGTTGAACATATGAAAATTTTCCTATGTTTGACCAATTTTCATGTAAGAAAATGGCAGTATCATAAGGTTTAATCTAATAGTGAACAAATGAAGATGTTATCTATGATTACCTGATTCACCTTTGAAAGAAGTTCTTTGTCAATATCTTCAGTAAAATCTGTAACTTAATAGGAAGAACATTTTAAAACAAAAAATAAATCCACTTCCCTATAGTCCCTCTCTGCCCCACCACCCTTCCCTTAAAAATTACTGAGAGATCATTGGAACTGGAAAAAAAGTCTTGAACACTATTTCTATAGAAGCATTTCAATTTCCATCATCTAGTAGAACTTATGTTCCACAACAAATAAAATATTCTGAGAAACTTCTTAGAATCTGATTTTAATAACTAATTTTGAATATCAAAAATATGTTTTTCTGAGTGGAAATAAAATACTTTTTTTTTTTTTGGTCTAGGGACAAACTGCTCAACACTTCTCAAGAAGAGTGTGAATGTACATTTCAAATCAAATACAACTTACCCTTCTTAACAATGTCTGAAACAGTAGTGTTTAATTTAGACAACTTATTTTAAAAAACCAACAACCAGTGTTCAGTCACAATTGCAATGGCTAGAGTCAATTCCAAATGTCAGCATGAAATTCTTGCTTCTGATATTTTTCTGCCATGTGCTTACTGTGTATGTTGTGGATAGAGAAGAAATAACGTATTTAGGGACATCATTATAGAATTAGGGCAAAGTATGTTTTTATTGAATAAAAGCAGCAAAAGTGACTTGACTATGACAACCTGGAAGAACAGTGACAACATAGTCACTTTCAGTCTTTTTCCATTTTTTCCTGTTACATTATTTGATGCAATGCAAGGTATTGGATCACTTGTCAAGGAGCAGTTTGATTTCTCCATGGTGAGCCAGGGCATTTAGGACTGCTACAGAGCAACAGACACCTGAGCATTGCAGGTGAATTTGGTCTCTGTCTTGTAATGGTTAAGGTCACTCCGAAAAAAAATAGTCATTAAATATTTGTAAAAATGCTCAACGTATTCCAACATTAGAGAGATGTTAGACTAGTCCTATAGATGTTAGTCTAACACTATAGAGGGCTCCTATTTATCTTTCAGCTGATTTGTCAACATTGTTTTCTAGACAACTTACATTATTCTGATGTTGGTTAAAAACTATTAACTGAGGCCGGGAGTGGTGGCTCATGCCTGTAATCCTAGCACTTTGGGAGACCGAGGCAGTCGGATCACCTGAGTTCGAGACCAGCCTGGCCAACATGGTGAAACCCTGTCTCTACTAAAAATACAAAAATTAACCAGGCATGGTGACACAAGCCTGTAATCCCAGCTACCTGGGGGGCTGAGGTGGAAGAATCTCTGGAACCCAGGAGTCGGAGGCTGCAGTGAGCCGAGATCAAGCCACTGCACTCCAGCCTGGGTGACAGAGTGAGACTCCGTCCCAAAACAAAAACAAAACCAAACAAACAGACACAAACTATTAACTGATTAAATAATAAGATTCACTTACATAACGGGAAATATCTGACAGCTCATTACTGCAGTGAAGTTGTAATAGTTTGGGGTTGTATATAGTCCAATTTCCAGAGAGGAAAGACTGATTCTCTAAGAAAGGTTCATTTCCTTTGGAAATCCCTCATGGCTTTGGGTCAGTCCTCCCTTTTAAGCATGCAGATGCACCCGTGCATGCATGGACTCACACATGCTTTTTAAAAAGTCCCCTCACAATAATGTTCCATATCATTTTTAGCTGGGGAAAGGTACAGGAAGGAAATGTCCAGCCATGAAGATTTGGTGTTTACTTGGACCATGTCATTAACATTTCCAATTTGTTGAGTGGTTTCCATGTTCTCAGAGGTCCTCACCCTATAAAAGCTGATGGATGGGTTGACAGAACCTTCCTGGCTTGGGCTGGTGTAATGTGAGCTCAATGCCTGGAAACAATAAAAACAGCAATTTTCTGAGAGATTTACCTGCAGAAGAGCCAGGAACATAAAAGCCTTCTCAGTTTCCCACCCTAAGTCTCTTCTTTTCTCTTAGTCCCAGGAGGGGACTAAGGGCTGTATCCTGTCCTCTCAGGTTAATTGAGGGTGACATTAAATGTAATCTCAGCATCAATCCCTGTAATGGCTGAGAGGGAAAAACCAGTGGAGCAGATGGAGGATTCATGTTGGGAACAACAGAAGCAAAGGCTGCAGGGGTTAGAAAATATCAGATATTTGTTCTTGCATGCTTCATGGTGGTATCCAGTTGACATTTGACAAGCAATGGTTCTGGCTCCATCGGGGGCTATGAAACAAGTGAAAGCTTCTCCTGAATTTGGTCCATCAGGGCTGGGCCAGACTGTCTAAAATTCATGTTGGATGTAGTCCACAACCCTGCATTCTCAGAAGGCTGCACCTTGAAACTGGTCTTTTCACGGCACAGTGTGGGAAAGGGTAGACTCAGTGCCCTAAAGCGAACTGTGGGGTAAAGAGATCTGGACTAAAGTGATATGACCAATGTGATTTTGGTTCTCCAAATCAGATTTGGAACAGTAATCAATTAACCCTAACCTTGAAGAATCACAGATTCAGGTTGCCCCATCCAAATCCTCGGCCCATCAGATACTTCTAATATAAAACACACAGAACTGCTGATTCTGCCTACTGTTGTCATTTTTTCTCTGGAAAACTCAACTTTGGCATGTAGTATTTTATATTAATGCTCATGCGGTAATCCTTACCTCTTCCAAGTGTTAAATAGCCATCAATGTAAAATAAGCTATCTGGCTTACCTTTAAAAGTAGTGACGAACTAATTTATTTTAGTGGAAATTTGGTTTTAAATAATAGACTGGATCCTATTCCCAAATAGCCTTTTTTTTTTCAGGATTTGAAAATCATGAGCTTTATTATTAAGAAGTCAAAATATAACAGATGCTAGCAAAGCTGTGGAGAAAACGGAATGCTTATACACCATTGGTGGAGAAGTAAACTAGTTCAGCCACTGTGGAAAGCAGTTTGGAGATTTCTTAAAGAATTTAAAACAGGGCTGGGCATGGTGGCTCACGCCTATAATCCCAGCACTTTGGGAGGCCAACTGGAGTGGATCACTTGAGGCCAGGAGTTTGAGACCAGCCTGGCCAACATAATGAAACCCCATCTCTACAAAAAATATAAAAATTAGCTGGCTTTGGTGGCAGGTACCTGTAATCTCAGTTACTCGGGAAGCTGACGCAGGTGGACTGCTTCAGCCTGGGAGATAGAGGTTGCAGTGAGCCAGATCTTGCCACTGCACTCCAGCCTAGGTAACAGAGTAAGACTGTCTCAAAAAGAAAAAAGAAATTTAAAACAGAACTACTATTCTATCATTTAATCCAGCAATTGCATTACTGGGTATATATCCAAAAGAAAATAATTTGTTCTATGAAAAAGACACATGTACTTATATGTTGATCATGGCACTGTTCATAATAGTAAAGACATAGAATTAACCTAGGTGCCCATCAATGGTGGATTAGATAAAGAAAATATGGTACATATACACTATGGTATACTCTGCAACCATAAAAAGGAATGAAATCATGCCCTTTGCAGCAACATTGATGCAGCTGGAGGTCATTATCCTAAGCAAATTAATGCAGGAACAGGAAACCAACTACCTCATATTCTCACTTGTAAGTGGGAGCTCAACATTGGGTACTCACGGACGTAAAGATGGCAACAATAGACACTGGGGGCTACTAGAAGGGGATGGAGGGGAGGCAAGGTTTGAAAAACTAACTGTTACGTACTGTGATTACTACCTAGATGCATGAATCCACAGCACTGCAACCTTGAAAACCTCAGCAGGACCAGCGGCCAACCCACATGTTTGTAGAAGTAGTGGGTACCATGAGCAGCAGGACTGTGAATAGCAACGACACCCACCTTTGAGGCAAGACACGAGCTTAAAGAAGTGGTCTTTTGGGTGGCAATCATGATGAACTCAAATCAAGAGCCCACTTTCAATTTTTCTGAATTGAATGTATCCTCCAAGCTTCTTGTAAATTAAGACATCACCTTTCTTCTTGATGCATGCAGATTTAATCTGATTTAGAAAAATTAAGAAATATAATGAGTTTTGTGCACTGATATTTTGAGGAGAACATTTATACAAATTAGTGAGAAACCAGCAGTTTTGTTCCTAACTTCCTCAGTCCATAGCTAAAATGGCTGTTTCTTAACTAATGAGCAACCATCATTGTAGGATCCTGGCAGGAGTGACCACTAAGAAGGGAGCTAAGGGAGCAAGGTCAGCCTAACGTTATAAGGCAAGTGTGAGTCTAAATGCAAATTTTGTTTAGAATCATTAGGAGTTGACTGTCAGCCAATGGAAGTGATATACCATAGTGAATAGCAGAATATCCATGATCTACTTCCTCTGAATACTGGAGAAAAACGTGATTCCAGTCTTGGTTACATCCAACTTTACCCCAGAAAGCTTGTAATGAGCTAAAAGCCAGAGATTTGGCACATTTCCTTGGGCCATTCAGGAATAATCCTAGCCTTCAATCCTGGGTCTGGATTCACACCGTTAGCTTTGGCTGAGTTATTGGTCTGAAAGCAGTAAAGCATTAAACCTCACCAACTTCTCCCTGTGCAGAGCATTGATGGGAAGCCCATCTGGATCCATCTTCCCAACCAGAACTAGAAATCAGAGGACAGGCTGGCCACGGGGCAGAAGTAGAGTGAATTTTAGAAGCTCTGGCTGGGTGTCCAGAGCTGTGGGAAGCTCATGAACACTGGGCAAACGTCATGATGTTTTTCCAGAGAGAAGCTCTGATTATGCTGGCTCAGCCTCCCATCTTCTTCCCAGCATTTCCTCCAGGCCTCTGCTGGTAGTGGTGCTCCTTGGACTGACTGCTCCCATTAAATAAGTTTCCGATGGTGATTTTCTGTCTAAATAGATGAGTGAGCATTTCCTGAAGATGCATCTCATTTTGCTAACATCACTAATGTCTCTGCTTTTTTGCATCTAATCCATCATTGCACTTTATCTGTGCATTTTATTAATGAGTCATTCACTCACTTTTCAAGATTGTTAGTGAAGATGTCAAAATTCTGACTGAACCTAATACCAATTCTCATGGCTTGTTGCAGGCTGCCCTGACAGCTCCCACACGAGGCATTTTTCACTCCCCTTCGAATTCCTTCATTATCACCAGCCAGTTTTAACACACATTTTAACACTTTTTAAACACTTTTTTGAGTGTTGTAGATATTAATGTTTACTGTTATATCTACAAGTAGCTCCTATTTTGCGCAGAAGAGACAGATGGCTACACATTGTGTAGGCACAACCTACACAAAAATGAAATCCCAGTCTCCACTAAGTACAAGGTGCAGGCTGATGGACTCATTCACTTTTGTTTATCAAAGAACAGTGAAGTTTATGTCCTTCCAGCATTGCACTTGTCTACAGATGTGCCTTTTCTACTTGGCAGAAGCTTTTGATATCAGTCTACCGTCTTGGCCAGCTCTGGGGATATTTTATGAATATTAGTAGGTTTGGATGGCTGGGAATCTAACACAGATGGCTAACATTTAACTTTGGACAAGCCAAAGGTCTTATGGCAGGAAAAGCAGGCATTGCTTGCTGGGCTTTACTTGCTGGCCTTCATTCACTCTCAGTATAAATATGGTTCTAATTTTGTGGCATAAGTAAAAGGAAATAATACATTAGATGATGCTGGTTTTCTTTCCTTTGTATTTCTTGGTTTCTAGGTACAGAAAGTATTCATATTCCAGGCAAGCCTCATCAACTTTTTCATCTCTGCCATGCAGTCTGCTTTGACATGATCATGGGAAGTATCTTCTTTCCCTATTAAAATGCTTTCTTTTAAAAAGCTTAGTATAATGAAAGCTGGATATAAAATTATATCTGTGCTATCATTTTAATATGTAAAAATATGCATTTGGACACAAACTGAAAGAAAAAAAAGAAAAGTTGATTTGTCGAAGAATAACTGTGGGTAAATTGGTCTTTATTTTAGAATAATTTCCTTTAACATCGTAACAACGTTATTTATGCAGTATATTCATGTATTTCATGTTACAGTATGTTCTTCCAAAACTATGAAAATCAGAGGTGTGGTGTTTAGAAATCTCTTCAGGGAAAAAGTTTTCCTTCTACTTAGAGCCCAAATTGAAAATGTATCTACCATTAGCTATGCACTGTAGAACTGCCTGAGCAAAACCATTAAACATTTCCCAGGCAACAGAATCTACAAAGCTACTGCACTAGCACTGCATGCTAAGTATTATGTGGGCTATACCATGTGACCAGTAAATCATTCCAGAATGTAAGGTATCTTCTCCATAATGACTTTGTATGTATGTTCCAGATATAGTGATGCTTACTTAAATCTGCTAACTAGTATAGTTACTGTAATGCAGTGTAACGTAATATAGTATAATTTCTATAAATAATATATTTCAGTATAGTATATTGTATTTAATGTCGTATATCATGCTATAATATAGTATGGTATAGTATAGTGTAGCATAGCATAATATAATGTAGTGTCACATAGTATATTGTAGAGTGAAATGGTTTAGAGTGGTATAGTCTAGAGTAGTATAGTATAGTATAGTATTGTACAGTGTAATATAGAACACTGTAGTAGAGAGCTGCATAGCACCTATATAACATAGTACCTAAAAAATGATTTTGGAATCACAGGCCTAGTTTTGAATCTTGTTCCTACCACATAACAGGTGTATGATCTTGAGCATATTACTTTATGTCCCCGAGCCTCAGTTTCATCATCTCAAAATGAGGACTAAAAATACTTACCATGTATTGTGAGGATTAAGTTGTGAGGGAGTGAAAGTTATATACGTAAGAAGTGCTGACAGTTAATAAACCCAGCACTCTCCTTTTCATGGATCTCGCTGACAGTGGGGCAAGAGACGAAGCTCCTAGTTTTAAGAAAAGTACCTTGCCAAAAGCATCGGATAAGGCTTGGCTAAGATAAGGAGGGGTTGGGTAATGCATATTCATTTCTTAAGACTAGAGTCCTGAGTGAAACTCCCAATCAGTTGCTATGTTTTCAAAGATAGGAGCTGTCCCTAGAAGGATATGAAGCTATCAAATCCCAGTACTATTGATGAAAACAGGAGAGAAGAGTTTTAGAGTGGTTCATAAATCATAAGCAGCTGTAGTGCTTTATATCTGGGAAAAAGCAGTGCTAACACCAAAAACAAGTGTACCTGTTTTAGTTTGTGATTTTCTATTCCAAAACACCCAAGTATAAAAGATCTAGATGCACTGAAGGATCTGCTCCCTGGAATTATAAAAGGAGGGGGATGCTGAGAACCAGAAGTGAAATGAAAGCCCACTGGAAAATACAGTGGATTCAAATAGTCAAGACATTACAGTATGAAAATAAATTTGACACAAATTTCTTTCTGCCTTGACTATAATAATGACCTCACCTCTGGCTGACTTTAAAATGTCTCAGATTTAGAGGTGCTTGTCAAAGATGTTTGTATGCATAAACAGAAGAATCTCTGTGGCCTGGCACAGTGGTTCACACCTGTAATCCCAGCATTTTGGGAGGCTGAAGTGGAGAGATAATTTAAGGTCAGAAGTTCGAGATCAGCCTGGCCAACACGGTGAAACCCTGCCTCTACTAAAAATATAAAAATTAGCCAGGTGTGGTAGTGCACACCTGTAATCCCAGCTTCTATGGAAGCTGAGGCATGAGAATCGCTTGGACCTGGGAGGCAGGGGTTGCAGTGAGCCGAGACTGCGCCGCTGCACTCCAGCCTGGGTAACAGAGCAACACTCCGTCGCCAAAAAAAAAAAAAAAAAAAAAAGGAAAAAAAGAAGAAGAAGAATTTCTGTGCCCCAAATGAAAAGGAAACCATCTCTAAGGAACACATAAGGGTCAAGAACACACAGATGATGGATGTGAAAGAGAAAACATAGGTGTTATAAATTGGGAGTCAATTTAATCTTTTAAAATGGGTTGTAATGAAAAGCGTATTGAAATGGGGATCAGAAGACTGAATTCAACACTTGATTAACATATTCTAGCATTGTGATCTTGGGAAAGTTTCTAAGTTGTTAGAAACTTTCATGGTGTATTACAGAGAAAATGTGATTGCCCTTTCCTGTTTTCCAGAAGAATTGTGATGATCAAACAAGACCATGCATGTAAAACTACTCTGAAAAGTGAAAATGCTGTTATTTAAAAGAAGAGGTGAGAGGCTGAGGAGAAAGTGGAAAGAGCAAGGGCTTTGGAGTCAGGCAGGCCTTCGTTTTCACAGTGACTCTGTGTCTTCTCTTAGTAGCTTTAAGACCATTGGAAAGTCACTTAACCTTTCTTGCCCTCAGTTTCCTCATACATTAAAATGTATTTAATAATACTACTTCGTCGTTGTTTTAGGGATTAAGGGAGGTAATGTATGTAAACTCACAGACATTTTTGTTTGCTGTTAAGTTATGTCTCATACCTCTGAATATATTGGGCCTTTATCTTAATTATACAAGCATTTAAATTTGGAGAGGCCGAGGGGCTGGCTCAAGTTTACTGAGCCATATACCAGCAGATGTAGACTTCTTGGTGGAATTTTCTTGGTCATATTAAATTTGTGTTGAAATGTTAAGACCTTGAAAATACCTGTTTTGACTCAAATTATGATGACTACAGTTCCCATGAAAACAATGAAAAAATACATCTTGCAATTTAACACTAAGAAATACTAGGAAGCTTAGAGTATTTTAGAGGGTTTTTTCCTCTTATGTTGGACAATTTCCTGCAGCTACCTTTCAACTCAGCTTCAAATGTATTCTGTTGTTGCTACAGATCTTTTCTAGTGTCAAAATAATTAAATAACATTTTTTTAGAAGGGAAGAGGTTAGTGAGATTCAAATAGCTTTCAATTTCCTAAGCAAACCAGATATATATAAGAACACTCTGAAGGGTTGGCAACTCTTTGGGTGACCGGGACTGAGACTTGTCTAGTGTCCAGTTAGAACACTGTATCTTATATCCCACTGATGGTATTTCAGGCCACCATCAATCACTGTTACCAGTGGGGAGAGGAGAGAAAGAGGAAGGGATACAGTGTAAGTCCAAGTGTTCATTCCCATATTTTGAATTACAACATAAATACCAAGTTATCAAAATATATGCTCTTGTTTCTGTATATAAAAAATTGGAGAACTGTTACTTCTCATTCACTTCTATTTTCCTTTAATTCTCATTTACTCAATTAAAGATCTAATGAAACAAAAGACCCATTTCATTTATCTCACGTTCCAAATTTACAAGCTGTTCTCCCTTTGCTTTTTTAACCAACTGTCAAAAGCTATGCCTATGGTGAGGGTTTGGACTATGTCTTCTTCAACTTTTGGGTCTCCAGAACCCACCATTCAGCATGTACTTAATAAATATTTGTTGGAGAAACAAACCAGTGAATTTTTCTGCTCAAAACTAGTCACCTGAAGCTAGGGACTGAATTGTGTCCCTCTCCAAAATTTGTACGCTGAAGCTCTAAATCCCAGCGATACTGTATTTGGAGATGGGATTCTTAGGAAGTAATTACTGTTAAATGAAGTTTTAAGGGTGGTGTCTTAATCTGACTAGGTTGGTGGCTTTATAAGAAAGAAGAGGAAGAGTGGGCACTCTCTCTCCACTTGCATGCCACCAAGAAAATGCCCTGTGAAGACACAGTGAGAAGGCAGAGGCTGCAGGTTAGGAAGAGAGCCTTCACCAGAATCTCGCCTTGCTTGTATCCTGACCTCAGACTTCTAGCTTCCAAAACTGAGAAAATAAATTTCTATTGTTTATACCAGTCTGTGGTATTTTGTTATGACACTCCTATCCGAGCAAGATCAAAAGTAAAGACTGAAATATTTATCTCAAAGAAAAATGAATCGTGCACATATGTACATATTTATATTCATCTCATATGCATAGAAAATAAAGATAGCTAATTTATTAAATGTATCAAGTGTGAATATAATAAAACTAATTACAAATGTCACATAAAAATGCATCTAACAATGAGAATAGAACAAGTGAAACTCTTGGTCAGTAATTTAAAATACAGTTTCACCTAAGCGGTCAAGTAGATACTAAATCATCAAGGTAACACATCTGCTTCCTACTGAGATAATTCATTTTTAATTACTAACAAGATTTAAGGTTTTTGAAGTTCAGGAATAACAGCAAACTGAAATACATTCACACACACACGCACGCAAACATACACACATTTTAAAAAGGAACTTTTCACATTGATTAATGTTTAAAAGATGCAAATACAAGTTAGTACTACCTCTATGCTCCTAAAAAACCTTGTATCTTTCTAATTCTTTCAGCACCATAGGGAGTCTCTTTCCTAAATATAATTTTCAGCTTTTTGGTGTATAATTTACACATAATTTTATTATCATATGTACCTCTTTAAATGTACAGTTCTGTGAGTTTTGACCAGTGCATATCCGCATATAAATTCCACTCCAATTAAGACAGGATAGATCCCTTGACACCCTCATGGGACTCGTGAAGCAGTGGCTCACCTACTCACCCTGCAGCTCTTAAACCCCTGTGAGAGCGGCACATGCAAGTGAGGAGGTTCAGAGGCCTGGATGAATGCTTCTGGGTGCTGGCAGGAGTAGAATTCTGCACTGCTCTGTGGGAGCATCTGGGGGTTGCTGTGATCCCCAGAGTCCCAGAGGGTGTGTGTTATAGTGAGCTGCTTTAGCTTTGCCATCCATGGACAGCTTATGTGTTAAACAGCTCAGTGGGGGATCAGTGTGTCAGCCTCTTGTACCTGCACCCAGGTCCTTGTCTGGCATCCAAGAGGAATGAGATTGTGCAAACAAATTGGAGGGTGGTGAATGTGGAGGATTTTATTGAGTGGCAGAAGTGGCTCTCAGTTAGATGGGGAGCTGGAAAGGGGATGGAGTGGGAAGGTGGTCTTCCTCTGAAGTTTGGCCATCTGGCCAAAACTCCTTTCTAACTGTCACCAGCCGAACTCCTCTCCAACTGTAGTCTTCCAGCTGCTTCACCTCTTGATGTTCAGATGCTTCTCTTCTCTCCTCTGCCATGCTGCTCTGCTGTTCTGCCACTCTGCTGCCCTGCCACTCTGCTGCCCTGCCACTCTGCTGCCCTTCTGCCAATGGAACCTGGGGTTTTTATGGGTACAGGATAGGGGACAGGGCAGGCCAGGGTGGTTTTGGAAAAGGCAACATTCGGGTGGGAAAACAGGAATGCATGTTCTCACTTAGGGTGGTGGTTGCAGGCTTGAGGGTGAAGCCCTTTCCAGGGACCCCACCCTTTTCTACCTAGTATTTCCCTGCCTCCTGTTCATATCACAATAAATATATAGAACATTTGTATCACCCCAAAATGTTCCCTTATGCCTGTTTGTATTCTATCCCACTCTCTTTGCCCCTTAAAACCAGCAATCTGCTTTCTGCCATCATGGATTAGTTTTGTCTCATGTAAAATTCATACAAATGGAATCATGTATTATGTACTCTGTGTCTATCTTCTTTCACGTTGCATAATGTTTTTAAGATTCATCTGTATTGTCATGTTTGTTAGTGGTTGGTTCTATTTTACTGCTGGAAAGTATCTCATTCTTCCAATGGTAAAAATTATCTTTCCCATCTACATTGACATATTTATTCATTTATCTTTTGAAACACAAAAAATTTCTGAATTATCTTGTTCTTAACTTATTTTGATTATGTTTCTTACTATTTTCTAATTGAAGAGTAGAAATTTACAGTAAGGCTTGAAAAGTGGTCTTAAAGGACAGCTGTGACTGCAAACGTAGGATCAGTGAGTGTCAAGACAACTGAGCTTGGTTTTGATGATTTTCTGGAGATATGACCACTCTAGTCTTCCTAAGTTGAGGTACTTTGAGGTAGCTTTTTTGACTCCAGTGGCTTCACAGCATTGCTATTATATTAAAATTTTGACACTAAGCATGTAAACTGCTGTAAGAAAAATAGCTTCCACTTATTAAAGCCTTTTATTCTGTGTGTGGCTAAGTGCTATACACTTGATTTCACTTAATCCTTATAAAGTCCTGCAAGTCACCTAATGTCTACCAGCTGTCATGAAGTTTACATTCTGAAGGGGAAACCAGACATTAAAGAGAGTCTCATAGTTGTTATGCTAAGACTGGGAACTATGAAAACATATATTAGGGAGAGCTAATCTTATCTAAGGGGGAACTAAGTTCTTGCTGAAGAAGTGATCCCTCAGCTGGGACTTGGAAGACAAGTAGGGTTAGTCAAAATAGAAAAGAGAGTTCCAATGTAAATAACAGGTATGCAGGTTAGGAGGTGAGAAGGGCCTTGGCAGGTAGGAGGAATTGATAAACATGTTTGTATATTTGCAATACAGAACTGGAGGCAAAGAGAAACCAACTGAGCCATACCGTGCCTGAGCTGCAGAGACCTGTAGTTTAGAATAATAAGTTTTGAATCCTGTTCACTCCGGAATGACAGTGATTTTAGACAGGAACCTATGTAATACAATTCAGAGAACTGAATTCCAGTGGATTGGTAAGAGAATTCAGAGGGGAAAAAGTCCAGTGGTTTCACAGGTTGATTATCTGGAATAACAAGAAGTCAATTTATTTATGACATTCACTTTATACTTTACTTTATTATTAAAATTCTAGTTAATATTCTTCACTCTCAGGAAATAATTCTCGGTTTTATAGGTGGACTTTCTGAGGTAGAATTCAGAGGGCATATGTAGCATGAAGATTGGATTCTATCATTATGTTCTTTAGCTAAAAAGAGTTTAATGTGCAATGTTGTTAATCTGATACTTTTCATATACAATATTTTATTTTTACAAGTTAACGGTTACCATACAGAACACTTCTGTGTCCAAAATCCAAGAAACTGATTAAAAAACAGTCAATGATAAATATCTGTGTGTTTTAAGGGCAACATCTACATTGAAAATTGCATTCCTGCTTTGCATTTATAGTAAGTGAATAAATCCAGTATTGTAAATTCTCAAGACAATTGCAGGGAGACCAAAGCAAGTTAGGTCATTAATCATACTGTGAAACCAGACACAGCAGAAAAGAAATTGAAATGAGACTCACTGAACCAAAATAAAACCTATTGAAAAATGTGTGGATTTCCTGGTCACATAGGAAATTCAAGTAATGTTGTGTTTCTTAACTCTGTCCTGATCTAGAATAGCAATAAAAAAAAAAAAAAAAAAAGATAATGTTCTTACAATGAACAGGTAAAAACTTAAGAGAATATATTTTATATGTTAAAATTGCTCTTAAAATTAAGACGACATCATTTGTATTGCTGTAACTATAATTTTATAATTGCTATAATATGTGGGAGTTAAAATGTAGACAAAACACTGAAAATTGGGTCTTTGAGTTAATTACAGTATCACAAAATGTTTACCTAAGACTATGAGTAATATAACAATAAAATGTTACATGTAACCTGACATTATTAGAATAACAAAGCATTAGAGAAATGGACATTTAAAGATGCTCATCACCAGTGAGCTACCAGTTTAACAGAAAATTTTTTGTTGTTGCTAGAAAAGATTTCTAGTTATACATTTAGGTTTTAAAAGCATCATAAATGTGTAACAGCTCAATAAAATTAGAATGATCTTGTTACAACTATAGTTTCTTTGAAATTCCGGATATTTAAGGTATGAAAGTAGTAACCCCAAAATACTTTATTTCCTTCTTGCTCCCATTCTTGTTGTCTCATAAGGCCAGTGAAACCATTCTTAATATTTTCCTTTTCCTCTTTTGTTTCAATGGTTTCTACAGAGTGACCCCCAGCTCCACTTCCCTCTGACAGGCCCATAGGCCCATTCAGGTCTCTTGTCAGCTCCCTCCTGCAAGGCAGCCACAGCACCCTGGCTGGCTTCTCCTCTGTTTTCTTTCTTGTTAGTGTGCTCGATATCCACCGGTAGAACAAATTTTCTCAAGTGGATTTTATCATGCCATTGCCTTGGTGGAAAGTCTATAGAGGCTTGTTTTGTTACATAAATCTCAACTCTTCTACCTGCCTTTGGAATCCCAGCTGCTCTTCTTTCTTTTTTTCACCCATGTTCAATACCTATTCTCTAACATGAATGAACATAAGTTTCATGAATTCAATCAGAATGTGTATTCAGGAAAAGACAGCTTCAGACAGTGTTTTGGAAAGATCATTCTAGATTAGGGCTGTGTGTGCCAAGAAAAGCCATGAAGATTTCTGTTGAGGCCAGTGCAGGAGCCTTACGGGGAGGTGACAACAACTTCAAGTAGGAACTTGGCAGTGGAGATAAAGTGAAATAAATGGTTTTGCAATCTATTTAGCAGGTGTGTTTCCCCTATGCCTACCAGGAAGACATTGTCCCTAAATTTTCTACCAATCCTTTTACTTAGAAATGGAAGTGCTCTTAGAAAATGTCCTATTCTATTCTCTCATCCACAGATTTAGAAATGTAGGGACAGTGTGGGGGAGGTGACAGTTCATTAGCGCTAGTTCCAGAATCAGAGCCTGGGTCCCCAAACTCCAAGGTCAATGCCTTTTTTCTTGGATCACAGATTTCTCCCCAGTACAACAATGTGTGTTTTATCTGAAGTAAAATTTATGCTACTTGAGGGAGCGGCCCCTCCTTTGGTGACTGGCCCATTGCTCGGCCAGAAGTCTTGTACCTAAGTGCCTGCTGCCACACTGATAATATGGAAATGGAATCTGACATTTTATGTTACAAATTAGATTAAATGGATTTATGTGCTAAACCATTTTCAGTTCCTATTTGGCACATAATCAGAGAGATTAAAGCCACATAAATGAGTCATACTTTATTTAATAACCATTTTACCAGACACATTTTCTAATAATGTTCTAATGCTCCTGGGCTTTAGCTGCTCTTTGGGAGGAAGTGAGACACTTCTAGGGCTTCAGTTATATAGTTAGGATGCTTCTGAGTGTAAATAATATTGTTAGGGTACCTTCGAGTGTACCCCAGTGAGCATTTGCAAATTTGCTCTTTCAGTTTATTGGGCCTTGAGAGAGAGAGTCCTGTTCACTGTTCCCCTAGTCCTCATAGCCCCCTGTGAAATCAGGGCTGGAAATTAGAAAGGAAAGATGCAGTTTTCCGGTGCACACGTGGAGAGACTGCCTTGTCATGGGATTAACTATTCAGTTCTTTCACTAAATCAGTGGTATAAAAATAAGACAGAGGAGAGATATTTATTCCTCTGGATGCCTGTATTTAAGAAAAACTTACATATAATGTGTTCTTTGTTTTAGGGGATCATATAAAACTAAGCATTCCTTGTACGTGGCCTAATTAGAATCAGTAGAATGTTTCCTCTTCCATTGGATAACACTGGGAGATTACATTTGCTGGCTCAGGTACTTAGGACTTAATCACAGTAAGGTGACCGTGTTGAGACTTTCCACAGGGAAATACATTTATTCAGAGTGCCATCTTAGGAAACTTGTAGATCTCAGCTCATGGTATAAAATTTTTTAATATTACCTGTGTTCGCTTTTTCTTGCTCCCCTGATTCCATATTATCTTACTCATTCCCAATGTCTATGTTTTTTAATTCCAATCTTCTTTTATTTCTTTGCCTCACCCCTCAGTTTTTTAACAATAACTTTTATTGTTAAAACTTTCTGAATTATCCCCCAAGCAATAGTAACAACTATAACAGCAAAAAAACAAACAAACAAACAAAAAACCAAAACCAAACCAAAACAAAACAAAACAAAAAGACTGTCACATTGTTCTTACAATATTTAACTCTAGGAATACTGACTTTTATAGAATGATAGAATTTTTTAATTTTAAAGGACTTTAGAGAGTTTTCACAGTCAGCCACTTGGATATCCTTGTTGGGAAGTACCATTCACACCCTTTTCCCCTACAGTAAACTACATTGTGGCCCCCCAAAATGTGGTCCCCCTGGAACCTAAATATTACCTTATTTATAGGGCTTTACAGATGAGATCAAGGGTTTTGCAATGGGGAGATAATACTGGATTATTTGGGTGAGCTCTAAACGTAATCCCATGCCTTCTTACAAGAGAAAGGCAGAGGGAGATTTGACACAGACAGAAGAGAAGGCAATGTGACTGCACAGATATTGAAGTAATGTGGCTGCAAACCAAGGAAAGCCAGCAGCCTTCAGAAGGAGCAAGGAATGAATTCTCCTCTACAGCCTCGGAAGCAAACAAAACCCTGCCAACACCTTGATTTCAGAGAAGTGATAATTATTTCACACCTTTTGCCCCCAACAATGTTAGAGAATAAATTTCTGTTATTTCAAGCCATCAAATTTGTAGTAATTTGTTACAGCAGCCATAGAAACCTAATAAACTCCCTCTGCAAAAATTGCGTTATCTTTTTTCTTATTGGTTTAATTGAGATTGTTATATATTCTGGACATAATATCTTTATAGGATATATAAATTGCAAACATCTTATTTCATTTAGGGCCTTACCTCTTCCTTCCCCAAATGGTGTCTTCACAATTAGACATTCTTTATTTTAATAAAATCTAATTTATCAAACTTTTCATTTCTGGTTGGTGCTTTTTGGGTTCTGTTTAAAACAACTTATTTATTCCTCTTAACATTTAGGTCCAAAATCCATCTAGAATCAATTTCTGTGTATAGGGTGAAGCAGGGGTCAAGATTCAAGTCTTTCCCATAATTCATTGACGCAGTGCCATTTATTTAAAAAGTGATCATTTGGATTCTTTGAACAAAGATATACTGCAGTTGTACCTTTGTCACCAATCAAGTGGCTATATGAGTTAGTTTGGTTGTCTGGGAAGCAGATGTCAAGATAAAATTAGAAGTACAAGAAATGTACAAAAGGTAAAAGATAAAGGGAAGATAGATAAATGGAAGAAGATGCAGGAAAAGGGAGAGAAAACCTTCATCCTTGTGGTGATCTGCCACCTATGAAAGGAGAGGGAAAGGAGGAAGGCATAACAGCCTCAGATGACTGGACAGCTAGAGAAAGTCTAGGCCGGTTTAGTGGACAGCTCAGGGCAGAGACTACCTGTAAGAAAAGTCTCCAACTGGAAAGAAGTGGCCAGGCCCTAAAACTCCCACTGTGCTTGGTCATTAGCTTCCCAGGAAGAACGTGTCTCTGACTTGAATGCTGCAGCAAATCCCTCAGTGAGTGAACCCTTCAGGGCAATTCCTTGCTTGAAGGAAGATCTCAGAAACACACCTACATGGCGTCCAAAGTCCACCCCTTGCACCACGCAGGTCCACTTCTCCATGCGTGTTCAGATTCCATGGTTCACACTGGCCTCTCTTCCTCATAGAACGCTCAAAGAGGACGGTTAGCAGGATGCACAACCACTCTTGTGTTTGCAGCTACTCTCGTGTTTGCAGCTACTCTCATGTTTGCAGCTACTCTCGTATTTGCAGCTGGAATTGGTATTTATGGTCTTTATGCCACCATTCTCCATTCTTCTCACCCTCAGTTGTCACTGCTGCAGGTCTTGGTAGTTTACCCTCAAACTCTCATTTTTGAGTCATTGGAGTTCTTAGTAATCATACTCTTAGCAGGCCAGGGTTGCTGTGCATGTCTGCTGAGTTACTTTTGAGTGAGGGAAAACCAAGAGGCACCACAGTGGATCCCCTGAGTTTACACATATTCCACTCTGCTTCCTTATGTAAGAGAAGCCTTATCTCATCCTGCTAATCAATGTCAATTACCCCTGTCTAGAGGTGGATTCCTTTTCTCACCTGACAGTCTCAGGACCACAAAGAGTTCAAAGTGCCAGGGAGCAGTCATTGGTCAGTAGGTTCCTTGCATTGTCCCTGGCTAGAGTATGGCTTTTTTGAGGTTGAAAATCTCCAGACCTGAAGAGTCCAGGATTTGTGGGACAGAAAGCACAACACTCCCCAAGGGGTATAAGGAATCATGGTAAATGGATCCACTCCTGCTTTCACCCATTGTTTCCTGAATCCATGTGTTCCTTCCTCCTGGAGATACAGCACCTTATAGGAGTCTCTGGAGGGGAGCACTTCATAGTTGAAGTAGAGAATGGCCTCTGAGCTGGTACTGGTGCTGCACTTTCAGCGGGACACTACAATGCTCTATCACATTGGCTGCTTCCAGATTGTGTGGCATGGGATGCAACCAGTGTACCCCATAATCATCGGTTTATTCCCACACCTCCTTTACAGTGAAATGGGACACATGGCTGGATGCTATGTTGTATGGAATCAAGCACTCTGTAAGCCTCTGGGTAGTGATGATGGATGAGGTTCTTTGGGCTACAAAGACAAACACATATGTGGAACAGTTGTTTATTCCTGTAAGAACAAGCTATGGCCTCTTCTAGGAAAGATGGGGCTCAATAAACTCACCACCATGTGTCCAGTTGGCTTCTCAGAGGAATTATGATATTGGGAGCTTACCTTGGTCTTTGTTGCTGTCAGGTTGTATATTCAGAGGCAGCAGTAGGTAGATCAACCTTCATTAGTTGACACCTAGGCTTTTGGGCTCATTTGTAGCTGCTCCTGAATGGGGCTGTAATGATGATCCCTATCTACCAAGCATAATTCAGAATGAACCAAACTCTGGGTTTGGTCAAAACAGATCCTCTATGTGGAGGTGTGAAAAGCAGGTGGAGTGCTGGTGCAAAATTGGTGGATAACATTAGGGTCTACACTTCCCCTAGCCAGTTTAACCACTGGTTCTCAAAAAAAGTGTGTATATACATATAAATGCACATACATGTGTTTATAATTTTACTGACATGAAGGATATGTAGTATTCAATTATAAATAACAATAAAATAAAATAAACAATATTATTGATTTTAAATTCCATATAGCCAATAAATTCTTATAGAATGCTTTTGTTGATTTTTGACAAATTATTTTATCCATAGCCAACCTATGATTGCAATTGATGAATGAATGTAGTTCTGATAATAATGTCAACTGACAGTTTTATATCCATCAAGTTTAATGAGTAAGACAAAAGTGAAACAACAAAGATATATGTTGGAACTTCAGTCCTTTGCTAATGATGTAATTAATTTGTTGGCTGAATGGAATAATGACAATTTTTAAAATATTATAATATTTTTCATTTTTTTTCTGCCATACACAATATAATGGCTATAGAAATGACATATATTTAAAATGTAATCTAATCCTGGGCAAACAGAGATACTTTGTCTCTAAAAAAATTTTAAAAATTAGACAGGCATGGTGATATGTGCCTGTTATCCCAGCTACTCAGGAATCTGAGGTGGGAGGATTCCTTGAGCCCAGGAGGTCGAGGCTGCCAGTGCCCTCCAGACTGGATGACAGAACGAGATCCGGCGACAGAGTGAAGACTCTGCCTCAAAAAAAAAAAAAAAAAAAAAAAAAAAACAAATAAATCCATAAAATCTACATGATTAAGATTTTTCTTATTACATTCTGTGTAGACAATCTACACAACTGTACGACTGTATAGACAGTCTACAAAAAACAATAAATCAAGCTCTCATTTGTAGCAGTTGACAATGTAACTTACATAGATCCTTCAAAACAGCTATTTCAAACTACCAACATACCATCACTGAATGAGAAATGGTAAAGAGACATACTGTAGCACACTATTATAGAGTACTTCTACCATTTGGACACAAAAGACATAATCTCAGAAGCATAGGTAGTAGTAAAATGTAGTAAAATCATTAAGAAGCAATAAAGTTTGAGTGTTTCTTGCCTTTTCCTTTAATATAATTTATTTAATTGTAAGTTTATATAATTTAATTTGTAATGATATTTGTGTTTAACAACTGGCTTGCAAAATTCCTGGAAATTAAATAGTTGGCTCTGGGAGCCAGTACAGGCCAATGCTGCTGCCTCCGGCCCCACTTGTACTTGATCCCAGATGTACCACTTCCATTGTATGTTGGAACGTTTTTATCTCTGTCCAACCTTACGACTTGGTGGGTCTGGCAGAATCCAGATCACTATTGATCATTCTACTGCATGGTCACTTAGAGTTGCATGAGTCCAGCACTCTCTCTCTACCAGGGCCCAGGAGTGCATCAGGAATGTTCGTGAGTATATATGACTTATTACTGCAGGTGGCATGGACTTGTCCCAGAACCCTATGAGTCTGCATTATAATTCTCCTCCAGGGCCTTGTCGGACTCCTTACATGGTGTCTTTTCCTACCACCGACACTTTTAACATAGGGGTCTGTCCACACACATGCCCCCAGAGGGAGGGCAGCTTATGCCACAGCTTGGACCTACTGCACAACCCTTTCCCGCTATGGGCCTCTCCAAACTGGCAGCCACTTGGGTACCAGTATGTGGGCTGGAATAGTACTCCTAGGTGTAGAATCTGCTGTCTCCACAAATAGTAGAGATCTACCAGGTATTGTGCCTTTTTCTTGGAGGTGAGAGGTGCAGGATGCAACAATTTGCCGTTTACTTTGAAAGCAAAGTCCTGCTACTTGATCACTAAATATTTTATTGATTTGACAAGTCTTTTCATCTTTGTAGGATTTTTCTTCCACTCTCAGGAGGGCATGTTTCTTACCAAGGCCTCCACCTTTAGTGGTCAGAGGAGAAGAGGAAGTAAATCCTTAGGGGTACACAAACTGTCTTGCAAAGAAGAGGCTATTGCATCTTCTTCAAGGGTAATGAGGTTGGGGACTCACCCTTAGTAGGGAGCATTGGGCCACTTCTGCACTCTCAGGAGTTCCAGAGGAAACTGAGAATTTGCTATTTTCATGGGCATCAGCCCCAATATGCCCCTCTCATATGTTGATATCCCATTGTTTTCCCAACCAAGGTGCTAGCCTTGGCATGGCAGACCAGCCTATTTTGGGAAGTTAACCTTCTCTTGGGCTCTGCCACTCTTATGGATTAAATCTCAGGCCTGATCTTCAGTTTTCTTTGCTGTCTGGTTGCAGAAGATGAGAATTTCATTATATGCTAAGAGGCCTTCTGGATTTTACATTTAGCTTTTAATTGCCAACTAATTGTTTCAATGTTTTCATTAACTTTCCCCAAAGCATCAACTGGGAGCTACCCAATTCCACTGTCCTTAGAATTACAATTTCCCTTGCATTTCCCAAAAGCCTGAAACATAGCACAGGCTAGTGTTTTTACTTTACAAATAACATCCCCTTTTATCACCAGTGGACATTTTTATAGTGGAACTGACACCTTGTGCCAGCATTATCTGTGATCCAGCTAGCTCCAGTGATGGTACACTTCTTCCAACTGGGTTGGTGGGTAATACAACTCCAAGAGCTGATCTTAACCTCTGCTTTCTAGGGCCACTCCTAGTACCAACTTTTTCAAGTTGGGATCCTTAAGAAGCAGACTCTGATGGATTTTTAAGGTGCTGGATGTGTATATGGGAGTGCTTTTGGGATCACCACCTGTGGAAAGGAAGGGAAAAAAGGATTAGGCAAAGTGAGCTGCTGAGTCATATATGGCCTCAGTAGAGACACCTTGGAAAGATCTGAAGCTGGAATGATGATCAGAATTGTCACTAGCCAGGGCAGGAGGGTCAAGTGGGCCTCCATAACCCAACACCCATCAGTCGTTGGATTCATGCTACCCTGGAAGGAGGAGGTGACCTTGGTGGAGATATCCCTTTTCAGGCAAGACAGTTCTAAAGAGGACTGATATCTGAGGGTTTCCTGCCAATAGAACTCTCAAGAGCTGGGAATAAGTCCATTGGTTTTGAAGAAGGGTCTAGAAAGCTCATCAGAGGCCCACCACTAACAGGCAACAGTGATAATTTGCAAGGGGCCCGAAAGAGTTAGGAGACTTTCACATGTAGAAACTTTAGTGTGCAGCACTCTGAGCTGATTATCGATAGACTATAGCTAGTATTTTAAAAAGAGAACCTTTGAAGAAGACGGGGACGTGTAGGAGCCAAAACCAAAGGCCTTACCCAGTTCTTTGCATACTTACTGAGCAGAAGCAGTTCAAATACCCGCAAAGCCCAGAAATGAATAATCAGACCCAAGTGACTGCCTTGCATAAGAATAATTTGGTCGTCATCTTCCGGATTGCCTAAAGAGTTGAAATAAATAAAAATGAAACAAGTGTTTTAGAAGCCAATTCAGCTCCCAGGCTCAAACCAAGAATCAAACCTGGGGCTTTTTATAAGTGCGGGCCGAGAAATGGGCTGTTAAGTTAAACTGCCGGTGGCGCCTCTAAACACACCCAGGCAGGTCGAGCAGGATGTCCGTGTCCAGGGAGACCCCTTCTCCTGGCTTTGGGGAAGGTGCTCCCTGTCCCCGAGGGAGTCTGGGACTGCAGGACGCAGCGCCGGGCGGGTGAGAGAAAGCTCAGGCAGGAGAGCACTAAGCCCGCGACTAGAAGGGAGCGCGGGGCGAGGTGGAGAGCCTCTCCCCGGGAGCCGCTGCTGGTGTCCTGGGTGCTGAAAAGCCGGGAACTTCCCGAGGAGCAGCGGCACTTGTCTCCCTGGGTTCTAGGCTGCGCAACTACTAAACCCGCCTGGTCCCCCGGGAGGGGTCCGCCAGTTGTGCCCTTCCCCAGCCCCTTTTGGTGTCTGGGGCGTGGGGGTGAGCACAGCTGGGCATCACAGGCGGAACCCCTCCTCTCCTGGGCAGCCGCGAGCCAGGATCCCCACTCCATCTGCGCGCGAACTCGCCTTCTGGTACTCAAGCGCCTGCGGTAAACAGAAGGCACCCGCGTGGGTTCCCAGTTTTTGGGGGGCGTGGATGTGTTGGGTTTTGGAGAGCACGATCGGGGCATTCTCAGTAGGGAGGAAGAGGTGTTGATGGCCAGGGCCGCTGCGCTGCTGGCAGGCGCCAGCTGCCTGTGCTAAGGCGGTTCCCTGCAGGGCGAGTTGGTGGGCTACCGTGAACAACCCGACGCGCGGCCCAGCGCCTCGCTCTGCTGGGGCATCTTCACCAACGGCTTCTGGGGCCAGGGCATGGCCGAGAACACCAGCCACAAGTCCCGCCGGCCACTCTGAGCCCTCAACTTCAAGTGCACTCCTGTCCAAGGCTCCCCGCCGCGCCCTGCTGGGTCATGTCTCGGAGTTGTGGGACTGGCTTTTAAATTTTTTTTTTCCGGGCCCTCCCTCCGCGGTCCCCTCCATTCTCGGTTGCCCACGCGACTCCCCAGTATGGTTATCGCCCCAGCTTCTCTGCGCTTCTAGGGCTAGGTTTGCTAAGCAACACACAGGGCGTCCTGTATTTTTATTTGCTAAGTCCAATAGTTCTACCTGGAGCGGTTCAAGAGGCACAGGTTGGGGAGTTGGAGTGGTCTGTGCTCTTCAGTGGCTTTTCCCTGGGTGCAGAGCTGGAACGCACTCCCACACTGCCCTTCAGACCTGTGGGGTCGCTGCGAAAGAAAATCTGCGTGAACTCAATGGCCTTGGATGGAGCGGGCAGGAGCTGCTTCCAAGTTGAGACCTTTTGCAGATTGGTGAGCAACTCTGCAATGAGGAGCAGGATCCTGAGAGAGAACAGAGGACCCTGACCCATTGGTGCTCACTGAGTCTTGCCAACCTGTCAGAAATGTTCGCCATCGAGACTTAAAAGAACAAAGAAAGTAAGGCCCGAGGTGGGTTCTTCCTGGCTTCCCAACCAAAATAGTTCTTCTCTCTCCATCTCCTCCTCTTCCCCATTCCCTCTTCCTCTTCCCCGCGCCTACCTTTCCTCCCTTCCCTTCTGTCTTCCTTCCTTCTGTTCAGCATTTCTGGTGTGAATAATTTACACTTGTAAGAGCAGCCATGATGCCATTTCTCCCCTTTGAGCCCTGATTGGTTTAAATGTGTTTTGCTCTTCCCCCATTCTCTTGGTAAGCGGTTTCTGCTGGATTGTTAATGCCCTTAGATACTAAAGAGCAAGTGGAAGTCTTGCTCTCTGAGTAAGAATTACAGAGGGTGCAGGTGAGCTTGATTTAGATCATTGGCCTTAAATAAATATAGACTATTCTCAATTCTTAAAGAAATATTACTACCGGCCCAGTGAACAGTGTCTCTTTGTTACAGATGGTAAATTTAAGCCAGATACGCTGTTTATTCATTCATTCAACAAATATTCATAAAGTAACCTTTGTGTGCAGTTAGCTTTCCAGGCACTGGGTCCCCAGTGATGTAGGTCAGGTTAAACATGATTGAAGGCAATGGCCCATTTACAGAGCAAAATACAAAATCTGCCAAACTAAAAACATCTTAGATATTTAGAGAAGATGGGGTAACAAATGGGGACTAAACGGATGTGCCTTGGATTCCATCCTCGTTGTATGGAATGGAGGAAAAACAGGGGAACGATATTCCCAGATCATGCAGGTTTTCATGGACATTTCTTGGTGGGTCCTTAAATGAAGGGTTCTTCTGAAGCATCTATTTTTTTTATCAACAATTTTATTTCCTGGCTTCCTACATAGCAATATTTATGTTTTTCCTATGTTTGAGCAGTCAGTTATCCCACTTAGAACCAAAGGAATGCTTGATTATACCAAAGTAATGTCATCTCCCCCCTCAAAACAACATACCCATGATAATGGATGATTTCTGTTCTCAAGGCCCTGTTTGATCTGACCCCTGGTTATGCCTAGGTTGTAATTTTTTATGCATCTCTAACTTGTTCAGTCCATACTCTTTTTGCATTCTAGCATCCTTGTGTTTTGTGTGTTCCTTGTTTGCTCAAGCACACTGCCACCTCAGGGCTTTTACACTTTCTGCTTGCTCTCCCTCTAATTCTCTTCCCCCAGATATTCTTCAGGTTGTGTCTCCTCACCTCTGCCAGGTCTCTGCTCACATGTCTTACCTTATTGGAGAGGCGTTTGTTGTCCACTCTATCTAGAAAAGCAACCACTTCTCCCCAGCCTCACTATTGCTCTTACCCTGCATTGCCTTAGTAACACTCATTGCTGACAGGCATTATATATTTGCTTATTTTTTTCTCTCTCCAATGCAGTGTAAGTTCCATGAGGAGTATCCCTAGCCTCTAGAACAGTTTCTTACATACAAAGTAGACAATAAACGTTAGTGAATGAAATATTGTTTTTTGTGAATGTTTAGTAACTCTTCCAGATAATTATTAAGGTTGATCTGTAATGTTTTTGTTTATTTGCTTAGTGGAGGTATAAATTCTCCTTGCTCATATTTCCCAACTTGTTTATCATTTCTTCCTCACTCTTAGGAGAAAAACAGAAGCAGAGTGGGAAGTCCCTAGAAAAGGACATTCCAGGCAAAGGATACAGCTGGTTCAAAGGCATTAAGGTGACAGTGGCTACCGTGCAGGGGTGAGGGGGAGAGTGTTACAGTGACCTGGTTGTTGATGGGGATAGATGGGCAGCGGACAGACATGGAGCTTTGTAGGCCAGACTATGAAGTTTTCATTGGATTTTAATGAATTGCAGGATTTTAAGCACAAGCTTGGGATGATCTAATTTAAGTTTTTAAAAGCTCACTCCAACTTTGTTGTGGAAAATTTATTGTAGGGAGTGAGAATCAGAATAGAGAACTGGCTAGAAGATGCTTGTTGTGGTCCAGGTGAGAGGTGGTGATGGCGTCAGTCAGGTAGGAGTAATAGAGATGATGTGTAGTAGACAAATTGAGTATATGCTTTAGAAGAGGAATGGAAAGGACTCAATGAAGCTTTAATGTATAGGGTGAAAAAAGTAAGGAATTGAGGAAAATTAGCAAGGCTGTGTGTGTGTGTGTGTGTGTGTGTGTGTGTGTGTGTGTGTGTGTGTGGAGTAGTAGTGGTAGCTCTCCATTAAGCCCTTTCACCCATTCATGCATAGGCACACATACACACTTACCTCCACCTCAGTACACTCACATGTTCATATCAGTACACACCTACACTTTGGAGGCTTCCATTCAAGGAAGAGATGGGCTCATCAGTCACTACTTTTTGTGAATCCTAACAGTCCACCTTCTGGACATTCATCTAGGTCACATTCTCCATCTTGTAGATAGGGATTTTATGAGAGATTTTGATGAATGGCTTTTCAAAACTAAACATGCAAATATATTATAGCACTTCCTAGTTTAATGGTCCTACTTTAAAAGTGAGATTAGTTAAGGCTTTTTTTTTTTTTTTTTCCTAAACCCATGTTGGCTTCCAGTGTAACCAGAGATCACAAACCACTTGCTTAGTAATCTGTTCTACAGTGGTTTATCACTTGGTGTCATGCTTACTCATTTATGGTTTTAGAGTTTACTTGCCACATTTTAGAAAAATGGGAAAGTTTTTGGACCCCAGGATTTTGGTTCCTCTCCATTTCTCAGTGATTTCTTATAGATTAAGTTCAGCAATCTCAAACATTATGTGAAATATTTCACATAGTTATCTCATTACTGCAGTTACTCCATGTTTGACAGTTTCCTTTGCTATTTTGAAATCTAGTTAGTCATGTCAGGCATTCTTTCCTAATCTATTACAGAAAGGAAGATCTATGCAGAGTGCATGTGCACAGTTTTCAATAGGATGCGTATGGACCACCAGAGATGATATATGCCTTCTTGACATCACTTTATGCACCTCGTAAGAGTATAGTAATAGAATAATGATACCATCTCTCAAGATGACTTTAATTTTGCATAAAGGTGATAAGTTCTTTTTCATCTTTTAAATGAAAATGACATTGTACAATCTAAAGGTTTGGTCCTAATTAATGTATCTGTGGGAATGAGTCATGTGCATCAGGATGTGACCTATGGATGCCTCACTCTTCTCCCTTGGATATTCTTCACTTTGTTCCCCTCCTTCATACCTTAGCTTTCAATGCCAAAAAGAAACGTGAAATGACCAGTATTTAGATGTCAGAAAGTGGGAAGTTGGTACTAGTTTCTTGTGCCTTTTATTTGCAAGGGAATGAACAGCAGTGTTGTATGTAAGACTTAAAGAATCATTGCTTTTTCTGATCATGAAAAATTGTATTGGTAAAAATTTAGAAAAATTCAAAAAGGTACAAAAATGAAAATAAAACCCATGTGCAATCCTACCATTGTTAACATTTTGGTGAATATTCTCATTCTTTGTTGATGCATGCATATATATATTTAATGAACACATATTATGCACATTATTTTATTTACTGAGAGACAGACTGTAATACTGTTCTGCTACTTGCTTCTCAAACTTAATAATGGATCATCAATCTTTCCTTCTACAATTGAATTTATAGCTGATTTTATTACACGAGCAAGGTCTTTAAGACTTTCTCTCATGCAGTCATGTCTTTTAAAAACAAAATGAGAAGCCCCTGCATTGCATTGCATAATCTCATTTAAAATACTTATATAATACAAGTATATTTTCACGTTAATAAATATAGTTTCATATGATCATTTTAATGGTCCATAATAGTTCCTATTGTGATGCCAACAAAATTAATTGAATCATTCTCATATGGTTGGAAATTTAGTTTTATATTTCTCACTTTTTTCATCTTATAACTAATGTGGTGAGGCACATTCCTGTACATATATATCTTTATGCACATACCTGGTTATTTCCTTTCATCAGAATCCTGGAGGCAGAATTGTTCAGTCAAATATGATGTACTTTCAAAAGTTTTTGACGCATGTTGCTGTATCCTCCTCTAGCCTGGACATCTACCAGAGATTATCTATTTTCCCTTACTGTGATCATGAGTGTGAATGTCTTTTAAACAAACAGCTTAGTAAGTCTGCAAAGTTGAGGCTGAATTGAAAAAAATAGCAACAAGGCAGCTGCAGGGAGAGGGCCTGGAGGGAATACAGCCTAAGTTCTGAGGGCTGGAGCCTCGCCTTGTCCTTCTCTCTTAGCTGTTGTCACACTGCTTTCTGATTCCCAGCAGCTCTCTCTTCCTTCCCCTTGGAGGAATGTGATGCTCTCCCCATGTCTTAAGGGACTTCCTACTCATTTTGTCCACTGCCTTTTTCTCATTTCCTCTGATTGGGGCCTGTGGCAAGCAGGTGATTTCACATTAGCTCTTAAGAAAGCTAGGTTACCTCGAGGGCATGCCAACACACGGTTGGGGCCATCTCCCTTCAGAGCACTGGCATTAGACCCCCCAACCTCTATTTCCTTTCCCTAGCCTTTGGTATGTGCATGATTATTTCAGTTTATGCCAGTGGGAATGGAAATGCAGTGGGTAACAAGATCCCTTTTCCATTCTCATTAGATTGATCTGCCAAACTATAATCTGTGCTGTTCAACATTCTGTAGGTTCTAAGTTATGCACACTTCAGGTATTTAGAATAAGCCTACAGCATCTGTAAACTCAGACTTTCACAATTTCAAATGACTTGGCAAAGAGGAATTGTTTGCATAGTAAGAAAAGCAAGTTGAGGTCAAGGGGGTAAAGACACCAAACGACTGTTTCAGTTAAATGGCTTGGAATGTAGTCAGTATAGACAACTTCAGTGAGAGCGTGTACGTTGTCCTCTCTACTCCCATCCCCTACCCCCCGCCATCTGCATGTACATTTCTTATATCATATCCTGTTAAGAATCTAAGGCAACCTTTAGAAGTCTCTTTGTTCTATATTTCTATCTCAGGGAATTTTTTTTTTAATACTTGAACAATAGGTTTCTCTCCTTTTTTTCTTTTCTTTTAGTTTATTTGTAATCTTAGAATTTAGCTACCCAGATCACTGGAAGTTTATATTAGCAACTTTCAATAAAAATTTCAAGGTTATGGTTTTGCCTATTCTTTTAAATCTCAGCTGTAGCTACTAAGAAGCCTTTTGATTCTCTGAAGAACACTTTGTGGGATGGTAATTAGGTGATGCTACAGATACATATGTAGAAAGTTGGTTCCTAGTGACACCATGGGTGAGAGGACACATTCCCCAGGATTTTTCCCAATTGCAGATGTGATCACAGAAGAATAGGCACCATGATTTCCACCCCATCCCTGGTCACTGTGACTCTGACCCACAGCACTGCAGGATTTGAATATTCAGCAGTTTAGGAAGAACCTGTCATTTCTTCGGGGCTCCGGAGCACAGGACTTGGAATGCATTTTATGTAGAGTAAGGGGATGAACTGGGTCAGCGCCTACCTACTTGCTGTTTATACGAAACCAAAGTTTCTCAAAATAGTGTTGTTATGCATTTCCCATTATTTCTCACATTTGGTTCAGTATAAAAACTGATATTTACTCAAATACATAGAAAAGCAGATGTTGGAGGTAATTTTTAACTTATTAATCGTGTAACTTACCATTATAAATAATGGATTCCCTTTGCTTTCCTGATGGTATTTACTGACATTCTCTGAACACAAGAATCACATTTTCCGTTTTTAGCTAATGTATTTTCAAGTAGTAAATACCATTTTACACTGCCTAGCAACTCTCGTGCTGATGTACATTTGTGACAAAACTGGCTTCAAGAATCCCGGACTTGATGGTTACCAGAAGCTAGGAAGGGTAGTGAAGGGGATGGTGAAGAGGGGGAGGTGGGAATGGTTAATGGGTACAAAAATAGAATGAATGAATAGGTGTTTGTATTTGATAGCACAACAGGGTGGCTATACTCAATAATATTTGTACATTTAAAAATAACTATAAGAGGATAATCAGATTGTTTGTAACACAAAGGATAAATGGATATCCCATCTTCCATGATGTGATTATTACACATTGAACGCCTGCATCAAAACATCTCATGTACCCCATAAATATATACATCTACTGTGTGCCCACAAAAATTAAAAATCAGAAAAAAGCTACAAAGGAAGGAATCCTAGACTTGCTTTCATTATGGTGATGCTTGGTGCCTTGTATTCTTCACACACTGAAGTGGAAGTATAATTGGAATATGGAATAAGACCAAAAATAAAAGCTAAATTGATCTTTTTTTCTTTCTCAAAATCAAATGTTACGCTTGAATTGAAATAATTTGTTGTGAGCAGGAAAAAATAAAAAACTCCACTAAAGTAGTTTCTTTATCTTTATAAATCATTAGCTGGATCTGCTTGACAGCTTCCCTTTATTAGTGTTCAAATTGCCTTTATTGTACCTCCAGGACCAACTGCTTTCTAATTCACTATGATTATCATTATAAGTAAGAATCCAGGCTACTGTTGTTATTGCAGAATTATAAGACCTTAGGTGTTTTAATCACCAAGCATCCTTTGAGTTGCCTATCATGCTGTTATTATTCTTGTTCTTAATTTATGCATATTTTCTAATTCTTCCTTTATATTTCTAGTGTTTTTAATGCAAAATTTGAATGCTCTGATGGGTAACAAAGTTAGCATGGTATTCTTCAAACTAGAAGGACAAAATGATGTGGCCTCTGCATTATATTTAAAATTATTGAAATATAAGTACAATTATGTGCTGGGCAATGACACAAAGTTGTTTGTCTGGAAAGTATAGATATTCTGGCTCTATGACCTTCCTTTGATCATTTACCAGGTCTGATTTTGTTCTTTCCCAGTACTCACTGCCAGTTTACACTAAGTCAACTGGGATATGCTGAGGGTACATAGAGACTTTACAAGGGACACATGGGTGCAACAGTTTTTTAAAAAAAATATTTCCAGAGTTTCATCTCCATTTTCCTAAAATTGCTTGAGCATGTGCCTGTGATTGTGACATCAAACTAGCTGTCTTTTTTTCTCCTCCCTTCTACAGTTGCAGTTCTCTCCATTTACAAACATAAGGCATACCTCTCATTCAGAGTGGTGTTGTGCCACAAGTTTAAAAACTGCGGAGGCACCAAACACACACACAATTTGCAATATTGGTGCCAGCAACTCCACCTTTCTTTTTTTTTTTTTAATTTATTTATTATTATTATTATACTTTAAGTTCTAGGGTACATGTGCATAACGTGCAGGTTTGTTACATATGTATACTTGCGCCATGTTGGTGTGCTGCACCCATCAACTCATCAGCACCCATCAACTCGTCATTTACATCAGGTATCAATCCCAAGGCAATCCTTCCCCCCTCCCCCCTCCCCATGATAGGCCCCGGTGTGTGATGTTCCCCTTCCCGAGTCCAAGTGATCTCATTGTTCAGTTCCCACCTATGAGTGAGAACATGCGGCGCAACCATTATGGAAAACAGTATGGCGATTCCTCAAGGATCTAGAACTAGATGTACCATATGACCCAGCCATCCCATTACTGGGTATATACCCAAAGGATTAGAAATCATGCTGCTATAAAGACACATGCACACGTATGTTTATTGCGGCACTATTCACAATAGCAAAGACTTGGAATCAACCCAAATGTCCATCAGTGACAGACTGGATTAAGAAAATGTGGCACATATACACCATGGAATACTACGCAGCCGTAAAAAAGGATGAGTTTGTGTCCTTTGTAGGGACATGGATGCAGCTGGAAACCATCATTCCTAGCAAACTATCACAAGAACAGAAAAACTCCACCTTTCTTAAGGCACCAAAAGCCAACATGGACCTTTGATCTCTCCTGCCGTATTTCTTACAAGGGGAAAGCATAGAATTAGAAACACGATATTTTGACCCATGTCAGTGTTGGCATGAATGGAATTCATTCTTGAATAGGAATTGCTGAAAATGTTTTTATTTGAACTTAAAAAATGAAGGCAGCCCTTTTTTTTCTAGATATAATAGAAAGAAGTCCTATTTGGCCAATTGACTTGATAATTCATGTTGATAATGCCAGTTAAAATATATGGCAGTTATTTTCCATAAATTTAATGAGCTGATCCACAGCTCCAAGAGTTTGATGAAAATATAGTCAAAGCACATGTGTTGGGAGACCTTTTTCGCTGAACAGCTCTTGTTCCTGTACAAGGTGTGCCTTCTGATCAAAGGACATATTTAAATAGCAAACAGCTTTGGAAGCTAAAGATAGTGTATCCCCCAGGAAAGATTGAGAAACATACCTCCCCTCTCTAAATATGTTGGTTAAATAAGGTGCTTTGAAGTAAAAACAGTAACAAGTATGAGCAATAATACTTAGTTAAGTTTTGATAAAGCCTTTTTTTTTATGTACTTCCCAGAAACAGAGAAGATAAATAACTCTAAGAACAGAGTAGCAAATCATTTTGCAAATGTGGTGGATTCCAATTACTTACTTTCAACAAAATGGAATGGGGACCTAGTAGGTTGTCAGCTGATACTTTAACAAATATATTTTATAGACCATTAGTTATTTTTTTGCTTACAACATAAATGGAGTTCAAAGAATTGAGTCATTGTTATAATACAACACCACCTTCCATTTTTACTAGCTCATGTAAACCAGTGGTCCCCCAGTTTTTTGGCACCTGGGATTGATTTTGTGGAAGACAGGTTTTCCACCGACCAGGGTTGTGGGGGATGGTTTCAGGATGATTCAAGTGCATTGCATTTATTATGCACTTTATTTCTATTATTGTTACATTATAATACATAATGGAATAATTATACAACTCACCATAATGTAGACTTACTGGGAACCTTGTGCTTGTTTTCCTGCAACTAGACAGTCCCATCTGGGGATGAAGGAAGACAGTGATGGATCATCAGGCATTAGATTCTCATAAGGAGTGTACAGCCTAGATCCCTGACATGTGCAGTTTACAATAGGGTTCGGGTTCGTGCTCCTATGAGAATGTAATGCTGCTGCTGATCTGACAGGAGGCAGCACTTGAGTGATAATGCAACTGATGGGGAGAGGCTGTAAATACAGATGAAGCTTTGCTCACTTGCCTGCCACTCACCTCCTGCTGTGTGGCCTGGTTCCTAACAGGCCATGGAAAGGTACCTGTCCATAGTCCAGGGGTTGAGGACCCCTGATGTAAACAGCACACACAGAAACTAAAAGTAGAGTTGATTCTTCAGGTTTTCTTCTAGCATCAAGTGACAGTGATCTCAGATACAAGAATCAACATCTCCCTGGCACCAAAAAAACCTCAAAACATGCAAAACAGCCTGCTATGGCCTGAATATTTTTGCCCCATGTTCCACCAAATTCATAAGTTGAAACCTAACCTCCAAGGTATTAGAAAGAGAGTCCTTTGGGAGGTGATTAGGTCTGGAGGGTGGAGCCCTCATGAGTGGGATTAGTGCCCTATCAGAGAGGCCCCAAGAGCTGTCTTTCCCCTTCTACCACATGAGGACCCAGAGAGAAGGTTCCATCTACAAACCAGGAAACAAGCTCTCACCAGACAACATCTGCTGGCACCTTGATCTTGGACTCTAATAAGTAAATTTCTGTGGTTTATGAGCCACCCCATCTGTGGTATCTGGTATTTTGTTATAGAGGCAGAATGGACTAAGACACAGCAACAGCCATCTTATTAAGAAGTGCATATTTTATATGTAATGTTTATTTATCAAAATTATAATATATTTATGTTATGTTATAGTGTATTAATAATACATGTAATGATAATTTAATCCAAAATAATTTTTAACACTTATAAGGCCTTATGGCCAAAGGGAAAATTAAATGTATGTGCATATTTTGATGTAGAGAAATGGGACAATCAACAAAAAATGTCCAACATGAAAATGTTTATACTAAGGTAAGATGCTGAGGGAGAAATAGAGTGGGGAAAACAAGAAGGATATAAAATCAGCTTGTTCATATTTATATAAATAGAATTCATTGTTATTGTGTTTAGATACCATTGGATACACATAATGAGTAATATCATTGTTTTATTTTGTAATGCCAGCACTCATGATGTATGGGATGGCAATCACACTAATTAAAATTATGATGAAAAACTTCAGGTATCGATCTAAAAAGGTAAAATTTAACAATGTTTAAAACAATAATTTAGGAAGTATATGAGGAAAAATAAAGGCCAAGATCATTATTTTAAATGCTATAGAATGTCCAATGACATTCTGTGTAGGCAGTGTTTTCCGTAGTCCATAGACAGTAATATCTAGTGAGGGGTATGTTTTCAGTCTGGTTAGAAATCTGTATTAACAGTAATATGGGGACAATTACTGGAAAAAAGCAAATGAGTAGGGCAGTTACTGTCCTAGTTCAAAGCACGCAGAGAGGGAGTACATAAAACCATAGAGAAGATGGGAAATATGATCACAAACTGATAGAATTTAGGTTGGAGACTTAGAAAATGAGACTATCCTATTAGTAAAATGACCTTTCAGAAAGATTTCAACACATTTTGCCACTAATTGAAAAGAATCCATGGAAACAAGATAAAAGAGAAAGGTAGTCTGAGACTTATTTAGGGAAGGATGTTAAAGGCCATTTGCATTCATAAGAGGATGGGAGAGGTGTAGGAAGGAAGTGAGAATATTTGTCTAAAGAATCACATTACAGTAGGAGATAAAAAACATAAGATTCATTTAATTTGACTCCAGTTCAGGTTTCTGAGAAGGAAGACATGAAATAGAAAAAAAAGGTGCATTTTGTGGGTGACAAAGGAGTGGAAAAACATATGCGTGTACACACACACGCACATACATGATTATAGGAAGAAAGGAAGTATTGGAAAGTATCTCTTCTTTGTTAAGTGTTGAACAAAAAAATAAAGACCACAAATAATACCGATTTGATGGTAAATTTAAATAGGTTTATTTTCAACTTAGATCAACACATCGTTGTGATATAATTAGACTATTTTATCTTCCATATTATTTATACCTTCAACAAATAATGAACAGCGGCTGTTTGGAAGGCACCCTGCTAGGTGTCAGGGTATATGTGGACAGGCACAGTCTGCTCCCTGCCCATAAATTCCTTCAAATCTCAGAGAAAAGCACAAAAGCATCTGAATAGCTTCAGGAGCAAGCAATATGTTGTGATACAAACAAGAGAAACAATTTTCAACTTGGATAGGCAGGGAAAAATTAATTCATTTACTCCTTTGCACAAATCTTCATGTGCACATTGTACTGTGTTTGGCGAGTGGGGTGTAGCAGTGGCTGCATGGAAGTGCATGGAAGAGTTTGCTGATTGTGCTAAGGCCATGTGAAGTTCCCCCTGGTGGTGGTAGCAGCATGCAGTTTGAGGCAAAAATACTTTTTTTGCCCATTTGCATGCATTTTTCTATTATCTTGAGTTAATCTTTTTGTCCTTCCCAGCACCTCACAATGTAGCACTTCATTATAATACAATCAATCAGCTTAGTATGACATTCAAGGCTTTTCATGGTGTGGTTCCAACTTCCCTTCCAGCTCTGTCTTCCATTATTCTCCTTTCATTCGTTTCATCTTTTGTCACCTCATGCTTCCCCCTCCAGAAACACTCTGAATTGTTTTAGAGCTCTGTTTCTTTGCTCTGTTTCTTTGCCTGGAATGCACCTTTTTCTTTCTGGCCTTGAAGGTGTGTTTCCTTCACTTCTGCTTTCTGAAATCTTCATCACCTGTGCTTAAGTCTTAGCTCACAGGTCAGTTCTTCTATGAAGCCATCCAGATCCCCCAGTCAAAATTACTCCCTTCCTTCTATGTCTTCCCATAGCACTTAGTCTTCTTTATGATGTATGCAGTTTCCTGGTGTCATAATTTAAACCCATTCTTGACTCCTCATCATCACATCTTAAACTTCTTGTATATTACTGGACAATAGTAAGTGCTTTAAAAAGTTACTGTCCACTGTAATAAAATACTCATTTGTTGAATCTGGTAATGATGTCCATTAGGAGGTACAGTGGTTTATTGCTAGCACCTTGTTTTTCAGAAACTTAATCCCATATTCCTAGAGACCCCAGAAGAACATGGAACACAGGGCAGATGTTCAATAAATGTCTAGGGCTTGTTTCTGAATGTACACATGTGGATGAAGAGCCCAGATAACTCCTTCTCAGCATCATCACTTACATGATAGTAGATCTGGCATCAGTGTTAGTTGCTCTGAGACTTTCTTTTCCTTTTTGAGTCTCTGTTTCAAAGGATACTGCATTCCTTATGGCAGGGTGCATTGGGCTGGCACATTCTGCTGCTGCTGGGACTTCCTGACAGTGCCTAACCAGACTGTGAGGTGAGAATCAGGGCTTAAGGGAGCCATTAAAGCATTAGCTACATTTGCCCTGTTTGTGATTGCCTCATTCCAACATACTGGCCCCGGCAGCACTTGCAGGTTGTGGTGTTATCTGTGTTCTGTACATCCAGATGAGTGCAGCGATGAGTGTTCACCTAGGCCCAAGAACCTTGCTTCAGCACCTCATTGCTCATGGACCTGGTTTTCTGTTGAACCTTCAGGATACCCTGCAGAGGATACTAAGCTAAGTGCTCTGGCAACCAGCTGATTGAGCAGATCCTGGCCTCACAGCTGCTCTGCTCATAAACCTCGCCTTACAGGCTGTGATTCCAACTGGGTCTTGACACCATAGTGACACCACATTCCCCTTACCCATCTCCTTTCAATCATGCCAGCCTTCCTGATTTCTGAGTTCCTTTCAGATTCACGGATCAATGAACTGTGTGTCACTAGCAGCAGTTTTATGGTAACGGCTTTCAGCCCAGTGAAAATATTCAGCTATGGCCAGAGATTTCCTGGTTGTTCCTATTATCTATTACTGCATTCCAAACTATCCCCAAAACGTAGTGTTTTAAAAATATTTTATTGTTCCAATGGTATCTATGATTCTGTGGATCAAGAATTTAGGCCTCTGGAGGGACAATTCATCTCTGCTCCCTGCTGTATGGTGTTTCATCTGTGAAGCTTCCAATAACTGAGGGCTGGAACAACTGGAGTTGATGGGGAATAGTTGGCCTCCTTACGTGGAGGGCCAGGCTAGTCAGTGCTCCAGGATGAAGGAGGTAGAACTTCCTTAAGTACCACTCTGTTAACTTCTGGGCCTGGAAACTTCTGCTACTTTCATTGTATTCAACTGGTTGTGAGTCTTAGGGACAGCCCAGATTCCAGGGATTGAATACTGAGAGGAGTTGGTTCACATGCGCCTCTTTAGACATGAGTTTCACACTGATATAGGTTAGTATAGAATTTCTCTGTGTATGTGACTTGGTATCATACATAAGTTTGTGTATAATTAAGTTAATTTTATATAAATTTATGATTAACAGATTTATTACATAATTTAATAAAGTTAAAGCAACTTCCATTTAAATCTTAAATTAATAATATAGTATCGACAACATACCCAAGCAAAGTTATCTGTTTGCTTTGTGACCCTACCTACTTAATCTGAAAGGGAACAGAGAAGAAAAAGTCACCGATATTTATTGAGCATTTCCAAAGCATCCTGTGATTTTTTTATATGTTATTATATTTAATTCAACAATTACATGAGCTTTCTGATATTTACAGACAAGAGCATCAAGTAGGTAATTACATAAATAGCCAAAAATTCTTCTCTTATCATTAAGAGAGGGATTCTATTTCTCCAGCCTTTGAATTTGTGCTGGCCTTCTACCCTACTTTGTCCAGTAGAATGCAGTGGAAGTGACGGTGAAAAAGTTCTGAACCTGGATCACAAGAGTGTGCACATACCTATTCTCACTCTTTGAACTCTGCCACCACAATGTAAACAAGCCCAGGTCTCCTGCTGGAGGATGAGATGAGAGATCACACAGAACAAAGATGAGCTGTCCTACCTGAAGCCCCAGACGTGTGAGAGAGACCAAAATCAGCAGTAGTAATGTAGCAGTGGACAAAAGATGCATGAGTGAGCTCAGAATAGACAGAAGAGCCACGCAACTGAACTCAGTCCAAGTTGCTGACCAACACATAATATTGTGCTAAATACAATTTTTAGTTACTGACTGTTGGGGTATCTTATTATCCAGTAAAAGCTCACTGGTCCATGAAGCTCAAAGAGTTTAAAGTAAAATCTTATCATGTGTCTTAGTCATTAGGTCATATGACTAACAAGCACTGAAACCTTGTAATTAATAATGACAGCTACTTGTAAGTGGAGGATGCCCTTAAACCTTGTGTCACATTCACTGAATTGAGCACGTGTGTAGTTGTGTACTTTGTTGTGTAATTCTACATGAACTGATATGGGCAGGATTGAATTTTTAAAAGATTTAGGCAGGGTATAGCCTCTAAATTAAAGACACATTTATGGAAGTTTAGATTTACCCAGAGCGGGCATGGGAATTTTACCGACCTGGCAAGCACATTAATTTGTAAATGTTGATGATATTCTTTGTTATACAACACACTTGAGCGCATTTGTTGTTTTCTTATCACTATTTTTAAAAATTGAAATATATATTCTTAAAAATGTGTGGAATGTTGGGGGCACATCAGAAGGATCTCATGTTCCTACTGAGAACAGTTTAAAACCTTTTGACCTGAAATGTTAACATTACTTACCATAGAATGATTTGTACCTGATTCTGGTTTTTCAAGACTAGTTCATAAAATATCAACCAAAAATTTCAGCTTGCTTTCAGTGTTTGATGCAATTATCCATCCTATTTTACTAAGTGTTCAAGGTTTCAGAAAGGGTCTGAATAGGGGAGGTAGAGGTTGGACTGTTCACCTTCAGTGGAAATTTATCATGTGCACCTTTACTGTGCTTCAGGCTCTGTGATGGGCACTGGCAGACTGTCTAAGTGACATCTTCCCACCAGATGCCCTTCCCTGCTGTGGGCTTCTGCCTTTTCATGCCCAGATGAGAGAGGGTGATGACTGAAGTTTGTCATCACAGATGCCTTTGACCTCTCTGTGATGCAGGTGATGGGAAAGTATTGATGATAGAGTTTTCTGCAGAGTTTCAATATCAAGTGGCCCAGCAAATGGGTAAATTGTATTTGAATCTCCATTCACAGCTCAATTGTGAGCTGCTTAAATTGTCTGTGAACTCAGGGTCTGTCATTAAGCAAATGACAGTAATATCAAACTGTCATCAAATGACAGTAATATCAAACAGTTAATGCTGTTTTCATAGGTGATCAAGCCACTGGATATTTTGAGAGTAGCTAGCTCATCCAGACTGCTTTTGCTTTATCTTCTACCCAGATCATCCACAACAGATTGAAGAAGCTGGCTATTTGCAAAGCAATTGGCTACATTTTATGACTACACAACCACAGAGATGAGATGCTACCCTATTTGACACCCATTTCCTGCCCATAAGTTAATTAATAGGGCAAAGCAGGACTGTTTGCTCACCCCCAGGGAAAGAACAGGTAGTGACCACTCCTGCTTCACTGAGTTAGCACAGATGGCAAAGAACAACCTGATTAAGGCCAATGGTTTTATTTTGGTTAATGTTGTGTTTTGTTTATTTAAAAAAATCCATGAGGGTAGATAAAGAAATTTTTTGTTTCTGCTTCTATAGCAATGCATAGGCAACATGATACAAGCAAATAACTTTTTACAAAAGTGCTGGTACCAGGTAGCTTTTTATTTTGTGGAGGCGAAGTAAGGTTGATGTTTGTCCCCAAAACCCTTTTTGCCATTTCAGCATAGCAAATACACCTCACCCTAGAGCTAGAACCACATAGATTTCACGTTTTAGCAGAACTGAAAAGTGTATCATACTAGAAAAATATAAGGAATAAAGAATCGGGGGCATAATTATTTAAATAATAACAATAGTAATTGTAGCATTATAGTTGTATGTCTTTATGGTTTTGAAAGTGCTCATATGGAGAATATGTCATTTGATGGTTTCCATGTGAGATTAATACTTTATAGTTGAGGAAACTAAGGTTGGTGCCTGGGAAGCCAACTCTGAGCTAGAGTCTAGTGTGCTAGTGTTTACTAAGGAGTGTCCTTGGGATCAATCCCTATGCAAGGGAGGAAAGGGAAGCAGGATTGGGCCAAGGGAGAAGTTGACGTGTGATGTGGGCCAACTGTTTGGCCTAATGACAGCCTGGGCTGACCCCAGAAAGACTCTAGCTGGAAGCGCCCTGCAGAGCTTCCCCGAGTTGTGTTGAGATGCCAGGCTTTTATTTACCTTCATCACTGGATGTGGGCCACCCTGGGAAGGAACGTGGCCTTGGGCGAGACAGTTCTTCGCTGCTGAGGCAATCGCTGAATAGTCTGACAACTAAAGGCTATCTGCATACAGCACTCTCAGCAGCCAGTGAGTTCTTCACTGGAGAGAGATTTGGGCAGTTAATTCTTCCTGCTGCTTGAATTCAGTATTTTTTTTTTTCCCCGAGACAGAGTCTTGCTCTGTCGCCCAGAGTGGAGTACAGGAGTACAGTGGCACGATCTTGGCTCACTGCAACCTCTGCCTCCTGGGTTCAAGTGATTCTTCTGCCTCAGTCTCCTGCGTAGCTCGGATTACAGCTGCATCACATCACGCCTGGATAATTTTTTGCATTTTTAGTAGAGACGGGGTTTCACCATGTTGGTCAGGCTGGTCTTGAACTCCTGACCTCATGATCCACCCTCCTCGGCCTCTCAAAGTGCTGGGATTACAGGTGTGAGCCACCGCGCCCAGCCTGAATTCAGTTTTTCCTGTTTATTTTGGGACCAGCTCTATCAGGATTGCAGAGGACTTCTTCCTGGGGGAAACTTGGAAGAAGAAGGTTAGCACAATGAAATGATAGCTCCACTGCTGAAACTGGTCCCAGGGCCACAATTGCTACTTATATCCCTTTCCAAGTACCCGTTCTAGATTCCTCTTACATTCAGTTAGCATCTTTGCTGGTCCTAGTGGCTTACCTACTGTTGGGATCCAGGCCCTATTCACTGAGGAATCTGAGCCCTGATCACCATGCCCTTATAAGGCCCAGGTTGCTTCACTTGTCCCATTACAGTAAAAATTAGCCAAAAGTGTTCCAAAAGGTACCCTGTGGATTGATCAGATACCAGACTTATTCCCTCTCTACTTCTATTGTGGAACAGCAACCCTACCTCCTCTCGTTGGTCAGGAAATATTTTTTTCTGTTAGAATGGTGACTCTTCTTGCCTGCTGATCCCTTGGCATAAGAAATCTGAAGTGAGTAGGCAGGAGTCATAGTTTATAATTCAGTGGGATTCTCTGTGTATCCTTTGGCAAAAGTGATCTCTATTTAGGAATCAGAACCTCTAAACCTTCAGAGTCCAGATTTATGAAGAGAAAAGCACAAATTTCTCAAGCCAGTCCCTGGGAGTGATAGGAAGTGGCATTGCTCCATTTCTCATCCCTTGGTGCCTGGACTCATGTATTATTCCTTTTGGAGATACGGCACCATATAAAAGACTTCAATTTACTATGTGTACTGCATCCTGAAGGGTGGTGCCCCAGGCTGTAAAATATTGCATCCCCAAGTATTGCTTCAACTATACCTTTAAAAGGCTATTCTGACCGGACGCAGTGGCTCATGCCTATGATCCCAACACTTAAGGAGGCCGAGGCAGGTGGATCGTGAGGTCAGGAGTTCAAGACCAGCCTGGCCAAGATGGTGAAACCTCATCTCTACTAAAAATACAAAAAAATTACCCAGGCGTGGTGGTGGGCGCTTGTAATTCCAGGTACTTGGGAGACTGAGGCAGAGAATTACTTGAACCCGGGAGAGACGGTTGCAGTGAGCCGAGATCGCACTGCTGCACTCCAGCCTGACAGCCTGAGCAACAGAGCGAGACTCTAGAAAAAAAAAAAAAAAAGCCATTCCAATGCTATGTTAGGTTGGCAGCTTCTGGTTGCTGTGTTTTGTGATATGATCAGTGAATCCCATTGTCATGCGTCCACTTTCATACCTCCTTTATTCAAAGTGTGTGCCCTAGTCTGATACAATGCTATGTGGGATCCTGTGCCAGTAAGTCAGACAGCCCATATATGTCCTATTGGCAGGAAAGCATAAAATACTTGTCTATGTCACTCAGAATGAATTTCTTGCCTTTTCAGAGTAGAAGGAATCTGATATAGTCAGTTTGGCACTCCAAATTATTTGTCAGTTTAGTTTCCTTGAAGTCATGTGCTATATTAAAGACTCATTGTTGGTCTCTGTCCAGGCAGGTGGATCTTTTGCAGTGGCAGGAGCTAGGTTGCTCTTAGCTGGACTGTTGGACCCATGCTGTTAACTCAGCCTCCGTCCCTGCTGCCTAGGCTCTCTCCTATGCTCACCATGTCAGCACTGGGACAGCTGATTATAGAGGCTCACTGATATCAATGGATTGATTTTTTAGTGCTCTTAGGTGGCACTAACATGCAAATTAAGGTCACACTTCATACCCACTTCCATATGTCCTTTCACATGTCCCTACCCAAGACATCTCGTCCTTGATTTTCCAATTTTGTTTTCTTTCCAGGATCCTGACCAGTCACCCAAACCATTTTTACTCCCCATAATTTCATATATATTCTAACCTTGGGCACTTTTCTTCAATGCAAAGTGGATAACCAGGTGCACATTCAAAGTGCTGCTCACTGGGAGGATTTTCTCTGGCCACTGTTTTTCAAGGGCACCCCATAAGTGAGGCTGTAGCAAAGCTTCCATCTATAGGGAGGGGTAGCTTTCATTTCTTAGTCCCCATTATGATAGTGTTCACTTCATTGACTACGGACTTAACATGGGTGTTGTCCTTACCTATCAAGTATGTTTTTCTAACTATGTATTCAGGGATTTGAGAAATGATCACGAGATGGGGCTGTGGATCCAGTGGAATCACTATGAACAAAAGCATGGTAGGATTCCACCTATTACCTGGCTCTCATTACCTCCGTTCTAAGAGACAGGCTATGATGATGCTTCAGGAGTCCAAGTACCCATGTCAACTCAGACCCTGTTTCCAATGGTCTTAAAAATATTTGTATCTTTCCCTAGCATAAATGGCCATAGGTCCCCTTAGGGAAGGACCAGGGCAATCAATTCTGTGTACACCTGGCTGTGTTGTTAGAGGGTATTGGAGAGCTCCTTCTGCAGACCTGCCCTCTTCCTCAGTCAATGAGTTCTCTGTACAAAAACTTGCTCAGGTCTGGAAATTCTGCAAAAGATTCTGACATTTTACAGGAGACATCACCCTCAGACTTCTCATAATCCATGCTTGATTTATTTTGATGCTGCAAACTGAATCATACTCTTGTTGACCGATTATTTGGCCTCTAGGACACTGTCTTCTGTTAGCCAGCCCGGTAACTCTCCTCAGCTCGCCCTGATTTCAGCCTTACTGCTCATTATTATAATTATTCTCACCTGGATTTTGACGCCTGCGTGTTGCTAAGTAGCCTCTACTGCTTCAAGATGCTATCTTCTGCATTGCAGTCCATTAGCCTACCAGTGTAATGGTCTCTCCTCCCATCAGCCCTAACCTGCTCTCTCACTAGTTTGCTCCTATGACCCTAGCAAATTGTACACCCTCCAGGACTTCCTAAGAAACATAATCATCTGGTGGGTTTTCAGGCATTACATTGTATAACCACTTCAGTGTGCCTCTTCTTTCAGCCTTTAAGCCACTTTCCAACATCTGTCATCCAATTCCGACTTTTTCACCCCATTTAGCATGGGTCTTGGCTTTTTCCATGCCTTTTGGAGCCTTGCTAGCAGCAAGTTCACACCATCTCCTGGGGTCTTTGCCAAGGGATTAGGTATTATTTCCCAGGAGAATACTCTCAAATTAATCTTTTAAAAATCCAACCTTATGTTCTGGTCTTCTTGACCAAGCACCCTCAGAATACAATTTCATGTATACCACTGTTTGTCCAAGCTGGCTGGAACTTGCAGCAGCTCTGGTAGAGTCTCTTTTTTGAGAGGATATATATTATCTGCTAGAGGGGCGAGCTCTCTGTATCATCTTCAAGCAAGGATAGGAGAAGTGTTATTTCTGGATAGGTAAGAATGGGCTGCTTCGGTAGCTTTCAGAGAGCTTTGGGGACTCTGGTCTGGGGATCTAAGATTTTTGGTGGGCATCAACTGAGATGTTTCATCCAGTGTCCCATCCTTTTCCAAGCAAGGGTCTGACCTTGGCATAGTAGATCTTGCTTGGATAGGAGTTTAACTTTATTTGGGACTCAGTTGCTCTGGCAATTACGTCCTGGGTCTGGTCCTCAGCTTTCGCTGCCTTATCTGCAAAGGTGAAACCTCTTTGTAATCTGTCAAGGAAGCTCTTTGGCTTCATGCATAACTTTCAATCAGTAATTAATCACTCAGCTACTCATCCATCCCACACACACTCCCACTGCTGCCTCCTCTGTAATATCTAGCATAGCAATAACCAACTAATTCTATTATCCTTATAGCCACTCTTTGTCCTGTATATCTCGGACACTAGCTAATGCACTTCCTTCTACCAGTATACTGTCCCAATTGACCACTGCTGAAAGTTTTAAGAATTGAACTGCTGCCCTATGCCAGCGCTATCTGTGCATTACCTAGCACCAGAGGTAGGTCCTTTTTGCTAGTTGGGCATGGATCCATGATCCAGCTCCAAAACCCCATGGTAGGACATTTTTTCCTGGGATCATTTATGGTACCAAGTGTTGTAGATTGGGTCCCAGAAAGCAGAATCTGCATGTTTCACCTGCATAATGCTTATGGTAGAGTGTTCTTGAGATCAACACCACATCTACCTGCCCTCATTACTCAGTCATTGATTGTTAGCCACTCTGGAAAGGGACATAACCTTGAGATGTGACCTTGGATGAGGCAGTGCAGTGCCATTGAATCAATCTCTTTTTACTTCAGAGACAGGGCCTTGCTCTGTTGTCCAGGCTGGAGTGCAGTGGCACAAACATAGCTCACTGTAACCTCAAACTCTTGGCCTCATACCATCCTCCTGCCTCAGCCTCCCTAGTAGCTAGGACTAAAGCCATGTGCCACTGAGCTTGGCTCCACTGAAGCAATCTCAAAGGAAGCCATCAACACCCCCAACAGCTGGGACAACAGGTCCTATTGAAAGAGGTTCTGGGTGTGCAGCAGTGGCCACCACAGTAACTTGTTCACAGGGCATGCACCCTATAGCTCTGTGGTCATCTTGCTGAACTTTCTGAGGGCACAACTGCTCTTCCTAAACTGCAAGCTCCTAAGTGTGGTTAGCGAACCTAGGCTATGCCTGCAGGTGTTTCTAATAATTGGCTGGTACAAGATTCAAAAAGAGAGGAAGAGAGAAATTGGGGATGGGAAAGAGAAAAGGCAGAGGCACCCCACTGACTGGAGCAGGGATCTAGGACCACGTGGGGCCAGTGAGGATGCTCGCCCCAGGATTATCCAGACTGGCTGGTGTTGACTCTCAGTAGGTAGGTGCTGCCCTGAGATCTGTTTCCGTGATAACTTGGTATGAAGATTAGGTGTAATCAAGACTTTCAAAGATTCATCTTGTAGCCTGCATGATTTGCTTCGCTGTAAATTGGTTTCAGGCAATTAGTCACAGAGAGAAAGCTATTGTGTTTGTCACATGTTGCAGTCACATTGATGTAATTTATAGCTTAAGACTGACCGGTGAAAAGTTGCTACACACACACATTCTTTGCTTCTAACTATTTATGCCTTGTGCCCATATCCTTGCCCTCTCCAGAGTCTGACACGAGTTCTCTTTAGGGCTTTCTTAGAGCTCCCTTTGCCTTCCTAGGGTGGAACCCCCTGGTCAGGTACTTCAGTTGCAACAAATGCACCTAAATGACCAATCTATATCGGGGGTGCTGCTTACCTTGGAGTGTGTTTACTTTTCTAGTGAGGCCACTGGAAAAAAAAACTGCCCCAAACGGTTTTGGAACTTGTCTATTGCAATTCCACAGAATATCAGTTTGAACCACATAAGCAAATCGTTACTTTATTGTCATACATTATATTCAAACTAAATCACAAGTTTAGTAGCCCATTTAACTAAGAAATGTACAGAGCACAGGGATTTTAATGTGGGGAGTATTGATAAGAATGTCATGACTAAGCATATTAGAAGTCAAAGCACATACTGAGAATTCTTTTCCCTATTAAATCCATAAATAGTAACCATTTGACATGCAGACTCTAAGTTAGTAATTACAAGGCAAATGCACTTTTGATAATTTTCTTCACATGGCTAATTTATTCTCCTACCTTGTCAGATAAAGAATTTTACCTTTAAATATTCCTCTTTTTTTCTTTTAAACATTTCCCGCTTCTTTATTCTCCTTGACAGGAAGATGACAGCAGCTCTATTGAACGGCAACAAGCTGGGATATGTCATTAAATTTTAATCACCTTCCTTCCTGTGAAGCTGATCATTGGAGATCATTTAATAGAGCCTGCTGCTCTGTTGGTTCTTTGTAAATCCCTCACAAAGGAGTCACACGTAAAAGGCAGAGTGCAGTTATCACTAGTTCATCTCAATCATGGATTTTGTGCCAAATGCCCCAGTACCCAAATGCCATGAGCCCGAACACCTCCTTTGGGCACATATTAGATTTTCTTTCACTTATTTCCTCTTAGCCAATGAAACAGTTGTAACACAATATAGAAATTGGTAGGCCAGTTTCACTTATCAGAGACCAAGCTTTCCTCTTCTCCAAGGCACCTTCTCACATGAACTCAGAAGTTGCCTCCTAGGCTGTGTTTTGAGAGGGAAGGGAGTATTTGAGAACTTTCTGTATCTTCCTTTCAATTTTGCTGTGAACCTAAAACTGCTCTAAAAAATAAAGTCTTTTAACTTAACCAAACAAAGCTACCTCCTAACTCCCTTCTGCTTTGCTCACTGACAACAATGGATGTGACGACTACCAACGCTCCCTTGCCTGGTCCAGCTATTTTAATTTCATCAATGACTTACTGTTTCTCGTGGTCTTGTGACTCTCCAGCCAATGTCGCTTACACTTTTTCTCTTTTTCATCCCATCTCTATAGAGCTAGGCTTCTTTTTTCAAAGCTTCATCCTAAGGAGCTTCCAAGTCTGTGGAATGAATTCCTTTGCTGAGAGGTAGCTTAAAAGGCTCAAAGCTCATTTTCCAATTCTGCACTCTAAGAAACTTTCAGCCCTCACATCCAGCATCTCTGCGTAAGTGGGAACACTCATTCACTCATTCTTCCCTCAGCTATCCATTCGGCATATACTTATTTTGTGCATGACACACTCTTCCAATATTAAGGATATAGCTGAGAATCAAACAGGTGTGGTTCCTCTTGTTGAAGAGCTCATAATCTAGTGCAGAGACAGAATCACATAAAGGGGTACTTTTAAACTTGATTACAATTATAATGACAGCCATAAAAAAGCATGCAGGATAAGAACACTCAACAGGGATATGTGACCAATATGATTAATATTTCTTGAACAAACATGCGGTACAGCTTCTTAAGTGCCGGGGGTATGCGAGGCACTTAAGTATCTTTTCTTATGTAACCAGCACAATGGCCCTTTGGGACAGATAGCGTAGATCTCATTTTACATATGAGGTAACTGAGGATGCAAGAGGTTAAACCACTAACTGAGGATCCAAAGCGAGTAAGTGGTAGCATTTTTGTGTGTGTCTGGAACATGTACTTTAATCATTAGGCCATACATTAGGCAGGTTGGAATTCAGAGTCCTGGCTAGGAGTTAGTTTAGGTGAGGAGTCAGGTGGTGGACTTCAGAGGTCATTTTCCTGTTTATCCCCAAACACTAGCAATTTCAGAGAGTGGGATAATTAGAGTGCAATAGGCAGCACTGTTGAAACTGGGACAGAGGTTCTCAAGGTTGTCACATTTGTGGGTAAGGAGGGCACCTTCCTTCTTATGAAGAGAAGCATTCATAATTTTGCATGTAAATATCAAAGTATTCATGAAAATGTTGGAATCTTTATTTTTTTGTGTCAGGAGCTGGATTAATTGAGCTTAGTAAAAAGTCTGAAGAGTGATACAGTTTAGGACTTAAGATCTCTGATTCTACAGTCAGCGGGCCCTGGTTTAAATCATGACTCTAATATTTCTTGGACATTTTTTTTAACTTCTTGGAGCCTCAATTTCTTCATGTTTAAGTTCACAATGACAATGATACTTTTTCCAGGAGAGGTTGCAACAACTAAATGTGACAGTGCTTATTCAAACCCTTAATACAGGGCTAACCATTCAATAGTGGGACTGTAGCATTGTTATCTCTGCTTTGTTATTCCTATTATGTTCCTGAAAGTATGGCTTAGTCAGCTCGGGCTGCCATAGTAAAATATCGTAAACCGGGAGTCTAAAGCAGCAGGAACTTGTTTCTCACAGTTCTGGCATCTGGGAAGTCTAAGATCAAGGTGTTGGTCCATTTGGTTCCTCTATGAGGGCTCTTTCCTGGCTTACAGATGGCTTCCTTCTCCATGTACTCTCCTGAGAGAGAGAGAGAGAAAGAGAGAGAGAGAAAGCAAGCTCCTGTTGTCTCTTTTTTTTAGGAGCACTAATTGCATTGTGAGGGCTCCACCTTCATGACCTCATCTAAACCTGATTCCCTTCCAAAACCCCATCTCCAAACACCATCACACTAAAAGTTAGGGCTTCAACATACGAATTTGGGGGATCTCAATTCAGTCTATAGTAAAGCATGAATGCATTGTGAGAAATGGTGGATCCAAGATTCTGAGATACACAGTTTGGGAATGATGTGATGAAGAGATGTAAGGGCTTTTTTCTGCTATTTTTGTTGCTGTTAAGTTGATTTGTGAGACCTGTTTCTGAGCAAAACCCTAGGGTGAAATTATATTGAGCTCATTACTCTGAAGTGGACACAAATCTGGCTAAACATATTATTAGGTAAATAAAATATGGTTTACAGATATCAACAAACATGAGGAAAATTCTTTTCTACTTATTTCATTGATTTAGTTTACTAATTTTATTTTCTTTGTAGTGATTGACTTAAAAGTAGAATTGACTGTGCCAGAAACCCTGGACTATGGGCGTGCAGAGCTCTGAAAGAAGTTTAATTTGTTGTTATTACCTTTTCCCTGAGAAATGTCTTGTATTTAAATACTCTTTGCCCATCTTACCAATATGTCAAATTAATCCACACAATGTTTTCTTTTAACATCCTAGGCTAAGGGATTTCTATATGAAGCCCTATCTTTATTTTCTTTATTCTTGATTTTTGTATATGTGTTTCACACTTCTATGACAGTCATCACAGGATGCATTCAGACGGTTCTTGGCTCAGTGAGTTCATGGATATTTATTTTTCTGTGTTGCAGAGTCTTTCACATTCTCTAATTTAACAATATTTGTGGAGTGTGTTATGTGTCAGGCTTCAGTCTAGCAGCTGGGTAGATAGAGCAATGCAACAAAATACTGCTCTCATGGAACTTAGCTGATTGATGATCATGACGTTTTTACTTAAAATGGGCTTATTGCTGGCCTTCGTGTGTGAAACATTGGTTAGATTTTCATTCAGCCAATCTCAAAAGTCTTATTTTTTTAAATCACCTTACACCAAACCATGCAAATCAGGTTACTGAGACAGGGCTGGGTTTAGACAACAATCTCATGTTTGGCACTAAAGTGAAATTGTAAGGTATATAAAATTAAGGGAGATGAGGAGGCATACATACAAATATTTTGGATAACACTGTTGGAATGAGTAACTACACTCAAATGTCAATGTAGTATTTCATTTTCATACACCTTATGCTTTATTCTTCCTTTTCAAAGTAGAAAACACTGTATAAAGGATCCTCATATGGTTTAACCTCCTGAAGTGGAATGTTAAGGCTTTATTCCATATGAGAGTGTTGATATGGTTTGGATCTGTTTTCCTGCTCAAATCTCATGTCAAATTGTAATCCCCAGTGTTGGAGGTGACACCTGGTGGGAGGTGACTGGATCATCGGTGGATTTCCCTTTTTGGTGCTGTTCTCATGATAGAGTTCTCACAAGATCTGGTTGTTTACAAGTGTGCAGCACCTCCCCCCTCTCTCTCTCTTGCTCCTATTTCAGCCACGTGAGATATGCCTACTTTCCTCTCCCCTTCTGCCATGATTGGAAGCTTCCTGAAGCCTCCCCAGAAGCAGAAGCCACCCTGGACAGCCTGCAGATTTGTGAGCCAATTCAACCTCTTTTCTTTATAAATTACCCAGTTTCAGGTATTTCTTTATAGCACGCAAGAATGAATTAATACAAGTGTTTAACCTGAAACCAATAATATTTCAAACTATTATTAATGGCATGATATTGGTTACAAGAAAAATTTGATAAGCTAGGGTGGTGCAATTTGTAACAAAAAAGTCTGTGACTAAACAATATATTATTAATAAATAATGACATTTTCTTCTGAAGGAAATTGTTGTTAACCATTATTTTTCCTTCCTTTATTTTAAGCAATTTTCCTTGTTGACTGAATTCCTATGAGACGTTTCTGACATCATTCAGCTGCTGCCTATAAGAATGAAATAATGGAATGCATAGGTGCAAAGTTAAATAATGATTTTCCACAGACAAGATAACCACCAGATAAGTGATGTCTGTGGATTCGTGTTTGCTTAACAGATTAATCCCTTCATTTTAAAGTCTCTTGATACAAATTTAAGCCTACTTAATAAGTAAATGTTCATAGAACTCAGTGTCACAAAAGTAGATCGAATTTCTGATTTTTGAAGTTTTATCACTTCCCCACACAATTCTATCTGTGTTGCTACTAATTTCTTGGCACTTCCGCTCATTCAGTTTCATTCAAAATTTCCTTGTTTAAAGACATCCAGGGACACATGTTTCTATGAAAATTTTTATTTTCTTGGGAGGTAAAAATATCTGTGTTTAGTTGTAGATTTTCTGATGGCTATGTCAAGACCATTATCACTTAACTTGGGGAAGCAGGAAGGTGGTGATGGTGATGGGCACCAAGGGTGCAGTCAGTTTGTCACAGCAATTGAGAAGTTGCACAAACCAAACCAATCGACCAAACTACCATCACATCCCTTATTATTTGTGTGTTTGAACTCTGTAATAAGATGCGTGTACATTTAGAATTATCGTATCTTCTGGATGAATTAACTCCTGTGTCATTATGATATGTCCCTCTTTTTCAACAGTAGTGTTCATTATTCAGAACATTAAGGAATGTTCTGCTATTAATATTACCACTCCAGCTTTCATTTGATTAGTATTTGCATGGTATATATTTTCCATTCTTTTATCTATGTCTTTATATTAAAGTGGGTTTTCTTTAGACAGCACACAATTGGGTCTTGCCTTTTCTCATCCAATCTGACAATCTTTGCCTTTTAATTGAAGTGTTTATACTATCGATGTCTTTGTTGATATATTTATATTTAATTTTGCCATTCCATCCTCCTAGTTATCTTCTATTTGCCCTGTTTGTTCTCTGTTCATTTGTTCCCCTTTATTGTCTTCTTTTGAATTCTTTATGATTCTATTTCATCTCCCCTATTGGTTTATGTATTTGTCTGCTTTGTGTTGCTCTGAAGAAGTACTGGAGGCCGGATAATTTACAAAGAAAAGAGATTTATTGAGTTTACGGTTCTGCAGGTTGTACAAGCATGGCACCAGCATCTGCTTGGCTTCTGGTGAGGTCTCAGGAAGCTTTTACTCATGGGGAGCAGACATGTCCCATGATAACAGAGGAAGCAAGAGGAATGCCAGGTTCTTTTAAACAACCATCTCTTGCATGAACTAACAGAGCAATAACTCACTCACTGCCATGGGGATGGCATCAAGTCTTTCAAGAGGGATTCACTCCATGACCCAAACACCTCCCACCAGGCGCCAGCTCCAACACTGGGGATCGCATTTTGGCATGAGCTTTGGAGGGGACAAATATCCATACTATATCAGTTTGTTAGTTAGTCTCCTTTTTAACTATTGCATTACACATCTTTATCTTACCACAGTTCAGATTCAATAATATTATGGCCCTCCCCGTATTGTATAAGCATCTTACTATCATGTATTTCCATTTCCTTTCTCTCTTGTCATTTGTCCTACTGTTCTCATATATTTTACAAAAGATACTGTGGCTATTCTGACTTCAGACAATCATCTTTTAATTATATTAAAATTAGGAAAAATGTATTTTATATTTATCCACATTTTTTGTTTTCCTGTACCTTTTCTTTCTTTGTATAAATAGAAATTTCTATCTTTTTTAATTTTTTATTTATTATTACTATTATACTTTAAGTTCAAGGGTACATGTGCATAATGTGCAGGTTTGTTACATATGTATACTTGTGCCATGTTGGTGTGCTGCACCCATCAACTCGTCAGCACCCATCAACTCGTCATTTACATCAGGTATAACTCCCAATGCAATCCCTCCCCCCTCCCCCTTCCCCCTCCCCATGATAGGCCCCGGTGTGTGATGTTCCCCTTCCCGAGTCCAAGTGATCTCATTGTTCAGTTCCCACCTATGAGTGAGAACATGCGGTGTTTGGTTTTCTGTTCTTGTGATAGTTTGCTAAGAATGATGGTTTCCAGCTGCATCCATGTCCCTACAAAGGACACAAACTCATCCTTTTTTATGGCTGCATAGTATTCCATGGTGTATATGTGCCACATTTTCTTAATCCAGTCTGTCACTGATGGACATTTGGGTTGATTCCAAGTCTTTGCTATTGTGAATAGTGCCGCAATAAACATACGTGTGCATGTGTCTTTATAGCAGCATGATTTCTAATCCTTTGGGTATATACCCAGCAATGGGATGGCTGGGTCATATGGTACATCTAGTTCTAGATCCCTGAGGAATCGCCATACTGTTTTCCATAATGGTTGAACTAGTTTACAATCCCACCAACAGTGTAAAAGTGTTCCTATTTCTCCACATCCTCTCCAGCATCTGTTGTTTCCTGACTTTTTAATGATCGCCATTCTAACTGGTGTGAGATGGTATCTCATTGTGGTTTTGATTTGCATTTCTCTGATGGCCAGTGATGATGAGCATTTTTTCATGTGTCTGTTGGCTGTATGAATGTCTTCTTTTGAGAAATGTCTGTTCATATCCTTTGCCCACTTTTTGATGGGGTTGTTTGTTTTTTTCTTGTAAATTTGTTTGAGTTCTTTGTAGGTTCTGGATATTAGCCCTTTGTCAGATGAGTAGATTGCAACAATTTTCTCCCATTCTGTAGGTTGCCTGTTCACTCTGATGGTAGTTTCTTTTGCTGTGCAGAAGCTCTTTAGTTTAATGAGATCCCATTTGTCAATTTTGGCTTTTGCTGCTGTTGCTTTTGGTGTTTTAGACATGAAGTCTTGGCCCATGCCTATGTCCTGAATGGTACTACCTAGGTTTTCTTCTAGGGTTTTTATGGTATTAGGTCTAACATTTAAGTCTCTAATCCATCTTGAATTAATTTTCATATAAGGAGTAAGGAAAGGATCCAGTTTCAGCTTTCTACTTATGGCTAGCCAATTTTCCCAGCACCATTTATTAAATAGGGAATCCTTTCCCCATTTCTTGTTTCTCTCAGGTTCGTCAAAGATTAGATGGCTGTAGATGTGTGGTATTATTTCTGAGGACTCTGTTCTGTTCCATTGGTCTATATCTCTGTTTTGGTACCAGTAGCATGCTGTTTTCGTTACTGTAGCCTTGTAGTATAGTTTGAAGTCAGGTAGCGTGATGCCTCCAGCTTTGTTCTTTTGACTTAGGATTGTCTTGGAGATGCGGGCCCTTTTTTGGTTCCATATGAACTTTAAAGCAGTTCTTTCCAATTCTGTGAAGAAACTCATTGGTAGCTTGATGGGGATGGCATTGAATCTATAAATAACCTTGGGCAGTATGGCCATTTTCACGATATTGATTCTTCCTATCCATGAGCATGGTATGTTCTTCCATTTGTTTGTGTCCTCTTTTATTTCACTGAGCAGTGGTTTGTAGTTCTCCTTGAAGAGGTCCTTTACATCCCTTGTAAGTTGGATTCCTAGGTATTTTATTCTCTTTGAAGCAATTGTGAATGGAAGTTCATTCCTGATTTGGCTCTCTGTTTGTCTGTTACTGGTGTATAAGAATGCTTGTGATTTTTGCACATTAATTTTGTATCCTGAGACTTTGCTGAAGTTGCTTATCAGCTTAAGGAGATTTTGGGCTGAGACAATGGGGTTTTCTAAATATACAATCATGTCATCTGCAAAGAGGGACAATTTGACTTTTTCTTTTCCTAACTGAATACCCTTGATTTCTTTCTCTTGCCTGATTGCCCTAGCCAGAACTTCCAACACTATGTTGAACAGGAGCGGTGAGAGGGCATCCCTGTCTTGTACAGTTTTCAAAGGGAATTTTTCCAGTTTTTGCCCATTCAGTATGATATTGGCTGTGCGTTTGTCATAAATAGCTCTTATTATTTTGAGGTACGTTCCATCAATACCAAATTTATTGAGCATTTTTAGCATGAAGGGCTGTTGAATTTTGTCAAAAGCCTTTTCTGCATCTATTGAGATAATCATGTGGTTCTTGTCTTTGGTTCTGTTTATATGCTGGATTATGTTTATTGATTTGTGAATGTTGAACCAGCCTTGCATCCCAGGGATGAAGCCCACTTGATCATGGTGGATAAGCTTTTTGATGTGCTGCTGAATCCAGTTTGCCAGTATTTTATTGAGGATTTTTGCATCGATGTTCATCAGGGTTATTGGTCTAAAATTCTCTTTTTTTGTTGTGTCTCTGCCAGGCTTTGGTATCAGGATGATGTTGTCCTCATAAAATGAGTTAGGGAGGATTCCCTCTTTTTCTATTGATTGGAATAGTTTCAGAAGGAATGGTACCAGCTCCTCCTTGTACCTGTGGTAGAATTCAGCTGTGAATCCATCTGGTCCTGGACTTTTTTTGGTTGGTAGGCTATTAATTATTGCCTCAATTTCAGAGCCCGCTATTGGTCTATTCAGGGATTCAACTTCTTCCTGGTTTAGTCTTGGAAGAGTGTAAGTGTCCAGGAGATTATCCATTTCTTCTAGATTTTCTAATTTATTTGTGTAGAGGTGTTTATAGTATTCTCTGATGGTAGTTTGTATTTCTGTGGGGTCAGTGATGATATCCCCTTTATCATTTTTTAATGCGTCTATTTGATTCTTCTCTCTTTTCTTCTTTATTAGTCTTGCTAGCGGTCTGCCAATTTTGTTGATCTTTTCAAAAAACCAACTCCTGGATTCATTGATTTTTTGGAGGGTTTTTTGTGTCTCTATCTCCTTCAGTTCTGCTCTGATCTTAGTTATTTCTTGCCTTCTGCTAGCTTTCGAATGTGTTTGCTCTTGCTTCTCTAGTTCTTTTAATTGCGATGTTAGAGTGTCAGTTTTAGATCTTTCCTGCTTTCTCTTGTGGGCATTTAGTGCTATAAATTTCCCTCTTCACACTGCTTTAAATGTGTCCCAGAGATTCTGGTATGTTGTATCTTTGTTCTCATTGGTTTCAAAGAACATCTTTATTTCTGCCTTCATTTCGTTATATACCCAGTAGTCATTCAGGAGCAGGTTGTTCAGTTTCCATGTAGTTGAGTGGTTTTGATTGAGTTTCTTAGTCCTGAGGTCTAGTTTGATGGCACTGTGGTCTGAGAGACAGTTTGCTATAATTTCTGTTCTTGTACATTTGCTGAGGAGTGCTTTACTTCCAATTATGTGGTCAATTTTGGAATAAGTGCGCTGTGGTGCTAAGAAGAATGTATATTCTGTTGATTTGGGGTGGAGAGTTCTATAGATATCTATTAGGTCTGCTTGCTGCAGAGATGAGTTCAATTCCTAGATATCCTTGTTAACTTTCTGTCTCGTTGATCTGTCTAATGTTGACAGTGGAGTGTTGAAGTCTCCCATTATTATTGTATGGGAGTCTAAGTCTCTTTGTAAGTCTCTAAGGACTTGCTTTATGAATCTGGGTGCTCCTGTATTGGGTGCATATATATTTAGGATAGTTATCTCTTCCTGTTGAATTGATCCCTTTACCATTTGTAAGTCTCTAAGGACTTGCTTTATGAATCTGGGTGCTCCTGTATTGGGTGCATATATATTTAGGATAGTTATCTCTTCCTGTTGAATTGATGCCTTTACCATTATGTAATGGCCTTCTTTGTCTCTTTTGATCTTTGATGATTTAAAGTCTGTTTTATCAAGACTAGGATTGCAACCCCTGCTTTTTTTTGTTCTCCATTTGCTTGGTAAATCTTCCTCCATTCTATTATTTTGAGTCATTTTCCCCCTCGCTTTCAGGCACCCCAATCAGACGTAGATTTGGTCTTTTTACGTAATCCCATACTTGTTGCAGGCTTTGTTCATTTCTTTTTCTTCTTTTTTCTTTTGGTTTCTCTTCTCGCTTCATTTCATTCATTTGATCCTCAGTCGCTGATACTCTTTCTTCCAGTTGATCGAGTCGATTCCTGAAGCTTGTGCATTTGTCACGTATTTCTCGTGTCATGGTTTTCATCTCTTTCATTTCGTTTATGACCTTCTCTGCATTAATTACTCTAGCTATCAATTCTTCCCCTTTTTCTTCAAGATTTTTAGTTTCTTTGCGCTGGGTACGTAATTCCTCCTTTAGCTCTGAGAAGTTTGATGGACTGAAGCCTTCTTCTCTCATCTCGTCAAAGTCATTCTCCGTCCAGCTTTGATCCATTGCTGGCGATGAGCTGCACTCCTTTGCGGGGGGAGATGCGCTCTTATTTTTTGAATTTCCAGCTTTTCTGCCCTGCTTTTCCCCCATCTTTGTGGTTTTATCTGCCTCTGGTCTTTGATGATGGTGACGTACTGATGGGGTTTTGGTGTAAGTGTCCTTCCTGTTTGATAGTTTTCCTTCTAACAGTCAGGACCCTCAGCTCTAGGTCTGTTGGACATTGCTTGAGGTCCACTCCAGACCCTGTTTGCCTGGGTATCAGCAGCAGAGGCTGCAGAGATAGAATATTGCTGAACAGCAAGTGTACCTGTCTGATTCTTGCTTTGGAAGCTTCCTCTCAGGGGTGTACTCCACCCTGTGAGGTGTGGGGTGTCAGACTGCCCCTAGTGGGGGATGTCTCCCAGTTAGGCTACTCAGGGGTCAGGGACCCACTTGAGCAGGCAGTCTGTCCCTTCTCAGATCTCAACCTCCGTGTTGGGAGATCTGCTGCTCTCTTCAAAGCTGTCAGACAGAGTCGTTTGCGTTTGCAGAGGTTTCTGCTGCTTTTGTTGTTGTTTAGGTGTGCCCTGTGTCCGGAGGTGGAGTCTACAGAGACAAGCAGGTTTCCTTGAGCTGCTGTGAGCTACACCCAGTTCCAGCTTCCCAGTGGCTTTGTTTACCTACTTAAGCCTCAGCAATGGCGGGCGCCCCTCCCCCAGCCTTGCTGCTGCCTTGTGGTTAGATCGCAGACTGCTGTGATAGCAATGAGGGAGGCTCCCTGGGCGTGGGACCCTTCCGGCCAGGTGTGGGATATACTCTCCTGTTGTGCCCGTTTGCTTAAAGCGCAGTATTGGGGTGGGAGGTACCTGATTTTCCAGGTGTTGTGTGTATCAGTTCCCCTGGCTAGGAAAAGGGATTCCCTTCCCCCTTGCGCTTCCCAGGTGAGGCGATGCCTCGCCCTGCTTCAGCTCTTGCTGGTCGGGCTGCAGCAGCTGACCAGCACCGATTGTCAGGCACTCCCTAGTGAGATGAACCCAGTACCTCAGTTGAAAATGCAGAAATGACCGTTCTTCTGTGTCACTGGCGCTGGGAGTTGGAGACTGGAGCTGTTCCTATTCGGCCATCTTGCTCCGCCTCCAGAAATTTCTATCTTATACCACATTCCTTCTGCCTAAAGAACCTCCTTTAGCATTGCTCGTCATGCAGGACTACTGGCAAATAATTGCTCTCAGACTTTGTTTGTCTGAAAAAAGTCTTCATTTCACTCTCATTTTGAAAGGTATTTTCACTAGAAACAGAATTCTGGCTTGACAGAATTTTTTCCTTTCAATTATTTCATGATGTTATTCCATTGTCTATTGCTTGCATGATTTCTGATAAGAAATTTGTGCTAATTCCTATCTTAGATAGAGGCAGTGTTTGTGCCTCTGCTGGAATTTTTTTTTTTTTTTTCCTCTGGTTACCTTCAAGATTTTCCCTTTATGTATGGTTTTAGCAGTTTGACTGTGATGTGCTTTGCTTGGTATTTATACTGCTTAGATTCTCTGAACTTCTTGGATCTGTTTTGTTTTCTTTCATTAATTTTGAAGCTAATCACTTCAGATACTCTTTCTGTACTGTCCTCCCCTTTCTATATTTTGTCTGGTGTTCCAAGTATATGTATGTAAGACCATTTGATAGCCCCACATCTTTGGGATAATCTGTTCTTTCTTCCTTACTATTTTTCTTTGTGGTTGAGTTTGGATAATTTCTATCAGCCTATCTTCAAGTTCACTGATTCTTTTCTCTATTGTGTCTGGTCTGCTGATAAGCCTGTAAAGAATTCTCCATTATATATATACTGGATTTTCTATTTGAATCTTTTTTAGAGATTTCATCTCTGATGAAATTTCCCATTTATTAAGACTGTTGTCCACCTTTTACACTAAATCATTTAATGCATAAGTTATAGTTATTTTAAAGTTGCTGACTGATAGTTTCAACATCTCAGTCATTTCTGGGTCAGGTTGTGTTGACTGGTTTATTATTTGAATATATACTTCTTTTTTGTATATCACTATTTTTCATTGAATGTTGGATATTTTACGTAAAAGAGTAGTAAACATGGAGGTGTGCACTACTGACAGCTGAAATGAGCCCACTGCTTCTTCTGGATGTCCCTCAGTTGTTATCAGTGGTTAGCTGGGTTTGTTGTTGCTGCTGCTGTAGTTACCCTCAGTGCACCAGTCTTCAAATTCCGCAACAGTGGCTGCTGCTGCTGCTCTGTGCTTAGAGTGAGGTCTGGATTACTGCAGGGCTCTTTTCAGTGTTTCTGTTCTGCTCTCAGCTCTCTGCTGGCCCTGTATGCCTGAGCTGCATGTGTTTTGTTGTTGTTGTTGTTTTGTTTTTATTTTTTTGTTGTTGTTGCATGGTCTTGTTCCATCCCAAGCAGTGGATTGCTATTGCATATTATTTGGTGGAGATTCACGGTTCTCTTGGTTCTCTCTAATTAGCCTCAGTCTTAGGAAGGCCTTGCTCACCTGCTTTTGGGGGGTGCTCTTTCTTTCTTTCTCTTTGTTTCTTTCTCTTCCTTCCTTCCTTCCTTCCTTCCTTCCTTCCTTCCTTCCTTCCTTCCTTCCTTCCTTCCTCCCTCCCTCCCTCCCTCCCTCCCTCCCTCCCTCCCTCCCTCTCTCTCTCTCTCTTTCTTTCTTTCTTTCTTTCTTTCTTTCTTTCTTTCTTTCTTTCTTTCTACTAAAAAGTAAACTTTAACGTCGAATATACAAACTTGGAGAAGATAGAAAAGATCACACACAAGGCTGTCACTTCACACCTGGAAGGTTGCACAGTGGAGGAGCAGAGGCGCTCCTCACTTCCCAGAGGGGGCGGTGTCCAGGCAGAGGCGCGCCTCACTTCCCAGAGGGTTGGCAGCGGGGCAGAGGCACTCCTCGGGAGGTGCACTTTCTTAGTGCTTCAGACTTCTGACCTCACTACACACCCTCCTCATCCCCCACAGCCGTAGTCTGCCTTCTATGAATGAAGGATCTTGGAAGGCGCTCTTGAGTGAGGGCAAGCGTACGACCATTCTCCCAGTAGTGGCAGGCCTCTCTTTTTATTAATATCGGTTTGGGACCCTGGGTTCAAGCAGCTTTCCCATCCCTCACTCAGCTGCAGGTGGCTTTTGCTGCTAGCCCTCCCTCCACCCTAGTGTACCTTTATTGGTGACCAGGGGCAGGAGAGTTTCCTACTCTAACCCCACTATCTTCCTGATTTTACTTTATGTAAGATGGGTTTAGTGTCCATGTCCCATTGAAAGGGGGCTATTCCAGGCACCATCTCTGCCTCATCTTGTGAGCGTTTGATAGACTCCTGGGAAAAAGTTGATGAATGAATAGGCCCTCTAATTCTGGAACTCCCAGAGATTACCAACTGACAGACTAGTCCACACTCAGCATATGAAAATTTGTTACAATTTCATCTCTTTTTTTCTTTCTTACTTTTATAATCATGGTCTCTTCCTCCATTACTGTGCCATAGGCAAATTTGTGTGTCCATTTATTCTCAGGAAAGCTGTCACTCCTTGGATGTCAGTATAACCTGATTATTTTAAGAATCATGTATTCTGCCAGGTACAGTGACTCACACGTGTAATCTCAACACTTTGGGAGGCTGAGGTGGGAGGATCACTTGAGGCCAAGAGTTTAAGAACAGCCTGCGCAATGTAGCAAGACCCCGTATCTACAAAAAAATAATTTTAAAAAATTAGATAGGCACCCTTCCCTGTATTTCTAGCTACTTGAGATGGAGGCTGAGGCCAGAGGATTGCTTGAGCCTAGGAGTTCAAGGCCGCAGCAGCTATGACCCTGCCACTGCACTCCAGTCTGGGCATCAGAACAAGACCTTGTCTTGAAAAATGTATGAGTGTGTGTGTATATATATATATATATATATAATTTTTCAGAACACCTTTCATAATACATCTTATCATTTTCATTCAACAATTCAGATCTCCCTATGGGCTTTTCCAATCTTTATCCAATGCACAAAATTTCATATTATTTATAATTTTATTATTTTAAATAAAATGAGCTGTCTATAGACTTTGTTAGCACTTAGTAACTTGAGACATTTTTAGTGTATATAAAGGCACTGGGGAGGGATTTGGGTGATTACTAATACCCAGGAAAATGTTCTTAAGTAGGGAAGGAAATATTTAACTAGGATCATACCCAGATGACCTTATTATATGATAGGAGAACCAAAAATGATGAAAGCCATTAGGAAATTTATAAAACCTGTATTAGACTGGTATTGCTAGCTTTCTTAATTATGAGATAATTTCTTTTGATGATTATCATCAGGGGAAAGGGTTTAGCCCTAAAGAGCCCTGCTTCCAGTGCTTTGTGAGTTGGTTGATTTACCCAAGTTGGACTCTCAAATTCCTTTATAGTGAAATCCAAAGAATGCAGGAATGTTGTCATTCTTTCTAATTGAGTCCCTAGAATATGTAGTAAAACAAGAATTATGTTGAAGTGTTCATCTGAAAGCTTATTGGAAACAGTGCTGGTACTGGAACTGAACTCAACACTAAAATGCTTTGTTTCAATAAAATGACTTTTGGCATCCATCAGAAATTAGCACTAAAAGTTTTCCAAGTAAATCACATGCTAAGGAGACAAAAATTTCTTTAAGTTATGGGTAACATTTGGGAATGGTTCTAGCTATTGCTATCCTTGGTTCATTTTGCTTAATGTTGACTGAATATTGGAACTTGGCAATTTTCAGCACCCATATGATTTTCAGACAAAGGAAGATAAATTCATTCTGTTCTCAGTTGAAAACGATCCAAGTTAGGCATCCACTTTCTAATATATGTTCAGGAGCATATATTTAAAAAGACACTACTGGAATGTAGGCATTTCTGCTTGACATGCAATTCTATCAGTGTCAGAATAGCTTCTTGGTGGAATAACCTAGGCTTCAAGCTTTTCCATCAGCTAAATGCTTACTATTTGGAATTCTCAATCTTTGATTAAAAGCTGTGATTTCAAGATCATAAAAAATCTTTCCATCTTTTTGCAAAATATAACTTAGAGGTTTGTATTTTATAATTTGTTTAGCTTCTGTGTGTGTGTCTGTCTCTTTCTCCTCCCCTTATTTCTTCTTTCTAATGTAGTCTGCTGAAAAGTTGTGACTGTAATGAAAACAATCTCAGTTTATCTTTATATTGTAAAAACTCAGGTGATATAGTTTCCTCATGCTAATATAATTCTAGATCAGGCAGCAAATGCTTATAGTACAAAATTACTTTGTTAAAATATTCCACTGTTTTTGTTTTCCTAAAAACTATGTATCACATTCTTTGACCACTGACTGATATTATATTTGTAGAGGGCTTGTGACAGAATGCCAAAAATAACACATGCTTGAAGCAATTTAAAAAAAATCACAAGAAGGGCCATTCTTTTTCAGCAGACAGAAAATGAGATTGTGGATATAAAAGTGAATTAAAATATAAAAATTATTTTATAATCCAGTAACAAGAATTATAATTAACTATCATAATTATCAACCTATAACCATGATGGTGGCACCATAGCTACCCTGGACTGGGCGCTTACTAAGGGTCAGAAACTATGCTGATGGTTTGACATATACAATCCACCCTTAAACAACACAGGAATGAGGGGAAATGATTCCCACTCTCTGCATGGTTGGAAGTCCATGTATAACTTTTGACTTTCCAAAAACTTAGCTACTAATAGCCAACTAATGGCCAGAAGCCATACTGAACACGTATTTTATATATGTATTATTAATACATACTATATTCTCTCTCTTTTTTTTTTTTTCCTCACTCTGTTGCCCATGCTTGAGTGTAGTGGTGCAATCTTAGCTCACTGCAACCTCCGCCTTCCAGGTTCAAGCGATTCTCCTGCCTCAGCCTCCCGAGTAGCTGGGACTACAGGCTACAGCCGGGACTACAGGCTACAGCTGGGACTACAATGCGCCTCTAGGCCTGGCTAATTTTTTGTATTTTTAGTAGAGACAGGGTTTCACTGTGTTAGTTAGTCTCGATCTCCTGACCTCATGATCTACCGGCCTCGGCCTCCCAAACTGTATTCTTACCTTATAATAAGCTAGAGACAAGAAAATGTTATTAAGAAAATCTTAAGGAAGAGAAAATATATTTACTATGCATTAAGTGTAAGTGGAGCATCATAAAGCTCTTCATTCTCATCATCTTCATGCTGAGTAGGCTGAGGAGAAGGAAGAGGAGGGATTGGTCTTGCTGTCTCGGGGTAGCAGAAGTAAAAGAAAATTCACCTAGAAGTGGACCCACGCAGTTCAAATCCAAGTCATCCAAGAGTCAACCGTATTTATTTTTTAATTTACTTTAATGTAATTTTTTTACAAGAGCCTAAGAAGTAGGCAGTACTCAGAGTGTTTAAGAGTATGGACTCACTCATGCCCGAATACCTGGGTTTTTATTCTGCACCACCATTTACCAGATACATGATCTAGGGAGAATTGATTAAACTTCTTGTGTGTCAAGTTCCTCATGTGTACAATACCAAAAATTTTAGTACCTACACCTTAGGGTTGTTTTGAGGAATAAAGGAGATAGTATATAAGAAGGATTGGCGGGGCACCGGCTGTGGCCCACGCCTGAAATCCCAGCACTTTGGGAGGCCAAGGTGGGCGGATCACACTGTCAGGATATGGAGACCATCTTGGCCAACATGGTGAAACTCTACTAAAAATACAAAAATTAGGTGGGCGTGGTGGCGCGCACCTGTTGCAAAGCTTATAGCTTGCAGTGAATGCCAAGAATGAGTTCTCAGACAATTCCAGCTGAGTGGGGAGGGGGACAGCTCTTCTGAGAGAGTGCCACCCCAGAATCCTTCCTCCAAGTATTTATTGAAAGGACTTGTTAAACTACAAACATCCACTAGATGGCTTTTTGAGGTCGGGTCCTGAGACACCTACGGCCTCTTAAAAGCACTCAAACCGCATTCTCAAGAGACAGTTTTCAGCGTTCCTTATCACACACTCCGCTCCTTGTCCTGTTTTCAGGGTCAAGGAGTTACATTCTTATGCACAAATAACACACACAGTGCCTCAGTATTTTTCCATGCCTGGAACTCAAATGTCATGTACATAAGCTTGAATATGTTGCCGTGCACCCCCGACACCTGTAGTCCCAGCTACTCGGGAGGCTGAGGCAGGAGAATCACTTGAATCCGGGAGGAGGAGCTTGCAGTGAGCCGAGATCGAGCCACTGCACTCCAGTCTGGCTATAGAGCGAGACTCCGTCTCAAAAACAAAACAAAACATAACAACAACAAAAAAAGAGGATTAAAACAAACAACCTGGTACACAAAGTCAGCTTATAAGCCGTAGTGCTAGGATTTCCCCATGTTTGTTTTGTGTTAAATCAACACTGAAGAATTGTTAAGAACCCTTTTCTTTCTACAATGTTTCCTCTTTCTCTATTTATTGATTTAAGTAGGGAAAATAGTATAATCTTGGTTTGACATGTTTATGATATAAGATATTTTACTCTTTCTATGAGCTTACAACATTTGAAAGGGAAAACACAGAGTATAAAGAAATAGAAAACGAAAAGAAAAGTATTCTGGGGTAATGTTATGAAGTTCAGTATTTAGAATGTACATGGGAAGCTTGTGCTAATGCTCAATCCTCACAGAAGGTTGTAATTATTCAACAGATGAGAATTGATTGAAAATACCTGCTTGTGTTTATTATTTATTTTTCTGTGACTAACAGCTTGAAAAAAAAATCCTGTTTGACATTTCCAAAGTCTCTGCTGAATAAAACAGTATTAGTTAAATAAGCAAATCATTAAGTTGAAATGCAAGAAATCAACAAAGACATAGTTTACCCATTTTTAGGTAGATGAACCTTATTTTGAGGAGGAAGATATTTTTATAGCTAGAATTTACAAATACTAATACTGTTTATGCAAGTCATAGTTATCTTTATTTATATATAATCTATAAAATGCACATTTATTTTGAAATCATTCTAAGCAGCTGTCTGCATGGGGAGACCCACATTAAATATTTGCCCTTAAAAATTTAACCTCCAAAGTACTGGTGAAATATTTAAAGAGAACATAAATCTGGATTTCTAGGAGATGGAGGCAATTAATTTATTACAATTTGAAAAAGAAGCAAAACAAATCCAAACAACCATTTAGAGTTGGGTGAGTGGAAGGATAATGCCAGTGTTAGGATCAGGCGTCTCTCTGAATCTAATGAATAATCAATGCATTTTAGTTATTGATCATCGAGCTTTATGTAACTGACAGTTAATTCTTGTTGTTTTTTTTTTTTTTTTTTTTTTTTTTTTGAGACGGAGTCTGGCTCTGTCACCCAGGCTGGAGTGCAGTGGCCGGATCTCTGCTCACCGCAAGCTCCGCCTCCTGGGTTCACGCCATTCTCCTGCCTCAGCCTCCCGAGTAGCTGGGACTACAGGCGCCCGCCACCTCGCCCGGCTAGTTTTTTGTACTTTTTAGTAGAGACGGGGTTTCACCGTGTTAGCCAGGATGGTCTCGATCTCCTGACCTCGTGATCCGCCCGTCTCGGCCTCCCAAAGTGCTGGGATTACAGGCTTGAGCCACCGCGCCCGGCCAATTCTTTATCATAGATTTTTATTTTTTGCTTTGCATTTACCTTTAAGTAATTTTTATTTGTGGCTAATTGTGAAAGAAATTATGATCTGCATGAGGAACAAGTATGAGGAATGTATATATTTTTGGTTCAAAATGTTTTTTAAAAAGACCTTTAGGTTTGTGGGGTGCATATTCAGGTTTGTTATCTATGTAAATTGTGTGTCATGTGGATTTGGTGTACAGATCATGAAAACACTCAGGCAATAAGAATAGTACCCGATAGGCAGTTTTCGATCCTTATCCTCCAGTCAGCCTCCACCCTCAAGTAGACCCTGGTAACTGTTGTTCCCTTCTTTGTGTACATATGTACTCAATGTTTAGCTTCCACTTGTAAGTGAGAATATGTAGTATTTGGTTTTCTGTTCCTGCATTATTTCACTTGGGGTAATGGCCTCAAGCTTCAACCGTGATGCTGCAAACAAAGTGGATGATATCATTCTTTTTTATGGCTGCATAGTATTCCATGGTGTATATGGATCACATTTTCTTTACCCAGTCTACCATTGATGAACACTTAAGCTGATTCCATATCTTTGCTTTTGTGAATAGTGCTGCAGTGAACATACACATTCATTTGTCTTTATGGTAGAACGATTTATACTCCTTTGGGTATATATCCAATAATGGGATTGATGGGTCAAATGATAATTCTGTTAAATTCTTTGAGAAATTGCCAAACTGCTTTCCACAATGGCTGACCTAATTTACATTCCCACCAGCAGTATACAAGTGTTCCCTTTTGACCACAATCTCGCCAGCATCTATTATTTTTTGACTTTTTAATAGCCATTTTGAGTGGTGTGAGATGGTATCTCATTGTGGTTTTCATTTGGATTTCTCTGATCATGAGTGATGTTAAGCATTTTTTCATATGCTCGTTGACCTCTTGTATGTCTTCTTTTGAAAAGTGTCCTTTCTTGTCCTTTATCCACTTTTTAATGGGGTTGTAGTTTTTTTGCTCATAAATTTGTTTAAGTTCTTTATAGATGCTAGATATTAGACCTTTGTCAGATGTATAGTTTGCAAATATTTTCTCCCATTCTGTAGGATGTTTACTTTGCTGATAGTTTATATTTCTGTGCGGAAGTTCTTTAGTTTAATTAGGTCCCATTTGTCAATTTTGATTTTTGTTACAATTGCTTTTGGCATCTTCATCATGAAGTCTTTGCCAGGTCCTACGTCCAGAATGATATTTCCTAGGTTATCATCCAGAGTTTTTATAGTTTGGGTTTTAGATTTGTCTTTAATCCACTTTGAGTCATTTTTTGTGTATGGTGTAAGGAAGGGGTCTAGTTTCAATCTTCTGCATACAGTTAGCCAGATATCCCAGCACCATTTATTGAATAGGGAGTGTTTTTGCCATTGCATGTTTTTGTTTGTTTGTTTGTTTGTTTTTTGTGGTTTTTTTTTGTCAATTTTGTCTAAGATCAGATGGTTGTAGGTATGCAGCATTACTTCTGGGCTCTGTATTCTGCTCCATTGGTCTATGTGTCTGTTTTTGTTCCAGTACCCTGCTGTTTCAGTTACTGTAGCCACACGTATTCAATGTATTATAGTTTGAAGTCAGTAAGATGATGCCTCCAGCTTTGTTCTTTTTGCTTAGGATTGCCTATCAGACATTTTTGTTTCTATATGAATTTTAAAACCATCTTTTATAAGTCTGTGACGAGTGTCATTAGTAGTTTCATAGGATTTAATTTGATAACTGTAATTTTGTTTTTACGCAAAATCTTATCTCCAATGCAGTTTATTTCTCTCCAATAATGCTTCATTAAACCACTCTAATTTATAATTCTAAATGATGGAGAAACACTTAGAAAGGCTAAGATTGAGAGGCCTTCTGATCCTTTAATCAGAAGGTACAGGTGTTATCATGGTTGAATACAAAGAGAATAGAATGTCTTAAAGATCTGAACTCTTATCATTGACCCTCATTGCTACTTTTTCAAAAACTACAGGATGTAGAACCACTCTGGTTTTGCTCATCTGAAAGCTAATGTCACAGCACAGATGTTTCCCTGGTTGTGCTTCAATTAAAGGTAAAAGAAAGCACATTAGTTGGAAGAGAAAAAAATGGCTTGTGTGCTAGGAAACCTGAGCTCTATTATGATGCAGGATGATTATGAACTCTAAAGTGGCGGCAGTTTGAGGAGGCAGATGTTTTTGCATACCTTCTAAGTTCCTTCTATATCCAGCTTCCATGAAACTGCACTGCCATTTTTCTTCTTTTAAAAATTGTTATTTTTTCAATGACAGGTAAAAAGTTTGAAGATCTGCTGGGTATTAGGGGCTGAGAGGGACTCCTCCTTCTGATCTAATACATTAAAAGGCACTCATTGATTCATTCAGTTATCAGACATACACTATCACTTTCTGCATATAATGTCTTAGGGATCATTTGCTTGTTAGAAAGTAAAATGCTTTCAAAATTGTTTAAGCAAAAATGGAGACTTTATTGGAAGGAAACATGAGAATCTCATAGAAACCAAGGGTGGGTACGTAATCTTAGTTTCTGTACACAGCAAATGGTAATGTCAAACTGATTTATTTTTTACCTTTTGATGGACTGTGGCTTCTTTTTGCTTTTAGTCCATGTTGTCTTTCTTTCCTCCTCTCTTCAAAGACTGGTTTTCCCTAATTTGGTAAGTGTAAAGTCGCCTGCATCCCAGATTTTCAAGACCTCTCAGATTGAGTCTCTAAAAAAGATGAAATAGAATTTCTGTGTCCTGATTCCAGGTTCTCAGAGAAGAGACTGATTGGTCCCGGATGCGTTAGATATTGTTCACACCCTAGTTAGAAATCCATAAAAATAAAAAGTGCAATAATGGAAGTATGCACAAAGTACTATGGGACCACATGACAGAGCATCTTACCCAACTTGAGAAGTTTAGCTGGAGCTGACTCTTAAGAGACAGTGAACTGAAGAAAGGTGGGAAAGTCTCGAGGCAGAAAGCATAGCACAAACAACATGAGGAGTATGTACCCGTGAAATGTGTGAGCATAACAACAAAGTGTTCAGGGTAGGAGCAGTGGGCAAAATCAGGAGCTCTGTCATGGACAATATTGAGCGTGATCCAAGGGGACTCCTGTCTCTGGCAACAAGTGCAGTGGCATAGTCATCTTTGATTTAGATACCTATGTAGCCAAAAGTGATCATAAATCCCAAAGAAACATATGGTTTAAATGTGAAAATTAAAAATATTCAAGCAACTTAATGGTAACTTTTTTGAGAATGACAGAGCAATAGTTCCCATATTTTTACCACAATCGAATGCCACGTATTTGTGAAAGCTCAATATTGATTATCACCTAAAATTTTCCTTATATTTGTTCATAGCCTGAGATAATTTTAATATTTAAAAAATGGTGTCAAGAGCTTTCAGGGTGCAGTTGCTTTTCTATTCCACAAAATGAAGAAACTATGCCATTACTCATACCTAATTGAATTATGCATCTAAACAATTAATTTTTTTCCAAAGAACACACCAATTCATGAAAACCTTCATATTTGTTCAATATGATAAGTGTATAATTTGGTTTTTAGCTTCTAATTAATATCATCATTTCTAAACGCTTCTATTTGGATGTAGTTGGGTAAAATGAGAGCTGTCTACTGGCCAGTAAGATTTGACACATTGGTCAGAAGAGGAGAAATACATCCCCACAAAATTGGTAATTGGGAATAAAATGAATGCTTTGGCACCAATGTCTTGTTTTCTTCTAACTATGAGGCATTAAATATTCATAACTTCATTTTCAAAGCCTGATATACTTGGTTTTGTTAATTTTATTATAATAGTGAATAGCAGCTAGTTACTGCTGACAAAGGCATATCTGAATTTCCTTGAAGAAGGGAGGAAGAGAGTAGACAATGTATTTCATTAGTGACTCTGTCAGTGAAAATTAAATAAAAAACCTTTATTAAGCCCACTTCCGTCTGGATTATTCTTGTGTACCTTACTCAACTAATTACATGGTTTGGCTTGGAATTTAACTCATTCTTGTTGCATCCAGGCAGCTGATAAACCTTATACTAGAGCAGATGATTATTTATTTACTTGGCAATGAAAATAAACAGATGCAAGATGAATATATTTTTCTGGCTTGTTCCTTGGGAAGTTCTACTTATATGTTGACTGTGTTTTCAAAAGTGATACAGCAAGTGCAGCTCAACATCAGTTTGCAGCTATTAACTGTAGATAATTCACTTTGATCAAGATGATACGACAAAACCTGTGGGATCAAAGCTCTTAAAATTTGGACTCAAATTGTAAGAAACAGTGTTTAGTTTTCAGATAAGAAAATTTATATAATGATTTGAAGAGGTGTCCTTGAATATTTTTTTTCTGAAAACTGGTCCTGGAATTTCCTCTCGTTTATTTTTAATTATGAAGGACTAGCATCGCCTAGTGATTAGGCAGGTAGCTTCTGGAGTCAGAAGTGCTAGGTTTGGGCTGGGCGTGGTGGCTCATGCCTGTAATCACAGCACTTCGGGAGGCCGACGTGGATGGATCAAAAGATCAAGAGATCGCGATTATCCTGGCCAACATAGTGAAACCCTGTCTCTACTAAAAATATAAAAATCAGCTGGGCTTGGTGGCAGGATGCCTGTAGTCCCACGTACTTGGGAGGCTGAGGCAGGAGAATCACTTGAACCCAGGAGGCAGAGGTTACAGTGAGCTGAGACTGTGCCACTGCACTCCAGCCTGGCGACAGAGTGAGACTCCGTCTTAAAAAAAAAAAAAAAAGAAGAACTGGGTTCAAGTCTCAGCTTTCTCCGTTATAAACTTAGGTTATTTCCTCCTCCAAAAATGGGAATACTGGAGTACATCCTCCTTAGACAGATGTTAGGTTTAAATGGAATAAAGTATAGAAATAGTTAGCAAAAGGCCCAGAACAGCTTAAAGCATTCAATACACATTTATTGATGTTGTTGTTATTATTATCGTACAATAATCCTCATGAAGTTGACTAGTTTTTTCTGGAATTAGGAATGGGAGAGTAAAGCATCAGATAAGCTTCCTGCCAAATGCATCTAAGATGTTATTATTTAATTTCTTGAGAGTTTTGGATGAACGCTTTGTTAGGGTATCACTATGCCCCTACAAAGCAGGCCTTTTTTGCCACATTTAAGCATGTGAAAGGCAGAGCTCAGAGAGGTTGTGTAATTTGCACAGTTGTTGCATGGATAGAAAGTGGAAGATCCAGGATTTGAACCTAAACCTTGATTTGAACCCAGATCCTGATTCCACTCCATAGGCGGCCCAAGTCCTAGAGATAGAAGCCCTCATGATCTTAGACAGCTGAAAATGCTCAACAGACATGAAGAGCATTGTTCTAATCGATTTTTCTGTTTATCCTGTGGGTTCTGAGTGGCTTTAGCCTACATATTGCACCTGTTAGGCACTGACAATATGCTCTGCTCTTATCCAAGTCATCATTATGTGGAGATAAGTGAAATTTCCCTGTCTAGGGCCTTGGGCTCAGCACTTTTCGGAAGACCCTTATTCACCTGGAAGTAAAATGTGTATGTGTCACACTCCATTTCTAAGCAGCCCTCAAATACATTTTTGAAGGACTATAAAATGATGGCCAGCTTGCTGATAAAATAAAAACCTGGGTCCTGATTATTATATATGATGCATTTTTTTGTTGGATTGTTTTGTTTCTCAGTGAAATAAATTTATGTGTAACATTTCTGGAGGATGAATTTTTTTTGCAAGGTCATGATTACTTTATGGGCTTTTGGCCATTCACTTTTTATTTTTTATTTTTATTTTTTGAGTCAGAGTCTCATTGTGTTGCCCAGGCTGGAGTGCAGTAGCGTGATCTTGGCTCACTGCAAGCTTGGCCTTCAGGGTTCATGCCATTATCCTGCCTCAGCCTCCTGAGTAGTTGGGACTACAGGTGTCCGCCACCACACCCAGCCAATTTTTTATATTTTTAGTAGAGACGGGGTTTCACCATGTTAGCTAGGATGGTCTCAATTTCCTAACCTCATGATCAGCCCGCCTCGGCCTCCCAAAGTGCTGGGATTACAGGTGTGAGCCACCGCGCCCGACCAGTCATTCACTTTTTAAAGTGAATGCATGCCTATGCAAGCATTCACTATGGGTATGTGTAAGTGATGTTTCACTGCAATTGGTCATGGTTGTGCACTCATGTGTCATGAGTTTTAAAAAAGGGAGGCGGTTAATTTAAGGAAGAGGAAAAGACAAATGTAGTCTTCTATGTCTCCTATTTGAAATAAAATGTCCTGTAACCTAATTTTTATGTTTCCATAAAACATTTCCTTTTAGTTTTTACCTAGAACATATGTTTTCTTATTGAAATATATTTTTAATAATGTTTAATAATTCTTTCATAGGCTGCTTTTCCTTTTTTTCCTGAAGAGTTAAAAAATTGGAAAAAAGTATATAGAAAAATAAAACAAACACTCATATTCTCACTACCCCAAAAGAATAACTTTGAACACTTATAATTCTTCTTCCCAAGTCCCTCCAGGAAATGAAACATGGCAGACACATCTAATGTCTCCATTAACTACGTTTTTACAAATCATGTTTCTTTCCCTTCTCAGGGATAAGAACTTTGACGAGTTTGCTGTGTAGACTTCCACTGATACATTACTTTTTTGCGAACTTGTCTATTTTTCCTAAATTATCCAGGAAACTGCTTCAATCTCTGGTTAGTCAAACAAACAATTTCCTCAAAATAATGTATTGGAAGTAGAAGAAAATACACTATAGAACTCCCCGGATTTTACCCTTTCTTGGTCTCCTAATTATTTAAGGTATCACATGACCTAGTTTCTCCAATATCAATTTTTATTTACTCATCTATGCTGTAATAACCCTGAATTCCTAACGATTGACTCAGAGTAGGAAGTTGTTTCTCAGATTACAAGAGTCTCAATAATCCTTAAACTTGTCCCTAAATTTCTAGCCCCTTTCAGCATCTTCATGCAAAGATAACATGGAAGCAATTCCTAGATTTGATATCATCAGAGTCCCTAACACTTGCTCACCAGATATCCTTCACTCACCCCTAGGTCATCATGTCACTGGAACTGCAAATGAGAAGCATTGCCTAGGGGCACCAAATTCCCCCATCTGAAGAGAGTGACAGGACCAGTCTAGTATGCATCTACTTTCCATTTGCCTCCATTGCTTTCAGAAGCCCAAGCCTTCCAGATTTTCTGTCAACATTCAGATTCTCATCTCATCCTTATCCTGGACATCCCTCAACCTGACCTGACTGACATATCTCAGCAACTGGATATGGACTAGCCATCCTATATTTGCATCTCATTCTCTCTCCTCTATCTTCTTTCAAAAAGAAAATCACCATACAATACCTCTTTCTGTTGCTGTTGGTAGCTACCCACTCCTCTAGTCTTGTGACAGACTAGTTAAGAGTGTATGTTCTGTATTAGACAGCCTGGATTTCGACTCCAGCAGTGCTAGTTGTTAGCTGTATGATTTGGGGCATGCCTCAGTTTCCTTATCTGTAAAATTAAGGTTTTGTGAGGAGAAATGATACTGCATGAATGGTTTTTGTTTTGTTATTTGTTTTTTTCTTTTTTTCTTTTTTTTTTTTGAGACAGAGTCTCGCTCTGTCACCCAGGCTGGAGTGCAGTGGCGTTATCTCCACTCACTGCAACCTCCACCTCCCAGATTTAAGCAATTCTCATACCTCAACCTCCTGAGTAGGTGGGATTACAGGTGTGAGCCACCACACCCGGCTAATTTTTATATTTTTAGTAGAGACAGGGTTTTGCCATGTTGCCCAGGCTGGTCTTGAACTTCTGGTCTCAAGTGATCCACCTGCCTCAGCCTCCCAAAGTGCTGGGATTATAGGCGTGAGTCACCAGGCCTGGCCCGTCAGTGGTTTTTAAAACAAGGTCTGGGATGTAGTACATATCTAATAAATATTAACTGTTATTTTCAAAATAATTGTCGTTATTTCCTTATAATGATGGAGACATCTCCGTTGATGTCTATAATGCATCTAAAAATCTCAGTTTTAAGCAAACTAATGTCTAGTCACTGCCTCTTTTTCTTCCAGCTTGTCTCCTCTGATACTTCCTTCCAGCATTCTTCCATTCCAGCAAGGACTCTAAGCCTTGAGTCCTCCTACATTTCACCTTCAGTTGCCTTCCATATTTTCATTATCTTTCTTACCCATGTTCAAGCTCATGGTCTATCTTAGTAATCTCTCTCTTGCAATAATATCAACTCTCTTTTTCTTCTGTTCCTTCTTTATACTCATCTGATAAGACTACCACTCTATCCCCATTTCTTGCCTACTCTGCCAGAATCCAAGCTATTAAATATTCATGGGGGAAAAAAAACCATATAAGTCTGAAGATTGATAAATGAAAATCTCAAAGGGGGACTCAATGCTACCCACCAGTCCTATGGAGTTTTATAGTATGATCCCTTTCCCATTCTCCCAAATGATTGTTTCACATCCCCTCTCTCTTCAAACCTATAACTCTTTCTCTAGTACCTCAGTTTTCCTGGCCATCTTCCTGAAACATTGGCTTTATTTCCTTGATCTGTTTTGCTTGTTACTCTATCAATACCTGTTCTGTTTAAGAAGTTAACTCAAAATTTAGTGGCTTAAAATGACAATAATCTTTCATTTTCTTCAGTTTCTGTGGGTCATGAGTTTGGGAGTGACTTGGGGTCCTATGGGGTTGCAGTCAGATGTCAGAGAGATCTGCAGTCTTCTGAAGTCTAACTTGGTCTGGTTCACCCACATGTGGTGCTGCTTGAGCGTCTTCACAACATGGTGGCTGGCTTTCCCTAGTGAGCCGACAAACAGAGCTGGGTGGATACTGCAATTCCTTTTATGATCAAACCTTGAAAGTCATGCAGCATTACCTCTGCAGTATTGTATTGGTCACGTTTGCCAGCTATTATTCATTGTTGGAGGAGACAATGGAAGGGCATGAATACCAGGAGATGAAGATCATTAGAGGCCATTTTAGATGCTGCATACCACTGCACAGCAGTCTGACTGCTAAATGTTGGCATTCCACAGGTCTCTGAAGCAAGGTTTCTTTTCTTCTTTTTCTATGCTCTCTTCCTTAGTGCTCTCATCCAGTCTTGTGGCTTTACATATTCTCTATAAACTGTTGATCATCAAGTTTATCTCCACCCCTAAACACTAGATCCATACAATTCAATGTCCACTTGATACTTCCCATCAGATCTGTAACAGATGTTTCCCAATTCCTTCTCAAATATTTTTGTAGTTTCCTCATTTCAAAAATTGTACCATAATCTGTCTAGTCACTCAAGTCAAAAATCTGAGAATAATATTAAATTTCCCCCATTCCTGACCAAATTCTTAACAATACCTTCAAACTGTATCCCACATTTGTCTAATTCGTTCCACTTCTGTGGCCAGTATCCTAACCAAAGCTGTCATATGTTTGTTGAATTTAAATTAAAAGCTGCTAATTGGTCTTTCCATTTCTGCGATCCATTATTCACCCTTCAGAGTGATGTTTAAGAATAATCAATATAATGCTTAAATACTTCCATTGGCTCCCCTTCCACTTGGAATTAAGTGTCTCTTCCTTATCCTTCCAAAAAGGCCTTCCTGAATGGTGTCTGCACACCTCTATGATACCATATCCCCCCACTCCTTTCTTTGCTCACAACGTTCCACCTATGCTTGCCTTCTTTCTGATTTCGGAACATGCCAAGCTCATCCCAGCACAAAGCCCTTTGTGCTGATTTACATCTGCCTGACATGCTCTTCCCCTGGATCTTTGTATTCAGCCTCAGAGAGGCCATCCCTGACTACCCAGTCTAAAGCAGCACCAGGTCATTCTTTATCTCATCACCCTGTTTTATTTTCCTCATTACTCTTTTTTTTTTTTTTTTTTTTTTTTTTTTGAGACGGAGTCTCGCTCTGTCGCCCAGGCTGGAGTGCAGTGGCCGGATCTCAGCTCACTGCAAGCTCCGCCTCCCGGGTTCACGCCATTCTCCTGCCTCAGCCTCCCGAGTAGCTGGGACCACAGGCGCCTGCCACCTCGCCCGGCTAGTTTTTTGTATTTTTAGTAGAGACGGGGTTTCACCATGTTAGCCAGGATGGTCTCGATCTCCTGACCTCGTGATCCGCCCGTCTCGGCCTCCCAAAGTGCTGGGATTACAGGCTTGAGCCACCGCGCCCGGCCTTCCTCATTACTCTTAACACCACCTCTAATTCTTGCTTCTTTGTTGCTTTTACTACTTAGTAGAGTGTAAACTCCATGAATTCAGAGGCTTTAGGTCTCTTGCTCACCACTGCATTCCCAACTCCTGGGATAGTGGCTGGCTCATGTTAAATGCTCAATAAATGTTTGCTGAATGGAAAAAATGAATTGTTGTTAACTGGTTATTCACTAAGACATTCTTCTAGGTATCACATTTATGGAGTTACTACTGGAATATTTAGATTATCAGAATGGAAAAAATTATGTAGAAACTGTTTAGCATGAACAACCCTCTGGTGTGTTCTAATCCAAATAAAACAAATGAAAAGACATTTTCTTTGACTCTGTAAGACAAATATATTTATACTCAACATCTGTCCTTCATTTTATATGTTCTCTTGTGAGAATTCTCTTTATTGCTCTTAGTACTTGTAGGAAAATTTGCCTACATTTTAAGAATGTTGCAATTTTAGTTACAGATAATTATACCTTCGGGGTGCATCTTGTGTTAATGAAAATGCATCTCCCTTTTTGCTATTTGTTACAGCTCTTTCATTTGCAGAGTTTTTCTTGATAGCTCTGGTTCTCAATTTGTTGTTGTCCAAATTACTGTTAACTTGGATCTATATTGTGAAGAAATCATTTAAATGATCATTTTCTTGGCAAATCACCACAGGTTGTCTTCAGAATGACCACCCTTTTTCGTTGTAAGCCACTGTGCTTTTCCTTTAGAATGACCCTGAAATTCAGACACCTTATGAGACCCCACCCTTAATCTCCCTTAGCTTAAAATCTCCTTCCCTTCTAAGGTGTGATACATTTCCCTTTACTTATGGTATTACCCATGTACTTTGCTTTATTTTTCAATTATGGTGGTTAGTTATTGTTTATGACATTATTTTTCTTGTAGATATTTTGTTCTTCTTTTCCCCACTTATCTTATCATGTACTGTGGGGCAATATCTGCTAGACAGTGGACTCTCAACCTAGGTGGGTAGACGCCACTCTTCTGATCATGCTGTCCTGGAGGACCCACCTGAGCCAAACACGATTGAGTGATGCACCTCACCTGGTGAGATGCACATCCAAGCTACATGTGGCTGAACTTTCCTTTATTCCCATCACATGTTATCCCAGAATGTTTTATGAAATGCAGATGTTTGTGTCAGTTTAATTATGCAAACATTTATTCATATTTATTCAATACCTACTATTCACATACAATACTTAATTCCAGTTTAAAAAATCCTCCAAGATATTTCAGGAATATTGAGAATAATTAATAAGATTAGCTATATCAGGGTTCTACCAGAGAAACAGAGCCAGGAGAAGAAATATATGTATATCTTAATCCTCAGTATTCACAGATTTCGTATTTGCAAATATACACACTGAAATGGGAAAAGTTCCCTTATCTCCCTCACAGGGCATGCAATGGGGGTGTGGTTCACTTCTTCAGTGCTCTGCTACTCAAACCTGTAGGGGAAGCATGCAGACGGGTAAGTTGTGGTCATGGGCTCCAACCCCATGGCAGTGTCTAGGGGTGAATATTTACAGCTCTTGAAGCCCCAGTGGGCGTGTGTTACCATGTACTATTTTACTTTTGCCACCTGTAGGTGGCTTGTGTTAATCAGCTCAATTAGACCCTCTGCCTTATCGCAAGGACAGAGGGCTTTCTGTATTCCAGGTTTCTTGCCTTAGTGTACTGGAAAAATTGGATCACATGTGGACTTGGAGAATGAGTGCAAGGTTTTACCGAATGGCGGAAGTAGCTCTCAGCAGATGGATGGGGAGCCAAAAGGGGGATGAAGTGGGAAGGTGCTTTTCCCCTGGAGTTGGGTGTTCAGTGACCTGACTCTTCTCTGACTGCCCCAGCCATATTCCCCTTGGCATCTGTGTCGTTCTGCTGGTCCATGGCCTGCCAGCATCTGCTGGTGCCTGTCAGGGTGCTCTTCTGCTCCTCTGCTCCTCTCAGCTTCCAGCTGCCTGTGTGCCCTTTTGCTGGTGTGTTCCTCTTCACATGCAGCTGCTTGTGTCTCTTCTGCCAGTGTGTTCCTCTTGACATTCAGCTGCTTGTGTTTGTGCCTGCTAGAGCCTCAGGAGTCTTATGGGCACTGCATGGGGGCATGGAGGGCCAAGGTGGTCTTGCAATATGCAACATTTGGGTGCAAAGGCAGGAGTACTTGTCCTCACCTAGATCTGTGGGCACAGGCCTGAGGGCAGAGCCCTTGCCAGGGACCCCACCCTTCTCTTCCCAGTACTTCCCTGCCCTCCTCCGGTATCAAAACTTACTAAAGTGTTTTTGTAATCTCCAAATTTGTATTCTTGGTTCTTTCATGGTCATTCACACACATACACAGAGCAGAGAAAAGTTTGAATTGCCCAGGACAGCCGAGGTTGAACGAAGCAACACTCTGCCTTCTTGTTCCAGCACTAATATGATAAATGTGTCCTTTTTGCGGTCAGTTTAGTGCCATGTTTTTCATATTTTTATGTTTTTTTCTGGGTGATTTCACTGTTTAAAATGACCCCAAACCTTGTGCTGAAGTGCTGCCTGCCTTATGTTCCTAAGTGCACAAGAAGGCCACAATGTGCTTTTGGAGAAAATACATGTGTTAGACAACCTTCCTTCAGGCATGAGTTATAGTGCTGTTGGCTGTGAGTTCAATGTTAATGACTCAGCTATAGAGTACATCCAGCAAAAAGAAAAAGACATTTACTGCTCTGTATATGAGGCCACTCTGAAAAGTAGTAAAATAACGTCTATAGTTTTTGATGAAGCTAATAGGAAAAATGGAAAAGTGGCTAAATTTCTGGCTTCATGAGATAATGACAGACCAAAAACAAAACAAAACAAAACACCATACAGAACAACACTGTTGTGAGGGTGAAAATAGAGAAACTTACGGTTAGGTGATTTTACCCAGAACCAGGAAAACCCCTTAAGCCCTTCTTGGCTAGGGCTGGCAGGCTCACACATGTAAAAAGCAATATAGTGTGAAAAATGTTAAACTTGCAGGCAAGGCAGGTTCTGTAGATCAAGAGACTAGAGAATAATTTTTAAAATACCTACCAAGTTTATAATAGCTAAGATTTGGAAGCAACCTAATGTCCATAAACAGATGAAAGGATAAAGAAAATGTGGTACTTATACACAACGGAGTACTATTCAGTCATAAAAAGATTGAGATTCAGTCTTTTGTAATGACATGGATGAAACTGGAGATACTTACGTTAAGTGAAATAAGCCAGGTGCAGAAAGACAAACATCACATGTTCTCACTTATTTGTAGGATCTAAAACTAAAAGCAATTGAACTTACGGACTTAGAGAGTAGGAGGATGGTTACCAAGCCTGGCAAGGGCAGTGGGGGTGTTGGAGGAGGAGGTGGAGATGGTTAATGGGTATACAAAAATAGAAATAATGAATAAGACCTACTATTTGATAGCACAACAGAGTGACTACACTCAATAATAACCACATTGTACATTTTAAAAGAAAGAGTGAAAATGGATTGTTTGTAACTCAAAGGATAAATGCTTGAGGGATGGATACCCTATTCTCTGTGACGTGCTTATTATACATTGCATACCTGTATCAAAACATCTCATGTACACCGTAAATACATATACCTACTATGTACCCAGAAAAACTAAAACTAAAACAAAACAAAACAAAAAACCTGCTATTATACAAAAGAATTATGTGAAGGAGAAGTCTTTCAATGCCAGTGTTACTGGCTTGTTTTACAACGGTATTGGCCAATGAACCTAAATCATGTAAATGACTTCTAAAGCCCCTGGCTTTAAATCATTCAAAGATTGTGCAATTCATTATTTTTAATAAATATATATTAAATAAGGTGTCAGAAACACGTAAACAAAGCTGTGTACTGATCAGTTGATGAAAATGTGACCTGAGGCTTGCAGGAACCTAACCCTGTATTTCCTGTAGGAGCAATGGATCTGTCTTCACTAATTCAGTGTTCATGGCAACTTTATAGAACATAACTAGTGAATAATGAGATGCAACTTCTTTTCAAGATCTTTTTTTGAGATAGTCTTGCTCTGTCAACCAGACTGGATGATAACTTGACTCACTTCAATCTTCACCTCCAAGGCTCAATTGATCCTCCCACCTCAGCCTCCTGAGTAGCTGGGACTACAGGTTCACACCAGCACACTTGGCTAATTTATGTATTTTTTGTAGACATGGGGTTTTTCTGTGTTGCACAGGCTGGTCTTGAGCTCCCGGGCTCAAGCAATCCTCCTGCCTCAGCCTCCCAAAGTGCTGGGATTACAGGTGTGAGCCACAGGCTGGAAAATTTGGGGCAGGGGCTGGCAATGAAGTCTGGAGGCAGAATTACTTCTTCCCAGGGGAAATCATCAGTTTTGTTAGTAAGGCCTTTCAACTGATTAGATGAGGCCTGCTCAGATTATGAAGTATAATCTCTTTTACCTATAGTCAACTAATTGTATATCTACAAAAACACATTCATAGCAGCACTAGATTATTGTCTGATAGATTAAACAGATTCTGTAGCCTAGCCGAGGTGACACATAAAACTGACCATGGCACTAGCTAACATTTATTGAGTCTTCACAATATTGATGCACTGGTCTCAATGCCTTCACACTGATTTAACCCTCACCACAATCTCATGTGGATAGTAATATTATTATCTGCATTTTACAGACAAGAAAACTGAGGCTCAGGATCAAGCAGCTAGTGTGTGGTAGAGCTGGAAATCTCTACCACACAGTAGGGTAGACACCCTAGTCTCTTCTCATGACCAGCTTACTCAACTTATGTAAAGAGAAAGTAGTTATGGCAAGAAATCTCATAATTTCAGAGGTAGATGGAATTTTTACCTTAAAGATGGTACTACCTTGGTGGAGTTTGAAGGTCATGTGCCATTTGTGAGGGTCCAGTCTTCTGAGGAGGTGGTGGTCTCCCTCTCTGCCATAGGCTTTACCTCTTTCCACCTAACCCAGACTCAGCCTGGTGCTGAATTCCAGGAAACCACAGTGGTGATGTGATCAGTTATCTAACAATTACACATTTTTTTTTTTTTTTTTTTTTTTTTTTTAACTAGCCTAAAATAGGCTAATGCTGGTGACAGAAGCTAAATACTGTGGAGAAGCAAAGTTCACATACAGATCCATCAAATTATGTCTGGCAATGTTTACACTGAATTAAAATAATCTCTGAGGTCTCAGGTCATTTCCATAAGCACAGTGTGGCTTGAAGTAGTTGTATTGAAACCACCAAATGTCTTGAGGCAGAGGTTCTGTGATTGTCAGCAATATCTATTATGACTGTTTCAGTTGTAAAAAGCAAAGCGAGTCAAAACAGAAATGCAAATTACCAACTGGTGAAATTGAAGTAAAGTAAAACTAAAGAAAATTAAAGTTCATTAAAAAATTGATAATGGCCCATATGGGGAATGGGCCACATGCGTAAAGGCTGATACTTCAGCTATTTCCATAATGTGGTTCAAAATACTGTTTTAGTTTTGTTTGATTTGTAGAACTCTCAAAATACTTCATGATCTTTTCACTTAGGGATGTAGGTCACCCATCTGCTTACTGAGACAGCCCTAAAAAAAGTTGAATTGTGAGGGAAATGTAAGACGTTCTGATATCCTTGGTAGAGGTCAGACATTTATTTATATGAAAAATGTATGCTGTGTCTCTAGGACCGCGTGCAAAATCAGATCAGTCACACTTATTCAGGTAAGCGCAGGTGTGTGGCCTCATCACAGAGAAAACAACTCAGCTGAGTGTTTGAGAAGAAGCACATCATCCCCACGGAATCAGACTTCCCCTCTCGCTAGGTACAGGAGGCACATGGAAGAGGAAAAAAGATGAAATGTTATCCTGAATCAGTTAGAGAGTGAATCCTACTTTAAACAGCTAGTTTTTCACTACTTGGTGAGGGAATAGATGTTTCAATATCTGTTTTAAGATATGTCATATACTAAAGGAGTAAAAGAGAGTGGTTGATTACCATACTACAAAAAAAGGTACAAATGTTTCAGCCCTATTCTCAGAAATAAGTTATATTTATTTTCCCCAGTGATATGCTGGATATAGGTCTTCAAAGAAATATAAGAGAATAGTTTCAGTTCCATTAATGTTCTGTGGAAATTGCCACTTAAAAAAGCTAGGCCTCGTGTTCTCAGAACAAAGAAATGGGAAGTTCCCCAGATACATGATAGAGTAAGCAGAGCAAGATTGAAACGGGTGAGGATAAGTAGGAGGTGTGGAGGATGGAAAAATCACCATTGGCAGAGAACCTGAGGGAAGGACTGTTAGGGAGTGAGGGGTCAACTAGGAAAGTAGCTCCTAAATGGTGAAGGCTCATGCTGAGGCACACAGCCAACTTGATTGCAAGTGTTGTCAGGTTACAGCTAGGACAGTGGAGGCAGTCATGTTTAGAAATGGTAATTTTGATCAAATTTATTCCTCTAGATGGAAAGGAGATATGAGTTGGGGGAATAGCTGAGACTTTAGCCTGACTCTTGCGACCTCTCTGTACTACTAGCAATGGCTGGCAGCTTCTGACCTTAAGGATAAAACACAGGATAATAAGTAAACAACTTCACAACGACACAAGGGATTCCCCTTGATTATGGCTTTTCTGTTAACCAAAGGCATTCTCATGGATGAGTCAATGAAGCCAGGGAGGCCCTGGGGGAACTGACGCTCAATGCATGCACTTTGTTCCTTGGGGTTCTCAGAAGGTGGGGAAGGAGAGGATGAAGCCAAGCCAGATGGCCTGGTTCAGATGCAGCGCTGCACCACTCCATCTGTGACTCCACAAGTTACTTACCCCTTCTAGACCTCAGCTTCCTCACAGGGAAAATAAGACTCGTACAGCACCTCTTTCGTAGGATTGTTATGATGATTAAAGTAGACAATGCCTGGCACCCGGCATGAAGCGGGCTCTGAAGTGTTTGTAGTGTAGCCACTGTGTCTGACTCTGTTTTGGTAAGATAGTTCTGCTTCAGTTATCTCATTTAAGCTTCACAACAGCATATACAAATGCTTTTATTATTTGCATGTTTTAAGTGTAAGAAAGTTGAACTCAGAGAAAATAACTTGTCAAGAGTAACGTATGCAGTCACTATCTGAATCCAGGTATTTCTTGACCCGAGTCCTTGTTCACTGCACTGGGAAGCTCAGCATATATAAAAGATGGTACTGGAGCACTGTTGAGAACCTCCAGCTGAGTACAGAGGTGAGAGGCTTCGTCCTGGAGGCTGTTGGGGATAATGGGATGTAGTCGCTGTGTAAGAGGAGACCAGTTCAAATTTGTGTTGCTGGACTGACTTTAAATTGTGTTGAGAAGCCTGCATAAAGGGGATATGGGAAGAGTGGCCTCCTCCATCTGAACAGAGTAATGGTGTTGTTTTCCAGATGTGTGATTTGTCTTGTCACTGTACAGCAAGAACTCACTAATGGTGACGCAACAAGACCCAACAAGACCCAAGGTGGTGAATAATAAGAATTCATGCTTTTTTGATCCCTTGATATGTAGTATGCACTGTGGAAGGAGTTCTATTCAATACTGACAGGAATTCTCTGAAGCTACTTGCTGTTATCATCTCCATTTTGTAGTTGAGGAAACTGAGGCTGAGAGGTGGAAGAACCAGGATTGGAAGGGACATCATAGGCACCTGAGAGCCTGTGATGACATCCCCTGCACTTTCTTTCTCTGGCAGCTCATTGGCCTCGTGTCGACATTTCCAGTTTCATCTCCCACTGCCCTTTTGCAGTAGTTTGCTCTCACCACATCCCCTTCCTCACTGCCATGTAATGTATCTGTCCTTTCTGCTTGTTATGGTTTTAGTATTGTCATCCATCTCCACACCTTCTCCCCAGTAATTTCTTTTGGCATAAAACAATCAATTTAATACATTTTAAAAACCACCTGTCCAGTTCATTGCAACTTACCTGGAAACCTATAGCACTTATTATTGACTTCCTTATTCAGCAATTATAATTTGCCAATTTCTATTCTTAGGTTACCAAGCCCTTGAAGTCTTACATTTTTAACCCCCATCAATCCTTTCCATACTCTCTAACTTAATAAATATTGACTAATTGAAATTGACTAATTTCAGGAAAAGAATATAATAATCTGGAAAAACAATTTTAAGACACACGCACGAAACACATTTATTGTAAAATTATAGCATGAGTCAGAGTTTATGGATATTAGAATAAAAAGCCTTCGTCATCTTATTTCAATGAAAAGAAAGTAAATTAATGCAAAAAAAAAAAAAATACAGCCAAGGAAAAAACTATAACCAAAAGGCAAAAAGTTAAAGGGATATGCCAGGGTCATGTTGGAGTTGACACACCAGCTTGGAAGACTTAGGTCAACTGGGGCCCCCAAATCCTTGTGAAACAAAGTGCAGCAGCCAAAGTGAGAGAAGCCATCTATCCGTAGATAGTTATTAAGTAGCACTTCATTTCTCTCATGTATCTTTTTAGTAGTCCTCATGCTAAATAACATTTTGTATAAATCGTGATATTATTCAATTACCTGACTTCATCCAAACAAAGGAGAGAAAGATAATTTAGAAGTGAAATTGATATGAAATTTAAATAGTTTTATTGTGTCTTCTTTCAGCAGTTGTTTGTACAAGAAGCAAGCTATCTCTGTAGTTGTGTCAGCTAAAATTGTTATCTAGTTTAAAACATTTTTCTTTTAAGGACTTAATATTTACTTCCTGATATTTTGCCATCATGCTGTTGTTGTTGTGTGTGTTTAAATATATATCTGCTTTGCTAAACATTTAGGCTTCTATTCACACCATTGCTGTACTTGCTGAATTAAATCTTTGAGTAGAAACTGCAGTTCACTGATCAAGTACTGAAAAAATCAGGCCAGGCACGGTGGCTCATGCCTGTAATTCCAGCACTTTGGAAGACCAAGGTGGATGAATTGCTTGAGGTCAGGAGTTCGAGACCAGTCTGGCCAACATGATGAAACCCCATCTTTACTAAAAATACAAAAATTAGCTGGATGTGGTGGCACGCCCCTGCAATCTCAGCTACTTAGGAGGCGGAGGCAGAAAAATTGCTTGAACCCGGGAGGTGGAGGTTGCAGTGAGCCGAGATTGTGCCACTGCACTCCAGCCTAGGTGACAGAGCGAGACTTGACTTGAAAAAAAGAAAAAAATTAGATTTTTATTTCTCAATCTTTTCTCTAAACATTTCCAAGAAATTTGGAGAATCCATTCCTATTTCATAGGCTAACAGAGATGATGTTTGTAAGAACATCTCAGATTTTCAGGTATACCATGACTTTCCTCTTTTTGGAATATCTTCCCATCTTGCCTTGAGATATTTTTAAAACACAGAATGCAGCTATTTTAGCTAAGACATGTAATTAACTTAGGTACTCATCAATGGTTGATTGGATAAGACAAATGTGGTACATATACACCATGGAATAGTATGCAGCCATAAAAAACAACAAAATCATGTCCTTTGCAGCAACATGGATGCAGCTGGAGGCCATAATATTAAGTGAATTAACACAGGAACAGAAGACCAAATAACACATGTTCTTACTTATAAGTGGAAGCCAAACATTGGGCATACATGAACACAAACATGGGAACAACAGACACTGCAGAACAATCAGGTGAAACCTCAGCTGGTATCAAGCCTATTAGAGGCAGGAGGGATCAAGAGAAGGGGGAGTGGGTAGAAAAATTACCTATTGGATAGTATTCTCACTACCTGGGTGACAGGATCCATACTCCAAACCTCAACATCACACAATGTACCTATGTAACAAATCTGCATATGTATCCCCTGTATCTCAAGTAAAAGTTGAAATTAAAAAAAAAGAATGTATCTGTTTTATATAACTGTTATATTTCCTTGCATAAAAGAGATAATTAAAAGTATCATTCTCCACCAGGCACAGTGGCTCATGTCTATAATCCTAACACTTTGGGAGGTCTAGCAGGGCAGATCACCTGAGGTCAGGAGATCGAGGCCAGCCTGGCCAACATGGTGAAACCCCGTTGCTTTCTGTACTAAAAATACAAAAATTAGCCAGGTGTGGTGGCAGGCACCTGTCATCCCAGCTACTCGGGAGGCTGAGGCAGAATTGCTTGAACCCAGAGGCAGAGGTTGCAGTGAGCTGACATTGCACCATTGCACTCCAACCTGGGTGACAAGAGCGAAACTCTGTCTCAAAAAAAATACACACACACACACACACACACACACACGTATATAATTTATACATATAAATTAATATGTAAAAATGATACGTAAATTATATATATATTTCTCAGACTTTTCCCCACTTTCTGAACCTATTAGTGGAATTTCTCGATGTGCTTTCTGCCTTATTTACACCTGAAATAATTCTGTTCAAAGTTGACTATTAAGATATGAGAGCATACGAATCATTACTACCCTGTTTACTGGCTCTTTTAAATGTGTGCAATTTATTTTCACATGGAACAGCTGGAAAACAATCAGGTGAAACCTCCGTTGGCATCGAGAAATAATTAAATCATCTTCGTGCTGATACCCACCATCCTCAGCTGCAGATGCCAGAGCTGTCATCCCTCCGTGACCTCTCCCAGAGACGGTTTTAAATGTAGCATCTCTCCTTGTGTGCAGCAACTCTGACTGTTTTAAAGGATAAGTGGGGGAAAGGACATGATGGTATCTCCTTCTCTCTAGGTATGGGCATTAGTTTTGTTGAAACTAGTCAAATGTGGAAAAATGGTTCTGTCAGCACTCAAGCCCGGGATTTTAAGTCATATATGTTATAATAAAACACTTAGCACAATCCTTCTTTCTCTTTGATGAAGAAATGTGGCTGTTTTCTACAAAATGCATTTTGGAAAAGCAGCTTCAGAATGACGTGTGGGGGATAATTCCTCAGAAGATGGCAGTTGTACTGCATGTGGCCATTCAATCTGACAGGCAAGTGACCAAAACTTCCTTTCTTTATTCATTTCTTAAATCTCATGTACTCAGGTAATATATATTCAGTGTCTTTGAATTTATTAGCTACAGCTAAGTGGATTTAGACTGAAATAATTAGAGCTTTTGATTCCATTTGGAGCATGCTTTGTGGGATTTCTGCTCCCTGAAAACACCCCGCCACTGATTCCAAGAATATTCCCCTTAAGTGGCTTGTTCCACACACTGGTCCTACTCCTCTCAGGAATATCTGCCATACACAACCAACAGTCTCTTTGACGCCCTCCTAGAAGACACCCAATACAGAAAAAAAGGAAAGATTTAATGCAAAGAATAAATATATTCATCCAGTCAAATGAGTGCCATTCACTGTCTAGGTCTAGAATGTATACCCGTGAAATCAGAGTCTTATTCTCAGCAGCTGGCAGAAAAGAAGGCATGCAATCAGATGGAAACATAACGTGTGAGTCACATCCTCAATAAGAAAAAGAAGGCACATTCATGTTAAGATAACTGGAGGAAGGTTTGTTCACAAAGGCAGGTTTAGAGTCCTAGAGAGGATGGTGTGATGGTGGAGTACCCTAGGCTAGGAAGAAGAGAGTTGCTATTATCACCCCTAGAGCTAATGGGAAGAAGGAACAGAACAATTACCCAAACCTGAAATGAGACAGTCTGGTAGAAATGTCCCCTTGAGAAGTGCAAGGAGTGACACATCCATCTTAAGGCAACAGGAATGATACACTGACTTGCCTTTCCTCCCTTCCTCTCACCTCCTGTCAGGGCATTCCACTGCAATCAAACCGCAAGCCAGAGGACATGGGAGTTTGTTGTTGCAAATCATATAGGGCAGTCTTCTGGACAGAAAGCAGAGTGAAGCAGGATGGAGAAAAGATCTCAAGGGGAAACAAAGACACCAAGCGAACACAGATTAAATGTCCTGCCAGCAAGAGTTCCTTATGTAGTAGGGAGACAGGGCAGTAAACAGATGGGACAGCCTGATTGACATGAGCTCCATAAGTGGCACACACAGTGTGCAATTGGAGCCCTAAGGACAAATCCTAACTCAGAGGGAGCAGCCTCGGTGGTGTTTATGGGAGACCTTTTTGAACTTTGAATGACGAAGAGTTTTCCTGTGAGAAAACTAGCCCCTGAGTGAGTAATTGGCCTGGCACACACAGCTGGGCCTTGACATTCTGTTGCATATGAACAATTTTACACAACATCAACATCAGACAATGTTGATGGATCTGTGCTTGGATGGATCAAGCCAAAGACAATAGCACTCTGTAATTATGTCTGAACAGCTGGGCGCGGTGGCTCACGCCTGTAATCCCAGCACTTTGGGAGGCCGAGGCGGGCGGATCACAAGGTCAGGAGATCGAGACCATGGTGAAACCCCGTCTCTACTAAAAATACAAAAAATTAGCCGGGCGCAGTGGCGGGCGCCTGTAGTCCCAGCTACTCGGGAGGCTGAGGCAGGAGAATGGCGTGAACCCGGGAGGCGGAGCTTGCAGTGAGCCGAGATTGCGCCACTGCACTCCAGCCTGGGCGACAGAGCGAGACTCCGTCTCAAAAAAAAAAAAAAAAAAAAAAAAAAAAATTATGTCTGAACACAGATAGATGCATGAAGATTGTCCAAACCACAAAAATGGTCAAATATTCCTCTATCCTAGATAATATGAATGACTGTTCCTTTTTTTTTTTTTTTTGAGACGGAGTCTCGCCCTGTCGCCCAGGCTGGAGTGCAGTGGTGCAATCTCGGCTCACTGCAAGCTTCGCCTCCCGGGTTTCCGCCATTCTCCTGCCTCAGCCTCCCGAGTAACTGGGACCACAGGCGCCCGACACCACGCCCGGCTAATTTTTTTGTATTTTTAGTAGAGACAGAGTTTCACCGAGTTAGGCAGGATGGTCTTGATCTCCAGACCTCGTGATCCACCCACCTCGGCCTCCTAAAGTGTTGGGATTACAGGCGTGAGCCACCGCACCCGGCGTTTTTTTGTTTTTTTGTTTTTTTGTTTTTTTGTTTTTAATGGAGTTTAGCTCTTGTTGCCCAGGCTGGAGTGCAACTGCATGATCTCAGCTCACTGCAACCTCCACCTTCCAGGTTCAAGCGATTCTCCTGCCTCAGCCTGCCCGGTAGCTAGGATTACAGGCATGCGCCACCACGCCTGGCTAATTTTTTGTATTTTAGTAGAGACAGGGTTTCTCCATGTTGGTCAGGCTGGTCTCGAACTCCCAACTTCAAGTGATCCGCATACTTCAGCCTCCCAAAGTGCTGGGATTACAGGCGCAAGCCACCGTGCCCAGCCAACTGCTCCTTTACAAGTTACAGATTTAACCATGTTCCATCTCTCCTGCCTTATTGATAAGATTTATTGAGATACTCAATCATGGAATTACCCTCACTTCCTAACAGCATTCAGTCCTGAGCAAAGCCCTTCCTTCCTACCCATATTCACCAAATACTAGCCCAAATCTTACAATAAGTCCTTCCTCACATTCAGACTTAGATGCCCCACGTCTCCCCATGGTGTGCACTCTCCTTTTCCGCAATGAGGAGCAATGAACTCAACGTGTGCAGTCACAGGGGTGATCTTGGTGGGTCATGGTTGTAGGATATTGCCGCTGGCTATAACTGAGAAAGACATTTTAGGCTGACAGTGCATCATGTAAAAACATAGAAGGGAGATAATACAATACCGGGGCAAAATTATGAATAGTTCACAATGGTTGGAGCTATCTAAGTCCATTAAATGCTGTCAATATGCCCCCAAAGCATGTACTTAAAAATAAGTTTTACGTTTTTCTATTGTGTGCAATTAGGTGAGGAAAAAAATAACATGTATAAAAACTGGAAAAAGATCTTACATTTTGTAGTAACCCAAAACTTACCCATATGCAAAGTCAAATCAATTTTTGTCCAGATTTTCTGACTGCAAAATTACAATAGATCCATAGAGCTGTACTTTTCTCATGTCTGTGGTGGGTGGGGTGGAAGTGTAGCCATTTTTGGTGGATGTCCTAAACATGCTGAATTGCCCTGCTGGGTAATCCCGAACTCTGTGGACATTGTGGCAAAGATGAGACAGGAGTAGGAAGCAAGAACAAGACAGTATGCAGCCTTTCACAGTGAGCTAGAAGACAATGCTGTTCTTTAAAAACACAGGGGAGTCACTGAATCAAGCTTTAAAAGTCTTGCATAATTTAATCCGCATTTTGAAACAGAGTCATATAATGCTAAAATAGTTGATAACTTACTTTTCTGCTGTGCTTTTTCTGCAAGTCGTTATAAATAAAAACATTAACACAATAATTGCTAAAACTTACCTTGAGTTGACTTCATGCCAGGCATCGTGCTAAGCACTTTCCACACATTTGTTTACTTAAACCTCACATTTGTAGAAGGAATTGAGAGACAGAGAGTTTAAGGCTTTTGCCTAGATCACCCAGTTAGTAAGTGTAGGAATTGAGACGTGAACTGGTAGAGTTTGTCTCCAGAATCTGTGCTTTGCTGGATTGGAAGAGTTAACCTATGGTGTAGATAAGTGCTTTCAAAATATTCATATGCATGGGAATTTTCTGGGGACGTTTCAAAATAATTCCTGGTTCATTTGGCCAAGACAGGTCTGAGAGTCAGCATTTCCACCAAATGCTGCTCATCTGCTTTGAGTGGCAAGGGATAGAAATGACTTGGATTATAAATGTGGGGTCTGCGTCCTAAGGATAAGCCTCTGGGTAGCTCAGTGCAATTAATTTCTTTGCCATTCCTTTGCCTGATGTGCAAGTTGGGTGATTTTTAAGGTCTATTCAACCTTGTAAAACCCTGCACTCCCTGGCTTCCCACATGTGGGCAGCTTCCTTTAGCTGTCATTGGCGTTTCCCTGGCGGTGACAGTCCAGGAGGCTCCAGAGAGGGAAGCTGGTTTGCGTGGCCTCCTCCTCCACACGTGCTGAATTCAGATCACAGCTCCTGAGCTTCTGGACTGACAGGGTCTGTGCTCTGCTGTCAGCTGTTTCCTTCCAACTCTGAGATCTCTCAGCATCTGGCTCTGCTCCCTTCTGCCCCATGGATCCTCACTCCCTGTCACAGCCGATTGGGGTGCTGGCTTTAACAATGGAGCCTGATGCTCAAGGCACCACATTGAGTCATTTATTTAACGTCCTGTAATTTCAACCAAACATTGTTATATTCCTGTGAAGAAACCTCCAGCATCTTAATAAACCTCTTTCTTTTCAAAGAAGCTTTCTATTAGACCAAAAGAAAATACTTAACTCACTGTGGCCAGTCAGTGCTCTGCTTCAGACTCACTGCATTGCATTGATAATAGCTGGCAGGCCCCTTGAATAGAAAGTGATAAACCCTCTTATAACCTAAGCTTCAAAGACAGTTTTACTGGTATGGTTCTCAAGCTTCGTATCTCTGATTTAGGGCTCTGTTGTACTATAATCCACAGTCTTATGATCACTATGCAAATCACAGCTTTGTGTTTCAGGTGATCAGTTTGGGCCCACACTAGTGGCCCTTGCTTCTTTTTCTTCCTTTTGCTTTGATCATGCCATGCAATAGCACATGCACAATAAATTATGCAAAGAATTTCTTCAGATGCAGAGCTACTGTGACATTATGTGATATGGTTTTCTTGCTATATTTTGACATTTTGTGAAATTTAATTGCATTTGATGATGCTGTCAGTCTAACCAGGCCAGAGCAGCAGTGTTATACCCTATCATGCTCAGCAGTGTCTCCTGGAAGGTTGTGGAGAAAGTGGTTTCCTTCCCTGGTTCCACGGTTGTGTAATTTGTTAGCTCTTAACTACACTCAAAGCTAATTATAAGTCATGAAGACTGTTGGACAGGATTCTCTTTAAAGTGTATATTTAATCTTCAAGTAGAAACAAATTTTTCCATCTTTAGAGTGATTTCTATACTGGGTTATTGAATAACTTGGCTTCCTACTTTTTCCTGGTCTGTGTTCAGGGATGTGTTTATTATGTGCCACTGATACTCAATGATTATCCCAGTTGTGATTTAGGATGATTATGTCTAACACTTAACCATGAATGGAACTTTCAGGGTTATTAAGAAACTTCAGGTGCAGGGTATTTGAAAGTGTTATAAATCTGGTGATGCGTGTTACAAGGCACAACTGTTAGAAAAATCCTGACGAGAAACACAGTTGGTCTCTGTCTCTGTCCATATGTCTTTCTTGGCTAATGCTCCATTCCTGTTTGGGCTGAAAATCTGAAATAGGTGAAAGAGAGATCTTAGAAATCTAGAAAGCTCTTCTCTGGGATTGTGTTGAGATTGCGAAGGTGGTAGAGTCTTTGTTACTAACAGAGTAAATACTGTATTTAAATGTCCCCTACTTCTCTGAAAGCAGTTTTCACATGAATTGCTTTTGAATTACACTAAAAAGATAGAAAATATCTATTGAATAGGCAAAGGTTAGGGTGGAAATCTCATGCTATTTCACAAGACAGGCTGTGTCTCCCCCTTAGATCTCACCTCCTGTCATCTATCCACCCTCACCCAGCAGCCCAGAGTATACAGGCAGCCACTCTCCCAGGCTTGTAGGGCTGAGCACGTCCCCTGAGACTGCACTGCATGTTTTTTCTGGAGCAACGTTAGGTGAAGCAGAACACAGTGTATCATTTTTCTCTTCTTTTTGGGCCAGTATTTGGCAACTCAATTAGGCTGTAGAATCCTGAGTCTAGGTAGAAGCTCCATATAGGAAGTCTTGGGTTTTGCAAAATGGTGAGGGGTCATAATGAAATTTGTCTTCCTCTGCCAGGCAGCCTGTTATTCAGATTCAGATTCTCTGATCCCTTTATAAAAAAAATGCTGCTTGTATGTTTAAACACATGCATGCATTTTGAATTTGAACATTTGGTTTAAAGAATTCAGACCCATCTATGTGGGTCCTTTTCCCTAAAGTCTATCCCAGCGTACCTCTGATAACTTTGACATGTTATGCTTGGAAGAAGCAATATACTGTCTCATCACAGGCTGTTGTGAAATAGATTGAATGAAGATCTTTTTAGAAATTACAATATGGTAGAAACTTGTCTTCATAGAGTATTCACTTAAGATTTGCGGGGAAATCATCATTTTATAGTACGTTGGCATTTATCTGGATGCAGTGTTTTATAAACAAGTTTATTCACTAATAGTCTTTCCATTACACTTTTATTACATGATGATCTTACAGTCTAAAATGTGGAAGACAATGTTTGAGACTTACAGAAATATAGCCCAGTTATATAGGTGTTTAAATTGTTTATTTCTAATAAGAGAGACATCTATAGCATTTTTATCTCACATTTTTTCATGTGCCTTTACATATTCTATTTTTAAACTTTTAAATATTGTAAGTATTGAATATATAATAATTACAATGAAATATTTGATCAATTTTACAGGGTTTAGAATGAATTCAATAAATACCTCTGTTTTATGTGTCTCTCCCCCACAGCCCATTGTCTTCTGACTTTCTCAGTGGCACCATTATCCTGGATTTTATGTTTGTTTTCTCCTTTTCTTTCTTTATGGTTTTAATCTTGCATGTATATATCTCTAAAAGAATCCCTTTATGTTTTGAATGCTTTTGAAATTTATAGAAATCAAATTTCTTTTTATTTTGAATTGCTTTTTTTACTCACTTTTATGTTTCTCAGATTCATCTACATTTTTAATTTTAGCTATAATAAATTCCTTTCAATGGCTATATATTTTATTTTAGGATTGTATCACTATGAATCCATAATGCTATTGATAATGCTATTTGTTTTTTCATCTTTTGCTACCACACGCAGTCCTGTTATGAGCAATCTTTATAAGCTTATTGATGTCAATGTACAAGACTTTCTCTAGTTCGTATTTCTAAGGTTGACATTTCTGAGTCATAGGGCATGACCCAGAAACATTATTAACAGAATTAGAAGGACCAAATTGTTTTACATTGCTAGATAAACCAAATATTATTAACATTATTAGAGGAACCAAATTTTTTCCCAAGATCATTATATGAAAATTGAATCCATCAGCTGAGCATATACAGCCCAGCTGATCCATGTCTTTGCCAGTATTCAGTATTACTGTCAGACTTTAAAATTCTGACCACTCTGGTGTGAAAAGATGTGTTACTGCTTGTTTTGCTATAAATACTAATGAGATTCAGCATATTTTATGTACTAGTGACCGTTTGGGTTTTTTTTTTTTGCACTACCCGTTTGAAATCTTTTGCCCACTTTTCTATTGGGTTGTTGTTATGAGTTGAATTTTGTTCCCCTAAAATGCATATGTTGAAGGCCTAGCCTCCAGCACCTCAGAATGTGACTGTATTTGGAGATCGGATCTTTAAAGAGGTAATTGAGTTAAAATGAGGTCTTAAGAATGGACCTTAATCAAATACGACTGTTTTTATAAGAAGATGAAATTTGGAGACAGGAATACAGGGAAGATGATGTGAGGACACAGGGAGAAGATGACCACAGACAAGGCAAGGAGAGAGGCTTCAGAAGAAACTAATCTTGTCAACACATTGATCTCAGACTTCCAGCCTCCAGAATTGTGAGACACATTTCTGCCATTTAAGCCACCCAGTCTGTACCCACTGGTACTTTGCTATGGCAGCCTAAGCAGACCAATACAGTTCATAATTTTAACAATTTCCTCCTTGGTTTGTAAAGCATTGTGCTTATTTAAGAAATTCTCTCCATTCCAGTGTCATAAAGATATCCTTCTATATCCTACTTCTAAAAGTTTTTAGTTTTGCTTTTAATATTTAACTCTTTAGAGAACATGTAATCAGCTTTTAGTGTGTGTTTTGTGTAACCTGGGAGTACAGTTCTTTTACTGTAGGAAAAGCTAATGATCAGAATACAATTTGGCAAAACAAACAAACAAACAAACAAAAAACGTCCATTCTTTTCTCACTGAAGTTTCCATATGTCTCAGTCTGTTTTTACTTTCCCTTTGCCAAGGACACATGGTTTTAAATATTATAGCCTTGTAATAATTACTGATATTTGGTACAATAGCTACTCTTGTCTAGTTTATTTTTCTATGGGTTCTTAGCTATTCTTGGTTGTTTACTGTTCCAAGTTTATACTACTTTTATTAAAAATAATATTGAATGTATAGACCAATTTCAGGAGACGATAGCTTTAAGTAAGTCAACTACAGAGTTGACTGAGACTTGTATTGCTTTAAATGACAGAAGTCGATGGCTTGAACTGGCATGCACATCTTAAGCATTAATCTCATTTTAGTGATTCAGCAAGCTGATTGCTTGCCTGGAAATAAATCCCAATAAATGTGCTCTGGCCATTTACAAGATATTTCAGAATCACCCTTGTCCTGCTGCCTTCTAAAGAACTCTGCAATTTTGGACATATTGTTTAGCATGCAGTTAAAGGATCATTATGACATCACAATGTTTGTGCAATGCAGTGCATCTTTTTTACAGTGAAATTTTTTCTTTTTCAAATAAGGTAGTTTCCCATTGAGTTTTCATTCATCTTGAATTTTTGCATTTTTTATTCCTTAAATAGTACATTTATTTTCTTAGTCTTTTGGTTTAGGCATCATGGGGTATACACATAGGCACCACAGAAGGATAGTTTCCTTCTTATTGAGCAGCATATCATAGATATGCCAAAATCTATCAACTATTGGTTCTGTTTCTCTGGAGAACCCTAACCAATACAATAGGCCAATGACACAAAGGAGTGGAGAAAAAAATGGAGCTATACTGAAAAAAATGTTGTAATATTTTACTGGTATTAAGTCAGTATTAGCCTGAAATAGCTTGTGATAAGTTAAAAATGCATATTTTAGTACTTAGAGCACCCACTAAGAAAATAACTTGAAAAATATTTCTACAAGATTGTCCAAAAATTAACAAGATAAACTAAAAATATTTTTAATTGTATAAAAGGGAGGAAACAAGAAACAGAGGAACCAAAATAACTCAAATATTAAAAAATAGCAAAATGGCAGACATAAATCCAATTATGTCATTAATGACATTACATATGAATGGATGAAGCACTCTAATCCAAAGGCAAAGACTATCAGAGTAAATTAAATAAAACATGATTCAAGTGTATGCTGTCTATAAGTGATGAACTTTAAATACATGTTGTCTATAAATCCCACATTTTGATTCAAAGATGCAAATAGGTTGAAAATAAAAGGATGGAAGAAGAGATGCCTTTTGAGTGGCTATATTAGTATCAGACAGAGTAAACTTTAAGAAAAAGTGATTAATAGAGACTAAGAATGACATTTCCTATTGATTAAAGGGTAAGTATATGTAAAATATATGACAATTATAAATGTACATGCACCATTTAAAGAGCCCTAAAATATACAAGGCAAAATCTGACCTGTTTGAAGAGAGAAAAATGACAGTTCAATTGGATATTTCAATACTCATCTCTGAGTAATTGATAAAACAACTCTACAAAAGATCAGCCAGAATAGACTACCTACCCTATTTTAATAAACTACCCTATTAACTAGACAAAACTGCCACGAATAGAACACTACACCCAATAATAACAGTATGTACTTCTGTTTCAAGCATACATAGAACATTATCCAGGATAAACCATATATTAGGTCATAAAATTAGTCTCAATAGTTTTTTTTAGGATTAGCTTGTAAAAAGTATGTTCTTTGACTTCAATGGAACTAAATTAATAAGCAACAAAAAGAAACCTGGGAAATTCCCAAATATTTTGAAATTAAACAGAAACATTTCTAAATAACCCATGGGTAAAAGAAGAAATAAACAAGAAGTTATGCAATATCTTGAACTAAGTTAAAATAAAAATACAACATATCAAAAATTATGGGGTGCAGCTAAGGAAGTACTTCATGAGAAATTTATAGATTTGAATAATTATATTGGAAAGGAAGTAACATCTAAAAATCAATAATTGAAGTAAATACCTTAAGAAACTATGGAAAAAAGAGCATACTGAATGCTAAAGAAGTAGTAGGAAGGAAGTAGTAAAGATTACAGTAGAAATAAATAAAACAGAAAACAGAAAATTAGAGGAAGTCAGTGAAAACAAAAATTGTTTATTTATGAAGACAAACAATTTAATAAACCTTTAGTTAGACTGATCAAGAAGAAAAAAGATATACAAATTACCAAAATCAGGAATGAAAATGGAGATGTCATTGCAAAACCTAAAGAAATGAAAAGGATTGTAAGGAACTATTAAGTACAACTTTATGCCAAAAAATTAGATAATTTTGGTGAAATGGAAACTTCACTAAAAAGCACAAATTACTGAAACTGGCACAAGAAGAAACAGAAAACCTTAATAGATCTATGTTAAGAAAATAAATAATTGGCAACTACATGGATAAACCTGGAGGATATAATAATAAGTAAAATAATCTGGACACAGAAAGACAAACACTCCATAATCTCACTTGTATTTGGAATATAAAGAAGTTGAATTCATAGAAATAGAGAGTGGAATGGTGGTTACCAGGGAATAGGGTGGGGCTGGAGCAAAAAGGGAAGGCTTGAGAGAAATTAGTCAAAGGATACAAAATTCTAGTTAGATAAGAAGAGTAAGTTCAAGAGATCTGTTGTAAAACATGGTGACTATATTTAAGAGCAATGTACTGTATTCTTGAAAATTGCTAAGAGAGTAGGTTTTAAGTGTTCTCACCACCAAAAAAGTGTGTGAGTTAATGTATATATGTTAATTAGCTTGATATAGCCATTCCATAATGTATACATAGTTCAAAAAAATTGTTGTAAATGATGAATACGTACAGTTTTTATTTGTTGTGAAGATGGTTGTGAAATTCTGACAAATTTACTAAAAACCCTCAAATTTTGCATTCAAATATTAAACTGGGAAAAATTTGTGGTATGTAAATTGTAACCTAGCAAAGCTTTAAAAATAAATTGGGAAGCCAGGTGCAGTAGTTCCATCTGTAATCCCAGCTACTCTGAAGTCTGAGGTAGGAAGATGGCTTGAGTCCAGGAGTTCAAGGCTCCAGAGAGCTATGATTGTGCCACTGCACTCCAGCCTGGACCACAGAGCGAGACTTCCGTCTCTAAAAAATAAATTGGAAGGATGTATGGATGAATAGATGTATGTATTTGTGATAATCAAGTACAATAAAATATTAATAAAGTGTCTGTGTGATGGGTTTATAGGTATTCACAATAAAATCCTTTTAAAAAGAGAAACATGTAAGACTGTTAACTTTACAATTAAAATTTTATGTCTTCTCTTTTTTCTCCTTGAACATATATTTTCATTTCGCTTCCATTATACTCTTTACTCTAACATAATACTTTTTTTCATTGAATAGCTTTCATTGACTATCATATTTTTCTGCAATAAAAATTTTTATATGCATTTTCAAATTTCAAATTAACTTTGATCATAAGACTTGAAATATAAAAAAATTTCTGGATTTGGTTCTGAATGCAAACTAAATATATTTATTATACATGCATTGAGACAACACAGGGTTCTGGTTAAGAACACAGATTCTGAAATCAAACTGCCTAAACTCAAAACTCAGCTCTGCCTGACTGTGTAACTTTGGGCAATTTTCTTAAGTGCCCTGGGCAGCTATTGCCTCAAATGCAACATGAGGTAAAAATAATATCTGGTTCATAGGGATGTTAACAGAGTTCAATGAGTTAAAATACGGAAAACTGTTAGAGCCCATAATAAGCCTCAATATATGTTGCTGTTATTTTCATGTTGATACTTATCATACAGAGAAGGTAAAATTTTATTGGAAATGTCTGATGAACATCAGTTGTTGCTGGAATGAGCTCAGCATCAGTGCAATCTCTATTTTCCATTGTTAACACTGCACAGAAAAATGTTTTTACATAAATTAGCAGATGGAAATGAAATAAGCTTTTCTTCCCTTAATGTATAACAGAATCATTCAACTTGAGGCATGTGCCAAAAAAATTGCTTACCATCTTTTCATGTTTTATTTTTAATGATTCTTCACTACATGACCTTGTTCAATTTTATTGAAAGCAAAGATTTAGAGACCACCTCACTAATCAAAGGTTTTCCCTTACTCTTACCAGCCATTTTTCTTTGTAACCACAACACCAATTTTTGGATTGCACATACATCTGTTTGGTACCTCAGGAGGTTTTTTACCCTGCAGGACAGTAGACCTTTGTGATATCCTGGGAGAAGGAAAGATTTGCCTTCCTTTTATAAGTGGTAGAAATAGCTATTGGGAAAGAGAAACAGTGTGGTACTTCAACTGCTGACCTCAGACAAGTCATTTTAAGGAAACAATACACCTGGTAAGTCTTTGTGTGTGGCCTGGGTACCAGGGCTTTAGATTAAGTGATTTGGTCTGGGGGTCCTCTTTTCCACCAGGCATTTGAACCAGGAATGTCTCCCGACTTGAGCTCTCTGTTCTTATTCCTATAAGGTAGGGGCACTCAGACAGGGCCTATTAGTAAACAGAAGGAAATAAGATTGGGAAGAAAATCATTGCTATTATGACTGAGTGCATATTATGAACTAAAATTTGTCTGCAGGGGGTTAACCTGTTTGGACATTTTTACATAAAAAGTAGCTTTCAAACACATGATATTCTTAGTATTTTCTGGTTGTAAAATAAATGATCGTTGAATGACATTTACTTTTAGGATTCTCTTCCATGCAGCGTTTGTTCATTTGTTTGTTTGTTTTTCAGGGATGGTTCTAATATATTTGAGAGTAGGGGAGACTCATGAAAAGAGTATCTGAGAGAAGCCGGCAGATACAGGGCCGCTTTGTAAATTGGCTTCAGGAGCATTTTGCTGAGCGCATGCAGAAAGTCAACAGGTTGTTTTCATGCCCTGCCTCCGGACCCCAAATCTCTGCATATTTCCCTTGTATGCTCCAACTACTCCATTAGTCTCCCTCATTATAGCTGTGTTATAAATATATTGTCATGTGCAGTTTATAGCTTGAGTTAAAAAACAATCTCCAACATCTTAGTCCAGTGCATTTAATTTTTTGGCATTAGAACTTGCAGGACAATGCAGACCATTTCAATAGGTTTACGGGAATAGAAAAACAAGATTCTGAACAGCAAAAACAGAAATCTGTTTACCTCGAACGCTCTTTTATTTCCTCCCTCCAAATGATTATGTAAAACTAGTGGCTATGTAAATACTTTCCCTTCTTACCTTGTAAAATATTTTCATATTTCTTCCTTGTAAAATATTTTCATATTTCCTGCTCTGAAAATGGCCTCCTAAGGGTTCAGGTAGGTTTTGTCAAGGACATTTGAGGACCAGGTTGATGACAAACATTGGGCATCAGCATCATTTGGTTCCTCAGTCACGTGGTTCCTGGAATGGAAATGGGGTTCTAATGGCTGCAGAGAAAGAGCAAGCCGCAGACTAATTGGCATGCACAGGAAGTGCTAGGAGCCAAATGACTTACAAGGGATCCGCTGTGTCTTAACAGGCCTGAAGATTGTCTGAAGCCCCTGGCAAGGTGGTGCAGGCTGCATTTGGAGTAGCTCAGCTTGGAAGCCAGTCAGATTGTGGCAGCAACCGACTAAAGAATGTTGTTCTGTAGAACCGATGGGAACAGAAAGCGACTCTAAACTCTGATTCTCTGAGGAAAGACAAAGTATGTTTGTGCACACTATGCCAGTGAGGGGCCTGCTCTGTTTGGTGCAAAGTTGTTAAAACAACCTTTTTGGAGCTGATCATAACTTGTTGGTGGTCCTTCTCTTAGCAAATTAATCGTGTCATACTTGTTCAAGATAACTTGCCTCATGCTGATTGCTTATCTTTCTGTGCATAATTTTCCTCACATTTATTTTCACATGATGGTGAGGTATTTGGATAGCATTTTATGCTTTTTACCATGTTTTGCAGATGTTATGTCAGATTCATAGCAACCCCAGGAAACGTATCTTACAGGTCAGTGTCAATAAACATTAAGTTAAGTTATTAAATTTTTTGGAAAATGGACACGAAAGGCATTTGTAAATTTTAAAGCAAAGTTTGTAAAGCAGAAATAGAGCCAGAAGAGTATCATCCGATCATCATGGTTTCCATTGCCATCTGGGGGCTGAATTCTGAAAGAACGGATAAACAGGCTCAGTCAAGCCGGTACGGGTGAGGAGTTTCTCTGATTTCTTTTTCATATTTTTCCTCTTCCTTTTTGACATCTGTAAAATCCCCCCAACTCTGCAGGGCTTTTGTTTCTCATAAATTGTATTTTCAAGTTCTGTTTTCACTCAACCCTTTTTAATTTGAAGATTTTTTTTCTTGTTCTTTTTTTTCCTTTCTACTCTCTTTCTTGCATTGTTTTCAGGCCAAGTATTGTTCCAAATGTTTTACATGGATTGCCTTACTTAATGTTTATGCAGTCCTATGAGATTATTCTTACTCTTGTTGCTATTATTATCTCTCCCATTTTATAGAACATAAAACAGGCTATGGAGGTTAAACGTGTAAATCTAAAGTTGCTTAGTTAGGAAAGGATTCAGACTCACTTATCTGAGTGCGGACATTTTGCTCTATAGAACATAGTCATATGTTTTTAAAACAGCTCTACAAAATGGCTTCTCTAAACGCTGAAACTTTTCTGAAATTTGAAAAATCATACATGTACTTTCTCTTTATAGATGGAATAGAAACTGATATTGTTATATTGTGCAAAAACAAAAACAAAAACAATGATTTCTTCTTTTCCTCATTTTGCTGTTCTACACCTGTTCAATAGCATTCCTTGCTATTGATCTGGAAGGATTTGCACTTGTCAGAAACAGCACTTCATTTTATTCCCTTGTTTATGAGAGACTTAAACTAGCTCACTGTATTCAGAAGAAAACTAAGGTAACGTTTTGTTTTGATGTTGTCCCTATTTAGGATACCGATTTGATTTGCAAGGGTTCTGAATATTGTGGATGTGTCTTTTTATAGATTACTTCTCCTTTATTATATCCCCTAAAAAGCAAGGCTTAGGAGAATATATTCTGAATTTAGGTTTGAAGTATTGTGCATTTTGTTTTTCAAGGATCTTTTCTTTGGAATTTACTGAACAATCAAAGATTTTCAGAGGACCTGCTATTCTGTGTATGCTATAGCTCTGATTGGAAAATTCTAACATACCCTGACTGTACGTTATGCCATATATCTACAAGGATTGTGGGAAACAGTGCTTCTAGAGCAGCAGTCCTTAATGAGGCATCCATGGACTTTAGGGGATCTCATTGCAATTGTCTGCAACATTAGTTTATCAAAGTTCAGGGGACTGTCTGACATTTTAAGGGCACTACTTTGGATGATCTCTCAAGTTACTTCCAATCAAATTATTTACTTTATGGTTTTCATTGATTATGATTAGTAGTTCCTCTCTTTGTGTTTCGTATGGATTTATTTAGTAAGTAAAGTATATTAAGTCTGTTGGGCATTTTCTTGCACAAGGATTATTTCTTGCATAAGGATTTATTCCTTGACTCACTCGTTTACTGAATTCACTGTGCCAATGCAAAACCATTTTCCTTCGAACTAGGTACAATCACCCAGTTATAAACTCATTTGGTATTCTGTAATTCTCCATGGCAATTTCATCACAGTTTGCAAGTTATGTATTTGTGTGATGTCTCCCTTACTGGACTGGAGACTGGAGGCCAGGGTCACCGCAGTGTTTGAGCACGCTTCCTGACGCATGATAGAATCATAAAACATAGTTGTTGAATTAATGTATGTCTTGTAGTGCCTACTGTCTTACGGAGGCTCATTCTATATCTGTTGTAAACGAATACACTTATCATCATGGATTTAAGTACTGCAGAAATAGAAAATAGAAAAAAAATACAATACAACATGACCGCTATCCTCCAGTGTTTACAGTTTCATGGAGGAAAATGGAATATCAAATCGCTACTTCCCAGCGAAGTCCTGCAGGAGGAGAAGAAGGAGTGGGGGGAGAGTGGGCTGCAGGAAAGGAAGGCTTCTCAGTGAAGAGGATACTTGGAGGAGGATTTGTGGAGAGAACTGGGGAGACAACATCTTAAGTTCAGCTGAAGAGCAAGACCAGCAAGAAAAGAGAGAAAGACAACAAGACGCAGAGACCCATCCAAAGATAACATAAGAGTCTGTGGAGTTTTCCCAGTTGCAGTGCGGTCTTACACTTCGTCTCCCCTTGGGCACAAAAAACAAGTGCTTGGTCTAATGTCAATGGGCAAATGGGTGGAGGTAAGGCCAGGCTAGGGAGCTGCTGGAAATTTGTGATAGGGAAATGATTTTTCTTTTTTTTTTTTTTTTGTATTTTTAGTAGAGACAGGGTTTCTTGTTAGCCGGGATGGTCTGGATCGCCTGACCTCGTGATCCACCCGCCTCGGCCTCCCAAAGTGCTGGGATGTAGGTGTCAGCCACCGTGCCCTGCAGGGAAATGATTTTCAAACAGGAGTAAAGGCAATGCAGGGAGAAATAGCAGAGCTCTGACAGATGGCCTTGTGACACAAGGATGCTCCAGCTGGAGAGCAGAGGAAGGTGAGATGTGGAGGTGGGCAAAATGGTGAGATGCTGAGGAATTACATAATAGCAGCTAAGCAAGCCCATTCTAGGAGATAGAATACCTGTGGGCCAAGTAGCATCTATGTCTCCCATGGACCTCATAATGAAAATGAGGATGGTTGGAGCAGAAACAGAGCCAAGCAAGGAGAATCTTCATGCCTATCATGGCAGAGGGGCTTTTAGAGTCGGGGTGTTGCACATATGTAGCTAACAGTGTAGTGTGGTTCTAAAACCAAGATATCCACAGCATAATGCCAGACATCCACACAGTATTTACTTTGGGACATTTAACCCTCTGCCCAGTAATTGTTTGCCCTAATGTCCCAGCATGTCTGCCTCATGAGACTCAAGAAGGCCCAAGGAGTAACTGTTTTATGTTCTTAAGAATACAGGAATAGGAATAGAATAACCTTCGTGCGCCACTACTCCCAATTGCATGCTTTCCACAAATAAGCACGTTCACCTTTTTCTCTTATCATTGCTCCTTCTCCTTCCCCACATTACAAACCATAAATTAACCGTATCCTTTAGGGTTGATTTCCTCACTCTTTTCTTTTTTGTCACAATTCAGAAAACAAAACAACAAGAACAACAACAACAATAAAACCCATCAACTTAAAAAAAGAAAAAGAGAGAAGGAAAGAAAGAGATCAACTTTGTAGAATGAGAAACCAGAGTACAGGAACTAAAGTTTACCAAAAACACACTAAGAGAGAGTGTCATCAAATAGTGTTAATGATAAAATTCTGGCAACTAGGAAACTGATTCTAGTCATTCATTTTGAACAGAAATAATTATTTTTATGGATGACTGTTCCCAAGCGGTTGACAATTCCTGGAGTCAGTGATCCAAATGAAAGCATCTGTTTTAAAACCTGTTAAAGTACTTCCAGAATCGCTTCTTCACTTTTCTACATTCAGTGAAGAAGCCAAAATGTGGCTAGAAGTAATTACTTCAGACTAAGCTCTGATGCTAATAGTGCTACCTCATTAGCATTGTGGCTCAGAGAGGAGCCAGAGTGTATTTTTAATGAGTTTAGAATAGCAATAAAATTAAAGTGGAATTGTTGGGCAGAAGGAATATGTAATCCTATTATACTAATGTCTCAACATAAAGGGAATAATGGTCGGGATTGTGTTACTTCTGCTCTCGTCTCTGCTTTTAGTGTTCCTGGCTGCTCCAGATTTTGCCCTTTGGGAGATGCACATCTCTTCACACCTAACCCATTCTCTTCTTGCAGATGCCAGAGCAGCTTTCAGTCTCTCCATGAAACTCTTCCTGTCCACCAGATGCATCTTTCTCTGACAGCTGGTGGCATTATCTGGGCACCATAAACTGAGTTATTTATTGCATTTTACATTTTCTCTGACATACGCAAATGGTCTTAATAGATTGATTTTCTTTCCTAGAACACATAGGAAAAGGATATGTAGAGGACATAGGCAACATTCTATTTTGTTCACAATTCACTTTTTGTGGAATTTTATGTATAGAACATGTAATTGACAATAGATATGCAAATCCACCATACTACCCAGGTTCCCATTCAGAAGTGTATAATTATCTTCGCAAACATCAATATTAACTCTTTGTAATGAGCACACCATCAAATAAGGAGGCCCTGAAATACACAAGGTCATTTATTCATTCATTTATCCATCCATCCAGAAATATTAAGTGCTAGTGGTGATGCTGAGACACAGATATAAAAAATATTGTAGACGAAGTTCCTGCCCTCACGAGATCACTATCTCTATAAATGTAGAGGGACAGAAATGATGTTAGAACCAAATCATGAAGTACTGTGTATGTCATAAGAAGGCATTTGAATTTTATTCTTAATTCTATGGGAAAACGTGGAGGCTGTTAAGTGAGGAAGTAACAGGAATGATTCATGGTCTAGAAAGATCTTTCTGGAATCATGATGGGTGATAATAGTGGAGCAGCGATGTGTCAGAGTAAGTTTCTATAAAGGGACATCAGAAAAGACCAAGATATTCAAGAAAATCTCTCCAAACAGAACACTCTAAGAACAGGGATATTGACCGACAATGAGGAAAAAGTAAATACTTCTGGATGAATACTGAAGCAGTTTAAAACTCTTTTCTTGGTCACTCATACAAAAGATGGGTTAAAACGACTGGAGACTTAATGGCTTTTAAAAAGGAATTAATTTTGCAAACAAAATTTTGGTTATAATTCTATGCATTTTGTTAAACGAATGTACAGTGAGAAGCTTTACTTATCTATTTGTTCAATTAAACATGGAGACTTTACAAATAAAATGGCATTCAAGGGTATTCATTGAAAATATTTTATGGTTTAAGAAAACTTTTTTCTCACACATAGAATTTTATTAGTAATAAGACACACCAAAATTCAATTTAAGTTGTCTTAATCTTTTCTGTGCTCTCTTCCAAGAGTTCAAGTATCCATTTTCATATCTAAACATGTGTAAAAAGCAACTTACAAAATACAATGAAAGCAATAAAATATTGTTGAGACATGTGAAAGGAAGAATTTCACATGAGTAAAGATCATATGGTTGACCTATCAGAGAAATTCGAGGGTCTTGACCTGTGCTGCTGTTAACTACTCTATTGTGGGGAAATTTGTTAAAAGAAAATAATTTCTTGTTCCAGATCTAGTTCCTCCATCTCCTCCCACTCCTGCCTTGGAATAAATAGGGCATTCCTAGCTTGAGTATCTTGTGGGGTCCAGAGTTAAAGATTCTACTTGTACATATAAAGTCATCTTGTCCTCTCCCAGCCTTGATGATAGATTTATAACCCTACCTATCAAAAAGTCAAAATTCTATTGCTTATTAGTCCTGATAAAGTAGCAGGAGTTTCTGCGAAGGGAACACTGACAAGCCTAATTGTTCACAGCTGTAGAGTGTAGGGTTGGTTCCAGCCATGACATGTTAACCCTCTCTTTCCCCATTTCTTGACTTTATAGATAGGAGCTGGGCTGTAAGGATCCATACTAAACCAAAATCAGATGTTCGTGATAGTGAAGATCTGTTCATATGCTGGGAAGACTGAGACGTTGATTTGAATTTGATAACATAGTAACGGTCCGTATCACATGTTTGTGCAAGAATGTCCGTGCAGAAATCTGACTGTTTTTTTGTGGGGATCAACCAAGTCAGAGAGTGGACCAGCTACAGAGGAAAGGTATCTTCCTGGTTTTCCTATGAAGTTTCTTTTATAAAACATGATAATGAAGAGTTTATTTATAAATGTCCTCAGAGCAGAGATAATATAAGTCATTTGTAGAGACCAAATCCCCCAGAAATGTTAGAGAAGTCTTCAGAATCCATTCTTGTTGTCATGCACAAATCCTTTCTGGACGTCTGTTGTGACAAGAAACCGTGTTTTTCTCAGCAGCGTTTTGTAATTTTCGGTATGCAGGTCTGGCATGTATTTTAATAAAATTGCCTGTAAATATTTTGTATTTTGCCTGTTATAAATATATTGTTTTAATCTCATTTTGCAGTTCCTCGTTGCTAATATATGGAAACACTATTGTTCCATACTATTGATTCAATAGTATTTCTAAATACTATTGAAAATACTAGGTAAAGAGAGACTTGAAATAGAATCCAGGGAGGTGGGACATGTTCACGAAAGGGTAAAAGACACAGCAAGGTAGATGTTATGCCAAGTGCTAAAAAAGCAGGAGGAAAGAGGGGGAACTCATAAGAGAATCAGAGAGAATGACAGGGATCAATAAGAGGTACAGTACAAGGTCTGTAAAGCAAAGAATGGAATTTTCAGGAAGGAGAAGATGACTAACAGTATAAATTATTACAGCAAAGTTAATGAAATCAAAGACTAAAAATAAGTAAGGTAATTGCACTCAGCTCTTTGGAGGTTGTTAGTGACTGGAACATGCAGTTTCAGTTGAGTGTGGATGATGAATTGGACAATGTGAACACAGTTTAAAGTAGGACAAACTCAAGATTATAGTCATCATGCATAATAAATTATTAGAAAATTGAATCTGGCCATATATAAGGATGGATGGATAGATAGATAGATAGATAGATAGATAGATAGATAGATAGAAAGATAGATAGATATAGATAATATACCACCATAATTTAGTGGTGTTTATCTCAACAATGAACTTGCGTTGTTGAGATAAACACCACTAAATTATACACACATACACATGCAGCATAAATAAATAGTTGTTTTATCTATTAATGAAATTAACCATATCAATATAATAAGATAAAAAAATAAAGAAAACACACATACGATCATGTCAATAGATGTAGAAAAACATTTGGCAAAATGCTACATCCATTCTTCATTTTAAAAAACTCTTAGCAAACTAGAAATTAAAGGGAACTTCCTTAATCTAATAAAAGGCAACTAGAAAAAATCTACAACTAATATCTTACTTAGTGATGAAAGCCTGAACAAAATTAGACAAAAGATATAAATCATTGCTCCCACCATTTATATTCAACATTGTACTAGAGGTCCTAGAAAGTATAATAAGGCAAGGAAAAATTGCATATGAGTTGGAAAGGAAGAAGTAAAACTAGATTTACTTACAGACAACATGACTGTGAACCTAGATATTCTAAAAGACTCTCTCTCAAAAACAACAACAACAAAAACACAAAAACAGACCACAACAGGCTTTAGGAAGGTAATAGGCTAGAAAGTTAGTATGCTAAGACCAATGATATTTCCATGTACTAGCAATGAGCAACTGCAAATGAAATTAAAATAATATTTTTGATAGGCAAAACCATAAAATATTTACATACAATTTTATCAAAATACATACCAGACCTGTATGCTGAAAATTACAAAACACTGCTGAGAAAAATCAATAAAGACAAAATAAATGGAAAGGCTTCCTTGTTGTGTTCATAATTCAAAAATTTCAGTATGGTTAAGATGTTGATTCTCTTCAAATTGATCTAAAGATTCAACATCATTCTAATAAAAATCCCAGCAGGGGATTTTTTATTTACAAAAATTTATTTTTAAATTTTAAAATGATAAGTTTGGGAATTCAAAGAACCTCGAATAGCGAAACCATTTTGATGAGAAGAAAAGGTTGGAGAACTTACAACTTGTGATTTAAAAACTTACTATAAAGATATGGTAACTAGGAGAGTGTGGTTTTGGCCTATAACAGACACACAGAGCAGTGCAGCCAAATAAAGTCCAGAAGCACCCACACCTGATTTGTTAATTGATATAAAGAAAATTCCACAGAGAAAAAAAAATAGGTTCGTCAATAAATAGTGTTGTGAAAATTGAATATCCTAGTAAGAGGAATAAAAGATCCTCTGTCCTTCCCTTACACCCTATTCAGATATTAATCCTAAATGGCGTACATACAAAAATGCAAAAGCAAAATCTATAAACCTTTTAGAAGAAATAAAAAACCTTGTAGCAGGCAGGGATTTCTTAGATAAGACAAAGCACTAACTAAGAGGAAAATCTGATAAATTGTTCTTCACTGAAGTATAAGGCATCAAGAAATAAAAATGAAAAGGCAAACTTTAAACTGGAGGAAAATATCTACAGTGCATGTATCTGACATAAGACTTTGCTCAAATTATATAAAGTTTATAGCACAGTAATAAGAAGCCAAACAACCAAACTGGAAAGAACGGGCATGCAATTTGAACAGGCATTTCACAGAACTAGATCTATTAGTGGTAGAGGCCAATAAGCACATAAAAGATGCTTAACGTGATGAGTCACCAAAGAAATACAAAATAAAACCTCACTAGAGCACAATTAGCCCACTAGGATGGTCAAAATTAGGACAATACCAATGGTGAGGATGTGAGGCACCTGGATCGCATGTATTTCTAGTAAGTATAAAGTAGTAAAATTAGTTGAAAAAGAACTGGTAGTCTTTAATATAGTGAAACTTACACTTAACGTAAGACCCAGCAACCGCACTCCCTGGGTATTTACCCAGGAGAAATGAAAACGTGTGTCCACAGTAAGAGTTTCCTGTGAATGTTTATAGAAGACTTATTCATGATAGCTAAAGTGGAAACAACCCAAAAGTCCATCAACAGGTGAAGTATAAACAAACTGTGGCACAGACAAACACCAGAATGCTACCCAGCAATAAAAGGTTACAGATTGTCTTGGAGATGCGGGCTCTTTTTTGGTTCCATATGAACTTTAAAGCAGTTTTTTCCAATTCTGTGAAGAAGCTCATTGGTAGCTTGATGGGGATGGCGTTGAATCTATAAATTACCTTAGGCAGTATGGCCATTTTCACGATATTGATTCTTCCTATCCATGAGCATGGTATGTTCTTCCATTTGTTTGTGTCCTCTTTGATTTCACTGAGCAGTGGTTTGTAGTTCTCCTTGAAGAGGTCCTTTACATCCCTTGTAAGTTGGATTCCTAGGTATTTTATCCAAGACAATCCTAAGTCAAAAGAACAAAGCTGGAGGCATCACGCTACCTGACTTCAAACTATACTACAAGGCTATAGTAACCAAAACAGCATGGTACTGGTACCAAAACAGAGATATAGACCAATGGAACAGAACAGAGTCCTCAGAAATAATACCACACATCTACAGCCATCTGATCTTTGACAAACCTGAGAGAAACAAGAAATGGGGAAAGGATTCCCTATTTAATAAATGGTGCTGGGAAAACTGGCTAGCCATAAGTAGAAAGCTGAAACTGGATCCTTTCCTTACTCCTTATACGAAAATTAATTCAAGATGGATTAGAGACTTAAATGTTAGACCTAATACCATAAAAATCCTAGAGGAAAACCTAGGTAGTACCATTCAGGACATAGGCATGGGCAAAGACTTCATGTCTAAAACACCAAAAGCAACGGCAGCAAAAGCCAAAATTGACAAATGGGATCTCATCAAACTAAAGAGCTTCTGCACAGCAAAAGAAACTACCATCAGAGTGAGCAGGCAACCTACAGAATGGGAGAAAATTTTTGCAATCTACTCATCTGACAAAGGGCTAATATCCAGAACCTACAAAGAACTCAAACAAATTTACAAGAAAAAAACAAACAACCCCATCCAAAAGTGGGCAAAGGATATGAACAGACATTTCTCAAAAGAAGACATTCATACAGCCAACAGACACATGAAAAAATGCTCATCATCACTGGCCATCAGAGAAATGCAAATCAAAACCACAATGAGATACCATCTCACACCAGTTAGAATGGCGATCATTCAAAAGTCAGGAAACAACAGGTGCTGGAGAGGATGTGGAGAAATAGGAACACTTTTACACTGTTGGTGGGATTGTAAACTAGTTCAACCATTATGGAAAACAGTATGGCGATTCCTCAAGGATCTAGAACTAGATGTACCATATGACCCAGCCATCCCATTACTGGGTATATACCCAAAGGATTATAAATTATGCTGCTATAAGGACACATGCACACGTATGTTTATTGCAGCACTATTCACAATAGCAAAGACTTGGAATCAACCCAAATGTCCATCAGTGACAGATTGGATTAAGAAAATGTGGCACATATACACCATGGAATACTATGCAGCCATAAAAAAGGATGAGTTTGTGTCCTTTGTAGGGACATGGATGCAGCTGGAAACCATCATTCTTAGCAAACTATCACAAGAACAGAAAACCAAACACCGCATGTTCTCACTCGTAGGTGGGAACTGAACAATGAGATCACTTGGACTCGGGAAGGGGAACATCACACACCGGGGCCTATCATGGGGAGGGGGGAGGGGGGAGGGATTGCACTGGGAGTTATACCTGATGTAAATGACGAGTTGATGGGTGCAGCACACCAACATGGCACAAGTATACATATGTAGCAAACCTGCACGTTGTGCACATGTACCCTACAACTTGAAGTTTAATAATAATAAATAAATTAAAAAAAAAATGATGAAAAAAGAAAAAAAAAAAAAAAAGGTTACAGATGACTGCTACACACAACAAGATGGATTGGTCCTAAAAACACAATACTGAGTGAAAGAAGCCAGACCCAATAAAGTATGTGCTGTACAAATATCTAGAAGACTCAAATCTAATCTATATTGACAAAAAGCAGATGAATGGTTCTTACATAGCCGGAGGTTGGGAATGACTGCGGGGGGATACAGGGGACCTTCTGAGGAGATGAACATGTACACATCTGTCGACGTTTACCTAAGTGTAGACCTGAAATGTGCCCATGTTATTTTCTATAAATGTTATCCAAGAAAGGTGATTCAAAAAATTAAAAATCATGATCTTTACGCAAATTTTATGATTTTATTTTGCCTTGTCTTTTTAAATAAGATTAATGTTATGGGTCACTCTATGTCCTGTGTAGTTAGATTTGGTATAATTAAAAATTAATGACAAAATCCTTTAAGTTAATGATGTGAGCAATGTTTGAATTCAGCTCTTAAAATATGAACCTCCACAGTATGTAACCAAGTGGTTTTTCAGTCCACTAATTAAAATCTTTGAAACTTATTTGGTTGCACATACTAGTTTATTCTGAGTAGTCTTAGAAGTTATTAAATTCTTGTTCCATCTCTTCATTTTCCTCTTGTTATTTTAATAAAATAAAAATGTAAACAAAGTTATATTGGCTGATTTCAATCTGATGAAAAAATTTGTCTGTCAGCCATAACGTGTAGATAAGAAAATACTGGTTCTGCTGTTTTCAGAATTAATGTGCTGAAACCAGTTAGTGTTCATTTTCTGCTGGAAACACACTTGATTTTGGTTAAATTTTTTATACACAGTAGAAAAGTCATGGATCCCAGAGACATGTTCAGAGCAAGATAAAGAGAGTCTTGTTTTTTTCTTTTTTTAAATTTTGTGTTAGTCTTTATTGGTTTATTGTTTGCATTGTATCAACTTGTTGGTGGAAGGCAATTTAGTCTCTAGAATCTGAAATGTTACAGAGAAAATTTTTCAGAGGAATTTGATTGGGGCATAAGTTCAGGTTTTGGCCAAAATATATCTTTAAAAAAATATATGACCATGATATTAATCAGATTTTTAGAAAATAAGCTATGATTGGAATATTTCTTTCATAAATTCAACTTGCTGAATTAAATGCATACTGTGCAAAGTCTTGTGTTGGGACAGTAGAGGAAACACAAACCAGAAAGGCACTGTCCCTATGTGATTAAACAAACCCAAGACTTTCTCGATTTGAACATCAATTTGCATGTGATTTGGTGATTGATAAGCACCGATGTGATGGTGCATCAGTGAGAACAGGAAACTGGCTGTAAATAAAATGGAAATATTAGGTTAACAAGCCTCTGTAAGGCTCCTTAACAATATGAAACTGTATAGTCTTTAAGTGTTACCTAATAGTATTCAGGGCCACTGGTGTGTGAATTAGAATGAGGTGTGAGCATGAGGCTTGGTGGGCCCATGAGTTGGTAGGGAGGGCACCTTTGTGCATTAGCAGGAAGTCTTCCCCTCTCCAAGACAGATGCAATCTCCAGTGGGAGCACGTGGGTTGCGTTTCTATCCCTATTTGTCATCTTAGCTGGACTCCTTCACCCCACCATGCCGTGGTGGTCTGGCCTCAGCATGCAAGCTGAATTAACACAAAGAATGCTGAAATCCAAATTAAGTTGTATCTTTTAGGACAACTCTGTGTTACGTTTTCTTTTTCTGTCCAGGAAGGAGGAGATTTACAGACTCACGTCTCTGACAATGAGGGATTGTCTCATTTCTGTATTTACCCAAGTGGGATTTCTTCACTCTCAGGCTGTAGAAGGCGATTCCCTATTTGTGTGTGACCCCAGATGGCACAAACCATAGGAGATTTAGTAAGTTTAGAAGAGCCATGGTAACTGTTCTAATAATGTCTACTTTGGGTGCCTTTAAATGACTGGGCACTGTGTTGAGTCACACATTGTCTCATTTAATTCCTTTTAACAGTCTTTAAGGGAGAAATCAGGCTGAGCATTTTACAGCTGTGTCACCTGACACCTGGGCAAGCCCAGTCTCCCGGCTCATACATAACTGCCAAGATGCCAACAGTAGCCTCTTTCCCTCCCTCAGTTGTGATGAATTCACCACATCAAGCTGCCCCTGTGGTAATGGGGACACCTTTTATTTGAGAGTTTAGATTGAGAGGTCGCTCCAGAAATAGAGGCCCAAAAGGTTCAGAAGCATGCACAGTCACACAGCCAAAACTAAATGGTTGGCCCAAAGGGGTCCTGATTAAAGCATTTTAAGAATCAAAACAATCAGGAAGCCCAGTCTATGAGTAGCATGGACAGTTCGTAGTTTCTTTTCAGGGGTTAGGAAGAGGTGGATCAGTGTGGCCGATAAAGGCTTGTGCTTGTGGGAATCAGCTGGGCCTGGGTGTCTGTGGCTTACTGTGTGACTGCCTCCATTTCCAGTCTGGAAAATGAAAATGATGGTGATAATAGCTCCTATCCAGGTAGAGTGAAGATCATGTAGGACCATCAATATATAATCACTACTATTAGTTGTAGTCTGAGTAATACAGTGTTAATATTGAGTGTCAACTTGATTGGGTTGAAGGATGCAAACAATTGTTCCTGGGTGTGTCTGTGAAGGTGTTGCTAAAGGAGATTAACATTTGAGTCATTGAACTGGGAGAAGCAGACCTTCAATCTGAGTGGGCACAATCTAATCAGCTGCCAGTGGGGCCAGAATAAAAGCAGGCAGAAGAACGTGGAAGGACTAGACTTGCTAGGTCTTCCAGTCTTCATCTTTCTCCTGTGCTGGATGCTTCCTGACCTTGAACATCAGGCTCCAAGTTCTTCAGCTTTTGGACTCTTGGACTTAAACCAGTGAGTGGTTTGCCGGGGCGCTCAGGCCTTCAGCCACAGACTGAAGGCTGCACTGTTGGCTTCCCTCGTTTTGAGCTTGTGGGACTCAGACTTACCTACCACTCGCTTCCTTGCTCCTCAGCTTGCAGACAGTCAATCGTGGGACTTTACCTTAATCGTGTGAGTTAATTCTCCTTAATAAACTCCCTTTCATATATACATATATTCTATTAGTTCTGTCCCTCTAGCGAACCCTAATACATACAGGAACCCGGGACAATATCTGAATGAAAAACAAAACCAAAAGTCTATTTTGTGATAAGGACAGAAAAGTAGTTTGGGAATTAATTTAATTTTTGTTTTGTTTATTTTTGTCTATGTGGCATATAACCACTGCTCACTCCTATACCCAGGCCACCTAAGGACCAGAGTGAATGACTGGAATTCTGCAGACAGACTTCCTCATTTCAGGATGCATCATAGATGTGGATCAACTTCAACCATAGTATTTTTTTATTGATTTCTGATTTTTGTTTTGTAAATATCTTATGCTTTAGTTGAATTGATTAAGAATATTAAATTACCAGCAACGATGCATACATATTAAATAATAGGACAGACCAGAATGTCTAGTTTCTTTAGCAACTTTCCAACTTAAACTTTCTTTGTGTGTCTTAAATATAGATGCCCAGGTCTACAGAAAAATTAGGAGAAGGTTTCAACATTTGTATAACCAAAAGGAATATGTATTTCATTTTCATATACCATGAATATGATGTACACATGATTTCTATGATATTGATAGACACATTAATTGAACTTTAAAATCCTGCTATGGATAATGTTTGTATACATGTTTTGAATACTCTGTGCTAGGGTCAATGTGGTTCTTATTTGTACTCTAAAATCTCATGTATGGCTTTCCCCCAAGGATTCGTGTGATTGAAATTCAAAATAAAAAATAAAATCAAACACGTAACTAGATATTCTAAACATGAAGGCTTCAAAATAAATCCACAGGCTGTTTTTCACAACGTAGACTTTTGACCTCAAGGTAAAAATAATCAGAGGTCTAGCTACAGATCTACAGAGCTCCTTCTCCACACAACTCTCTCCTCCCTGTGCCCTTTGACCTCTAGCCCCCGCCACTGCCACCATAGTCTCCTGGGACTGCCAGCTCTAAGTCCATCTGGGAGACCACAGGACTCTACCTTGGTACCACCTCTACCCTCAGCACTGTTGCCTAGAGACTCTCTCTCTAGGCCAGTAAGCTAGGGGCAATTATTGTCCATCACTTGGGGGTCACTATCCTTCATTGCCTGGTGACTTTTGTTTTTTGTAGGAAAAGTGAATTTTAAAGGTATTTGGCAAGATTGTGGAGAGAATGACTTCTTTTCTACTTTCCAGCCCCATCTACAATGATAGTCAAATTGTCATACCATAAAGCCCCATTGGAAGGAGGGGGAGGGATGTGACCTCTTCTTTGGATGAGTTTTGTTTGGGCTAAGAAAAGGCTTCTTTTCTCTTTTATTAACATTATTTACATCCTTTTAATTGAGCCGTGTTTTATTAGGGCTACCTACTCTGCTGACAGGCTTTGACCACAACTGTGAGGGGATCTATGGGAGGAGGAGCTGTGGTCTGAAGGAAGCTAAGGCTCCAAAAGATCTTTTTTGGTCCTGGAGTGAACTCAGTGTGTGAAAACCATGCTTTAAAATTTTTCTAACTCTTTATTTTGAAATTATTTTAGATTTAAAGACAACTTACAAAAAATCATACAAACTAAGAAATTAACATTGATATGATAATATTAACTAATCTACACATCTTATTCAAAATTTGCAGTGTTCCTATTAATGTATTCTTTTCTGGTCCAGAATCCAACTCAGAGCCCCACGTAAAAAAAAAGTACCCATCTTAAGTGTACATTTTTATGATCTTTCACAAATTTATATGCCATATAACCACTACTAAAAAAAATACATACATTTTTACAACCCCAAAAGAATCTCATTCCCAGCACTCCACAAAGTCTGTTATGCCCCTTCCTAGTCAATCCCCCCCACCCTCTTTTGGTCCCCAAACTACCCCAAAACAGACTTGCTTTCTATCACTATAAATGAAATTTCACTTTTCTAGTATTTCAAATAGATGGAATAATATACTGTGTACTTCTTTGCATCCAGCCTCTTGTGTTTAGCATCACTGCTTGGAGATTCAGCCATGTTGTTGCATCAGTAGTTCTTTTTTTATTGCTGAGTATTCTGTTGTATGGAAATGTCTCATGATCTGTTTATTTGTTCACCTGTAGATGAATGTTTGGAATGTTTCTGGGTTTGAGGTACCTAAAGGAGGACTCATAGGAAGGTGAACCCATGCTTGCCTAGCTGCTTACTCCTTTTCCAAGCAGTGTTCCTGGCTATTGAAGGTAAATACAATAAACATTAGCAAACTGGGAATCAGATAAGCACTGCATATTTCTGCTTCGGGACACTCTATTGAAAGCATTATTGACAAAATTAACTTGGGCTTAAGGCTTCAGTGAGGCATTCTCTTCCTCCTGCCTTAAATTTAAGATGCCTTGGATTGTAGATCCACCTCTGGTCTAAATTATTCACCCTATTGTAAGCATGAAATTGGGATAGAGAGAAATAGAGCTAGTGTTGAGCATATGGGCTCAGGAACCAGGCGGCACAGGTTCAAGTCTCAGTTCAGCTGATTACTGGATTCATGACCCTGGGCAAGGGGATTTACCTTTTGTTGCCTGAGTTTTTTTTCTATAAAGTGGGGTTAACAATAGCAACTGCTTCCTAGGGTTGTTGTAAGGATTTTAAAAGTACTTGTGTTGAGAACAGTGTCTGGAACCTCAGTATGCATTCACTACGTGTTAATCATTGTTATTTAAATATTGGCTTCGTGCATTTCTTTCATTCATGTCTGATGTTCCTTGAGGTCAGAGATTCACAAATGCAATTTTTGTCTTTTGCATTACCTCTAGGTCACCCACAGGGCTGAGCACTGAGTAGCTGCTCAATATTTGTTTTTCGAATTGGATATTGACATCTGGATTGTTCATCATCTTCAGAGCAATGAAATTATAGCCATCTTTGGTTGGTTTACCAAATTGAGCAGTGATATTCTGCTATCCTGAGTTATCATTCTTTTAACAGGCATCATTGATGTATTTGTATTTCTGGAAATAGTATTTGAAGTTCAAATATTCTCCTAGGAGGGTTAAGACAGAGATTTTGCTGACAAGAATGGGAGAGAGGTAGTAGTTGAGTATTGATGGTTAAGAGCAAGGGTTCTGGTTCAGCACGGCCTAGGTTTAAATTTGACTCTACTTCCAGTTACTAGCTGTGGGATCTCAGACAAGTTACTGACAACTCAGTGCCTCAGTTTTCGCTCTGTAAAATATGGACAATAGTAGTACCCACATCATAGGGTTATATTGAGGATTGATTTATTAATACAAGTGAAGCACTTAGGGAATTCCCCTGCAAAATGTAAGTGTTCAATAAATGTTATTTTTTATTGTTACTATCATTGCAAGGTGGTATATTCCCAATTTTCCAAGACAGCCTCAATATCAAATATTCTGTTTCAGTAGCTTCATTGTGCTATAATGTATTGGCCCTTATGTCCCAATTAGGGATTCAGAAAATATAATTACAGCAGCATTGGCTGTGTTTAATCTTCTTAGTACTAACCTTAGACATCTGCATGAGTACATGCTCAAGTGATAGTAATATTATTTGCTTGAGATCCTTGAAGTTTCTGGTTTGCAACAAGCTTAGACAGATGAGACAGAAGAAAAATCCCACTAAATTGTATATACTTATGATCATATAGCTAAAGGGACATGTCAAGACTCAAATTCCGGTTCAGTTTTCACTGACCCTGGCCACGTTACCTCTGTGAGCCTCATCTGTAGCATGGGGACAGTGTTTGCTGTCCTGCCAACTTCACAAGGATCTTTCAAAGATTAATTAAGAAAACAGACAGAAAAGCCCTTTGTAACCTACAAAATGATATAGAAATACATAAGGTATATACTTATGTGAGTGATTCATATTCTGGCAAATTAAGTTTTCAGATAATAGAGAATTATCATATTTATCACATTAATGACCAAATGGCAGAAGATTAAAATGCATTGAGAAAATACTTAGCACTTAAATCATATTGATGTATGCATATAACATGTCTTTCTCACTTACGCTTATCTACAATTAAGGGAATCTCTAATTCTTAGCTCTGGAGCCTTTTCAATATTTCTAAAAGTTCTTCTGATTATATCTCAGATGATCCCCCAAGGTACTGTTGTCCACTTCTTATTCTGGTTTCTGTCACTGTTGTTAATCTGGCCCTTGGGCCTTGCCTCAATACCTCTTACTCTACATCATGATGATGCCCCCTGTCATGGTCCCCAGAGTGGCGCTGTATAAATATTATGTGCTGCTGATGCTCTCTTGCTTGAGATTTGATCATGTAATCTCTCTGCCTAAGCTCTTCCTTTGCTCCCCACTCCCCTTGGAATAAAGGGCGGCAGACTCCTCATCAAGCCTCCCCAGTTCAGTTTCTTCTGATCCCTCCTCATCTCTCCAGTCTCACCTCTCAGCACTATGCCAGTCCTTGATCTTCATATTGAATTTCCTTCCGTTTCTTCCCCATGCCTTGACTTCTTTAGAGACTAGGCTTTTGCATATGCTCTTCCCTCTAAATTGTCTTCTAGTCACATCATGAATTCTTCATCATCCTTCATGTGTTAGCTTCAGCGTCACTCTTTCAGGTCATTTGTTCCTGAGTGATCTCAGCTTCTACTTGCGGCTCCTCTCTGCCTGGGTTGCAGATCTGCACCCTTGGGGCTAGCTGACTAGTGGGTCTTAAACTACAGTGCAGTGAGCTGGTCTAGGGTTTGCCTTCTTAGCTGTGTGCCCCTCTCCCTGTGGTCAACAGTTTTTCACATAGGGTTTCTGAATCAGTTTATTCTACATGGGGTTCTGTTTTACCTTGCAGTAGCTAATACATACATTTATCTTTTAAAATATTTTTCAGAAGTCCCTTCAGGACTGCACACTGCCTCAGTTCGTTCTTAATTTTACAGATATTTATTGTATACTGATTATGTGCCAGGAACCATTTATGGAGACATCAAAGATGTATGAGGTTGTTGTTTTTTAATAAAAACCAATAATTATTACATTACAGACATGCAGAAATGCCAGTGAATAAAACATATGTTGGAAAATGCTGGGTAAAGTGGCTTTTGATTTACTTCTACAGGGTGTAAATTAGTGGATGACTTTGAATTTTTGTTTGGGTTCTACCTCTATATTTACCAGCTCTGTGTTCCTGGATAAGAACATTTCTAAGCCTCATCTGTGAGAAAGTGAAGAGTTCTGCCTCAGCGGCTATTGTGAGGATTGGATGAGACAAAACATACAATGTGCTTCACACAGTGACAAGGACATATGAAATGCACTCAATGCCAGGTATTATTATTAAATTGAAACATCTCTGAGACTATTAATGATAGGTATGGCCAATATCACCAGAGCTGATTAAAGCTATCAATTGTAGAGGGAATGGACATTGTTAGTCTGCGTTCCCTGACTAACCTAAGGTATGGTGTATTGAGAAAAGCATTGCACTGAGCATAAAGAACCTAACTTGACCTTGTCTTTCGACTCTTTGACACTAAATGACTGTGTGACTTTGCACAAGTCACTTGATATTTCTGGCTTCATTTTTCTTATCTCTAAGACTATGGTCCTTTCTAATTATAATATATTGAAACTTCCACTGCCATCCCTTTAATGATTTTCAAATTGGTTTAGAGAACTGAAATTATATTTCCACATGCCTTCCATATTCCCTATTTCTACATTTCCTGATATGACAAAAGGAAATATTTTCTTACGCACAATCCTTTCTTTATAAGTAACATGCTGGAATAACAATCTAATGTTTCAGGAAGACAAATTTTATCATAGCTATGGAACAGGATATTGAAGGTTAATTTGATCCTTAGTGTAGTCTAGACATTTGCGAGTGCTGTCTTTGTTTGGACCGCTTCCTTCCTTCAGAATCTGCCTTTGGAAATCAAAGGAGACATCAAAGGTTGTTCTGCTCCTCTGTACAATACCATTGGTTATTAAGGTTTTTGTGAGGCACTTCATTGATTCAATGGAATGCATTCCAGAGAGAACCCATAGACTTTTAAATTTGCTTTTTTGTTAAACTGTAATTTTTCCTAATGTGAGCTGTGTCTTTGCTACTTTGGCCAGCTGAGTAATCTTTTTTCCTACTATTCACAAGAAAATAGAACTTCTGAATTTTTATTCTAAAAACTTTGAATTCAAACTCTTTCTCATTAGAAGGTGTGACTCTTCTCCTTTATTGGGTAAAAGAATAAGAAAAATTATAATAGTATGATTAATGTTTTAGAATAAATTTTATATAAAATTCTTTATGATTTATGGGTATAATGTAAAATGGTAACAACTCTTTGTAATGAATGAGATGTTGGTTACCTTACTCAAAATTTAGGCAAAAAATATCAATTGTTTATATATTTTGTGAAGGATTTGAGATTCTAATAGAATATTTTCATTTTATTTATTTATTTATTTATTTTTTTTGGAGACGGAGTCTCGCTCTGTCGCCCAGGCTGGAGTGCAGTGGCGCGATCTCGGCTCACTGCAAGCTCCGCCCCCCGGGTTCACGCCATTCTCCTGCCTCAGCCTCCCGAGTAGCTGGGACTACAGGCGCCGCCACCTTGCCCGGCTAGTTTTTTGTATTTTTTAGTAGAGACGGGGTTTCACCGTGTTAGTTAGCCAGGATGGTCTCGATCTCCTGACCTCGTGATCCGCCCGTCTCAGCCTCCCAAAGTGCTGGGATTACAGGCTTGCGCCACCGCGCCCGGCCGAATATTTTCATTTTAAACACCAGGAATTAAGGTGGGAAAAACTTTCACCCTAATTCCAAGTAGTTCTGCCTGCTATCCATTTTCTAAACTGGGAGCATTCTTCACCTGGGTTTAGTACTGGATAACAAGAAAAGAAAAAAGAAGAGAGTGAGAGGGTTAGCAGGGATGAGAGAGAAAGTTACAGTTGGAGCAAAAAAGATTTCATAAGTTAATTCCAGTCCAGATATACTGATCATCCTGTTATGTGGAAGGAAAATACTAGTCACTTGGTGGTACAAATGAATAGGAAATGAGAGTGGCCTTCTAGTAACTCACAAACTTGTGTGAGAGAGATGGAGAATTGCATTTTTTACTATTCTGAGGCTGATTGTGGTAAGGCTGCTATGTAGACACCAAGGATGAGTCAAGATCCGAGGCTCCAAGGGGAGACAGACCTGGTCCAACCCAGCCCTGCTCTTTACACTTCATGTTAACTTGACCAAGGTATCGACCATTCTAATAGTAAATTTCTTCCCCTATAAATGGAAATAATGACATCTATGAGGGTCACTGTGAAGATTATGCATAGAGGATTATGTAGTTATATGCATCAAGGATAATATGCAAAGATGGATAAATGCATTGGCACAATGCCAGATATATATAGTAAGAGCTCACAAATGGTAACTAAGTGGTATAAAAGTCCAGCGAAGGGAGAGATTAAATCCTGCTGAGGAATTGTAGACAGTGTCTTGGAGAAAATTAGATTTTATTTAGGTCTTAAAGAATGAGTAAGTATCTGAAAGAGGCCATGGAATGAAAAAGCATTCTGGGCAGGGGAAGCTGTATATTCAGAGGTCTCAAAGTACAAAGAGAGAGGACCCAGAGGAGATGGAGGATTTGGACATCTTTAACGTGGGAGATTATTTGGATATACTGCTCACGGTCAGATTTTGGAGGTTTTGAATGCTAGGTCAAGAAACCTGGACTTTAATTTTAGTAAAAGCTACACATTGGAAATAAATTTTATAGTTTCAAAGAGCTTTTTAAAAATACATTATTGTTGTTTTAATCTTTATAGTCTATGAGATAAAGAAGGCAAATGTTACATAATCTCATTACATGCCCGAAGAAATTTAGCTTTAAAGCGGTAAAATAATATGTTCAAGAATCAATAATTAATCAGTACGTAGTGGAATTAGAACTAGGTCTCAAATGCTTTGACCCAGACAAATGTCTTGCCCAATCTGATTGCAATGGTTGCAACTGAAGGTATTCAGGGGAGAGAGGGCCTGCTTAGATCTGTTCTTTGTTTGTTTGTTTGCTTTTTAAAAAAGAAAGACCAGTGAGGGAGGCCTTGGAGGTAATTAAGGTGAGAGATAACAGGGACCTGAACTGAAGAACTTCCCGGGCAAATGGAAAAGGGAGTAAAGACTCAAAAGCCTTGGTGTAGGTAGAATCAACAGGATGGGAGGACTGATTAACTATGGAGGGGGAACTTTAAGCAGCAGCAATATCGCCGGGCGTGGTGGCTCACACCTGGAATCCCAGCACTTTGGGAGGCCGAGGCAGGTGGATCACGAGGTCAGGAGATCGAGACCATCCTGGCTAACATGGTGAAACCCTGTGTCTACTAAAAATACAAAAAAAATTAGCTGGGCGTGGTGGCGGGTGGCTGCAGTCCCAGCTACTGGGGAGACTGAGGCAGGAGAATGGCGTGAACCCGGGAGGCGGAGCTTGCAGTGAGCCGAGATAGCGCCACTGCACTGCAACCTGGGCCACTGAGCAAGACTCTGTCTCAGAAAATAAATAAATAAATAAATAAATAAATAAAAATAAAATAAGCAGCAGAAATACATGGCCCTGAAGTTTGGAACCTGATGAACTAGGAAGGTGGATGTTCATGCTCAGAGAGCTTGAGATGTTTTTTGAGGGGGCAACTTGGCTGCCTTTGCAGCAGCAAACCCTATAAAACAGAAGTGAAATTGAAAGGTAACTAATAACATTTAAATAGTACCTCATGTTTACACAGCTCATTCAGGTTCTTTATCTCATGACTGCATTAAGTAGCTAAGAATATCTGATGTAGTGATTAAGTATTATTTCTAGGTATTTGTTCTCATCTATAAAATGGGGACTACAATGATTTGGCTCCTGGAATTATAGTATACGAGTTAATATATTTAAATTACTCACAACAGTGTCTGGCATATACAAATAGTTCCTTATTATTTTTGCTTTTATTGTTAAGTTCCAGGTGTGCTGATCATATATGATAGACAGATGAGGAAAATCCTACAAACCAATTTTGTAGGGCTAAGACAGGAGATGGAAGAGATTTAGAGAACTCAGCCCCTGGAGTGTTGTCTATAGGAATTTAAGAATTTCAGCCTCTGACGCAGGGTGGGGCAAAGACCATGCCATTTTGGGTTATTTTCTATTTTATTATAGGTTGCTAAATAAATAGAAATAGAAATGTTGAAACAGAGGTCATTTCTGCAGCCACAAATCTTTCCATTATTCCAGTCTTTCCTTGCTACGGGAAGCTAACTTTTAATTAAGAGTAAATTATTTGGTCACATTAGATTCACTTCTTGAGGAAATGGAATTTCTCAAGGAAGAAGAATTGCTAAATAAGGGAGAGCCTCCTAAATAAAACTTCCTAAAATGGCAATGCCGGTAAGCTGTCAGAGAACCCGAATTTGAGAAATTTATCTCAATAGAACATTTTAAACAAAATCCCCAAATATAAAGTTTGCTTTCCTAGAACAAGGGAAGCCCTTTTAATTTCATCACTGTATTAAAATAAATAAACAAAAGAAGTTGAGAAAACGAGCTTTCAGGAGCATTTTCTCATTCAACTCCAGTCCTCCCAAACACGTTTTCCCACACTGTCATTCTCTGGGCCTGCCTACTATCATTTATTTCAATACTGTGAAGAAATTGCGAAGTACCCAGAGTTTGGTCTTTGTGGTGTTGACCTGAAAATGGTACTGTAAGGGAACCAGAGCTGAGAGAAAGAGAATACTTAAGTGGGGCTTCAGCCGTTTGAGATCACAGATCATGTTGAGATTGAAGATCAAAGCGAGACTTTTACCTCAGAAAAATGCATAGATGAAAATATATGCAAATTGTTACTTACAATTTCAGAGATTGCTGACTCCCCTAAGTCCCTCTTGGGACAGGAGCTGCACCTGTTTGGGGAGAGCTGACAGTGTCTCTGAGCTTCCTCTTTACCAAACCCACTATAGGGGGCTAATAGAAGAGAGGCGAGGTAATTAATAAACATGGTGGTCAGAGGCCGGGCGCGGTGGCTCACACCTGTAATCCCAGCATTTTGGGAGCCCGAGGTGGGTGAATCATGAGGCCAGGAGTTCGAGACCAGCCTGGCCAACATGGTGAAACCCCTGTCTCTACTAAAAATACAAAGAATTAGCTGGGTGTAGTGGCAGGCACCTGTAATCCCAACTATTCAGGAGACTGAGGCAGGAGAATCGTTTGAACCCTGGAGGCGGAGGTTGCAGTGAGCCAAGATCACGCCACTGCACTCCAGCCTGGGTGACAGAGTGAAACTCCATCAAAATAAAATAAAATAAAATAAAATAAAATAAACATGGTGGTCAGGGATGAATTCAGTCCAAAGCTTGCTAAAAGGAACTCAGTTTAATTTGTTCCAGATTCTCCTCATTTTCTCCATTTCTTAAATACTTAAATAGTCAGTTTTCTAGGTAGGAATTATTTCTATCTGTGTCATTAGTACGATTACAAGGAATTTGATATTAGGAGCATGAGGGAGAAAGAATGAGGAACAAAGACACGTGATCTGAGTAAATTAGTCATCTCCTCTTAGTGCCATTTAGGTACATTTAACTGTTATATACAAGGCTCCATGTATTTTCTAAGTACAAAATAGAAGTTTCTTTTATATTAACTCACTCTGGTAAGTGAGGTCTTACAGAAAGATTTTCCCAGAGAGACCACATTCAAGTGCAAAACTTTGAGAGAGGTGGGAAAAAAATGTTCTGAAGAAAAACTGGATTAAAAAAAGAGTGGTAGAGGGCTGGTGGAGTAAAGACGTGTGGATACTAAAAGTGAGGTGGACTGACATGTTTGCAGACTTTTATGGTGAGATGGAACTCTTTTGTCTACTCTATGCCCTTTAATATGTAGCTACTTTGCAAGTAGTTTGTGCATAGTAATTACTTCAGGGCGTAGCCAAAGAATTTATGCAAAATTTGACATTGAATAAAAAGTAAATGATCACATAACCTGCAATTGTGCCATTTGTAGCCTCCTTCCTTTTCCCGTTAGTGTTCTTGTTCAGCTAGCCTATATATTGAGCACAAACCAAGTGTTTGTGTGCTGTGGCAGGCCTAGGGTCCACACAGGCTTCCTGCTCCTCTCTGGAAGACCATATTCTGCTAAGCCAGTGTGGTCTCAAAGGTTCCAGAAAAAATAAGGACACATGCTGTAAAGCAGGTGCGCACTGAGCCCACCTCTGATGCTCACTCACTTTGTGACTACAGGGAAATCACATAACCTCATCCAACCGTGGTATCCCCTCTTTTAAAAAATATTTATTTTTTTCATTTTACTTTAAGTCCTGGGATTCATGTGTAGAACGTGCAGGTTTGTTACATAGTTATACATGTGCCATGGTGGTTTGCTGCACCTATCAACCCATCCCTAGGTTTTAAGCCCCACAAGCATTAGGTATTTGTTCCTAATGCTCTCCCTCCCCTTGCCCCCCAACCCCCGACAGGCCCCAGTGTGTAGTGTTCCCCTCCCTGTGTCCATACGAAAGACTAGATAAAGAAAACGTGGCACATATACACCATGGAATACTATGCAGCCATAAAAAAGAATGAATTCATATCCTTTGCAGGGGCATGGATGAAGCTGGAAGCCATCATTCTCAGCAAACTGACTCAGGAACAGAAAACCAAACACCACATGTTCTTCCTCATAGTTATCTCCTCTTTTTAAGCCTAAGAGATGGATCCGTTTGGGTGACATACAATAACAAAATATCCGCTTTATTCTTCAGAATAGTACTACGAAATGAATAATATTATTCTTCCCATTTTACAATTGAGAACAATACAGAGGTGCAGAGAGGTGAAACTGGCCCAAGTTTTCCCAGGCTGTAAGCAGCGGAGCTGAGGATTGAAACCCTCATTGCCTGGTTCCCGAGGCCACATTCTCTTAGTTTCAGTTCTTTACAGCTGCCCACAAATAATATGGATTGAATGAAACATTTTCAAGGTAAAGACATATTACTTGTGAAAGAATGATGTTATGTATGTGGTAGATGCTTAACGTTGCTTGGGAAAATCTTTTCTTTCTTTTGTGTTGCAGGTATATGGCTATAAGCAGCAGTAGACATTTCTGCTTCCTTGAAGTTTTTTTTTTTTTTTTTTGAGACGGAGTCTTGCTCTGTCGCCCGGGCTGGAGTGCAGTGGCCGGATCTCAGCTCACTGCAAGCTCCGCCTCCCGGGTTTACGCCATTCTCCTGCCTCAGCCTCCCGAGTAGCGGGGACTACAGGCGCCCGCCACCTCGCCCGGCTAGTTTTTTGTGTTTTTAGTAGAGACGGGGTTTCACTGTGTTAGCCAGGATGGTCTCGATCTCCTGACCTTGTGATCCGCCCGTCTCGGCCTCCCAAAGTGCTGGGATTACAGGCTTGAGCCACCGCGCCCGGCCTGAAGTTATTTTTTTAAAGGGCTATTTTGGTCACAAGCCATGTAAGCACATATGTGCTTTTCAATTGTCTGATAAAGAATGTTCATACTTTAATTTGGCTCACAGACATGACTTGGGATATTTAGTAGACTCTTCGATGGAGTCTAATAACCTTTTTTTTTTTTTTTTTTAGATGGCGTCTCACTCTGTCACCCAGGCTGGAGTGCAGTGCTGCGATCTTAGCTCACTGCAATCTCTGCTTCCCGGACTCAAGCAATTCTCCTGCCTCAGTCTCCTGAGTAGCTGGGATTACAGGTGCGCACTATCACGCCTGGCTAATTGTTGTATTTTTAGTAGAGAGGGGGTTTCGTCATGTTGGCCAGGCTGGTTTCAAACTCCTGACCTCAAATGATCTGCCTGCCTCGGCCTCTCAAAGTGCTGGGATTATAGGCGTGAGCCATGGCACCCAGCAAATAACTTGATCTTAGAAGGAATATTTGCTGGTCCACTTCAAGGTTCTGAATTTTAATAATAATGGTCACAGAAAACTAATAATTCTCTTGTGTTGTTGAAGTCTCATGATCAGCCAGTTTAGGAAGCTAGTTTTGTGTGATATTGTTCTTTCTCATGTATTTTCTATCAAAAGTATATAAACCAAAACAGGTATTTGAGACAGGTCTCAATCAATTTACAGGTTTATTTTGCCAAGGTTGAGGACGTGCTCAGGAAAAAAAGAGACACAAGTCACAGTGGGATCTGTGGCCAACACTTTTTCCAAAGAGAGTTGCAAGGGCTTCAATATTTAAAGGGAAAAAAGGAAAAAAAGAGAGAGGGTGTGTAGGCAAGTAAGTGGTCACATACTTGTGAGGCTTTGATTAATGCTCACTGAATCCACATGCTGCATGTGGAAGGAGGGGATAGAGGAACAGTCAATTATGCATTTGTCCGATGCTCAGTAAATCTGCAATTTACATAAGATGAAGTAAACATGAAGTAGAGAAAGAAGTCCGATAGCCTTTGTCTCAGGGTGGGCAGAGAGTTTTCTAGTCTTGTCTTTGTCCTATACTTGTGAAGAAAAGCTGTTAACTCACCTTGTCACAGTGAAGGAGGCCACCTGGGGAGATATGTGGCCTTCTAACTTGCAGCTATCTGTTCAGGAACAAAAGAAAAGGCAGTTTTCTGCATGACTCAGTGTCCGTGCCTAATTTTTCCCTTTGGCATAGTGAGTTTGGGTTCCCAAGATTTTGTTTTCCTTTCACAAGTTATATATAAAAACATTTCTTTTTATTTTTAATGTCAGTTGCTAATATAATATGATTATTAACCCAACATTTTTAAAAGAACAGCTTTTGGTTTTGTTGATTTTCTTTATTGATTTCCTGATTTAATTTCCATTGATTTCTGCTTCAATTTTTTAAATTATTTCTCTTGTCCTGCTTACTTTAGATTTAACTTGCTTTTTTTCTAGTTTCCTAATGAAAACTTAGGTGATTGATCTTAAATCTTTCTCTTTTTCTACTAGTCAATGCTACACATTTCCCTATAAGCACTGCCTTTAACTGCATTCCACAAATTTTAAGTCTTATTTTTATTTTCATTTAGCTCAAAATATTTTTATGTTGTCTTGAGATTTATTCTTTGACTCAGGTGTTATTTGGAAGTATTCTGTTTAATCTCCAAGTACTTTACTGTTTTCCACTTATATTTCTGTTATTGATTTCTAGTTGAATTCCACTGTGGTCTGAGCACAGATATTGTATAGTTTCTCTTCTTTTAAATTTGTGAAGGTGTTTTTTATGGCCCAGAATATGGTCTATCTTGATGAATGTTCCATGTGAACTTAAGAAGAATAGATATTCTGCTGTTGTTAGAGGAAGTAGTCTATAGATTTTCATTATATCCAGGTGATGATGTTGTTACTTTAACTATGTCTTTACTAATTTTCTGCCTGCTAGATCTGCCCATTTCTGGTAAAGAGGGGATGAAGTCTCTGATTATAATAGTGGATTCATTTCTCCTTGAAGTTCTATTAGCTTTGCCTCACATAGTTTGAAGCTCTGTTGCTAGGCACATACATGTTAAGGATTACTATATCAGCTTGATAGATTAACTATTTATCATTATATAATGCCCCTCTTTATCCCTGATAGCTTTCTGTGCTCTGAAGTCTGCCCTGTCTGAAATTAATATAGCTACTTTTGCTTTTGCTTTTTTTTATCAGTGTTAGCACAGTATGCTTTTCTCCACCCATTTAATTTCAATATTTAAGTGTCTTTTTATTTAAAATGAGCTTCTTATCAACAACATATAGTTGAGTCTTGTTTTTTTGACCCACACTAAAAATCTCTATCTTTTAATTAGTACATTTAGACCATTGACATAAAAAGTGATTACTGATATAGTTGAATTAATATCTACCATATTTGTTACTGTTTCTATTCATTGCCCTTGTCCTTTGTTCCTATTTATAACTAAGCATGAGAATAGGTGGACTCAGTAAAGTAGATTTCCCTCCCCAATGTGAGTGGGCATCACGCAATCCGTTGAGGGTCTGAAGGGAACAAAAAGATGAAGGAAGGAGAAATTTGCTCCTTTTATCTTCCTACCTGCCTACTTGCACTGGGACATCAATCTTCTCCTGCACTTGGACACCAATCTTCTCCTGCACCTGGACATGGATTTACATCATCAGCTACCCTGATCAGTCTTCAGATTTAGACTAGAATTACACCACCAGCTTTCCTGAGTCTCCAGTTTGCAGATGACAGATTAGGGATTTCTCAGCCTCCAAAACTGTGTGATCAAATTTGTCATAACAAATCTTAATCCCTCTTTATTCCTGTCAATACCCAGTACACACACACACACACACACACGTATGTACGTATATATGTGAGTGTTTGTATATACTATCAATTCTTTTCTTTCTTTCTTTCTTTCTTTCTTTCTTTCTTTCTTTCTTTTTTTTTTTTTTTTTTTTTTGAGACAGAGTCTCGCTCTGTCACCAGGCTGGAGTGCAGTGGCGAGACTTTGGCTCACTGCAAACTCTGCCTCTCAGGTTCAAGCAATTCTCTTGCCTCAGCCTCCCGAGTAGCTGGGACTACAGGCGCACACCACCACAGCCAGCTAATTTTTGTATTTTTGGTAGAGATGGGGTTTCACCATGTTGGCCAGGATGTTCCCGATTTCTTGACCTCGTGATCCACCTGCCTCGGCCTCCTAAAGTGCTGAGACTACAGGGGTGAGCCACCGCACCTGGCCTATCAATTCTGTTTCTCTGGAAAACCCTAATATACATAGTTTCTGAGAAGTTAAATATTCTTATTTTTGCTCTTTTTTTTCTTCTAACTTCTTTTACAAGGTTTTCTTTATTTTTGATTTTCTATAGCTTGAAAATGCTACACCTAGGTATGTTACAGTAGACAGCCACACATGAACAGGGCAGGAAAGGGGTTCCCCCACTACCCACCAGGAATGTCAGGTGACCATCAGGCGATGGTTCAGCAGTTATCACACTGCCTCTTTAAAAATGATAATTGGCAGCTGCCACTAGTGAGAGGTAATTTCCCAAACAGATAAAAAACACTTGAAATTGCTAATCAACTTTCAATAAAATCTTAGGAATCGGATGAGTAAGCTCGAGCATGCACATTAAGAGACAAAATGGCAGAGTGTGGCCTTCGGGGAGCATTCCATCAGAAAAGGGAAGAAAGCCTCAGGTGGGCATGCATACAACTTCCTAAACACACTGTGCATGCTCACTTCCTAAGCTTATGGAGGGCACTGCACATGTGGGCAGCTCACCCCAGGGGAGGAGAAAGGGAAAGGGGCATAAGACACCAGAAGAGGGCGAGCATATAAAATCCTAGCATCAAGTGTAAACAGGGCACTTGGCCTCCAAAGAACCCACTTGGGTCTCTTCCAATTGTACTTTCCTTTCTTTCCTGCTGTAAAGCTTTTCAGTCTACTTTCACTCCTGCTCTGAAATGTGTCTCAGTCTCTTTTTCTGTCTTATGTCTCTCCATCAAATTCTTTCTTCTGACGATGCAAGAAGTGAGATTGCTGCAGGCCAGTTGGTAATTCAGATATTTGCCACCCCTAACAGGTGTATTTATCATGCTTGGCATTCTCTGAACTTCCTGGCTGGGATTTGATGTCTGACATTAATTTGTGGAAATTCTCAGTGTTATTGTTTGAAATATTTCCCCTGTTCCTTTCTTTCTCATCTTTCAGGTATTTACATTATGTGTATGTTACACCTTTTATAGTTGTCCCGCAATTCTGGCATATTTTGGTCTGTGTTTTTAAAAATCTTTCTTTTTGCTTTTTAGTTTGGGAGGTTTCTACTGAGCTATCCTCAAGTTCAGAAATTATTTCCTCAGCTATGTCCAGCATGTTAATGAGTCTGTCAAATGCATTCTTCATTTATGTTACAGTGGTTTTAATTGTTGGCATTTTTTGTTCCTTCTTAAAATTTCCATCTCTCTGTTCACATTACCCATCTGTTCTTGCCTGCTGTCTACTTTATCCATTAAAGTCCTTGGCATAGTAATCACAGTTGTTTTAAATTCCCAGTCTGGTAATTCCAACATCCCTGATTTATCTAAGTCTTGTTCTGATGCTTGCTCTGTCTCTAAAACTATGTTTGTTTTATGTTTGATTTTGCCTTTTATGTTTAATAATTTTTTTCTTGATAACCAGACATGATGTACTATGTAAAAGAATTGCTGTAAATAGGCCTCTAGTAATGTTGCAGTAAGGTGTGGAGGAAGGGAAACCTTCTATAGTCTATGATTAGGTCTCAGTCTTTGGTGAGGCTGTGCTTCTGGACTGGAATCAGTGCTTCCCTGACCCCTTAGATGGGACAGGATGACTGGTATGGGCTGGAGTTGAATATTTCCTTCCCTGCAGGTCAGTTAGGTTCTGATAAAACCCCAGCAGCTTTGGCTGTGGTCAAACAGTTTCTCCTGAGGGCAGACCTTGTTAAGAAGAATAGATAAAATATCTTTGAATATTTCAACATGTCATAACAAAATCAATATAATCTTCTGAGAAGAAGGAGGAGGAGGAGGAAGAGGAGGAGGGGGAGAAAGAGGAGGAAGAAGAAGGAGGAGGAGGAGGAGGAGAAGGAGAAGAAGGAGAAGAGGAGGAGAATGCTCTGGCATGTTTCAGAAATGTTCCTTTTTCCCTTTTCAGGGAATTTTTCTCCAATATTCTCTGTGAAAACCTGCTAGAGCTCCACGAGGTAAAATTCACAAAAATGTGACGCCCTCCAATGGCTGGAGTTTTTAACTCCCAGAGTTGTACTCACTGAGCTTCCAGCAATTTGTCAATCACAGTTCAGGTTTTCCTACCTGGACACTGGCTCCCAGGGAGGTTTCTGCTTGTGGGTTCGTGCTCTGGTAAGTTGTAATTCTCTGTATTTGCCTGTCTTTCCAACTTGGGGGTCAGCTGCTGTTTGCCCCATGACCTGTGACCTCACTTGTCTTATACATTTAAGAAGCAGTGTTGAAAATTTTTTAGTTTGTTCAGCTTTTTACTTCTCATTAGGACAGAGAAACAACTTACTTCCAAGTTCTTACATGCCAGATCAAAAGCCAGAAGTGTTTTTGAGCAGTTTTCTAAGAAGAGGCACACCTATGAAGAGTAATAATATAGCACGTGTGTAGGCTGGATGCAGTAATGGCAAATTCCCCATGATCACCCATGTGGAGCCAAGACCTATGTGCATTACTTACTATGCCCTTTGTTTATTTTTAGAAAATTGCTCAAAAACATGTGTAACGTCTTGCATAGAATTAAGGTGTCATTGCCTGCACTAGAAGTATTTATTTGTGTGTATATTAGTTGTCAAATTTTAATCCATCTATTATTTAAATAATTTACACTCAAAAACCCACATTTTAATTTTTTACATTTATTATTTTTACTTCAATTATCAGATTTCTCTTCATATTATTTTCAGTGAAGTCATAGTCTTCCAAGACACTTTTTCTACCAATTTTGTAGTTGGCATTACCACTAGCAAGAATTTAGTCTGAAAATGTAGTAATTACCTTGATTCCTCTAAAGGAGGGCATTGTTAAAGGGTAAAATTAAGATGAAATTGAATCATTGTGTATTTGTTATCACATCGATGAGACGCACTGGACTGATTCTGCTACAGAATGAATTGTGTCTCTCCTTCTCCCCAATTCATATGTTGAAGCCCCAACTCTGATGTGACTATATTTGAAGAAATGGCTTTTAAGGAGGTAATTAAGGTTAGATGAAGTCATAAAGGTGGGGCACTAATCCAAAATGACTGGCGTTCTTATAAGATGAGGAAGAGACACTGGGGACGTGCATACAGAGAAAAGGCCATGTGGGGACACAGTGAGAAGACAGCCATCTGCAAGCCAATGGGAGAGGCCTCAGGAGAAACCACAGCTGCGGACACCTTGATCTTGGACTTCCAGTCTCTGGAATTGTGAGAAAATACATTTATATTGTTTAAGATACCCAGCCTATGGCATTTTGTTATGGCAGCAATAGAAAATTAATACAGATGCCATACGTTTATTCCAATTTTAGGATTTTGGCCACATATACAAATAAGTCTGTGATGTTCATTGTTAAAAATCCAGTCATGACTACCTCAAAATATTGTTTATCTTTTATTCAAGCAAAGAACTCTCAGTGACTTCAACAGGCATAATGGAATTTATCCTAACTGAAATGAAACAAAATGTCCAGACTTACCTGTGAGCAAAACTCATCACAGCAACAGTGTCACCTTAGCCTCTGCAGTTCTCTCACTGAACTGCATAGGATCCCAGTAGTCAATGGAATGGCAGCCATAGGATCCCAGTAGTCAATGGAATGGGGAAAAAAAGTAAACCTTTGCTAGTGTTGTGTCACAGGGCATTCCAGAACTGGCATTATTCTAACTGTTTTCACATAAGAAATAACAATATTATGAATCAAATTTAAAATAATTTTCAGGAGCCTGCACAAGCAGAATGGTTAAGAGTTTGGGTTTGGAATTGTCAAGCCTGGTTTTGCAATTTACTAGCTGTGTGACCCTCGACGAATCACTTTAAGTTGTGACTTGCCTGTAAAGGTTGAGGGGTAGGGGGGAATGCTATGTACCTCCTAGGGTTGTTGTGAAGACAAAACAAAATGTAAAGCATTGAGCTTCACCAGGTCTGATGGAGAGGCACAGTGTTATGTACTATGCTGTGCCTTTACCTCATTATCTTCGTTACTTACTTTTCTTTTAGCCAGTTACTGTGACTCTTCCTCCAGTTCATTATTGGAATAGAAATGCTCACCATAAGAAGTGTTTGTAAAGTGCCTTAAGGTGTCCTCCAGAAAAGTGGACTATCCTGATGCATGGTTATTTATTAACCATATTTTTCTGTTCTCTGAAGGTGATCACATTGTGCTGCTGTATTTCTGTCTGTGGATAATGGAAGGACTCAGGCTACTCTTTTCATAGCAAGAAAAATCTCATTTCATTTTTGCCTTACAGTTTGGCAAAGTTAGTAAAAATGACATTTTTGAAACCTCATCTGGGTATTTGTTGGATAGTTTTTTATAATCCTACTATGTTATATTTTGGTTTTATACTGTAAGGAAAAAAATAGTCACATTCTATTCAAGTTGTGAAGAGGTTAGAGTGGCAATAGAAATGAATTGCTATTTTTGTGAAGATATGTTATTTGTGCTCAAGAGTTCTAGAAGTATTAGAACAAGGAATAATGTTGACCAATGGGTCTAGATCAATGATAATGATTTCACAGAAATTTATGGTATTTTTATTTAGGTGAAGTGACTGTTTCAACAACAGGTTGAACATCCCTAATCTGAAAATTCAAAATTTGAAATGCTCCAAAATCTGAAACCAACATGATGCCACAAGTACAAAATTCCACACCTGATCTCATGTGACGGGTAGGAATCAAAATGCGAGCTCCATCACAAATTTGCTAATTACCTTGATTCCTCTAAAGGAAGGCATTGTTGTAAGGTGAAATTAGGATGAAATTGAATTATCTTATTGGTTATTCACAGTTTATTCAAAGTCCCCAAGGACCAAAAAACCCGTCCACCTCCACTCAGCTACAGTATGTCTTTTCTGCACATGTCCAGATTCCCGCATGCAAGTGCATCCAAAAAGGGTAATGAAATGGCACGTATGCAAGCCAGGCACACCAATGACAGATTCCCCACGATGGCTCATGTGGGACCAAGACTTACATGGATTACTCCCTGTGTTTTTTGCCTATTCTCTCCTCTGTGGTGCAAAGATACTGTTGAAAATGTCACAAAGGTCTGCAGATACCCATACGGGTAACAGTGATAAGAAAAGAGGAAGCATTTGTGTTTATTGAAAGCACAGAAAGTCATGCTGTTAGTGAAACTAGACAGCAGTGTAAGAGTGAAATATATAGAAGAAAGAGTATAGTGTTGGAATGACCATTACATATGACCTGAAGAAACAGAAGGACACATTGTTGAAGTTGTATGCTGACAATGATGAACCGAAGTTAATAAACATTAGAAAATCATATACAGCTAAACATGAAGATCTCAATTGTGTATTGAAAGAGTGGATCTGTCAGGGTTGCAGTGAACACATGCCACTTAATGGTATGCTGATCATGAAACAAGCAAAGATCTATCAAGATGAACTGTGAATAAAAGATAGCTTTAAATATTCAACAGGCTGGTTTCAGAAATTTCAGAAAAGAAATGGTATTACATTTTTTTAAACTGTGGTGATAAAGCATCTGTTGTTCATGAAGCTGTGAAAAAATTCATTGATGAGTTTGCCAAGATCATTGCTGATGAAAATCTGACACCAGAACAACTCTATAATGCTGATGAAACATCACTGTTTTAGTGTTATCACCCAAGAAAGACACTGACTAAAGCTGATGAGACAGCTTCTACAAGAATGCCAAAGACAGAATAACTATGCTGGGATATATGTGCTAATGTGTCAGGCATGCAGAAGAATAAAATTGTCGTAATATGCAAAAGCTTGTGCCTTCTCTGTTTTCAAGAAGTGAATTTCTTACCAGTCTATTATTATGTTAACAAAAAGGCATGGATCACTAGTGACATCTTTTCTGATTGGTTTCACAATCATTGTGTACCAGCAGCTTGCTATCTCTGCAGGAAGGAGGCTGGACTGGATGATAACTGCAAGCTTTTGTTATTCCTTGACAGCTGTTCTGTTCATCTTTCAGCTGAAATTCTCATCAAAAATAATGTTTATACTATGTGCTTTCCTTTAAGTGTGACTTCATTAATTCAGCCATGTGTCTAGGCTATCCCTAGATCGTTGGAGATTAAACATAAAAAACTTTCTTGAATGAGGCTCCAGTTGTTCATTCATTGACCAACGGTGAAATAGCCAAAAAGGTTCTGAATTAAGGTAGTGGTAATAATAGTGACAATAAAGATGATGCTGTTAAGACTCCAGATAAAGTGTTTATAGACAACATGGTTAAAGTGTGTGATGGACTTATTGAAGGACTGGAGCAGCAATGCCTTCATAACAACAAGAAATCACATCCATTTATAAAATCAAAGAGATTATTAAAATAAAAACCATTGTTAATGAGGCAGAAGACTCTGGAGGAAGCATCGTTAAAAGCCATCCAGCAGATTCTCTCATCATCCCTAGAGCACCCACTTCCTGGTGTCTCAACTGCTTCTGATGTTACTTCTCACCTAAAAAAATAAAATACAGTGCACAGTAACCTATTAATCAAAACACAGCATTGTAGATGGTGGCTGAAAGCCTGCTGTTGTTTGTTGTCACTGTTGTTTCACAGCTGATACACATGTTCTGGTGATGTCACCGGGCTGGTAAGTTACCATGAACACGTGATTTTTTCAGTCTGTTTATGGTATTTATATTTTTTACTGTTAAGTACTTATGTATGAATAATCACAAAAGCATGATTGATTATTGGTAGCATGTGAATTTAGAGTCAGGAATAATGATGATGCCTAACAATCATAGACTGTTCACTTGAGTGGCTGAAATTTGACACCTTTGCTTTTTTTTGGATTTTATTTTTATTTTTGTAGAGACAGATTCTCATTATTTGCCCAGGCTAGTCTCAAACTCCTAAGGCTCAAGTTATCCTCTCACCTCAGCCTCCCAAAGTACTAGGATTACAGGCATAAGCTACCACACCTGGCATCCTTTGCTTTTGTATATAGTTCAATATACACAAACTTTGTTTTATGAAAAAAATCATTTAAAATATTGTATAAAATTACCTTCAGGCTATGTGTATACAGTGTATGTGGAACACAAGAAAATTTTGTGTTTAGGCTTGGATCCCATCTTCAAGATCTCTCATTATGTATGCATAAATATTCCAAAATCAGAAACAATGCAAAATCTGAAAGATTTCTTGTTCCAGGCATTTCAGATGAGGAATATTCAACCTGAATGATACCATAAGATATATTAGGGTGTATTAGTATATCATATGTGACATATTGCATGCATATGAGGGCTGTATAAGTAATGCTACATTAGTTTATTTGGGGGCACATTTTGTTCCTTTACATTTATCCTCACTTTGAGGCCTACCCTTTACAAGTAGGAATAGAAAAGCTTCATTTGTGAGGGAGAATTTTTGTAGGATGTTTATTGTCACCATGCTAACAATAATGATTGTAACAATAATTATAAAAATCTATTTATGGACAGTCAATAAATTCTCTTTTATGCTCTTTTAAAACCTCTAAAACCAATTCTGAATAGCATATTGAGAGCTAGAGGCAGTTATCTGGAAGTGAAACTAAAGCAGATTTAGATTCCATTGGATAAAGTCAAGTATTAATGAAGCTCAACATCTTCATTTCTACATCATTAAAACTGTTTATAAAAACATGATGTCTCACATAATACAAATAATATGATGCCATGCTTAATAAAATGGTCACACTTCAAATTTCTTCCCTTGTATCTGAAAATCAGACAGTAGTAATAGCTTCTTTTGATGTTTGCTTTAGCCACTTTAGAATGATTTAAATAAGTTTTCTATTTTGCCATACAAATTTATTTTCAAATTGGACTTTTAACAAAAACCTCCAGCAGTGTTATGCTAATCCTCTAACTTTACCCTAGTTATCTGATAGGCCACACAATCTCTATCACATGTGGCTTAGCAGAAGGTAAGAATAATAAGCGGTTTAGACTGTGGAGAGCTAAGGTTCCACACAGGCTGAATGAGATAAAACCTGTAGTGTCCTGTACACTGTGACTGGTCTAAAGGAAGTGTTCCATAGATGATTGTTTTTAATGTTATTATTATGTTTACAATTTTTTTTGGTCCCCCAAAGCCTTGGGGAAAAAAAACCCTCTTCTTTGTAAAATACATAGTCACATATGCACATGGCAAAAAAAAAAAAAAAAAAAAAAAAAAAAGCCTTATCTGGATCTTGCTTCCATAGGGCTTCATTTGTTGTAATTTTTAGATAGAGGTGGTGATTGCAAAACATATGACTAATTGTGGTTGTCATTTAATTGTTCACTTTAAAATTATTATTGTTATATAAATTTCACCTTAATAAAATGTTTTAAAACAAAAAATTATAAAATATACAGATTGTCAGCCATTCTAATATTTATCAATTGTTTTTCTTATCCCAATATCTAAGCAATTTTAAAAAAATAGTCTGTGTCAACTTAATAAAGTTTCTCCTGTCATTAAGCTCTCACTATTACAGTTATTTTATATTATTGTTTGATTCCATTTTGAAATTTTTGTTATGTTTTTATTTTTAATTCTGTGTTTACTAAGTCTAACATTATGAACTGATGAAGTTTTGGGGAACAACATATTTCCCATTTTTAATCCTTTTTCTTCAGAATATATTGTTACTATGTTGGTTAGAATATACAAATACAACATTGTTAAAATATTTTTGTTTAACTTTATATGCAAGTTAACTTGTTTAATATATTAAACAAGCAGGAAGCCCTCAGTGTTGGGGTGATCAGACCCACTACCAGATGTCGGAGGTGACAAAGTCCCGCGGAGCCTAAGGATTGAGAAAAAGACAGTTCAAGAGAGAAAACTGGGACCAGGGGGGCCATCGCTATCGTGGAGGCTGCAAAGGCCCCAAGCTCTGGGAGCCCACGCTATTTATTGGTAATCCAACAGAGAAACACGTGGTAAGAATGTGGAGCTTAAAAGGGCAGGCGTGTGATCTACAGCTGTGACGGTTTAGCATTTATAAGGAACATGTTCTGCTACTTGAAATAATGGAAACACAATCTATCTAGGAGCCCAGGAAAGCTAGAAGCCAGGAGCCAGCAAGTCTAGACACGTTCCAGAGGACATTATGCAAGCCCTGCCTCAGTTTCCCTCCCAACACTCAGCTTTTTCCCAACACATCAGTCTGGGATAGTTCTGTACTTTTAACTCCTACTTAACAAACTGCTATCTTAGTAGGTCAACAAACCAAAACCTAATTTAAGGGTGTAACAAACAGCTAAGTTTCAGCCAATCACAAGCAGCCAAGTTTCAACCAATCACATGCAGCCAAATTATTCCATCTTGCCCAAATTAGGCAAATGCTTAGCTGTACCAATCTGGTGATTTACCTACTTTGCTCCTATATCTGGGCTATAAGATCTCACTGATCACACTGTTAGGCAGAGCTCTCTAAGCCTCTTCTGGTTCTGAGGGCTACCCTATTTTTGAATCATTCTTTGTTCAAATAAGCCCTATTAAATCTAATTTGTCTCCGACTTTTCTTGTAAAAAATACAAGTAACTTGTTAATCTTTCTAAAATTTTTGTGCCACAGTAGAAATCTCCTTTTTAATTTTTTTTTTTTTTTTTTTTGTATTTCTACAGACACATCTGGCTTTAAATTACCTTTTGGATTTTATTCCATTAACATTTTAATTTTAAGTGTGTTTCTTATAGGCATCAGATCATTGAATTTGTTCAGTGACTTATGCTTTTTATTAGATTTTCTTTTACTTTATGCATTTTAAGTGATAGCTTTCTACTACCTCCTTTGCCCTGTTACTTTTTCTTTACTATTTTTTATTCCATTTTATTATGATGGTTCTGCAGTTGATTTGAAAATTTTTAATTTTCATTGAAAATACTATCTGCCAATCTGATTATATATCTTTAACAACATATTTTGATGTAGTTATCATTACTTTTAATATATATTTCAACAGAGTAAGTTAATCTTGAATATCTTTTCAGGTGTGATATGAAATCCAAATTCCATGCTGGGTTTTACCCTTGACACAGTTTGGAGCACTTTAAAAATATTCCTTGTATTTTGTGCTTCTCAAAATATGATCTAATTAACTCTTTTGTTTGATATTTCTAACCATTTCTTTTCCTAATCTTGCAATCAACCAGTTCTTAAATAGATTTCAAGTCAAATCTCTCATTGTTTTAAGCTCTCCATTTATCCTTTTTGGGATATTTTTTAGCTGTAAGACATAATACATAACTTTTTAAGGTTTTCTACCACTTTAAACACTTACCTCTAGCCTTCAAATAGAGAAATTGTCTTTTCTGATTGATTTCTCTGGGAGTCTGCCTTGTGCCTAAATTCTGAGCATCAGGTAATTCTCGTCTATAGTAAGACACAGCTTTTTCCTTGAGGCTTTCAGTCTCCAGAAAAACAAGACAGTCAAAAGAGATAGATGGATGAGAACAAGTGTTATCTGCCACATCAGATTGGACTCGACTTACCAAAAATTTCTATTGTATGCTACATATTACATACCATTAAGAGGTGAAGCCAGCTGGACTTCCTGGGTTGAGTGGGGACTTGGAGAATTTTTCTGTCTAGCTAGAGGATTGTAAATGCACCAATCAGCACTCTGTAAAAATGCACCAATCAGCACTCTGTGTCTAGCTAAAGGATTGTAAATAAACCAATCAGCACTGTGTAAAATGGACCAATCAGCACTGTGTAAAATGGACCAATCAGCGTTCTGTAAAATGGACCGATCAGCAGGACGTGGGTGGGGCCAAACAAGGGAATAAAAGCTGGCCACCCAAGGGAGCAGTGGCAACCCACTGGGGTCCTCTTCCACGTTGTGGAAGCTTAGTTGTTTTGCTCTTCACGGTAAATCTTGCTACTGCTCACTCTTTGTGTCCGTGCTACACTCACAGCAAAGGTCTGCAGCTTCATTCCTGAAGTCAGCGAGACCACCAGCTCACTGGGAGGAACAAACAACTCTGGACGCACCACCTTTAAGAGCTGTAACACTCACTGCAAAGGTCTGCGGCTTCACTCCTGAAGTCAGTGAGACCACGAATCCACTGGAAGGAAGGAACTCCGGACATACCTGAACATCTGAAGGAACAAACTCTGGACACACCATCTTTAAGAGCTGTAACACTCACCACAAGTGTCTGCAGCTTCATTCTTGAAGGCAGTAAAACCAAGAACCCACCAGAAGGAACCAATTCCGGACACACCATCAGTAAGGAAGTGCCTGCCTTGCTGTTCTTTGATCTCTGACTCACTGCTTTCCAAACTGTGCCATCTGAGCTGCCAAATAAGTTTGGTTATGATTTCTTCTAATCTGGTGGCCTGAAAAAGTATTATTGCCTTTGCAAAATTATGGCAAAATTAATGCTTCAGGTCATTCATTTGCCAGACCTTACTTTTAACTCCTAAGAATCCAGACATACACACTTTATAAAAGTAATAGTATTTTGACTGGGTCCAGTGACTCATACATGTAATCCCAGCACTTTGTGAGGCTGAGATGGGCGGATCATGAGGTCAGGAGATCGAGACCATCCTGGCCAACATGGTGAAACCTCGTCTCTACTAAAAATACAAAAATTAGCTGGGTGTGGTGGTACACACTGGTAATACCAGTTACTCGGGAGGCTGAGGCAGGAGAATCACTTGAACCCAGGAGGCAGAGATTGCAGTGAGCCGAGATGGTGCCACCGCACTCCAGCCTGGCAACAGAACGAGACTCTGTCAATGAACAAACAAACAAACAAACAAAGTAATAGAGTAATAGTATTTCTCAGCAGAGGGCTCTCATTAAAATTTTATCCATTGACTTCTCTATAGCAGTCTCTCCAGTGTATGTGCTCAGGCAATGCATTCTATAGAAACCAATCCAAAATATCCCATTAATTACATCTTCATCTTTCTCTCCTTTCTTCTCAAGACCTCATATTATTCTGCTCTTTTGTTTCAAACTTTTAAAATGTGACAAGTAGGTGCTGGGATACATTTAATGAGGATTGTCCCCAAATGAATTTTCATATTCCTTCAAAATATCTGTATTAGAATTTGATGTCTTGACATTCTATAAGATTATATTTAATTCACTACCTGTGAAAAGTTGACAGTTTGCTTGCATTTCTATGCCTTTTGGTACTCTGATTATTGTCAGTTTGGAATTTGTTGGTTTGTTCCTGAGTTCTGTGATTTCTTTTTCTCTGTCATTAGCTGTGTAACTTAGCTGTGCTTTCACTTCCTCTGTTAGTCTATTTTTACCATCATAATTTCTTCCTTCAGGATTTCAGTTTTGCTCCATGGACTGCTCTGATATGTGACATCTTTTATAGGATTTATAAATTTCAAACAATTTTTAATAGCTTTTTTGTAATTTGTATTGGTAATCGTTTATTTCAAGTAGTCAGAGTAAATTACTATCATGTAAAGTCATTTTTAGGTGATCGGTGTTTTTCTTGTTTTTTTTTTTTTGGTCCCTGTAGTAGTTGCCCTACTACTAAAACAAGGGTTTTCAAAAATCTTGCTTGTGTTCTAGGGTAGCTTGTTGACATTTGCTGCTGTTGCCGTGTTTTCCTGTTTCTAATTGTATCATATTGTGCATTTCTCTCTGGATTTCCTTCTTTCTTGGATTTTCTCTTTTTCTGCTTTTAGCTAGGAGGAAGTAGCTTGTCACTTGTTTGTCTATTCTTTTCAAAATTTCTTTCTTTTGCCTTAGCTGAACTGGGAGACTGGGGGAAACTATTGAGGTATGTTTATGTGCGAATGTAAAGAGCGTCCTTCACCCCAATTTATCTTTCCCTCATGTTCATCTCAGATGCATTATTCTAGAATAATCCTCCGTACTATATGACTTAAACAAAAGAGTTGTGATAATAATAATGGCAATAGTAATTGTGATAATTTGTATACACATAGGAATTCTAGAGGTGTAGAGTGCTTTCCCAACTGTTACCTATTTTGTAACCTTGCAAAGCCCTTGGGTGTTTAGTGGGATGGGCAAATGGTTTCCAAATTTACAAATGAGCAAACTTAGTCCGAGAGGCTCAGTGACTTGCTCTTAGTCATATAGCATTGTCAGTCCTTGAAATTTGCTATTCTGGCTATAAAACTTGAAATCATTCTACTATCACATCCTAACTTAACTTTTAAGTTAATGCTACAGCTTTTAATTAAGCAGAAAAGATTCTGTCTTCCTCCAGTAAGAAAGATTAATGTTACTCTAAGAGCATCTTCCTGACCCTTCAAAGTCATGCTGAGTTGATAACTGATCTCACTGCTTGCTTATAAGTGGGATACTCAGAAGACCAGCAGCATGAGCACTTCCTAAAAAGACTTAACAGCATAACTTAGATGGAGTTTATGTTCCCAAAAGTTTGGATGACTTTTGGAACTTGCGTTCTTAATTTTGATCAGTGGGCCTGTCGAACCACATAGGGAACCACTACTAATCAAGGATCATTATTCAAAATATGCTAGTGACAAAAATCATTTCATCTTTGACATTTCTATTTTATCTCAAGCAGTCAATTGTAGGCTGTCAGCATTTCCACGTGTTTGATCAATAACTTTTCCAAGCTGTAGTGAATAGAGTATGCTGATTAATTGAATGACATGACATTGAATTATAAGTGTGTCTACATTCAAGTTATGTAGAAAACTGTAATGAAAAGTTAAAGGATAAAGGAGTCATTGTATTTTGGTTACAGCAAAAGTGAAAGGCAGCCTACGAATTAACAACCTGCAAGGAGTAACTGCTGTCTCTGAGCAACTTCCTTCTGCCTACAGAAGCTGCCAGGGTTCCATCATCTTACTAGTTGTCCAGGCCAAAATACCTGGCAATCATGTTGACTACTGTCACTTCTTCACACCTGCCACCGTCAAGCAATCACCAGGACGTGTAGTTTTGATTTTTTAATTTTTCTAGAATTTCACTCCTTATCCCCTTCCCCACTGCCAACACCTTAGTGAAGGCCCTCATCCTGTCTTACCTGGATTCCTGCAAATATCCTCCTAATATTCTCCTAACTGGTCTCCCTGCCCCAACTCTTGTCCCTCTGCAGATCCATCTCCACATTGCTGCCACTTGATTTTTCCAATTAGCATAAAATACTAACTGATTTCCTATAACTTTTAGGGTAGAGATTAATATTTCTTGACAAGGTATGTGATTGTAATCTGGCCTTTGCGATCTTTTCAGGCTCATCTCTTGACACAACACCTCCCTTGTCCTTTCTCTTTACAGTTAGGCACTATCCATCCTAAATTACTTTCAGTGCCCCAAATATACCAAGGTCCATCCCGCTCAAAGCTGTTTCATGAGCTTTTTCCTTTTCTGGGAACATCCTTTCTATTATTCCTAGCAACTGCTGCTTCTCCGTTGCTTCCAGGATTTCTTGCCTGAACTTTCTTATCATGTGTCGCTTGCTCTGTCAGAGTAGTGGTATTTATATTTCTGTGAATATTAATCTTTAAAAACTGGACTCTTAGACACTTAACTGTGGGAAGCTCAGATGAAAAACAAACAAAAATCTTGAGTTAATTGTGATCCTGCAAAATGTTGGAGCCAGCAGTAGACAACATAAGTCAGCAGTTTTAGAGACAGATGCGAATGTTGTCTGTAACATGGCCAATCTCCTCCTCGTGATTGAGGGAGAATGTAAGTAGTGCGGTGTATGCTTGATGGAAGATATTCTTCCTTTTTTTAATATTGAAAATGTTGTCTTTCGTATCTAAATAAATGGATGCAATTGGATCCATGGGGAAAGAACATAAAGACCTCCCTCAACACTGTGTTATATTTATGAAATGCAGTGTGGATAAGGAGATGGAATAGATGTGCTTAAGTGGGTGAATCTGTTTCTGCTCTAGAGAAATATAAGAAATGGTTGTGCTATTTTGTAGGAAAACAACCGGATAGGAAATGACAGAAAATACTATTTACTGAAGAAAGCATTCAACATTTTTCTTTCGAAAAAAGCTTTCCCGGACTTTCCATTTTCTATTGATGATGTCACAGAGACGCGAACCCTCATATTTTGTTTGTGACTGCTTTACTGGCTTCACTTTACCAGAAACAACTGCTCACAGGACAAATCTGGCCCTCATGTCTTTTTGTAAGGCCCCCAAAATTGTTTTTACATTTTTAAGCAGTCGAAAAACTCTAGAGAAGGATAATATTTCATGACATGTGAGAACTGTATAAAATCCAGACATTAGTATCCATAAATTAAGTTTTGTTGGAATACATACATGCTCATTCATTTACGTATTATCTACGGCTGCTTTCACGATGCAGCAGCAGAGCTGAGGAATCGCAACAGAGACCACGTGACCTACAAAGCCTAAAATATTTACTCTCTGGCCCTTTACAGAAAGAAAATTTGCCAAGCCCCTGCTTTAAGTCTTAGTAGACTGTAAACTCCTTGAGCCTAGGTATTGTATCTTTCTAACTTTTACGTCTTAAGAAACCTGTAACAGACTGCTTAGCGCGTAGTAACTTCTAATAAATGTTAGAAGAAAAATAACATTCAAAAAATAATACAGTACAAAGCGAGTTTCTCCTTTTCCCTGCAGCAACTAACCCAGGGCCTTTTTGAGGAGGGTCTCAGTACATGCTTTTTGAATTGAGATTTATTCTCCTGTTTAAATCAGTGCTTTTCAAACTTCACCACCAAAGTGCTTTTCAAGAATCACCTGGAGGACTTGGTAAAGCACTGATTTCTGGGCCTCACACCTGTGAATATGTGGGTCTAAAATGTACAGGTGGTGATGCTGATGCTGCTGGTCCCTGGAGCAGTACATCCTAGGCATGGGCCTGGGAATCTGTGTATCTAACAAGATACTTAACTGTTTCTGGGATTTCTAGAGTCACCCCTTTTGGGATCCATGAGTAGAACAACATCTTCTGAGATATGAGTGCAGCTCTGTATTCATATAGTTAGTGCTGTATTCACAGAGGTAATCTTGTTTGCTTTTTTAGTTTTAAAACTCACATGACACAGTGTTAGGGTAGATTATTCATTTTTAAAAATCTTCAATCCTAGAAATGAAAGGAAATAAAACAAGATAAGGTGAAGAGATCAGTTGCCTCTGCAGAAGGTATCTGAGAAGGAGCTATTGAAGGTAACAAAATTTGTCTCTGGATAACAGATCAGAAGGTGGAAAATACTGATCCAATGTAATTGGATTTAGTTCTTTAAGTAAAATGACATAATCCTACATATTATGTTTCCATTAAAATCTTCAACTGCCGAGAAGCCTATGGAAGTTAAGGAGAAAATCCTTTTCTTCAAAAATTGGAACATAATGACAAAAATAGTTCTCATAATGACAAGAATGCCAGGCTTTAGTGAACACTGTGTAAAGCTTTTAATGTAAAATTTTATTTCTTGCTGTTTGAGGCTCTAACAAAACTTTTCAACTGTGTCATTCTCTATTGGCTGTGATGTTAAAGGCGATTCTAAGCTCATTGTCAACTCCTGTCAGTCGTGATTGAGTCCCAGGGAAGCTCAAGTTCGCCTGGGCTGCACTGCTAAATGAACAGTCAGGGTCTAGGCAGGGACCTTCACAGAAGCAATATTTGACACAACTTATTCCCTGTCCATCCTCCTGAAGAAGTAAGAAGTAGGAATGAGAAGTCACGCAATTCAGTGAAGAGAGAATGGATTTGGAGCCAGATAGCCTAGCGTTACATGCTGTGTGCTTGGAGTGACCTTGAGAAATCACAACAAACTCTTCTGGCTGTTTCCGCCATTGTAACATGTAAGGGGTTTTGTTGGTATCAGATGATTCTTATACGAAACTGCTTTGTGAACCAGAAAACATGGGGCCCACTTGCTGGATTGTTGATGTGTTCATTAATAGATAAACAAGATTCATTCCTACAAGTCTGGAGGCCTAGGCCTGATGCTGAGGGTGCTATTAGTACAAGGTTGCTGAATGAAAATGGAGAGAAAAGAAATATATTGATTTAAAATAAATGTTAAATGCTTTATGGAGCAGAACAAGACTCTGTGTAAGAAATGAACCAACTGTATGTTTTGCAGAGGGGCTCCCTTGCTTTTTTGTAAGTATGTGGTTTAGAATTTCTGAGATGTAAAAGTTTATTTTTATGTTTTACCCCTATGACTCTATCTCTGTCAGTAAGACAACTGTGGTAATGCCATATACAAAATTCAGTGAATCTTAATGCATTCCCTTTATATGATCCCAGGATAAGAAAAGTCCTCATTTAAACTGCTTTGTTGTTCAATGCAAAATAAAATGGAATCTGGTATAACTTTACTTGCAAACTGACATCTCTGTAGCCTATGATTGGGACTGAATTCTTATGCATTTTGTGCTGGTTGATTTCACGAGATGCCAAGAGGTGAGACAAAAGGAGAAGATCTTCAGTGTGTGTCCTCAGCTAGATGCTGGAACAACTGGAAGGATCACAGGTACTTTTGCAGAAATGTAGACATATAAGGTGACCTCAGCAAGAGCAAAAAGTACAGACTTGAAGTATTTCCAAACTTGAAGGGATTATTTTAATACAGGGTTGATTTAGAGAAACCCATGGAGTCGATGTTTATTTACTTAAAGAGCTGGGTGCTGGAGAAATAATATGTAAAAGACACAGTCTCTACCCCTATGCAGCTTCTGTTTTAGTGGGGAGGACAGGGACACTTACACCCCAATGCTGTGCAACACCAGCCTGGCTCCAGGGATGGGGGGTTGACAGGGAAGGCTCATCAAGAGTAGTGACATCTACGCTAGGACCTGAAAGATCAAGAGAGTAGAAGTTCAGCAACTTGTGAGACTTGATTCCAAAAGATGAGGTAAACCAAACTGGTGCTGTTTTCAAGAATTTGAAGCCTGAGGATGTGGCAATGGTTGTGAAAACCGAAATGACAGGTGTGTAAAGAAAAGAGGAAAGGAGAGGCTGGGGACCGGGCGTGGTGGCCCACTCCTGTAATCCCAGCACTTTGGGAGGGCAGGGCGGGCAGATTACTGGAGATCAGGAGTTCGAGACCAGCCTGGCCAACATGGTGAAACCCCGTCTCTACTAAAAATACAAAAATTACCCTGCCGTGGTGGCAGGCACCTGTAATCCCAGCTATCAGGAGGCTGAAGCAGGAAAATTGCTTGAACCCGGAGGCGGAGGTTGCAGTGAGCTGAAATGGCACCATTGGACTCCAGCCTGGGCAACAAGAGCAAAACTCTGACTCAAAATAAATAAATACATACATACATACATACATAAAAATAAATGAAAGAGAGAGGAGAGGAGAGGAGAGGCTGGTGACATCCCTATGACCAGTCATGAACAAGCAGGAGAAGCACCTGAGCAGAGAAGGGAGGTGGGGCAAGTGCACAGAATGAAGTCAGGCAGCTGTGGAGGAGGCCTGTGGCTGGGAGAGAAGGTGCTGCCTGGCTTCCACGCCGCCATCTGGTCTGGTTTCCAAGATGCCTCATGTTCCTATTATTTCCTGCCTTTGGCTTCTGTGAGATTCCTCTATTCTCAGTCAACCTCATGTTTACTTGAACTACCCTGTAGGAGTCTTTCTGCTTTATAAGCCAGAAGATCTTGAAGTCAATGGGAAACCAACCAGAGAATGATTGGTCACTGCACTCTGTGTTTAACGTCAGTAAGTGGGGTACGTGTGGATGAATGAGTAGCGGTGATGCCAGCTAGTATGAGGACATCCAAAGGGAAGCTAATGGGGAACCTGCAGAAAGATCAGGATTAAAATAAATCTCATTGCTTACAGAAGAGTGAACCTCTACCCAACTGAACCTGTGATTTGATTATTCATATTTAACTGATATTAGAGCTCAGAGGTGATAAAGAACTAGACAGAAAAGAAACCAGGTCTTCTGGCTCTTTAAGTGCCTCAAATTCCTGAGATCATCAGGAAAACAATATCTCCTCTAACTCACCACACCATCTACTTGGCTAGAAATACAAGAGTTATGCAGGACCCTGGAGCTCATCTAGCCCAGTTCATCTTGGGCTAGAGCTATATGGCCTTAAGCTAATATTCTCACCACAACATCCTTGAGCAGCAAGTTTCTTTTCATAGTCAACAAAAGAACGTCTTTTTTTCCCTTACAACTTATTCTCTTCTCATAGGCTCTATTCTGGCAAAGCACTACCAATTTCCACTCACCTAAATTAGAAACTGGAGTCATCTTCAACAATTCCCTTTCCTTCTTGTACATTAGGATCAGAGTCCTGGCTATGTTTTGCTTTGTTGCCTTGAAGCAGCCTTTCTTCTCTTTCTTCCTTCTGCTACCACTGTCTGCCTGCATCAAGACCATCACTATTTTCTGCTCTACTAGTAAGTTTCATCCCAAATCAATCTTCCTATCCCATTGATTTTGCCAGATCTCCTTGTCTATTCAAAATCCCCTCTAAAGTCAACTGCAAAAACATGTTTTATTATACCACCTGGAATTTAAGGTTCTCTAGAGCCTGCTACAAATGGCCATCTCTCCAACCTTATTTCATAATTATTTCTCCTATATAGTACACAGCTGAACTGTAATTTTATTGTTCTCCAGAAATGTCACGTTTGTTCATAATATAAAGCCTTTTTTATTTAGTGGCCTCTGCCAGGTCTGTCCCTGTCCCTCCCTTCCATCTGTCTACATTTTGTCTAGATAATTGACAGGTTTGGTATTCTTACATTCTTTATCCATCTTTCAGTTCTTGAACTTCACTGATACTTGGTGTTGGTGACACATAAACCATCCAGCCATGCGTTGTGAATGTGTGTGTGTGTGTGTGGAGGTGGGGCAGTTTTCACTGTTGAGTGTAAGCATAAGGCAGGTTCTGCACATCTACTGAATTTACATGGGAATTGTGGTTTTATTGAGAAGAAAAGTGCTGATACTAACTTTTTTTGGTTGGTCTTGGAGAAGGTTACTGACAAGTGAATGAGTTGCCAAGGATGTTCATGAGCAGAAGGCAAGTGAGACCTGCATCAACCTGTTGTAGCTGGTGCCAGGTGGGATCTGGAGGGTCTTTAAAGCATCTGTGCTAACACTTGGAGTGGTGAGGGCAAAAATAGAGGGCAGCCTAGACAGGCAGGTCAGATCGCCAGTGCCTGGTGAGCAGAGCAGAAGGAGCTGGGGCTGGGTGAGTCACTGCATGCTGGTCTTAAAGCTATTTGAAATTGAAGCTGGTGTCCTTGACAAAATAGACAATGTGCTTCCCCACAAAGAAGCAAGCTTATAAAATAGATCAAACTACTATGTCTTTACAGAAACAAAGGGTTTATAAGTGAAAGAATCAGATGGATCTTTTAATTTTGAGCAGCAATATTCTTATATATAACAAACAATTACTGCTTAAATGTTTTAAAATATATTTGCATATGTACCTATCACAGGCATATTCATACGACAAGGAAATATTTGGATTCTGTTATTTCTTCACTGAAAAGTTTTCTCAAAGGCAAAACAACAGAGCTCTGATTATCTTTTTGAACTTAATTCATTCTAGATTTTTAATGTTTATTTTCTTGATTAAAATGATTTGAATTTAAGGGGGCCAGACAATTTAATTAAGTGCCAGTGGATGAATGCCAGCTGTCCCACAGTTTCATCTTCCCTTTTCCTTTCATGTATTTTTGTTGTGAATTTCTTTAGTTTTTTTTTCTGACTAACCAATGAAAATGCATGACTAAATTGTTTATCCTTAATTCCTGGATTATTTTTGCTGTATATTACTATTTTGTAGGCAATATACTTTAATGGCTTTCTTCACCTTAGCAGAATTTGTGGTAGAAAATTGCTTTTAAGAAAAAAGAAAAAAAAAAAAAAAAAGACTGGGCAGGACAGAAATTTTAAGCTAATCACTTAGTTTCTGAAATTTTAGCAGAAATAAACAAGTTGATTAGTTTGAAATGTAATTCATAGGAAATGAGTTAAAAAGAAATACTTGAGTTGCTGATTGCAGCTAGTTCAAATAGACCCCCTGAAATGTAATTCACTCTTGGAGTGATTCCAAATGGTTTCTGTATTAGTCAGGCTTCTCTAGAGAAAAAGAACCTACAGGATATATAGAGAGACATGTAAGAGGACATTTATCATGCAAATTGGCTGATACCATTTTGGAGGCTGAGAAGCCCCACAATATGCCATTTGCAAGCTGGAGAACCAGGAAAGTCAGTGGTGTAATTCAAGCAGCAAGCTTATTAAATAGATCAACCTACTGTGTCTTCATAGAAACAAAGAGTTTCTATAGGATTTGTCTAGAAACAAAGGGTTTCCCTCCCCGAGAGGGTGGTTGGTAGAAATGCTGGAGTCCGAAAACCCAAGAACCAGGAGCACTGATGTTCAAGGGCGGGAAGAAATGGATGTGCCAGCTCCAAAAGAGAGAGAGAGAATACGCCCTTGCTCTGCCTTTTTGCTGTATTTGGATAGGAGCCCAGAGGTGATAAAGAACTAGCCAGAACAGAACCCAGGTCTTCTGGCTTTTTAAGTGACTCAAATTCCTGAGATCATCAGGAAAACAATGTCTCAACAGATTTTCCTCAACGAATTGGTTCTTGCCCACCTATGTTGGTGACAGCAGATCTTTTTTACTCAGTCTACTGATAGAAATGCTAATACTTTTCAGAAACACCCTGACAAAAACAGTAAGAAATAATGTTTCCCCAAATATCTTGGTGTCCCTTAGCCCAGTCAAGTTGACACATAAAATTAAACACTGCAGTTTCTTTCTGTTTAAATTTCCAAAATTTTCCAAATGTTGTGATCGTATTTTAAATAGTACTGAAAGAGTTTTTAAGCAACATTAATCCGACATCAAATGCACTGAAAGGTAGGTTGTGTCTTGAATTTTCTCAGCACAATATACATGCATTGAAAAGGGACATCCATTTGGATAAAGGCATATTCCTGATTTCTCATAGTATATCTGTATCTCTCTTCCCCTTTTCTCCCTAATGTTTTTTTTTCCTTTGGATAGTTTTTATTATAGATAATTTCAAACATAAACAAACAAACAAACAAAAGAGCAGCATAGTAAGCCTCCAAGTACTCCAATACTTCGCTTCAAGAATTATCAACTCATGACCAATCTTGTTTTCTCTATACTCCTACCTATTTCTTCCTTTCTCACACGTTGAGTTATTTTGAAGCAAATTTCAGACATTTAAGTTGTTTCATGTATAAGTATTTAGCATGATCTCTGAATTATAAGGATTTCATTAAAAATGTAATCCATATGCCACTAGTACATCTTAAAAAATTGAGATTATTAACTTCATCAAATATCCAACTAAAGTCTCATATAGTTTTTATAGATTCAAATCAGGATTTAAATGAGATCTGTATCTTGGTCTATATGTCACTTAATTCTCTTGTAATTATAGGTTCCCTTCGCTCTCACTCTTTTTTTTTTCCCCCGTTACAATATAGTTGTTGGAGAAATGGGTCATTTATTTCTATAGATTTTCCAGTCTAAATTTTGCTGTTGTATTCTCATGGTTTTATTTAACATCTTGTTTGGTGTCCTGTATTTCTTGCAGTCTGCTATGCAGATCAGGAGGCTTGACCACAGTCTTCTGGCAAGAGTAGGCAAGACTACTCCCTAGATGCTATTCTGAACTCCTACCAGGAGGCACATATCTGGTTGTCTGTGTCACTTTTTGTAATGTTATTATTGATCATTGGATTCAGGTGTTGTCAGCCTTACCCATCTATTATAAATCCTCCATAAGTTTTTTAACCTAACAAATTCAGTAGCCATTACTCTTGATCTATTATTTGAAGAAGGGGAGATTACTGTTTAAAAAAACCCAATTTTTGGATTCAGGTTATGACTTAATGACAAAACTATGTGGTTTTCCTGAGAGTTTGTTGTGGTTCAACCCTTATCTTTGTACATTTTAATGCGAAGTCACAAGGAATCTTGAATTAACTGGTAGACACATAATATTGGTCTAGATAGTCTGTACAAAAACAAGCCAAGAGTGACCCTTGAGTCAGTGAGGAAAACACAGGGCCAAGTCTAAAAAAACGTAAGATGTAAAAATAATAATAAAAAACTGGAATCAGTATATACTGCATTATGTGTACATTAATATTTTTATAAAGAATAATACCACAGTGAGAAACACTACTGAAATATCCTCACCTTCTGCATCCTTCAGTTCATTTAACTCTTAGCCTTTGAGGATGGGGGAGTGAATAATCCAATGCATTGATTCCTACCCTAATAATCATTGATGATTTTCCGTTGCCCACCCCAGAGGGCTAGGAGAAAATGAGAGGAGATCAGGTGGGAAGAGCTGAGAGTAATGATCCATATCTATAGCTATGTGTGAAGCTGTTTCATAGATAAATTGATTGTTAAGTGTGAAAGGTAAGTTAGAATAATCTGGTCTGACATATTTCCCAATTCAGGAATCCCTCCCAAAGAATCTCTGTTAGATGAAAATTGACCTGTTTTTACACTCTGCCTTTTTATTTGCTGAACATTCTTATTTTTTACCATTGACTCGTATGTTCTTTGAGGGCAAGAGATTTGTCTAATTAATCTCTACATTCCTCATAGGGCATAGTACTTCTTAGCTTACCACAGATGCTTACGAAGCTTGTCCCAACTGATCAAAATTAAATATAGATATTTAATATCTTTCCAGCTGCAAAGGGGATGAGGTGGGGACTCTTAGAATGTCCTCCACTTCACCTTAGTGCCTAATCATAGGCAGAAGACAGAAATGAGACAAGCACTTCAAGCTACCCCTGGCATCCATCAACCTCTGCCTCTGGGCTCATTTGTCCTTTCTTACCAGTGATGTGAGGAGTTGATAACTTGCTTCTGAAGGCCAGCTATGCCGTGTGTGGGTTTTATCCCCCTTCCCATACTGCCCCATTTGGAATTTTTTAAAAATTCAGTTGAGTTTTCAATTTCAGTATTCCAGATACTATTCAAGTGACCATAAAAAGCCCACTAATCTCTCCTTAGCTTTTTCTAATTACAATGGCTGTTTCCAGCAGCCAAATAGATAGCACATTATGGGAAACTTAGAGGCCAGTGGGGAGAAGAATTATAGTGGGATGGGTGATAGAGGAACCCAGGTCAGAAGTGACAACCCAGAGGTGCAGATTATTCCACCAGGTGGGCCATTTGGATAAAGCACATAATGTCAAGGAAACATGTGAACCTGGACTTAGTGGGAACTTCAAGGGGTGCCGCCGGCTTCTACTGCCACGGATGACCCAATAGGTTAATCCTGCTCCCATTAGCCTACCCTCCTTATCATATAAGTTTAGTCTCCTTTCCCCGAAGGTCACCATTTTGTTCTTAGGGAGATGCTTAGCCCAGCTTGCATAAGTTATGGCACTTTCATCTCCGAAGCATCTCATGTTGAAACTACTGTACTTAAGACATCTCTCAGAGTGACACATCACTTAGCACTATCAGTTCGTTCTCTTTTCTGAACCTCTCTTCCTGCTTTCTGAGTACCATGGTGCCTTTTGACTCCATTTACATATTTTCCCACTAAAATTTCTCACAGGTTTAATTCACATTTTCCTGTTTTACATTAACCACACACACTGATAGCCCACCTCTCCTCCTTGCCCCATCTCTAGTCCAAGTTACCTTTGCTCCTGTGTCTACTTCTGCCTCTTTCTACACATTCTTCACCTAGAGTCACTATTATTCACATAAAATCATGCCCATTCAATCGTATCAGTTCCCTTCAACACCACTGCCCAAACCACCACCACCATGCTCCTTCTGTGGTTTCCAGCTGCTCTTTGGACAAAGCCTCAAACATTTATCTTCATCTACAACTGCATGATCTATTGTGGCTGATTCTTCCATCTCATCTCACAAGGAGCTTTCTCTACTTTGCCCACATCAGAATTCATTCTCTCTAGTTAGAATGTCCTTTCACTGCTCAGCTCAAATGTCTCTTTCTTAGGGAAGCTTTATCTGATCAAGGTTTGACCCCATCATATGCTCTTATAGAACTTTTTATCTTTTAGCAATTATCTTTATAACATATTTGCTTGTAAACAAAGTATTTAATATGTGTTTTTAAAAACCCTATGTCTTCTTTTAGTGTTCTATTGAAGTCAATACCTAACATAGTAACTAGTAGATGTACCAAAAAGTGATAAATTTATAAATAAATTCATAAATTTAAATGAATATATTTAATAAATTCTATCTTTCCTTATCTTCCCTTTCATGATAATATTATCAGCTCCGGAAATGTTATTTAATATAAATGAGGTGATTATGAGTTGTGTTTTAATTATTCTCTTTCTTATTCCTACCTCCTGGCCTTCAACTTGTGGTTACTTTTACCCCGACTGCATGGTACTACCAGCAGGCCATTAGTATCCCTCTGCAAGGTGCCAAACAGGACCAGTGGGCTTTGCCACCATCCTTCTGTTGGTCATGATGACCTGGTGAAGTCTGCAATGCTTAGCAGCATTCAAGGAGATTTTCTCTAAATGCAAATGAACTCTCTCTACATGTAAAAAGAGATGTTTATGGTCATGTATTAGTCAGCTTGGGCTGCCATAACAATGCCACACCAGGAATTAATTTTCTCACAGTTCTGGAGTCCAAACATTTAAGTTCAATATGGCAGCAGGGTTGGTTTCTCGTGAGGCCTCTCCTCCTAGCTTGTAGATGACCACCTTCTTGCTGTGTCCTCACATAAATTTTTCTCTATGTGACACACTTCTGTGTCTCTTTCTCTTCATATAGAGACATCAGTCATATTGGATTAGTGTCCTGTGGCCTTAGTTCACCTTAATCACCTCCTGAAAGGCCCTGTTTCCCATTATGAATCACACTGGGATTTAAGACACATTGGATTTTGGTGGGACACATTCATTCCAGAACAACTCTTCAACATTTTCCCTAGGGGTCTGGGTCTAAATGGAGTCTACTTTCCTAACTACAAAACTTTTTCTCTTTTGGCTCTCACTGATAGGTAACCCCTATGTTAAAAGGCTCTATCAGTGGTTAAAGGGTTACTTTCACTATAGCATTCTTTGTCTGTTTATTATCAACTCAAGGAAAATTAGATCAAAACTTTGAAATTAATATATATGCATTATTTTGCAGTTGTCTAACTTTTAAGTTAAATATTTGACTTAATAAAATGATAAATAACATAATTTCAAGTATACAAATAAAGTTGAACATACAAATAGAGCAAGAGCAGGGATAAATTTAGAACTAAGATTTGAATAAAACAATATTTATTTCTGAAAGTTTTGTAAAGTACTTAGAACATCCATACTTAAATGGAACCATAATGTAAATACTTCTATAAATCTATTTATAAATTGGCTTTTTTAAATAGTGCGAAAAACCCATCCTTTAATAAACTCTGTCATACTAATTAGTTATACAACCCAAAGCTCAAATTTAATTTTCCTGGTAATGCAGACCCTGGCCATTTTATTTAAAATGCATTCATGTTTCTTCTTCCAAAATACCCATCTTCTTTTCATGCTTTTCTTTCTTCAATAACACTTATCATTTTCTGAAATATCATATGATTTGTGTATCTTGTCTACTGTTTGTCTCTTTCAACTAGAATAGAAGATCCGTGAGGTCAAGGTCTGTGTGTTTTGTTCACTACTAAATCTCCAGCCTCTAGTGCAAGCTTACCACATGACAGGCACTCAATATACATTTGATAAACAAATATATAAATTAGCAACATCAACTATCTGTTCAGTTGGATTTGGATAGCCAGATCTTTTCTTTCTGATGTAAGCTAAACATAACTTAAGTGGTGCATCAGAATCATCTGTAGGGTTTGTTATAGCAGATCATGGGGACTCCACTCCCAAAGTTTCCAGTTCTGTAAATCTGGGGTGACCCTTGAAAATATGCATTTCTAACACATTCCTGGATTTTAATGATGCTGAGAGTAGAGAAGCCACACTTTGAAAAATGCTGCTTTAGGGAAACGAACACGCAACAACATCTTGAAATGTTGGGAATAAATATGGATTGTTAGCATCTGACTTGAGCTCCTGGTTTGGTACATCTGCTATATTATAATGAACCTGAGGAACACATAGAGTGGAAAACTGGACTGCTATGCCATAAGTGGTTTCCTTGACTCCCTCCAGCTAATTAAGTAAAGTGGTGAGTCCCCACAGGCTGTCATCTCGGTCAGGTGTGTTAAATATGGAACTTCATGATGGCAGCAGACTCACATTAAGACACACTTTGCCCTCCCCAGAGTGTCTTTGTTACCATGGTGACTGAATGGAAATTTCTCACTGGAAGGCAATAAGGCTTTGCTTTTGGTGGAATCTTTTTAAAAGAATTTCTAATGAAGTGTTTAAAAATAAAGCAAAGTGGCTGGGTTCAATGGCTCATACCTGAATCCCAGTACTTTGGGAGGCCGAGGCCAAGTGGATCACTTGAGGTCAAGAGTTCGAGACCAACCTAGTCAACATAGTGAAATCCTGTTCCTATTAAAAATACAAAAAAATTAGCTGGTCCTGGTGGTGCGCACCTGTAATCCCAGCTACATGGGAGTCTGAGACTCAAGAATCGCTTGAACCCCGGAGGCAGAGGTTGCAGTGAGCCGAGATTGCGCCACTGCACTCCAGCCTGGGTGACAGAGTGAGACTCTGACTCAAAAAAACAAAACAACAATAACAACAACAAAAAAACAAAAACACACACACAAAAATAAAGAAAAGTATTCATTGTTGAGATGGTAAGATTTAGCCCTTCCATGGTGGCTTTCGTCCTGAAATGTTTTTGCAGACATTAACTAATGCTTCAGGCAATCCTTGGAGGCAACTTACATTCTCTATATTTTGTTTTTTCAAAGGTTGGAGACAGAGGTTTGGCTTCTCTCACATGTTTTTGTGGCCGAGTCTCTCTCTTTCATGGTTTATTTATACATTGAAAGAGAGATGAGAATCAGCGCTGAAATGTCAGATTCTCCTGCTAGTTAGTAACCTCTGGCAGCAGGTTGCTTTTTGCCTCAATTGTTATTTCTGACAATTCTATTTTTCATGTGCAGTGACTAGTTATTAAGACAATGATTTTAAGAGCTCTATTTTTTATCATCCATAGGGCTAAACTTCTAGGAAAATGAAGGTTCTGCCTTATGGACATTCCTCTGTTTTAAAAAAAAAGAGTGAAATATATGCAAAACTGTCAGCAAAATAAGAACAAGTCTGTTGATCTAGGTATTTTTCAGTAATATGTACACTGCATTTAGTGTATTGGGTTAGATTTATTTTATAATCCTTAAAATTTTTGAGAAGGTGGGGAATTCACTACCAGAAAGACCGTCTTTTATTGGATGAGAAAGCACATACATAGAGTCTTGAAGATTAGACAAAATGTTTCTTTCATTCTCAATCCTATCAGATTCGCCTTGACCCATAAAGTCTTTCCCTCTCTTTCCTTCACTTAATATTTATTGTGAGCCTGCTATGGGCTAGGTACTACTATAATTTCTGGGATAAGAGCATTGGGTAAAATAAAGATTCTAGCCTCATGAATTCGGATTACAGTGGAGGGGAATAATCAATGAAGAAAACTCTATGTATGTGTCTCAGAATTAAGTGCTGATAAATGATTTGGAGATGTCAAGACAGGGCTCTCAAATAAGATGACACTTGGCACAAGTCCAGAAGGAAGTGTGGGAATGAGTCATTGGGATACTTGTGGAGAAGAGTATTACTGGCGGAGGGAAAGTGCCAGTGCTCTGAAGAAGGAGCATGACTGACATAGTTAAGGAGCTAGAGGGAGACGATGGCTGAAGCAGAGTGTCAGGGTTAGAGTGGTACTCAATGAAGGTAGAAACGTACAGGAATGGGAAAAGAAATGAAGAGCCAGTCTCCTCATTTTTTTTTAACTCCTCAAAAATCAATAGAATGGTTAACATAAATTGGATACTGAAATGGTAGATGTTTGATTGTTACAAGATAGCCAGGAAGAGGCCCTTACCAGAAACAAGTTAGTCACACCTTGATTTTGGATTTCCAGTTTCCAGAACTGTGAGAAGTAAATGTTATGTAAGCCACATAGTCTGTGATATTTTGTTATGACATCACAAGCAGACTAAAATATAATATACATATTTTTTCCTGGATTCTCTATTCTGTTCTCTGATCAATTTAACTACTCCTAAACTGATAAGATATTAAAGAATTATTATTTATTATAAATGATGATATCTGTTAAACTAAATTCCCCTTGGCACATATAAATATTAGAATCAACTTGTCAATTTCACCAAAAAAAAAAAAAAAAAAAAAACCCTTTGGTATTTTTAATGAAATCGTATTGAATCTAAATATAAATTTGGGGAACATTGTCCTTAAAAATATTGAAATTTCAAATGCATGAAGATGGTGTATGCTGTAATTAAGCCTTCTCTGTTGTGTTTCAATAAAGCTTTGCCATTTTATTTGTAGGAAAAAAAAGATATTGTCCATGATTGGGTCGAAGAACTAAAATATGTTAGCTTTTCTCTGAAAACAGTTGCAGGTTGATTATAGGGATTGTTTCTAATTTGTATCATTTCTTCATAGCATTAGAAATTTAAGACCTCAAGCTCAGCTTCTTACTTATCACAAAACAGCTCATGTTGCATCTCTAGAAACTGTGCCCTTTAGCGGGAATAACAATGAGAATTTGGGTACAGAATTTGGCCTATTCCATACTTCTCCATCATATCCTCCACCTATACCCATTCTACATGCACTAAGAATGAATTCAAGCATGTATTACATCGTGTAAAACAGTAATTTAGGAATTTAGATTAGGGTTGAGCTCTTTGTAAGCAATATATTATTGAACTAATTTGCTGTTGACTATTATGATTAGAATAATCACTCCATTGGAATGTCTGTACCTTAGTGATAAAGGGAATTAAAGATATAAAGGTTGATTATTCCATTTTCTTCTCCAGCAGTTAATATTTATACCCCATGAGGACCATAGTCTGAACATGCACTAGGGATTTTCTTTATGACTCTTGCTGATTTAAGCTGGTCTAGCCATGTCGATTTGTAATAAATAGTGACATAAATCATGAAAATAGCCACTATAATTTTGATTGGGAAAATTAATGCCATTGGATCTATTTTTATAGTTTGCTATTGCCTACTTCATTGAATGTGGTTTCCCTGCACAACAAGAAGCATCATCATTAACTTTTACTTATGAGTAATTTATTTGGTGTTGGTTTTCATTACAGTCTCACATAGTGTCTTGGGTTTTTTCATTATTATGCATTTTACAATCATGGGTGTACTTGTAAATGGAGAGTCTTGGATGGGTTAGGAGTAGAAGACCTGACTTGCCTTATAATGACCAAAACAATGTCCTTTACTCATGATATGAAGCAGTGAAGTCCCCCTTGGAAAGGTGATTTGAAGGCTTTTTTCCTAGTAGAGGTGAACATCTGTCCAAATCCATCCATCCATCCATCCATCCATCCATCCATCCATCCATCTTCTTTCACATCATTCCGTTCACAACTAGCACAAATCATTAGTTATAACTTTGGCACTTGGGAAACAAGCCAATTATGTCCACTCCATGAAAGTGACTTTACTGAGGTGACCAACCATCTCATTTTCAAATCCAGTGGCTAATTCTCAGCCTCCTTTTGACCCCTCAGGATCATTAGGCTCAGCTCACTTTTCCTTTCTCCTTGAAACACTTCCTTCGCTTGTCTTCACTGTCCACCTAGGTTTCCTTTGGGCCTCACTGGACACCTTGTTTCAGTAGCATCCTCATTTTCCTGAATTCTAAATTCAACAATAACACAAAATAATAGCATCCCAGGGTACTTGGACTTCTAACCTCTCAATGATCTCTCTCTCTCTCTCTCAGGATCTCGGGTAGTCTCGGGGCTTTAAATATCATCTATGCAGTGTCAGTCTTAACATTGATGTCTTCGGTTCAGACTACTCCCCTTAACTCTTGATTCATATCTAACTACATACCTTCCATCTCCTATTAGATATAAAATATGTATCTCAAATTTTCTGTGTCCAGAACTGAACTTCTGATTCCCACTACCCAAACCTGTACTTCCTGAAATCTTTTCTGTCTGGTAATTACCATGCCAATTGTTCTAGTTTTTCAGATAAAAAATTGTAGATTGCCATAGAATCCCATTTATCTTACTTAATACATTTAATCCATCATGAATCCTCTTGACTCTTTTTGAAACTACATCCTGTCTTTCAACCTCCATCACTGTTACCCTATTTCAAGTCACCATCATTTCTTGCCTGAGACAATTTTCTAAAGTGGTTGATCTATGTTACATCTCCACAGCAATGTAGGATAGTTGCAGTTTCTCCAAATCCTAATCAATATGTGCTATTATCAATCATTTTCATTTTAGCTAATCTAGCAGGTTTGAAGTGGCATGTCATTGTAATTTTCATTTTCATTATCGTTAATGATGTTGATCAGGTTTCCCACGCCACCCTCCTGATACTCCTTATCTGCTCTGTCTCTGTTTTTTTTCATTATACTTCTCACCTTGTAACATGATGAAAAATTGGCTTACTATATTTATTGCTAATTTTTGAGTCCCTAACAATCTCCCTTCCCGGCTAGATTGTTGTCAGGGAATTTTTCTCTCTTTTCCTTGTTAATGCATCCTAGAGAACCCACAATAGAATGGAACCTGGCATTTATTTGCTATTAGATGTGTATTTGTTGGGAGGATAAATCATTAGTGGTTCTATATTACTGGGAGCACTATTGCTCGGAATAGGAAAGTTTTCAAGAAGAGTCACACAGAAGTGAGGTGGAAGGGTTTTGTCCACAATTTCCATTGGTCATTGATTCCCCCTTATGTTTTCTGTGTCTCTCACAGACAGAGACCAGCGTCTCAGTATCATGACTACTTGCAGTTAGCAGCTACATATGTAGCTGTATGTGCTGAACCATATGGTGGTTCTGAGAACTTGATGGAAATGAAAAATTACTGAATTTACCATAAAACTGGCAAAGAATTCAAGGAAAACAGACAGATTTTATGGGAGTGGGAGAAACATACATATGCAGGGCAATGTCTCTGCAGGAAGCAAAAAAAAAAAAAAAAAAAAAAGAAAGAAAACCCAGTGGAAAAGTATAAGACAAAATACTCAGCCCTACTAGCTGCCTTGAGGAGCTTGGTTTTCCCTACTTGCCTTTCATCCACTCCACCATGAGTAGAATCTAAACATGCCACTCCCCTGCCAAGAGATCGTCACAATTCCTTTGTTTTCTATTCCATATTCCTTAGCAGAGCATTCAGGGCCTTCGCATGTTAGCCCCAACCATCTTTCCAGTTTCAGTTCTTGTTATTTCCCTTCATTATCCAACCTTCCAGCAACACAGAAGTTCCAGGTTTGGGGCTCTTTCTTACCTTTCATTTCAAGGCTACTTGTCTTCTCTTTGCTCCATTGGCATAAAATTTTTCTCCCTCCTGCCTTACATCTACAGACACACACACACACACACACACACACTCTCTCTCTCTCTCTCTCCCCCCTGTATTTAGTAAAATCCTACTTTTTTTATGAGACTTGATTCCAGTGTCCTTTCTTGTTGCAACACTCTTCCTTGATTTGAGCAAAATTAATTTCTTCCCTTCCTATCCTGTTATGATACTTAATATGATATTAATACTTACTAATAGGACTTAATATGGTCCTATTTGGATTTTAGTTTTGTTTATGCATATCGCCATCAAATGAAGCTGGAAACCATAATTCTCAGCAAACCAACACAGGAACAGAAAACCAAACACCGCATATTGTTAGTCATAAGTGGGAGCTGAACAGTGAGAACACATGGACACAGGGAGGGTGACATCATACACTAGGGCCTGTCGGGGGTTGGAGGTCTAGGGGAAGGATAGCATTAGAAGAAATACCTAATGTAGACGAAGGATTGATGGGTGCAGCAAACCGCTGTGGCACGTGTAGACCTATGTAATAAACCTGCACGTTCTGCACATGTATCCCAGAAATTAAAGTATAATTTAAAAAAGATATGAACTCCAAGCGTAAGTGTAGAGTCATAACCATCTTTCCATCTACTCCTTACATATAGTGAGTGCTTGGTAATGATTCATCTTGCCTTGTACTTGGAAGATGCTGAAAAGATTTTTAAAATTAAGCTACAATAACAATAAAATACATTTTGACACAGAGTGATTGCATCCTATGAATGTTTATACAAATTCAACATACCAGATCCATTTTTTAATCAAATGCAAAAATAAAAGAGAAAGAGAGGGAACAAAATAACAACTTAAAGAGTGTTGGTAACTTTGTTGCTATTGCCCTTAGTGAAGGCAAACCTGGGAGAGAGCAGGAGGTGAGAGATATGGAATTGTCCTTCTCTCAGTCAATTTTAGTTCCTGTGAGCCCTCAAGGTATAAGTAGGATTCTAGTATTTAAAGATATGCATTTTTCATAAAACACAGCCTCTGAGAAGAAAGCCAATTCTTGTATTTTATTTGATACAGCCATGTGTTCCAGATCTGGAGGGCAAGGTATTTCTTTGGGGCATCTTTAAATATGACCTGTTCCTCTCCACCATCAAGCCTTTCTAATAGGGTTTCAGGAGTACTTTTGATGCTACATGATTTTGCTTCATTTGCTGACTTTTGAACTTAACTCCCACATGAGGTATCGCTCCACAATGACCTGGAAGCATCATAGTACCCACCACATACAGGCCACATTTCTGGTAGAATATGTAAATTTATGGCCTGTTTGACTTAAAAGGTAATGGAAAAAGTAGATGGCTCTGAGTAGGGTAACAAAGATAGTTAACACTTATGAGAGAGGAATATCTAAGAAAGACTTAGCTATGCATGGTGGCTCACACTTGTAATCTCAGTGACTTGGGAGGCCAAAGTGGGAGGATTGCTTGAAGCCAAAAGTTTGAGACCAGCTGGACAATATAGGGAGACCCTATCTATAAAATAATAATAATATTAAAAAAATAAAGATTCAATCATTGTACTTATTCCCATTGTGGCAAAGAATGTAGATGGATATTCTAATAAAGGTCTCTAAGTGAATAATGATTTCTTACATAGAAAATGGTGACCAGCTGTTCTTCTTCTCCCTGAGTTCTAAACAGAAGGAAATATTTAAAATGCTGCATGGAAGATTTATCTCAGATACAGAAAAGATTTTCTGTCTGCCAGACACTGAGATGACTTCTTCAGAGAAGTTATAGAATCTCCTAATGTGGAAAATTTTCTTTTTAACCTCATTGTGTCTGGGATAGTTTATGTCAACGTTTTTCAAAGTATGTTTCAGCACTTTCTGGATTGTTAAGGAAAGTTTTCCAAAGTATTCTGTTATAAAGTATATTTTTAAACCACTAAGTTTAACAAAGATAAGCAGATTTTTAACTGAAGTGTTTCACAGGGCCTTCACTATGGTCTCTGCTTTGTGCATTTCTGATGGGAGTAGGGGCATGTATAGTGAAAGCATTTCTAAAATCAACTTGATTCTATAACTCATTTTTCTAGAGGCATCTTTTGGGATTGGTTTTCCATGTGACATTTTTGAGCTATGTTGATATTTAAAGGTAGTAGATAAATAGTGGACTTTAGTGCAGTGTTTGAAAATTTTCTCACTTGCATAGTCCTGCTTTCAAAAGCAATGACACAAAACTCCATGGAGATGTCACTTTTTAAAGAGTCACCTAAATAAATATTTCTTTGGAACCATTTATCTTTTAGTTTAGATGTTTTCCAGTGAGCTGCAGTGGAGTGACAACAATGAGTGTTCAGGACCAGAAACGAATGGAAAGTTAATTCTCATTTTGGCTTCTGAGTACGTTACTTTTGATACTGGGAGTAGAGGCAGAAGCTATAATTATAAACAAGCATGGCTTATTTTTTCTACAGTAATCAGTGTAGCTCTGAGGACTCACACTAAAGTGAGAGGCAACTCCAAGGCCATTCATGAGATGCTATAATAGGCAGAGGAGAGTTTCACCTAGAAGAGCTTACTCTCTGCTGTATTACATGGCAGCTTCTGCATTAAAAGCCAAAGATTCACCTTACATACTCTTCACATACTTATTATTACTGTAGTAAGCTTTCAAGTTCTTGAGTAAATCTTTCAAGAACTACATGAGCATAACTGGAAAGATACACTGAAGGTAAGTTATCTCTATCTGCTTAGCTCTCAATTTGAAACGAGGCCAAAAGAGTAAATAGAAGGTACAATGAAGGAAGAAACACACACAATGAGGTAGTATATTGTCTTTGTGATCATTTACTTTAACACTATGTTGAAAGTGTGTGAAATAAGTTATCTTTAATAAAGTACACTTTAGAGGCTGTTAGTTAGCATGTGAAGTACCCAAATCAAGGCTGTGCTCCTTTGGGATCTAAATTAATCTGGATTATTTAGAGAAACTGTGTGTGTGTGTGTGTGTGTGTGTGTGTGTGAGAGAGAGAGAGAGAGAGAGAGAGAGAAAGAGAGAGAGAGAGAGAAGGAGAGAGAGATTTTAAGGAACTGGCTCACATGATTCTGGGAGCTGACAAGTTTGAAATTTTGGGGGCAGATTTGAAATTCAGACAAGGAGGGATTCTATGTTGCAGTGTTGTGACAGAATTACTTCTTCCTCAGGAAACTTTAGTCTTCACTATTAAGGTCTTCAATTGATTGGATGAGGCGCGCCCACTTTATGGAGGATAATCTTCTTTAAAGTCTACTAATTATAAATGTTAATCACATCTAAAAAATAACTTCACAGTAACATCTAGACAGGCATTTGACCAAATCACTGGACAGCGTAGGTTAGCCAAAATGACACATGAAATTAATAATCACAGAGTCTACACAAGGACTTCCCATCCATCCCAGAGTATGTTCCTCAGTAGGAAGGTTGTTAGAAAATAATCTTATATTATTGAAATAAGTAGTTGTCAAACCAAGCAATTAACTAGCAAGAGTGTACAGGCACCATAGCCCTTAAAAAAGAAAGGCCCAGCAGCCTTACACATATAGAGCTGGAGCTCAGATTTGAGGCGAGTTGGTACTGCCTCAGAGTACTGGGCATCTCAGAGTGAATCTGTCATGCAAGATTCTTCTAAGAGAGTCTGGAGGCAGAGCAGGCTGACAAGAGCTTACAAGAGTAGGTGGTATAGGACTTTTTGTATCTACTTGCTAATAAATGTTTCCATTCCAGCAGAATTTTGTCTGACTTTCTTTCATTCTTATATCTCATCTGACTCATGGCCAGAGGCTACAGGTTTCACAAGGGTGTTGGCCCTTTGCAGATGGTCAAATTGGCTTAACTTGGTTCACAACAAGAGAACGTTAGTATTCAATATTAAAAAGTGACTCACTGGAAAGAATACTGGGATTTCCTGTCTATTCCAGTTCACTACAGTCTTTTTTTTTTTTTTTTTTTTTTTTTGGATGATTTGGGTCATTCTTCTGATTCCTATAGATTTAGGTCCTCACTCTTTACTATTTACTAAATGTCTTTATGTAGAAATAATTGAATGACAAGAGTTGTGGGAGAAACAGTCTTACCCTATTTTTCCTCTTGTCTGAAACTGTTAAAGTTCTCAGAGGAATTTTCCAGGAAACAAATAATTGTCAACTAGTAATTAATGTGTTGGGTTTTCACTCTTCAATACAATTTTAAAACTCATATGAATTGTGAAAAGATCCTTCTCTTTTCTATATGTTTAAGACATGTAAGTTGATGAAAGGCAGTCCTTTTAAAGATGCATTTTCAATGTCATGAAACAGTGAAAATAGGTATATAGATGTCTGATTTCAGAAAAATATAGATATAGTCATGTGTGGCTTAATGACAAGAATACGTTCTAAGAAATGTGTTGTTAGGTGATTTTGTCCTTGTGCTATCATTGTAGAGTGGACTTCGACAAACCTAGATAGTAGAGAGCTTACTACACACCCAGGCTATATGGTTAATATGGTTTGGCTATGTCCCTACCTAAATTTAATATTGAATTATAGCTCCCATAATACCCAAGTGTCATGGAGGGGACCCAGTGGGAGGTAACTGAATCATGGGTCAAGTTTTTCCAGTGCTGTTCTTGGGATAGCCAATAAGTCTCACAAGATCTGATAGTTTTATAAAGGGCAGTTCCCATGCACAGGCTCTCTTGCCTGCCACCATGTAAGATGTGCCTTTTCTCCCCCTTTGACTTCTACCATGATTGTGAGATCTCCCCAGCCATGTGGAACTGTGAATCCATTAAACCTCTTTTTCTTTATAAATTACCTAGTCTCAGGTATTTCTACATAACAGTATGAAAATGGACTAATAGAGTAAACTGGTACCAGTAGAATAGGGTACTGCTATTAAGATACCCAAAAATGTGGAAGCAACTTTGGAACTGAGTAACAGGCAGAGGTTGGAGAAGTTTGGAGGGCTCAGAAGAAGACAGGAAGATGTGGGAAAGTTTGGAATTTCCTAGGGGCTTATTGAATGACTTTGACCAAAATGCTGATAGTAATATGAACAATAAGGTCTAGACTGAGGTGGTTTAAGATGGAGATGGGGAACTTGTTGGGAACTGGAGCAAAGGTCACTCTTGCTGTCCAAAGAGACTAGTGGCATTTTGCCCCTTCCATAGATATTTGTGGAACTTTGAACTTGAAAGAGATGATTTAAGGTATCTGGGGGGAAATTTTCTAAGCAGCAAAACATTCAAGAGGAAGCAGTGCATGAAAGTCTGGAAAATTTGCAGCCTGCTGATGCAACAGAAAAGAAAACCCCATTTCCTGGGTAGAAATTCAAGTTTGCTGCAGAAATTTGCATAAATAAAGAGGAGCCAAATGTTAATTGCCAAGACAATGGGGAAAATGTTCCCAGGGCCTGTCAGAGACCTTTATGGCAGCCCCTCCCATCATAGGCCTGGAAACTTAGGAGAAAAAAATGGTTTCCTGGGCTAGACCCAGTGCCCCATTGCTCTGTGCAGCCTTGGGACATGGTGTTCTGCATCCCAGCTGCTTCATCTCCAGCAGTGGCTGAAAGGCGCCAAGGTACAGCTTGAGCCATTATATCAGAGGGTACAAGGCCCAAGCCTTGGTGGCTTACACATGGTGTTGGGCCTGCTGGTTCAAAGAAGGCAAGAATTGAGGTTTGGGAACATTCACCTAGATTTCAGAGGATGTATGGAAATGCCTCAATGTCCAGGCAGAAGTTTGCTGCAGGGGAGGAGCCCTCATGGAGTATCTCTGCTAGGGCAGTGCAGAAGGGAAATGTGGGGTCAGAGCCCCTCATACAGAGTCCCCAATGGGGCACTGCCTAGTAGAGCTGTGAGAAGAGGGCCACTGTCCTCCAGACCCCAAAATGGTAGATCCATTGACAGCTTACAACATGTACCTGGAAAAGCCACAGACACTTGATGCCTGCTCATGAAAACAGCCAGGAGGGGGGCTGTACCCAGTAAAGCCACAGAGGTGGAGCTGCCCATGGCTGTGAGAGCCCACCTCATGCATCATCGTGACCTGGATGTGAGACATGGAGTCAAAGGAGATCATTTTGAAACTTTGAGGCTTAATGACTGCCTTATTGAATTTCAGACTTGCATGGGGCCTATAGCCCCTTCACTTTGGCCAATTTATTTCCATTGGCATGGGTATATTTATGCAATGCCTGTACCCTCATTGTATCTAGGAAGTAATTAGCTTGCTTTTGATTTTACAGGCTCATAGGCAGGTTAATGCTGGAATGAATTAAGACTTTGGGATACTGTTGGGAAGGCATGATTGGTTTCAAAATGTGAGGACATGAGATTTGGGAGGGGCGAGGGGCAGAATGATATGGTTTGACTATGTCCCCACCAAAATCTCACCTTGAGTTGTAGCTCTCATAATTCCCACATGTCGTGGGAGGAGATTGAATCATGGGGGCAGGTTTTTCCCATGCTATTTTCATGATAGTGGATAAGTCTAACAAGATCTGATGGTTTTATAAAGGACAGCTCTCCTACACACACTCTTTTGCCTGCCACCATATAAGATGTGTCTTTGCTTCTCCTTCTCTTTCCACCATGATTGTGAGGCCTCCCCAGCCATGTGGAACTGTGAGTCCATTAAACCTCTTTTTCTTTATAAATTACCCAGTCTCAGGTATTTCTTCATAGCAGTAGGAAAATAGACTAATATAATAGTAGAGCCCATTGCTCCTGGGCTACATGCCTGCACTGCATGTTACTACACTGAATCCTGTAGGCCATTACAACACAATGGTAAGTATTTACTTATTTAAACATGTATAAACATAAGAAAGATACAGTAAAAATACAGCATTATAATCTTGAGGGAGCACCATCATATATGTGGTCTGTCTCTTACTAAAGTCCCAGTATGTGGCACATGATTGTGTTTGAGACATTTTAAAATACAGGATCTTTTCTACATGTTAATATTTCCTGTCTAAGCATTAGATGGTAGATATTTGAGTGCACAATTAAAAATGGAGAAAGGACTATTCATTCAAGTGAGTTTATTTTGAAAATAGCTTTTTAACTACTTCTTAAGCACCTAAACAATCCATCATACTTTATCGCCATGTACTTAAAAGTAGGAAAGTAGATCTTGTCCAAAGAGATACACTATATTTTGATTTAAGAGATACTTTACTTTTGGATAATACTTTGATTGATAACACGAATCAACTACACTATTAATAGTAGTTCCCTGCAAACCTGAGTTATACAAATAACTCTCTCACATTTTTCTGAGCAGCTAAGATAGATGCTTACTAGATTTATTGTTTTTTTTGTACAATGTGTCCTGGAAGTAAACCAGAAATTTCTCTGCAAGTTTGTTGAATAAAGCATGGTGAATTCTTATCTGCCTTAAGGAAACATTGCTCCAAATTACTAGTATCTTCACCAAGTGAATAAAACTAGAATCTTAGTTTCTGTCTCTTGTTGATTTTTAGCTGGTATAATAAAGACATTTTCTATGTGTCAAAATTCAGTGACAAATGAATGACTCAGATGAAAGTGACCCAGAAGATTTTGGTGGACAAATACTTTCCTAAGCAGTACTAAGTAATGCAGAAGGTTACTTGTGCCAGGCATGTACATTTTCATAGGAACAAAACTATTATTGAATGCATCTAATTTGCACAGATGTACATTAGCTCTCTTCTCATTTTCTCTACCTCTGTTTTCTCCATTTAATCAAAGCTAACTTCACCAATGGCTCCACTTGCAAGTTTGAGCATTCTAAACCTAGGATTTCATGGTTTAGGAATTACTTGACCATCATCATCTCCTTTGCTGCCAACCAGACTGAGGTGTGTTGAACAAGATATAAGGCCTGGATCTCTGAGCAGCCCCTCAATTGTAGTGTGCCTTCCTCCTCCCACTGAACTCTGGATTGGCTCTGAGCACAGGATTGGCATGTGAGTGTGACAGGGGTCCTGGTACTTCATTCCATCTCCTGCTTGACACTTAGTGTACCCAGCTGGCTTTGGTCCTGCCACATGTGAACACATCTCTCTTAGACCAATACCAGCATTTAGACTTCCCAACTCCACCCACCTGAGTGAATGAATACCCAGCATTTACTGGTCTGAAAATGGGACCGAGCACCCAGCTACCCTCTTCCAAGTGAGTGTCTGCAGCCAAGTAAATGCCCCTCCCCATATCTACTGGTCTCAGCACACATTCCCCTCCTGTTGCCCTGGAAGTCATACTGCCTGTGATGATTAATTTTGTGTGTCAACTTGTAGGATGTTCTTGGATGAGAGTAACAGCTAAATCAGTGAACACTGAGTAAAGTAGATTCCCCATCATAGTGTGTGTGTCCTCATTCAAACAGTTGAAAACCTGAAGAGAACACAAATTAGTCTCCTTGAGCAAGGAGGAATTCTCCAGCCAACTGCCTTTGGACCTCATGTACACTATAGGCTTCCCTGGGTCTCCAGCCTGCCAGCCCACACTGCAGATTTGGACTTGTCAACCTCCGTAATCTCATGAGTCAATTCCTTGTAATAAATCTCTTTCTATATATGTACACATCCTGTTGGCTGTGTTTCTCTGGAGTTTTGATGAATACACTACCTTGTGTTATAGTCCCTCAAACTGCAACACTATTAATAATTTTATGTGCTCATATTTGCCTCTGTATATGTACATTATCTACTGTGGGAAAATGAAGCTTCATATTGACTTTGGATTAGAGGTCTGATAGGTGATTTTATTTTCTATAATCATAGGAGAGAGTCAGCCAAAATGCCATCTAGCAACAGACTTCAGGTCTTTGCAGTTGTTGTTTCTTCTGCCTGAAATGCTCTTCCCCTTATAATTGTTTGGTTATCCCTATATTTTAATCTAGATCCATACTCAAAGGATCTTTTCAGAGAAGCTTTCTCTAACCTCTGCCTGAAATAGCACTTTTTGTCATCCTGCATAGCTTTTTCTGGATTGCTATTCTGTCGTGACACTTACAACTATCTGACATTTTACTGTGCTTGTGTGAATTTATTTGTTGTCTAGTTCCCCTGTATCATGTGAAGTCCATGGACTTTGTTTTGTTCACCAATATATCCCTGGTGCCAGGTCAGGGACTTGCACAGACTAGATTTTGGAAAATATGTGTTCAGTGAGTGAATAAATGGATGCATGTTCTATTTATTAGTAGTAGAATAATTGGCCCAAGGCTTGCTTACTTAATTGAGCAAAGTCAGAATCCCAAAGCAAACATTATGTGATTCTAGTGAAATGTATAATGCCTTGTAACAAATATGTTACAAGATTGAGAGATTATGAGAAGATTATGATAAGGTACTACTGGGAAATTAACAAAAAACTTTATGGAGTGAAGAATTGTGTATTAAAGGGAAACATTGTAGTTGTGATGACGAGTAATGGAGTTTGTATGGATTTAATGTTTAGGAAGACCTTTGTCCCGTCTGGCTGATTTCCAACCATGCTGTTTGTTCCTAGAACCTCTGTGGTTACTGGAATGTACATGTTCTCCAGACTTCTGTAGCTTTACTTATTGAGAAGAGCAATTTCAACAGAATATTTGAATTATGTATGTTAAGATAAATAAAGAGAGAAGAATACTCATATGTAATTGTTTTTATTCCTAAGGTAAAATATCAAGGCTGCAGACACATGCCTGTGCCTGTTATTCCAGATGCTGAGTGCTAATATAAGCCTGTAAATTAATAGGACAGGCTAATTGGTAAACACCTCATTTTGTTTTGTTTTGTTTTGTTTTTGGATTCAAGGGGTGCATGTTCAGGCTTGTAACATAGATATGTTACATAATTCTGAGTGCTGACATCTGGACGCCTGTTGTGCCCATCACCCAAATAATGAGCATAGTTCTTGATATGGTTTGGATTTGCATCCCTGCCCAAATCTCATTTCAAATTGTAATCCCAAAAGTTGGTGGTGGGGCCTGGTGATAGGTAATTAGATCGTAGGGGTGGATTTCCCCCTTTGGTGCTGTTCTCATGATAGAATTCTCACAAGATCTGGTTATTTAAAAGTGTGTGGCGCCTTCCCCGTTTCCTCTCTTCCTCCTGCTCTGGCCATGTAAAACGTGCCTGCTTCCACTTCACCTTCCACCATGACTGTAAGTTTCCTGAGGCCTCCCAGCCATGCTTCCTATACAGCCTATAGAACCATGAGCCAATTCAACCTCTTTTCTTTATAAATTACCCAGTCTCAGGCATTTCTTTATAGTAATATGAGAACAGACTAATACAGTACCCAATCTGTAGTTTTTCAACTCTTGCCCTCTCTGGAATCCCTACTGTCATATTGCTTCTGTCCATGTATACCCGTTGTTTATCTTCCATGTATGAGTGAGAACATGCAGTATTTGGTTTTCTGTTTCTGCGTCAATTCACTTAGGGGAATGGCCTGCAGCTACATCCTTGTTGCTCCAAAGGACATGATTTTATTCTTTTTTTATGGCTGTGTAGTATCCCATGGTGTGTATGTACCACATTGTCTTTATACAATCCATTGCTGATAGGCACCTAGGTTGATTCTATGATTTTGCTATTGTGAATAGTGCTGTGATAAACATAAAAATGCAGGTGTCTTTTTGGTAGAACAATTTGTTTTCCCTTGGGTAGATACTCAGTAATGGGATTACTGGGATGAATGATAGTTCTATTTTTAGTTCTTAGAGGAATCTCCAGCTGCTTTCCACAGGGGATAAACTGATTTACATTCCCACCAACTGTGTATAAATGTTCCCTTTCTCCACATCCTTGCCAACATCTGTTATTCTGTTGACATTTTAGTAATAGCCATTCTAACTGGTGTGAGATGGTATCTCATTGTGGTTTCAAATTGCGTTTTTCTAATGATTAGTGATGTTGAGCATGAACCTAATTAAACTAAAAAGCTTCTGCACAGCAAAAGAAACAACCAAGTAAACAACCTACAGAATGAGAGAAAATATTTGCAAACTATGCATCCAACAAATGACTAATATCCACAATCTCATATTCTTGACATGTAGTCTACAGTTGCATCTCTCTAGGTTATAGCATTGCTATGTCTGCATTCATCTGGCAAAGTAAAGCCATAATGTTCCATGTTAGAGACACGCAGGATTGAGACATTCCTAAAACACCATGATCCAGTCTGCCTGGCAGCCCCTGCCTTGCAGTGTCTCATCTGCTGGCAGAGTGCCTGTTGGATACATAACAGGCAAGCAGTAGACAGACTGAAATTACTTCCCATATTTGAGAATGGCTCTGGCGGCTAAAGTCAGATAAGCTGTGAGAAGAAGACAAGCTTTGGAGTCATGCAAACATCAGATGGAAACCAGCATTGTCTCTCACTGTTTGCATAAACTTGGCTAAATTATTTAATCTCCTTAAGCTGCAGTTTCTATATGTTTAAAGTAGGAATAATTTTACTTACCTGGTAAGTTTACCATGAAGGCATAAGGCATATAAGAATTATATTGTGAGATGATAGTTTTTTTCTTATTGTCTACCAGTTGCAGCTTATTAGGTGTTTTGTTTTTATTTGTTTGTTTATCGTTGGGTTTGGTTTCTTCCCTTTGGCTTGTATGAGTCTAACCCTCATAGCACTTATAGAATTTATAATTTGGAAGAGACCTGATAGGACACTGAGGTCAACCTCCTCCTTTCATCTCCTTTTTCTGTCTTCTTAAAACACACATGTCCACACACAGAGTTCTCTGCTTGCTTCCCCATATCTAATTGTAACCACACATAATGATGATAAAGTAACTTCATGTTACCAGATATTCCCCTGATGCCCACAAAACCCTGAAATGGTTTCTTTCCAGTTGGAAAAATATTTATTCATGTTTATAATTCACTAAACTTCTCCTGCTCCTCCTTAGCAATTGCTTAACCCAAACTGTGAGTGGAGTTTCAGTGCTGCACTCTGTCCTTTCCCCATCTTGCCTTTTCTAGAGAAGTGAAAAAGGCTGCATCTTGCTTCCCTTTGAATGTTTGAAAACATAAAAACAGAACATGTTTCACATTTCTATAAAGAGCTATTACTTGTTTATTCATGTTTATAGTAAAAAAAAAAAAAAAATTGAGAACTGCAGTATCCCACCCTACTTTACCCAGAAAAGTAATGTTTTGCTCTTGGGAGATCAACAGTTCTGTTTTTAATTGAGGTATAATTTATGCATAATAAAATGTACTGATGGTCATTTTCAAGAGGTAAGGAGTTTAAACTCATGACCTAGTTTGTGAGAATTTTAATCCTACTAATTTAAAACAAAATAAGACCAAACCAAAAGGGTGATACAGAGAGATCTGTTTCTGAACCCTAGAGCAGAAATGTAAAATATCACTGTTTGAACACTCTGAATTTTCATATATCTTCAGCTTTCTGATCATTATTGCATGTGGTGGTGCCTCTTGCAGAAGACATTTGGCCTTTGGAAAAGCTAAATTGTAAAATTTGTAAATTATAAAATCTGCAAAATTGTAAAGGCTAATTGTAACATTAATTCACATCATCATTGGTAGTATTAACAAGTATAAGGTTAGCGGATTAAAAGCTTTGTGATCTTTTAAATAAACCTGGCCTTCTGCTTGCCCCAATTAAAAACTCGCTATTCCATTTTCTGTAGACAACAGCAAAGGCTTTGGACCACAGAGACTTCTTAAAGCATAAGATGTCCCCTAAGTGTTGCCATAGGAAGAACCGCATGGTCTTCACGTTTACTGGCTTAACATTTGCGATGAAAATTATTTGTGAGGGGCCCAAAGAACTAAGATATACAGCAACTTTGAATGTAGATAGTAATACTTACCTATATCACATTGCTGTGAGGATCAAATAAGAATTTAAGTACCTGGCACAAATTTAGATTACCAGGCTGCAAGATTCATGAATAGGAGTCACTTAACTAGCAAATACCCTATTTGATGCCCCAATCTCATGTTACTGGATTTCTGAACATATTTCTCCAGAATGTCAAGAAAGAGTTGTAGAATCTGATGCTGTATGGTGAGTTTCAGTCTATCAAAAACACTTACCATTTTCTATTTAAAAGCTCGTTTTGATTAATGAAAACAAATATCTCTTAGACATGTTGATTCCTCTAAGCAAGAAAGTTATTATAGTCATTAGGGAATAAGTAGTAACAAAGAGCCATGAATACCATTAAAAAATTTCAAACAGCACATGCATTACGCTGATGAAAAATATTTTCTGCAAGTGTCAATTCTGTTAAACTATTATGAGACACTTTTATGCACTCAGCCTGAGAAGGTGCCACCTCAACTCATGTCACACCTACTGTGTGTTAGTGGGTTACAGAGATAGAAGATAACTTAGTGTGAAGTTCCAGAGAGCCACACCAGTGCCTGAAAATCCTGGTGACAAACGTACAACCTGAGCCACTGATTTTTCCTAGCACATCACATTGTTATTGATGTGCTAGGACGATCATTATTGAGGACCTATTATGTATGTGCCTTCTCCTGAGATGAGAAATTTGAATTGATGGTGCATGCCTCAAAGAAACTTACATAGTAATGGAAAACACCGCAACATAAACAGATAGAAAGCAGTGAGTTAAGACCAACAATAGAAGTTTGTACAGGGTACTAGAAATACCTTGAAGAGGTGGATGGTGGAAAGAGAGGTGGAGTAGAGTAGTCAAGGAAACTTTCCTGGATAAGGGAAACTGAGTCTCAAAGGATGAATGGGAGATCTAAAGCTTCCATGACCTATTTGCTCAAAATCACCACTGTCTTGCTACAACCTAAAAACTCAAATATGCTGTTTAGATCTGTATCCTCCAAGTTTCACTCTATGGATTGTAATCGATGGGAAGGAAGAAAGAAGCAGTATCTGCATTGCTGCATGAAGAGAGGCAGAAAGGAGAGGAGACCCAAGAGAGGAATACTGTGACCCCCTTATTGCAGGCTTGGCTGTGTGTTGAAGTTTTGCCTCACACCTGTTGGGCATCCCTTTTCTGAACGGCTGTGTCTAATACATGTTGGTGGGACCGATTATGAATTTTCAGAATATGTGGGCTTTGAAGTAAATCCAGCGGGGAGTCTAGGTAAGCAGAGACTTGCCGTACTAGTTGTCAGCTTGGCAAGTGTCTTAATCCAGGGCCTGAAGGGAGAAGCTTTACTGTCATCAGCTCCTACGGAGATGGATAAATTGGATGCAGACAGCTAGAGCCTAGAGCAGCCAAATAAATCCTTAGGACTGAAATATAACTGCACTATATGTACAACTGTGAGAAACAACCCCACACCCCAAATACGCCAAATACATCCGGATCCCGTTTAGAGTTAGAACATGTTGTATTAGAAATAGCAACATTAATTACTATTATGAGGCCCTTTTTCTGCCTTTGTGGGAAGGCAGCAGCCTGCAGTGGATGAAGTTCATGTTGTACGGGGCAGGGTGGCTGCTGCTTCTCTTGTACGTGCACCCCACACTGCAGGCCATGACTTGTGGCTGGGAAGAGTGAGTAGGTCTGGTTGTGTATGTGGATTTGTGTGTGTCTGTTTCTGTCTCTGTGCAGGTTTGCATGTTTGTGTGCATATATGTCTTTGTGTACATGTGTGGATGTATATGTATGTGTGTCTGTCCATGTCTGTCTTGTCTATATATGTGTGGGGTAGCATGAGTCTATGCATCTGTGTGTGTGCCTATCTTTGTGCACGTGTGCAGGCATGTGCATGGATCTATGTGTCTGCCTTCATCATTTACATGCATGGAGATGTGTGGGGTGTGTATGCATCTGTGAGTGTGTGTTTGTCCATGTCTGTATTGTCTGTGTATGTGTAGGAGGATTGTGCATATGTGTGTGTGTGTGCCTTTGTGTACATATGAAGACATGTTGTATATCTCTGTGTATGTGTCTGTGTGTCTGTCTGCTTGTGTCTGTGTCTCTGTGTGTGTTTCCCCACTGTGCTCTGTGCTCTGGAAGCTGCACTTTCAGATTACTCTTCAGCCGCAGGCTGGGCTTCCACTGTAGTGATTTATAGCCTGAGAAAACCGGCTGCTCTTCTCTGAGTTGCCTGGCCAGATGTGCAGCTGTGCTGCCGGTGGCTGAGCGACTCTGGCCTTATCCTCAGTCACCTAGGAAACCCTAACAGGAGTGTTGAGAAAAAATATTTACCTCCTTACGACTCAGAAAGACTTGCCAGAGCTAGAAAATGAAATTCAAGCTCACTAATACCTACTGCAGGGCATCTATGAATATCACACCATTTATTTTCACAGGCTTGCTTGAGGTACAATAGGCCAGCAATGATCAGCTTTGTTCATATGTAGGTAATAAAGTATTAAAAAATTTCAAAATCACATGGTTAATCAAAGGCAGAAAAATACTGTGTCAAAGTTGGCTGTATCACTAGCTATTTTAATGGTCATATCTCTTCCCTTCTTAGTGTAATTAGGAATATGTACATTTCCATTGGTCTCTTTTCTCTGATATGAATGCACTAAGTTTATTTTGGAAAATGCCACAAATGCCTTCTTTCTGGTCCCTCACATTGTGTTTGAGTTTCATCTGAATTTATTTGGCTGAAATAAGCTGTAATTTTTTAGATAGTTTTGTCAAAATAAGATATAAAAATGTTTAACCAATTTTTGATCAAAGTTTGATCCCAGTAGCAAGAGTGGGCTCTACTCCCAGTCTTCCTTATCCTTGAATATGCAGACATATCTCAGTGACATATTTTTGCCTAATTTTCTGATTCTTTACTTGGCAGTTGCATGTGCAACTTAAAGAAATATCATCTTAAATATTTTAAAACCAATTTGGCTAATTGGGAAGGAGGGAAGAAAAATAACGTGATGAAAAGTAGAATGTTATGTTAAAGAAGAATTGATGACTATTATTGTTTCCCAAAATTATTCTCATGGAATTTGGGCATTTTGTCATGGTCTTTAACTGAATGCTTTAAAAGTAAAGAAAAGCACAGATCTACTCCCAGCATCTTCATGCCAGCACCCTAGAAAAAGTGGAGAATGGTGGCCTCCACAGCTCACAGCTCACACTGAAATCTCCACCTTCCTTGTCTCATGACGACCTCACATGATGGCGAACATAACAGATATCATGGACTTTCAGGGCTGAAGAATCTCTACAATCACTCAGCCCCACTGAGCCCTGAGCTTCCATAGGCATCTAAAGACAGGAAGAGAAAAAGTACAGACCCATGACTTGCTTCTGGACCTCCTGCCTCTTGATCTGTGCATTTTCTGCCTACGCAATGGGACTCTTGGGCAGATTCTGAATGGCCACTGCAGGAAGGTTAACTCCACAGCAGGGAACGCAAGACCCTTACTTTCTCTCTTCTGCCCACATGTCTAGTTTAATTTTCTGCCATTCCTCTCTTGCCACATTACACTGAAAAAATACAGAATAGCCCCTAAATACACTGTGGCATTTTATGTCTTCCTGTCTTTGTACATTCTGTCTTCTGTGTAGTATGCTCCTACTGATGGATATAATTGAGAGGTGCTGTCTTAGTCCATTTGGACTGCTATAACTAAGTACCATAGACTGGATGGCTTACAAACAACAGAAATTTATTTCTCACAGGCTGAAAGTTTAAGATCAGGGTGCCAGCATGGGCAGATTCTGGTGAGGGCTCTTTTCCAGGGTACAGGCTGCCGACTTCTCTTTGTATCCTCCACAGCAGACAGAATGAGAGAGAGCTCTGTGAGATCCCTTTCATAAGCAAACTGATTCCATTCACGAGGGTCCCACCCTCATGGCCTCATCTAAACCTTACTATGTCTCAAAGTCCCCTCTTCTTAATACCATCCCATCGGGGAGTTAGAATTTCAACTTATGAAATTTAAGGGTATAAAAATATTCAGTCTATAACAGGTGGCAAGCAAATTCTCCAGCTCCAACAGTTTCCCAGACTGGCACCTAAACGAACACCATTAATAATGATTTTTCTTTATACACAGCTTTGCTTCTCCTTGTGCTTCTCCTCTTCCCCCATAAGTCATCTGAGAAGACAGCTTACATATTCCATGCTGCCTTAGTGTGACTGAAATTTCCAACTGTTTTACTGCCAGGAAGAACCAGGTGCCTTGGGAACGGTGAGGCTGAAAGGAGCAGGAAGCAAAGAATGAGGCTGTCGAAGGTGGGGTCTCCTTTGATTAGGGTTTTACTTAGGCTCAGCCTAGGGACTATATCATACTAATATCCGATGTTTTTGGTTGGTAATGTGTCCGAGGTCACATGTGAACGTTGAGGTGTCAGGCTTTCATTTGAGGGCTTTCTCTGTTGAATCCAGCACACTGAAGGTTTACATTGGTCTTTACTTATCCTGCCCTTCAATGAAAATTTGAAAATGTAGAGACAGTTGAAAACCAATAAAGAATTAAATAAAAGTCAATTTGTCCTTCCTGACTGTACCTTTCAAAACCTGGATGTTCTGGTTATCAATAAACGAGTGGCAAACCACGAAAGTAGTGGCTTATGATGACAACATTTATTTTGCTCCTGAATTTGCAATTTAGGCTGGACTCAGTGGAGATAGCTCATCTCTGCCCCACTGGTGTCAGTTAGGGCGGTTCCAAGACGGGAACTGGAAACATCCCAGGGCTCTTTGACTCACACGTCAGGCTAGGCTGGAGCTGTCAGCGCGATTACCTCTAGGTGGCCTCTTCCAGGGGCTTGCACTTCCTTAGTTACAGCTGAGTTCAAACTAAGCATCCTGAGAAAGGGATCAGGCAAACTGCCATATCTCCTTTATGACCCAGCCTTAACAAATGATGCAGAATCAGTTCTGCCGCTTTCCATTCATTTAGGCACAAAGCTCTACTCAAATTCAAGAAGGAGCATGTGGGACCAGAAATATTGCTGTGCCATTTTTAGAAAATACAATCTGCTACCCTGCAGCATAAATAAATTTTAATTGACTTGTTATTCCTGGTTTTCCCTTTCATTCCAGTCAGCAAACTCTTCTCCGGGTGGCTTTGTGGTGGCCAAGAGAGTCTTTTACAAGCCTACATAATTATTGCATTTGATTTCCTCTTTAATGAGGTTTGCTGTCCATCACCATCATTTATTTGTTCAGAGAGAAAAACTTTTGTGCATATAAAAATTAGGTCTATAAGGATTTAAGGTTTTTATTACAATGGCTTTAAAAACAGCCTCACAGACTGCTGTGGAAGATTAAATTCAAGCCCATTCACTTTAATTTGTAATGGTTTGTGCACAACTGAAAGATTTACAGCAAACTTGAAATATTGATTTGAGTACATGTAGGTTTTCAGCAGCAAAAGTTTTTGCAAAGTTTTTGACTAGACGTCTACATTTTCTGAAATGTAATTGAAGCAGTTGTCTATGTTGATTTGCATAAAAAGATTGTGTTTAATTATGTATTATTTTAACTAACCTTTCTTTTTTAAAAAAAAATAAAAAGGAAAATCTCACACCAATCTGGCCTTGACAAACATAATATAAGTTTTTAAAGTTAAAAACAGTGTTCAGATATTGGTGATTACATAATGCCACTTAGATTTGGAATATTTGTACCGGTCTGAAGCCTGTCTTTTGTCTCATTAACGTGCATTTATCCTGAGTTCCTCTTCAGACGCCTAGAAAATTCCTAAATCGGGAGATAAATTGGTTCTTCTGTTAATCGGCTGTATGATTATAAGCAAGACACAAAAGTTCTTTGTTCCTTATAAATAAATTTTAACTGACTTGTTAGTTCCTGGTTTTCTCTTTCGTTCCAGTCAGCAAACTGGAATGGGGTCATTTGACTAAACAATCTCTGTAATTATTTATTTTATGAATGATATATCAGAATGCCGTTTACTGAAAGAGAGTGCTATAAACCAAAATAATTCGAAGAAATAATGTTTTCTTCTGATGTTGAACTAGTAATTAGAAATGACACAACCATATATTTTATTTCAAAATAGATTTCAACCCAGACACCTGGGAGGCTAAAGTGGGAGAATTGCTTGAGTCGAGGGGTTCAAGTCCATCCTGGGCAGTATAGTAAGATCCTGTTTCTTAAAAAAAAATTTTAAGAAAGGAAATGGATATCAAAACTTTTATTTCCTAACAATCAATTACTCAAACCCCCTTGAGACTTTTCAGTGTCTTGTTTAAATGACTTTACGGAGCAGTCAGCCCTTACCTTGTTAAATATGACTTCACTACAATTTTGGAAACAGATGGTTACTTAATAAATACAATTTGATAAGGGCAAAAATAAGACAAAGTTCTTCGCATCTTAAATGTGTTTTAAAGATGGGAACACTTGCCAGTAATGAGGGCTGTACCCTTATTACATACAGGCAAAAGGAGGCAGGGACTTTCGTTCTAGGCCAGCTGCTAATGCCCAGATTTTCTTTGGGAGTTTCGATTCTTGTGATAGATTAAATGAGGACTTCACTAAACATTTGTGACCATTCTGAAAACTTTTATTTCAATTTATATTTATAGACCTACTCTAAAATAGGCAATCAGTATTGGAATTTGGGGCTAAGAAAGAAAATGGCATTCAGTGTCTGTCCTCAAGGAATCTAGTGGTTGTCAGGATGTCAACGCTTAACCAGAACATGTAATAAGCTACAATATCCCTTAAGATGTTATTATATTAATTTTCTTTTGTATTAATCAAACATTCTTCTGATATTAAAAATAACTACAAGCTTTTACTAAGCCCTTATAATGTCAGATATAATACTAAGCACTTTATGTTCATTACCTCACATAATACCCATTTTAATGGGTGTTTTGAGCGTGGCTTCTACAGTCAGAGGTTCTAGATTTGAACCCCAGCTTCACCAGCTGTGATAATGACTTCAAGCTTCATCATAATGAGGTGTTTTGAGGGTTAAATACTTAGCACACTGTCTAGAATAGTAAAGTTTCTATAAATGCTAATTAATTATAATTGCCATTGTTATGGTCAATTCTATCAGGTAGGTAATACTGAAGAGAAAAGTGTGGCTTTGATCAGTCGAGTAACTTGCCTAGTGCCACCACTCTTACATAGCCTACTTGGAATGTTTATTTTTGTTTAACGCCAAATTCCTTAACCTCCAAACTATATTTGGAAATTATTCAGTTAATTTGTATAGTTCACTTAACTTGTATAGTTATACTGTAAAACTTAGTAAAATATTTTATTTCTTTCAACTCTGTTAAGTGATCAGAACTTGATCCTTCCGATAGTCTTGTGATCAAAACCTCATGTTGTCTGGTTTTGTGTGGCAAAGTTTGCAAGTAAGCAAACTGGTTTCCCATCAAGAGTTGTGTGTATCTTTCTAAAACCAAAAAAAAAAAAAAAAAAAAGAGCAGGAATTATGAGTGTCCTTTTTGAACAGGCAGTAATCTTTGTGGCTTGGATTATTCTTTCCAAAACTTTGTTCTCTTATTCTTGTGCTAAGATTACACATTTATGCTTCTTTTTTGTCTTTTATAAAACCCACATTACACTGGGCTAAATGTCCAAAATTTCTTAGGATTAATGAAGCAGAAATAGTTGATGAGGGTTCTCAAAGTAAAATTATAGAATGTGATCAGATATTCATTCACATGCCAGATTAAGGGTGATTTATTCACTTCAGTGCCAAAGAGCAAATTCCTAAGCTACTTTAGGAAAACATGGCTGAGAGGAATGGAAAAATAGACTGGAATGAGAAAAACTGAAACCACATCTCTGGATAGAATTAATCAAAAATAACACAGAATATGAGAGTAGAAATTGGATAATATTGCTAGAGAAAGAGAAAAATTAAAAATAGCTATAAGCTTAAAAAGAGATGCCATTTGACTGCTTAGTTCTTAAATTCATGCACACGAGACATGGAAAAATTTGAAAAGAGTGAGCGCTGTTATTCTCAGTTATGAGCAAAATCTTCAAACCTTGGTAATCACTTTAAGGAGCAAATTTTTACCAAATAAGAATCTCTACAAAAACAATACTGTAGTATCTGTTTATTGCAATACATAATCAGGAATGTTACTGTTGAAGTCACACTATTTTTGTTACTTGATATGCAAGATCTCTTCTGGTGAGACCTCTATAAATGATTAATATGAACCCCTGATTATTCACAGTCCTTGGAGGAGATAGATGGTTAACTGAGATTAAATATAGTTGTTGCTGATATCAACACCAAAACGGAAATCATTATCATGATCAGAAACTTAATTTAGCAAATGTAGTAAAACAAACGTTGAACTAGAAATTGGTGTACACCAGTAGACCAGTAGTTGGTTAGTAATCCTGAATAAATGAATCATTTTCTCAACTGTGAAACAAGAGGGTTGGCCTTGCTCAGTGATTCCCCGTTGCTGGTTGGAGTAACATTTTTAGGCTACAAAAAAGTTTTCAGGAGTGTGAGACCAAGTGAAATATGAAAAGAAGAAGAAAAAGACAATATAGTGAATTTTTTAATAAAGTTAATCTATGTAATTTTTACATTCTGAGATTGTTTATCCTATGTTGTTAACAATGTCCTTTCTCTTATTAAATAATGGTAAAATCTGATGTCCCTTGTTAGGGCAAAATACCTTTTCTCTCCTTGCCCTTCCTCTTTTTTTTTTTTTTTTCCTACATTCTACTTATTTGGAAAATCTAAAATTCTAGGCACCACCACTTTGTCTAACTTCTAAGGCCCCTTCCGTCTTCAAAGTTCAATGTGTGTGTGTGTGTGTGTTTCTGTGTGTGTGTTATACAAAGTAATATAGTCGAGAATATATGGGATTCCCCCACTGCATACATTGAACACATCTGCCTACGTTTGATTAGATTAAGCCAGATGGACCCAGAAGGGAAATGCATGGATCTGGAATCTGATGCTTCCTCTGAGGTGAGGCAGGAAAGACAGGAAATCCATCTGCCCCAAGACATGCTCTCTGGAGGGCCTGACAGTGGTCGGGAAGCTTTGGTGTGGAGCCTCCACTGTGAGATTATGGGATGTCCCTATAAATAGCAGGAACAGGCGATGCTTAGACGTTCACATGGACAAGCAGCAACAAGGAACGTGTTTCATGAGGAAATGAGGCCTTGGCTACTGAGGAGGACAATACAAGCAATGGCAGATGCCCCTCTTCAAGAGGGGACAGTATAGGTGGCTTACCAAAAGAGGCTGCAGTTCACAAGAGCAGGTTAGATGTCTGCCCGTACATACAAGGTCATGACGTGGACTCCACAACCAGGCTTTTAGGCTTGTCAATAGCCATTCTATTGAAAACATCCTTAAGTAACTTCACATACAATTTCATTCTTCTGAGGTCCACTGCATCACCCTCTGTATCTGTACATGCCTATGTGTATGTATATGGCTAAATTTACATTTGCTATGTATTCCTTTTAGCAAATGTACCTGACTATTTGGGGTATTATGTTGTAAGACTCTGAATTTTATTTCAACCTTCAGATTGAGCTGTCTTCCTTTGACACCTCTCTGACAAAGGAAATGGGGGCACCATCTTGTTAATGCCAGTAGGATTAGAATTCCAGATATACTAGTGGGCCTCTGTTGATACCCAATGTGGTAATGGTGGAAGGCTCCTCATTACTGCTGGGCAGGGGTGGCACTTCCGACTCCCCATAGGTCTCTACTAACACTTCCCTAGCTGGGAGGAATAAGAGTGCCTGGTTACTGCTCCCCTGTAGCCCGCATGACACAACATGGGTGGGGGCTGCCTCATGTCCACCGGGTGGTGAAAAACTCTTGACTCTCCATTAGGCCTCTCCTGACTCCACCCAGGGGGAAGAGGGAGAGATGCCTCATTACTGCTGGGTGGAGGTAGAAGTCCAGCCTCCCCATGCATATGGTCTCCGTTGACACCGGAGGTAAGGGAAAAAACAGGATTTGTTGCCGCTCAGAGGGGATAAATGTCCCAGCTCCTTATTTGGCCTTCTCTGATACCACCTCAATGGGAGGGAGGTCAGGTGGGGGGCAAACTGAATCAGCTCCTTACAGCCCAGAGAAGGTTGAAGTCTAGACTCTCCACTTTGGCATTTTTTGGCATGGGTGGTGGGGCCAGTTTTTTTTTTTTTTTTTTTTTTTTTTTTTCTGTGGTGTTTGGCTAGAGTAGAGCAATGGCTAAAAGTTTTTTGTTTTATCTGCCTGCCTCTTTCCTTGTCCTTTAACTAGAGAAAGCAGGCTTTCATTGGGCTTTTTTTTTTTTTTTCATCCTTGTTGGCCTTTTTGAGTTGCTGACTTTCCCAGTTCCAAATCTGGGATATATAAAACAGCAGAGAGAAAAGCCAGAGATCTCACCACTGTGTCACTCCTTGAGTCCCAAAATTCCTAGTCAGTCTGCCTTTATCTCACCACCTTTCAGAGTCTTCTTAGATTTGTTTTATTATTGTTTATATAATAGCTAGGCTTTTTAGTTGTGCTTAGCAGGAGGAATAGGAAAAAGTACGTCTATTCTGTTTTCCAAGAAGTAAAAGTCAATTGCCTACATTTTACATAAAATAACTGAAAAGATTTGTTATTGTTCTTGCAGTTGCTCATTTATTTGCTCATGCAGCTATTCATGTAGTAGCACTGATGAAATGCAAACCACTCACCACATCTTGGTGCAGTAAGACTCGAAACTTCCAAAGGTTAGTGCCGGGAGGAAAGGCTCGGGGGAGAGGGAAGTCAGGCCTGGCCTCTTTGTCCCAAGCATGACTTCTCCTTGACCTTTCCAATGTTCCAGCTAAACCTGCTGCCACATTGGCCGGTTTCCTCAGACTCAGCTAGAACCAAGTGAGACCATAATAAGGCAAGGGCAGTAAATATTCAACATTTATTTATTGTTACATAACTAAGCTTATGAATCCACGAAAGAATTTTTCAGGGAAAAAAGTGCTGAGAAAAAAATTTTATAACATGCCATTTTAGAAAATTATTTATTAGAAATAATCTCCAACTTATCAAAAAGTTGCAAGAATAAAAATAGCAAAATGAAAACCATATAGCCCTTACCCAGATTCACCTCTTACTAATACTTAACTCCATTTTCTTTATCATTTGAACTCTCCCACACATGTGCCTGATCTCTCCTTTTATATGTACACACATGTGATATTTTAACATGCCATTTGCACTCTAATGAGTCACTAATGTCCTTTATAGCATTTTTTGTCAGTCTGGTACAGGATCCAGGCTGGGTTCAAATATTACATATATTTGAAGTTTCTCTTTAGTCTGGAACAGTTCCTAACTGATTTGTTTTTTAAACAGTAAAATGGTAGTACTGTATCTGTCTCATACAGTTAATGCTATTTGTAGGTACTCTCAATAGATTTTGAACTTCTTAACATGGAAAAAGGTAGAATTCCAGTACTCTTTAGTAGAAAAAAAAAGATATTTTAGCAACATGTAATTAAATCAAAAAGGAGAGCCATAATGAAACCATAAAAATATAAAATACTTGAACCAAAATTAGAAAGTGGTTTATATAAATTAAAATGGAAAGTAGTGCTCTTTTATCACTTAAAAACATCTGAAAGTAATTAATCGAAGTGCATTTGTGCAATTTACACAGTAATTAAATGCTGACAAAGTTTTAAAATGACGGTTTTTAAAGCTTAGCTTAAAAAATTGTTTTATTCTAACTTGAAGAGTCAGATGTTGCTCATTTGCTTGTTCTGATACATCCCCTTTGGCTGTGCATCATAAAAGTTTAAGAAAGGAAAGCACAGTATTTTTATTTATTTTAAGTACTATATTCTGTGCAGCTTGTCAATAAGAACATATTCAAAATTAGAGGTACCATTAGTTGGCAAATGAATGATTATGTTTATGTGCCAGGGATCATGCCACTCCCTGGGACTGTGGTGCTTCTCAAACATACTTTGAAAATATATTTTAAATGCATCTTCACAGTATGGGGCAAAACCAAACACTTGGCAACCAGAGCTTGTCTTTTGGTTCTTGTATGTTAGTGGTTCATTTGTGCTCTTTGTAGAAGGCTCTGGTCAGCATCCTAGCTTTTTCCTTATAACCAGGACCAGCTGAACTCTGATTTCATCTCCCAGAAAAACACATTGTTTCTTATTGACTTGAATTTCTATTTTCAAAAGACAGCCTTACCTTGCCTTGCCCTTAAGGATGAAGACAGAACGCTTCTCCAAATACCTTGAACTGATGAGGTCTGGATTGAACTTGACATTGAAAGATCTTTTGCACTGGAGAAACATCTTAATCTCTGATATATTTTAGGATTTTAAGCAATGTGAAACTTGCCAAGTTATTTTCAAATCTGAGTAAAAATTTATATGACTTATGATTTCTTTAAACCATATCTCAATTCAGTGGTTATCTTAGTCCATTTTGTGTTGTTATAACAGACTACTACAGATAGGGTAATTTATAAAGAAAATAAATTTATTTCTCACAATTCTGTTAGCTGGAAAGTCTAATATTAAGATGCTGCCATCTGGTGAGGGCCTTCTTGCTGCATCATCCCATGACAGAAGAAGACAGAAGATGGAAAGACAAGAGACCATGAGAGCACAAGATGGGAATTGTACATACTTTTATAACAAACCTTCTCTTACGATAATGAACCCACTCCCACAATAATGATATTAATCCATTCATGAAGGCAGAGCCCTCATGAGCCAGTCACCTCTTAAAAGTCCCACCCCTCAACACTATTGAACTGGGGGTTAAGTTTCCTACACATAAACTTTGGGGACACATTCTAACCATAGCAGTGGTTTTGAAGAAATTATCTAGTTTTTATTTTATATCAGTGTTCTTAAGTTACAGCATATTATAGGACATGTTCTGGTGTCAGACTGCCCTTATTGGATTCCATCACTAGTGGGCAAGTTACTGAACTCTTGTATGTCTCAGTTTTCTCATCCGTAAGAGGATAAGAACAGTAGTGATTTCATGGGATTTTAAAAGTAAAATGTTAAATTAGATGATTCATATAAAGCTGGTATACCTCAGACCTGGGCAGAAGGTTTTCATCCTGGGCTCTGGAATTCAGAGGGAACCATTTTTACCTTTCCATAGTAGTGCTCTTTCTTCCAAAGCGAGGAATCTAGGAAATGTGGAGAGGTGTCAAAAAAGTGTTTGCCCCATCCTCCAGTTCATGTTACCCCTTCTAGAACAAGTTCTGGGCACCAGAACTCTAGCTTCCTGCCCTAATGCCCTTACATCTGCTTCAGAGCCTTTGCAGGCTTCGTTTTTTCCATCTGTCCTCCTGAAGGTTGATGTATTAGTTTGTTTTCACATTGCTTTAAAGATATATCTGAGACTGTGTAATTTATAAAGAAAAGAGGTTTAATTGACTTACAGTTCCACATGGCTGGGGATGCCTCAGGAAACTTACAATCATGGTGGTAGGGGAAGCAGGCACCTTCTTCACAAGGTGTCAGAAGAGAGACAGAGTGAGAGTGAAGGGGGAAGATCCCCTTATAAAGCCATTGGATCTCATGAGACATCACTCACTCACTATCACAAGAACAGCATGAGGGAACCGCCCCCATGATCCAATCACCTCTCACGAGTCCCTTCCCCAACACACGGGGATTACAATTCAGATTATAATTCAAGATGAGATTTTGGATGGGGACAGAGAGCCAGGCCATATCAGGTGACTACCCTACCCTGCCTGTGTGACCATCTCTCCTCCTGAAGAAGGGACAGTTAGCAAGGGTATGGGGGGTGCTTCGATTTGTGGACTTGGATGTTGACCTGTACACACCTATGTCCCCTTGCAGAGTTGCACAGAGTGAGTGGGAAGAGAAGGAGGTGAACTGAGGTGGTCTTTTCCTGTGCTCCCACATTCCTACACAGAGCTTTGAGGAGGCTGAGAAGGCATAATTCCCAGACTCATGGCCTTTCAGGTTTTTATGAAGGAATATTTGTCAAATAGGAAAATAGAACATAGTTTGTAACTGTTTATCTTGATTAATAATTTTGAAGTGGACCAAAATAAGTCATGTGACCTCCATTTCTACTCTTGCCCCAGACCCCACAAATTCTGGGGTGAGAGTGATTAAACCGGTGAGTAAGTGACACATAGTAAGAACTCAGTGAACACTCACCACCATCATCATCATTATTGTCCTCATCGTCTTCTGCTCAATGTCGCATGTAGCCATTTCTCCAAAGTGGGTGGAAAAGCAGTTCCTTCCATGGATTGTCAGATGCCAGCTCTATTTCTTAATGACCATTGAGATTTTATGAAAAGAATCTTTAGGAAGGCAGTGGGAGAAGCAGTGTGATAGGGGTCCAGCTGTGCCTATCACCTAAGATGACTCTCCCAGCCCTTTGCCATGGGTTGTGTTTGGTCTCTGTCATACTGCAGGTCTCCATTCAGTTCTCAAAGACTCTAATAGCCTCATTCCCTCAGGTTATCCAGCACCCAGGTCACTCAGTAAACACAGGTATGCTAACATTCAGTACTTCAACTTTTTTAAGGCTCTGTTTAAGATTTTCTTTCATACTTTACATGTTGTTGCCTTTAAAAGGAAGTTTCCAATAGTTCTGTCTCATGGTAGGCTCTTGCCTGAATAAAGGTACCCACAGTATAACAGCAGCCATGCCTTGGGGACTGAATTGTCAGCAAACCACAATTTATGTCAAGGATTAAGGATTGATATTCAAATCCTCCATAGCTGATGCCAATAATCCAAAGATATCTCATTAATATTGCACCTGGTATGGTTCTGTTCTTTGTGATGGAAATATATAGTAAGTCCAAAGTTGATTGTAGAAACACAGCCATTACATATAACATGATTAAAGAGAATGTGTAACCCAAAAGGCTGCTTATGAGCAAATGAAAGAATTTTGTGGAATGTCAAGAGCAACGTTATCAGTATTTTTAGAAACTAAACCTATCTTTTTGTTTTATTCCAAGTCATGAGACTCTAAATAAACTTATTCTCTCAAACCCTCTTATTTTATTCAGGAAGAGTAATGTGAGGATTATTCCACACAGGCTGTAAAGTACAATCTAGTGCATTGGTTTATGTAGGGACTGGAGTGGGATAACCTGACCTGAATTTCCTTTCTAGCTTAGCCACCTGTGCCTCTGTTTCTCATACATAAGTTGGGGTCATAGTAGTGTCTACCTCATAGAAAGATAAAATAAAATCATATTTGGAACTGCTATATGATAAAAAAAGAATAGAAGCTATTAATACTTTTTCTATGAAGTAACCGCTGAGATACAAAAACAGGTGAGACAGTGTTTCTGCCCTGTGGGAGATAGAAGTTTAGGGCACAGACCTCTGAGCCCGTTTCAGGTAATAAGATAGCAGGTGATACAAATGAAGCAAGCTCAGGGTTTGTGAATGAGCAGGCAAGTCCAACCAAGTTTTGAAGGTTATGTGTGAGCATGAATTAAAATGTGAAGGATGAGTATACCTCAAATTAGCCATAATGAACAAAACCCAATAGCTTGCAGTACCATATGTCAGTGATTCCATCCACTTGCATGTTGAGGAGCTACCTGCCAATTTTTTCATGATCTACTTCAGAAAAGTGGCAGAAATGTCAACCATTTGGGTGACGATGATGTTTTGGGTGAAGCCTTACTTCAGTTTCTCTTCTGTTTCCAACTATAAACCCACTCAACCATTCCTGGGACATATGGCTCCACCAAGGCCTCTCTAATTATGTGAAGTGGTTTTGCTTGGCACTACTAGATGCAATCTTACTGAATACCTTAGCATAAGCCTTTGTGTTGGAGAAAATCCAAATTTGGGTAAAGTTTCAGCCTTTTCAAATGAGCTTTTTTGAACACACACACACAAAAATCCCACTGTCCGATGCATTTTCAGGAGAGACAGCCACAAGGCCCCCCTTCAACTTTGTGAGTGATGTGCTTCCACTGGCAAGAACTACAAGGACCACAAGAACAGAGCACTTGGCTTTCATCAGGCTGGCTATTGCTAATGATAGATACCATTTATGGGGGCAATTACTGTGTGCACGCACTGAACTTGATGATTTCTACATATTGCAAATTTAACCTATGAAATCCCATGAAGAATAAGGCAACTAACTTGTTCAAATTAACAAAGCTAGTAAAAAGAGGAGCCGAGGTTGAATCCCTATCTTACTTAAAGGTAAAAGATGTTAAACTTCATTACTTATTTTGCTTGGGAAAAGAGGACATTTTCCAACCTAACCTATGCCCGATGTAAGTAAAAGTATATATTTATAATCACAGCTGAAGGTGCTTTATTTTTTATTAGCAAGAAACTAGTTTTGTTATCTTCTGGCATCAGTGATGACTGCTGTATCTACCCAGTTACAGTCATAGTTTATGTTCCCTTACATTTGTTTGGAGTAAAATAAGATGACATAATTTGATAAATGTTTTTTCTCTGATCTTCAAAATACCAGGTAAACAAAAATAAAACATTTTCATTTTTTCCTCTTTCTTATTAACTATCCCTCCCTCTTGCCTGCCCTTTTCACTTTGCCCCTGCAAATCCAGCCAACAGCAATTCCAAACTCTTTCCTCCCATGTAGTTCTCAAAATTATCTACTTTTATATTTCCCACTGTGACTACCTCAGTCCGTGCCAGGGAACAGACCTAGAATCAAACTCCCTGGGCTGGAATTGCAGTTCTACCACTTACCAGCGTGTGACCTCAGTCAAATAATTCAGCCTCTCTGTGCTCCATTTTTAAACTGTAATTTGGAAACGATAGTACATAGTTCACAGAGTTATAAAGATTACAGAATGTATAAAAGTACTTAGAATGGGCAGGGCATGACACGTATAAACTGCCACTGTTCTTAGCTTATTGTAGAAGGTCTAAGAAACACGATCTCATTAAATTAACTACTTTGGTAGTTAATTTTATGTGTCAACTTGACTAAACTAAGGGATGCCCAGATAGCTGGCAAAACGTTATTTCTGGATGTGTCTGCGATGTTTCCAGAAGAGATTAGCATTTGAACTTGGGGACTGAGTAAAGCAGATGGCCCTCCACAATGTACATGGACATTATCCAATCATTCGAGGGCCTGAATATAACAAAAAGGCAGAGGAAGGGCAAATTTTCTCTCTTTCTTCTTGAGCTGGGACATCATCTTCTCTTGCCCTTGGTCATTGGAGCTCCTGGTTCTTGGGCCTTTGGACTCCGGGACTTACACAAGCACGTCCCACCTCCACCACCAACCCCAGTTCTTCCTTCAGACCTGGACTGAATTATACCACCAGCTTTCTCCATTTGTAGATGGCAGATCATGGGACTGCATGGCCTCCTAATCACATGAGCCAAGAATCATGTACATATGATTATTATCATAGACTATATATATATATATATATATATATATATATATATGGAGAGAGAGAGAGAGAGACAGAGAGAATACTTTTAACCATAATTTATGATTAAAATTTGTTTGTAGTATTTTCTTCTTGCTTTCTGTTATTCCACTCCTTCTCATGCTGCCTCCTCCCCATCGCAACAAGTACCCTGTATCCTGTGACTATGAAGAATACCTCATTTTCTGCCCTAACCTAGCCCTATGACTCCCCAAACCTAATCCAATGCTCCTCCTTGATTCTAGCCTTAATAGCAATTTGTGTCCTGAATCTTCTCTGATGACCATCCTCTCCCTATTCCATAAAATAGCACCTACCAGTTCTGCTCCTTCCTTCCTCAGATCCTTGATAGCTGATAACAGTTAATATGAAATAATCATTCATTCATAAAGGAAATATTATTTGCTGAACTCACACGAAGTGCCACACACTGTGCTAGGCGTCAGAGATAGGACAGTGAAGAAGACAGAGATCATGACCCCAAGGAGCATCCAGTCCACTGAGGGAAATCAGGGAACCAGTGATTTGGATATGGTGTAGAGACTCTAACTAGGGTAAGGACAGGAACCTATGGAAGCAAAGCGGACAGCCTTACAGAGGTGACACTAGAGATTGAAGACTATGAGAGATGGTAGGAGGAGCATTTTTGGAAGTGCAAATCCCAAGGCTTGATACCCAGGAAAACGCACACAGGTCCCTTCAAGCTGAAGCAGCTACAAATGATCAAAAGACCTCCCTTGTGTTGCCTTCAAGGATGATGGCCTCAGCATGGAGGTACAGACAGAGAAACTTCTAACCTCTTGTTTCTGTTCCCAAACCTTGGTGTCCTTGCTGATGGAAAATTCCACAGGAAACATGACAAAATGAAACACATGCTTCTGTGAGACTTGAGAAAGGTCTGGAGAAGGGGGTTTCTTCTACTCAGGGAAAGCTTCACATCCCCTTCCTGCCAGCAGCAACCTCTGGCAGCATTTGGGTGGCTGCACCTCCTGCACCTCATTAGAGAACATTATGCTCTTCCTGGTAATTAAGGGCATGGGCTGTAACATTCATCAGATTGAGTTTCACATCCTGGCCTCTCACTTGCTGGATTGTGGCCTTGAATAAATCATCCAACCTCTTAGAGAAAAGCCTTCCTTTCCTTACCTGTGAGTCCAAGGACAATCCTACTTGCATTTATATGAGTGCTTGCTATAGTGCCTGGCATGTTGGAAGTGATAACAAAAGGTGGCAATATTTGATTCTCCAAAAGCTTATCAATAGTCTACAATCAGCACAATCTGTGCTGTGACTAGCAAAGTTTTGTCTAAACAAACATGCAGAACTGGGTACTATTTGATAGCACGATAGAGTGACTATAGTCAATAATAACTTATTTGTGTATTTTAAAATAACTTAAATAATGTAATTGGATTGATTGTAACTCGAAGGATAAATGCTTGCTGGGACAAATACCCCCATTCTCCATGATGTGCTTATTTTACATTGCATGCTTGTATCAAATATCTCATGTAATTCATAAATATATACACCTACTATGTACATACAACATTTTAAAATCTAATTAAAAAATTAAAATGAAGAAAATCAAGGAAATAAACATGCAGAACCCCTTTTATATTTGCTAGTTTGGAAATATGAGGGTGATAAGTTCAAAACCATCTATTACTGTATGGATGACAGATTTTAATGCAGTGAGGAATTTAGTGGTACTGAAATATTCATGTATTATTCTACTTAGGTGTTTTATATACCTTTGAAAAGTAATCATCTCTGTGCCCTTTTCATGTATGTGTCTCAGTTCAGTGAGTTCCTAGTCCACAGTGGAGATGAGCCAATTTGCAACTTTCTCTGTCTGGCACTCTTCTCCCAGGTCATTTCAGGACTGACTTGAAGAGATAGCAAAAGGGCTGTAGTAGGAGTTGTGCTGTTTCTTTAGGCCTCAGTGTACGGCGCCTCTGTCTTTCCCCATTCACAACTTCCCTAACTCAAATTGCATTGCCTCTTGGAATTATGCAACACAAAAACGCCCAGCACCTGTACTTGCTGTGTTTCCTGAGAATTTTGAACAACTTACAAACCTTTGTGGCAATAGGCCTATACATGTATTCTTATATTTAGAACACTCATTTCAACAAAATAGTGTCAACAGCAGTGTTAGGAACAGGGGCTATAAAGACAAAGATATCATGTCTCTGCCCTTCCATTCCCAGAGTGCAAAGCTAAATAAGAATGATTTGCATGACTAATCATATATGGATGTCATTGGGAGTATGAGCACTAGGTTAGTGACCGGGATGATCAATCTTCTCTGATAAGATGAGCGAAAAGGGAAGCCACTATAGTTTTCACAGAAGAAATAACATTTGGGTTGGACTTTGAAAGGTGAGCAGGATTTCATCAGATGGAGATCGGGGAAGATAGTATTGTCTATCACAGGAATGTTGAGGCTAATATCTGCGACAGCAATAAGAGGAGGAACAGTAGTTGGGTGATGATTCTGGGAAAGGTAATAAGTGGATAGGGGGTTGTAGAGAGGGAAAATCTAAGGAAGATTATTGAATTAGGGAACTGTATAAAATATTTGATGCTTGCCTTCTTGTATCGTCATACCCTCAATGAAAAGTGGTTGAAAACCTGTTATTTTCATTTAGCAAAGCTTAGGGTATTTCCTGTATAGTGCTCTGGAGTGCTTCTATACCAGTAAAAGATGATAGGCTTCTTAGTCCACCCATGATAATTCCCCACTATGTAAGATGTAAATGAAGGAGCTGACCTGGCTCTGTTGCTGTCCTTGTTGATAGCTTAGTTCTGCCTTCCTAATGCAGTCAGGGATAAATCAGTACAATTCCCTTATCTTCCTGAGGCTTTCAAGACAGAGAATTCTGATTTAGCTATTTTAATGCTTCGCCTCCTACACCCATTCATTCCTACCTCCATTTTCCTTAATTTCCAATTACCACAGCAATATGGAATACAAGGAGAAAGGCAAGATTTTAATGAGGGGAAGAGCTGTTAATGAGTTCAGTTTTCCCTTGTTAGTGCACAGTCCCTGCAGAATGTCGGAGGTTGGGCTAATAGACAACCATGGGAACTAATTTAGAGGTAGAGAACCTTGCACAGCTGAACCCAGCTGTAACCCGTGACTGAGTGAGAAAGGAGGATGGGTGAACTGGTTGAGGATGTTCACAAGTGACACCCTCATCTCTGTGACATGATAAGCAAGGTCTTCTGTGGACAGCAGGAAAATTAAGTGGATTGGGGCAATAGAGGAAAGCAATAAATGTTTATAATTATATTAGAGAATTGAATGCTAGCTGGCAGGTAGCAAGTGAAGGAATAACTGAGCAGCACTCATATCTAAAATGAGGTGGGAAATGATGGGGTTATGGGGTGTCATATTATTCAGTTACACAGCTTTCACTAACAGTATTTGATACCTGCCTTAGTCCATTTGTGTTGCTATAAAGGAAACACATGAGGCTGGTAAAAGAGGTTTATTGGGCTCAGTTCTGCAGGCTGTAGAAGCATGGTTCTGGCTTCTGCTTCTGGTGACAACAGGAAGCGTCCAATCGTGGTAGAAGGGGAAGAAGAGCAGTTATCACATGGAGAGAGAGGAGGAAGGACAGAAAGGAGGAAGATACCAGGCTCTGTTTAACAATCAGTTTTCTCATGAACTAATAGATCAATAACTCACTCATTGCCATGAGAAAGGCACTAACCCATTAATGAGGGACCTGCCCCTATGATTTAAAGACCTTCCACCAGGCCCCACCTCCAACATTGGGATCAAATTTCAACAAACAATTGGGAGGGGACAAATATCCAAACCATACACACAATCCAGGAGAGAGCAGAAAGTTGGGTTAATTCAGAGTTGGGGACTGATTAGACTTGTACTGCAGAAAATCAGGGAGGAGTTTTCTGCTCATGCTACAATGTGATTTCAGCGCTTGTTGGCTTCAGGCAGTGATGCATATCTCCCCACCTACCCCACACAAAAGTATCTAGGTGTATCAGTGTGAATGTATGCATCCTATGTAGAATAAAGGGAGCTCATTTGTTTATGTAACAGGATTCAAGATTGGTAACATGCCTCAAAGCATTGTTATAGGGATTAAATAATCACATAAACTGTATGAAACAGTTTTTATGCCATGATAGATACTCGGTAAAGAATCTAATATATCAACATTGTCATCCAGAACCCACATCTTTGCATCTCTCCATTCTGTCTACCATGCCATCAACTTTTTCCTTGTTCACATCCAGTGAGAAAAAAAAAAAAACTCTTGCAAAGGGTGAGGAACCATGTTTCACAAACATCTCATAACATATTAGTAGGATTTGGATCATATTTCTATATCATCGTCTATGTCCAAGAGAATTTCATTTGCTATTAACTTTATGTGCCGTAACTGAGACAATCAGTGTGGTTGGAGAAATGGGTTTAGCATGGATAGATTAAGTAATAGATAGAGCTAACCAGGCGCAGTGGCCCATCTTGTAATCCCAGCACTTTGGGAGGCCAAGGTGGTTGGATCACTTGAGGCCAGGAATTTGAGACCAGTCTGGCCAATATGGCAAGACTACATATCTACTAAAAAAAAATACACATACAAAAAAAAAAAAAAAAAAAAATCAGCCGGGTGTGGTAGCACACACCTGTAATCTCAGCTACCTGGGAGGCTGAGGCACAAGAATCACTTGAACCCAAGAATCAGAGGTTGTAGTGAGCCAAGATAATGCCACTGTACTCCAGCCTGGGTGACAGAGTGAGACTGTTTCAAAATAAATAAATAAGTGGATAGATAGATAGAGAGATAGAGAGATAGATAGAGCCCACCCTAGAATTGCAGTTGGAGTTTACTTCCCTGTACAGATTCTATGCCTGTTACATCATGGCAGGGTGAGGGGTGCAGTGGAATATTTGCTAGAGAGACAATCACAAAGTTCACTGTAATGGCTGAATTATTTAAGGAAAAAACTATAATTTGCATAACTAAAATTGAACATAAAAGTTTCCTAGGCCCCCATGGAATTGTTTTATCATCACAAGATAGGAATGTTCTGTGTCACACTTACTGTCAGAAAAGCTGCTGTATTTGTTTATTGTGGGTGCTGTAACAAATTACCCCACCTTCGGTGGCTTTAAACAACAGAAACTTATTCCATCATAGTCCTAAAGATCAGAAGTTTGAAATCAGTATCAGCAGGACAACAATAAGGTGTCAGCAGAGCTGTACTCCCTCTGGAAGTTCAAGGGGAGAATCTGTTCCTTGCCTCTTTCAACTTCTGTTGGCTGCTGGCATTCCTTGTCTAGTAGCCACATCACTCCACTCTTCAAAGTCAGCATCTTCAACTCTCTCCCTGTTCTGTTTCACATGACCTTTTCCTCTATGTATGTCAAATATCTTTTTTATAAGTATTCATGGGATTGCATTTAAGACCCACCCTGAGAGTCCAGGATAATCTCTCTGTCTCAGGTCCCTTAACCTAATCACATCTGCAAAGATTTTGCCATATAAGTAATAGTCACAGGTTCTATGGATGGAGACCTCATATCTTTGGGGGCTATTATTCAGCTTATTTTTAACTATCTTTAGATCAATTCCTCTAAAATAATATTCAGTTTTGACAAAAAAAACCCTTATATAACTAATAAACTAGTACAACAGGACAGCTAGAAGTACATTTCACAATTACCATATTCCCTTAATTGTAAGAATTCATCAGCTAAAAACAGCTTTAGAGAGAGAGAAAGAGAGAGACAGAAAGAAAACATCCACTATATTAAATGTCCATATCAATCCTGATTTTAGAAACATTATAATGTGGGAAAATGTGTATTTAGAATTGAGGAAATGTGGTAATTTATCTTGGAGCTATCACCAGGGAGTTACATTGTTTAAAACTAGATATTTTATGGGTAATTACTGAGATTTTTCTAGAGTTATTAAAGGTGAATGGTAATGATTCCCTGAAAGTGTTTCAGAGTAAAATCACCAAGACGATGACTAAAACACAGGAATCACAACTTTGTTGTTGTGTTGGAGATCCCAGAACAATTTCTAGAGGTAAACCTTGGCCATTTACTCAGATTTTCCCTAAAGTCACTTCTGCTCTGATCTCTTTATATTTTCCCTCTTGTAAAGAATGATCAGCCACCTATTTAGAAAAAAAAAAGTGGAAACCTATAAGTGAATGAGTAAATGAAGGAAAGAAGAGAGGAAGAAATTGAATTGACTGAGCATGCAGACTGTTCTGCAAAAAGTCATCTATCACTGTTTGTTACTTCTGCTTTCTGAATCTTCTTCTTCTCTATCTCACTGTGGGAGGCAGGACAATGACCCCCAACAGATGTCAACACCTTAATCCCCAACCTGTGAATATATTGTTACATGACAACGGGGAATTAAGGCTGAAGATGAAATTGAAGTTGCTAATCAGCTGACCTTAGGATAAGGAGATTAGCCTGGATTATCCAGGTGGGCACAATGTCATCTCAAGAACCCTTAAATGGGGAAGAGAGAGGCAGAAGAGTCAGAACCATAGAGAAGGCACTATGCGAAAGAGTGGGCAGCCACTGCTGGCTTTGAAGATCAAGGAAGCCATGAGGCAAGGAATGCAGCAGCCTCTACAGCCTGGAAGCAGCCAGGAAGCGGATTCTTCTCTACAGCCTCCAGAAAGGAACACAGCCCTGATGACTGACTTCAGGCCACCAGAATGAGGAGATAATAAACTTGTGTTGTCTTGAGCCACTAAGATTGTGGTTATTCTTTTGGACATTAGCATTCTTTCCTAGATTACTGAAATAAGGCCCAATGTCGTTTCCAGTCTTGTCTTCTTGTGATCCATGTCCACCTGCGGTCACAGCTGCCTTTCTAGAAGGGTATACAGGTAGTCTTATTTATTTAATGTCATCCAGTGACTCTCCACTCTGCAAAATAAATCCCGGATCCCCTAATGTGACCCATAAGGTCCTTTCTGGGTGGCTCCACTTCCAGACCGTCCCCTATGATCCAGCCACCCAGCATTTCTTCCAGTCCCTCAACAGGCTCATGCTATCTTCTCTCTGGCTCCACTGCTACAGATGTTCTCCATCCTCCAAAGGCTCCTCCCCTAGAGGCCAATTTCTACCTCCTTTTAAAATCTCAACTTGGTTGTCACTGCCTCCTGGAAGACTTACCTGGTCCCCACATTTAGGTGAGGTGTCCTATTCCCTGCTCATTCCAAGACCCTGATCACCCATCCTGACAGGCCATTTTCTAACTGCCCATATTTCCTGTCCTCATGTAAGTTCCTTGAGAGTAGAAACTATAACAGTGAAACAGCAAAAGATCTAACATAGCTAACCCCATTTTTAAGGGGTCTTTACCCCTTCCTGCTTATAGGCTAGGATAATTTTAGAGCACTGAGATACTATGCAAACACCATGTCCTTTTTAAAACTAACTAACTCTGAAATTAAAGAAGAAGTATGTCAACAACTAACTATATTTTGCTAAAGATTTATAGGAGCATTGTGACCTGACAAAGGACAAAGAAGTTCCCAACCTCCTTGGATCCCCAATGGTGCCCAGATGTCTGCAGTCATTGATCACCTCTTGATCTCAACTTCCTCCTCTCTCCCCGCCCTTAACAACAACAACAACAACAAAATTCATAAACACGACATTTGCACTGACTTAAGATGGTACTTGAAGATACTAGTCCACCATCTTCCCAGGTTTTGACTTTCCAAATAAACCTGCTTTTCCTCCCACTAACTCTTGTCTTGGGCTTTCACTTTTGAGCAGAGCGCAGTTGATATGGGGCTCAGTTGCAGGACTCTGACTGTCCCCAGCATGTAGCTTAGTGTTTGGCACATAATGGGACCTGCATATATATTGAATGACTGTACCCATTACTTCAGATCAGAGAAATGCATGAAATTAATTTGACCAAACCATCTGGTCCCCCTTCTAATTGTTCAAGAAGGGCTCACAGATGCCTTTAGGTTTTCCTCTCCTCTCTCATTACTTAAAACTGTACTCTTCACACTGTTGTCCAGGTCAGGCATGTGATAATTACCTCATTTAAACCCTACTTTACCTCCCACCATAATTGTGTCCTTGAGATGATTCACAAATCCCCTGCACAGCCTCAAGGTCTGGAATGCATTTGCTTTTTTTCCCCAAACGTGGAGCCCTGAGATTTGTGCAAACAAAAGCAAAAACATGTAGGCGGAGAGAGACCTTGAACCTTCATATTCACCATTGAATGGATTCTAATAATGGAAGAAACTAGAATTGAGGAAATAATAAAGTTAATAAAAGCAGAGACTAAAGCTATTCTGCGTGTTATATCTTTTTTTTTTTTTTTTTTTTTAGTTTGCAGAGGAGGTTGTAATTACAAGCTATTTTCGTTTTTAAAAATAACTTAATCCTTTGTTTCATTGTACTGACATTGATTAACTGAGGCCATTTCATCAAATATCCATGATTTAAAAGACTGCCCTTTTTAGAAAAGATAGACATGAAAAGAAGAAAGTGTTTACAGAATGCTGGAATTCCCTAAGAAGGATAAACTTTTATAATTATCCTCTGCAGGATCTAACTCTGAAGCAGTGCTGTTGCATTTTCTGCCCAATGCACCCTAAATTAGGAAAGCCAGATTGGCCTGATAATTGGAGAGTTACGTTTCCCTTGTGTGCCCTCAGATCTATAATTAGGCCCTGCCACATTCTGAGAAGATGCCTCAGGTAAGATGACAGAACCCTGCGTGAGCTCTGTCTGCATCTCTGGCACATACAAAGACACTTATATTTACATGCTAAGGCGTTTTGTTCATATGCAGTTAGCAGGCCTGTTCAAATGAGCACAACTTCTCCATGGTTTTGAGTATAGGCTTATTTGATAAATCACGTCTTCGCTTATTTTGGAAGTCATGGCTTTCATAGAGATAAAGTACCATTGCAAATACAAGTTCATAAAGCCATGAGTAAAAGCATGATGTAAAATAACAAGCTTCTAATTGTTATTGTTTTGTCTGTTTTCATTATTTTTTTGCTCAGAAGTTACACTCTGCCTGTAATGCCTAAGTATGCTACTTCCATGGTAATTTCCTGAAAGCCCAAGCTTTGAACAGGGAAACAATCTACCATTGCCCTCAAATAAGTGCATGAAACACATTTATACTTTTCAGACCATTGTGTATTTCACTCATCTCCCAGTATACAACATGTTTGTTTGTCTTTCTTGACAATGAACATGCCCTTGGAAGTGGCGTAGTTCTTGCACTTCAAATTTGTGCTCTGTATTCAAGTCTGTTATTAAATGTGCCAACTTATCTTGTATTTTAGTTTTGCTGCATTTATATATATAAATTTCTGTAGTTATACCTTAAGAAATGAAAATGTAACATCCAGTTGAATACATGGAGGTAAACAGGAGGTGGTGGTTTTGAAGCCATGCACGGTGGCTCACACCTATAATCCGAACCTTTGGGAAGCCAAGGTGCAAGGATCACATGAGCCCAGGAGTTTAAGATTAGCCTGGGCACTACAGGGGGACCCCGTCTCTATTAAAAAAAATAAAAATTGGCCAGGTATGGAGTCGCATGCCTCTGGTCCCAGCTACTTGGGAGGTTGAAGTGAGATGATTACTTGGGTCCATGCTCAGACCACTGCACTGCAGCCTGGACAAGAGAGCAAGACCCTATCTAAAAAAAAACAGTGAGTTCTCAGGATATTTTTCTGAAAAATCACTAATGATACAATTCGGTATACACTAGGCACTCACAGCTTGAGAAGAATTTATGTGGAAATACTTCATAGCAATTAAAATATTCTACCAGATTAGTTACATTGGATTCAAAATAAAATGAGATAGTACTTTACTGCCGTGCTGGAAATGTGAGACTTTTTAAAAATCCATATGCATATTTATGTTGATTAAAAATGAATAGTTCTGACACTCTCCTCATATTTTTCCACTTGGAGGCAGTACAGAAAACATGATATGACTTATTGGAGAAGCAAAGATCTGGATACTGCATTAATCCACAACTGAATGTAAAACTCCTGGGCACTCCATTTATATCACTGTATTAGTGTTCTCTAGAGGAACAGAAGTAATAGGATAGATAAATATACAAAGGGGAGTTTATTAAGTATTAACTTACATGATCACAAGATCTCACAATAGGTCATCTGCAAGCGGAGGAGCAAGGATAGCCAGTCTGAATCGCAAAACTGAAGAACTTGGAGTCCTATGCTTGTGGGCAGGAAGCATCCAGCATGGGAGAAAGATATAGGCTGGGAGACTATGTGAGGCTAGTCTTTTCATCTTTGTCTGCCTGCTTTATATTCTAGCCACTCTGGCAGCTGATTAGATAGTACCCACCTAGATTAAGGGTGGTTCTGCCTTTCCCAGCCCACTGATTCAAGTGTTAATCTCTTTTGGCAACATCCTTACAGACACACCCAGGATCAATACTTTGGATCCTTCAATCCAATCAAATTGATACTCAATATTAACCATCACAACCACAATACTGAATTTTCATGGCAGTCATCTTCAAAACATTTCAGATCATTAATGTATTTAATTTTGAACTTGTAGCAACTTGATAAATAAACTTTGCTTTTGAATCATGCAAATGTGAGCAAGACAAAGCAGGGTAAATCCTCTTCTGCATTTAATACTATTGGAAACAAGCAGAAACAAGGCAAAGATGTTTCTGTTTCACTGCTTTACAACATCTTACTAAAGTACTAGCTAATACAATAGGACCAAAAAACAAAATAAAAGGTGCACATATTGAGGAGGAAGAAATCAAATTGTCTTTGTTTGCAGATGACATAATTGTTACATAAGAAATCTGCAAGAACTGACAAAAAAACTCCTGGAACTCAAAAGTAATTACAGTGAGGTTGCAGGATACAACATTAATATACAAAAGTTAATTACTTTCCTATTTTCCAGCAATAAACAAGTGAAATTTGAAGATACAAACACAATAATACCTATGATACCCATAAAATGAATACTTAGATGTAAATATAATAAGGTATGTACAAGATCTGTGTGAAGAAAACTACAAAATTCTGATGGAAGAAATCAAAAGATATTCAAATACAGTAGATCTCCCTTATCCATAATTTCACTTTCTATAGTCTCAGTTACCTGTGGTAAACGACAGTCCAAAAACAAATGACTACAGTACAATAAGATATTTTGAGAGCGAGGGAGAGCACCTTCACTTAACTTTTATTATACTTTATTGTTATAAGTTTTCAATTTTTGTATGAGTTGTTAATCTCTTACTCTGTTTAATGTACAAATTAAATTTTATTATAAGTATGTATTGTTAGGAAAAAACATAGTACAAAACAATCCCTGACTTATAATGGTTACACTTATGACATTTTTACTTAAGGATGATGCAAAAGCAATATGCATTTAGTAGAAATCGTACTATGAATATCCATACAGCCATTCTGTTTTCATGTTCAGTGCAGTATTCAGTAAATTGCATGAGATATTCAGCATTTTATTATAAAATAGGCTTTGTGATAGATGACTTGGCCCAACTGAGGCTAATAAAAGTGTTCTAAGCACATTTAAGTTAGTCTAGGCTAAGTTATGGTGTTCCATAGGCTAGGTATATTAGATGCATTTTGACATGATATTTTCAACTTACAACGAGTTTATCATGACTTAACTGTATTATAAGCTTAGGAGCATCTTTATACACATGGTTTTGTACTATCCATGGTTTCAGACACCCAATGGAGTTCTCAGAAAATATGTCTTATGGATAATGGCGGATTCCTGTAAATGGAAAGATATTTGATATTCATGGATAGGAAGATACAATATTGGCAACATGTCACTTCTACCCAACTTGATTTTAATGCAATCCCAATGAGAATTCCAGCAAGTTATTTTTTTGGATATCAACAAAGTGATTATAAATTTTGTGAAAAAAGGCAAAAATACTTACACAATACTGAAAAAGAAAAGCCAAGTTGGAGGGCTGACACTATCTGACTTCCAGGTTTATGATAAAACTATGGTAATTAGATAGCGTAATAAACAACTAGATCAATGGAACAAAATACAGAGTGCAGAACTAGACCCAAATAATCTTTGACAAAGAAACAAAAGTAATACAATGGAGACGATAGTCTTTTCACCCAATGATGCTAGAACATTGGATATCCACATGCCAAAAAAAAAAAAAATTCTAGATACAGTACTTACAGCCTTCACAAAAATTAGTTCAAAGTGAGTCACAGACCTAACTGAAAACCAAAAACTATAAACCATTTAGAAGGTAACATAGCAGAAATATCTAAATGACTTAGGCTTCAGGAGTGACTTTTTAGACACAGCACCAAAAACACAATCTGTGAAAGGAAAAAAAATAAGCTAGGCTTTTTTATTAAAATTAAAAATTTCTGACCTGCAAAAGACACTCTCAAGAGAATAAAGAGAAGTCACACACTGGGAAAAAATATTTGCACAGGACCTCTGATAAAGGACTGTTATCCAAAATATACAAAGAACTCTTGCAAACACAACAACAAAAAAACAAAAACACCCAATTTTAAAACTGGACCAAAGACCCTAAGATGCCTCACCAAAGAAGGTAACAAGACTGAATTAGTTCTCACAAGAATGAATTAATCCCTATGAGAATGGGTTCTTTTAAAGTGAGGTTGCCTCTTGAATTTGGTCTCTTTACCCACACCTGCTTTCCTTTCCACTCTCTGCTATGTTATGTGACAGCAGGAAGCCCTCAGCAAAAGCCAAACAGATGCCAGCACTATGCTCTTGGACTTTCTAGCCATCAGAATCATGAGCAAAAGAAACCTCTTTTCTTTAAAACCTTATCCAGTATTAGGTATTCTATTATAGTAACCCATAGAATGGACTAAGACAGCAGGGTTTTGTTTGTTTGTTTACAAAACTAAACATACTCTTACTATGCAATCTAGCAATTGTGGCCCTTGGGACTTACCCAATGGAGTTGAAAACTGATGTCTATACACACACACACACACACACACACAAACACACACAAACTGCACTTGGATGCTTATAGCACTTTTACTTGTAATTGGCAAAACTTGGAAGCATCTGAAATATCTTTCAATAGGTGAAGAGATAAGCTGTGGTACCTCCAGACAATGAAATGTTATTTACTGCTGAAAATAAAAAGTTATCAAGCAATGTAAACATTATTAAGTGTAATAAGCCAGTCAGAAAAGGCTACAAAGTGTATAAGTTCAACAATATGATATTCTTAAAAATGTAAAACTATGAAGAAGTAAAAAGATGAGTGGTTTCCAAGGGGTATGGGGAGGGAGAGATAAATGGGCAGAACATAGAAGATTTTTAGGGCAGTAAAACTACTCTGTATGATAGTACAATGGTGAATACATATCATTATATATTTCTCTAAACCCACAAAATTTACAACCAAAGAGTAAACTCTAATGTAAACAATGGACTTTGGGTGATAATGATGTATGTCTTAGTCTGTTTTCTATTGCTATGACAGAATACTGCAGATTCAGTATTTTATAAAGAAAAAAGTTGTTTATTTAGCTCACGTTTTTGGAGGCTGTTAAGTCCAAAGCCCTGGCACTGGTATCTGGCAAGGGCCTTCGTGCTGCATCCTAAGATGACAGAGTGCATCACATGGCAAGAGGCCAAGAGCCAGAGAACCAGAGAGAGCTTGCTTTGATAACAAAGCCACTCCCACAATAATGAACCTACTCCTGTGATAGTAGCATTAAGCCATTCTTGAGGGCACAGCCCTTATTAATCCATTCATGAAGGCAGAGGGTTAAGTTTTCAGCACATGAAATTTTAGGGGACACCCTTAAACCACAACAATGTGTCAGTGTAGGTTTATCAGTTATAACAAATATACCACTTGGTGGGGGATGTTGATAATACGGAAGACTGGACATATGAGAGGGCAGGCAATATACAGGAAATCTCCATATCTTCTACTCAGTTTTGCTGTGAATCTAAAACTGTTTTAAAAAATAAAGTCTTTTTTAAACAAACAACAGGGCTCATCAAAAATTTTCCCAACTATCAGAAAAATATAAATTACAAAGAAAAAAATCACACCAAAGTTTCATGTTTTACAGAGGAGTAAAACATGTATAAAATGTATTAAACATTCATATATCTTCACTGGGAGACAGTTTACCAAAATTTACATGACTATCTCAGGGTTATAAGATTATTTTTGTTTCTATTTTCTCTTTAAGATTTTTTATTTGCCAAATGTTCTGTAATGAATCTCTCATACTTTAGCTATTAGAAAATGTCATTCTAAACTGTAAGGACACAGAGTAAGTGATGTTAACTTTAACAATTAATTAAAATTTAGTCATTTTAAATGGCATTCTTGAGTGAATAGAAAGAGTACTAGGTTCCTCTGAAAACTATAGAATAGAAAGAAATGTTTTAGTAAGTTCTTTTTATTATTGAAATATATTTTTCTGTCAGATTCAAACAGAAAAATAAGGCTATCCCTAAATCAAAGCTCAGAACAAGGATGTAAAATTAGCAGAAATCACCAGTAGTTAACTTTACAGGATTATTGAAGCTAGTTAGGTACTCTCAGCTTTTCTCTGCTTACATTATAAAAATAAATCATGTTTTATCAACTATGCTCCTGGAAAGAAACATGTCTCTTGAGAAATGAAAAAATAAAGTTAGAAATATATAGCATAGTAATTTTTGAAATATTTTATCTTCTCATACCAGGCTGAAAATACTTTCTGCTTTGAGAATATCATTTTTGTGTGGAGCTCCTTATTGCAAATAGTCAAATGATGTTGGTCATTTTCTAAATAAAACATCACCTTTTAACATGCACTAGAGAGAATGGAAAAAACACAAGGACTATTAATCATTGTAATGGTTATTTATGCAAGTAATTGGAAGATTGTCTTTACTTTGATATTGCTGGTTTTGTAGAAGTTCCTGAGGGAGAGATTATACCCCTTCTCATTTATCCCATTCCCACTTTAACTACAGTATTTTTTATGTTCTCCATATACACACACAGCAGGGAGGATAAAAACTGGGGAAGTTCAGGGCTAAGACTGTACTATCAAAAATCAGTTCTAACGTATGTTTGCTACTGCTACAGTGACACACTGATTTCAAAGACAATAGTTACATTTGACATCATGCTTATATTAATCTGTAATAACCAATCTGTTGTCTTGCTTATATTTTTCAAATTAGCTCAGTGTTGATAGACTGTTTGATCATTCTGCTTCTTTGACTTTTTATTTTTAAAATATTGCAGATTTACCGCTGCCACTTTCCTTTTTAGCATAGCATATTTTATTTCTGCAGTATGAGCAAAATCTCCCCTGGAAAATGTTCCCTCTAAGGTTATGGATTTAACTTAAAACCTAAATTTTAAAAAATAACAGAACTCTTTTCTTAAAGCTTTAACAAGCATAAGTACTAGCTTTCCTTTTGTGTGTATGGAGGGGGCAAGCTTTCTTATTTTTACTGATGCTAGTGCATTATAGCTTGTGGTTATATATTCCAGGAAATCAGAGAACCATCTGCCAGAGGCTTCGAGACTTCATAACTATTTAGTTTGGGGATAGTTACATGCTGTTGTGTAGCAAACTACTCCCAGAATTAGTGGTTTGAAAAAACAATTTTTTATTTGCTGAAAATTCTACAATCAGTCTGGGCTCAGCTGGGCAGCTTGTGTCTACTCCTTGTGGTGTCAGTTGGGCAAACTCAGGTATTTGCAGTCAGCTGATGTCATGGCTGGGTCTGGGGCATCCAAGATGGACTTGCTCATATATTTAGCACCTCATCTATGATGAATGGAATGAATGGATGCTGCCTGGTCTTTCTTTCTTCGAAGTAGTCTTTTATCTTCCAGAGTCTCTCTCTCTACATGGTTTGAGATCCATGAGGAGAGCTTGAGCTTCCTTGCAGAGCATCTCAGGGAAGCAAGAAAGCAAAAGCAGATCCCAACATCTGGCACAGCGAGCAGGGTCCATGGCTCTAAGAGAGCAAGGAACTGGAGGGGGAACACCCCGGGCAGGTAAATAAAGAAGGGGGACCCACGGGAAAATTATGGGGAATTCCACCTCTCTGGCCTCTGAATATTTGCAGTTACTCCAGGGACTGTTGATGTCTATAGGAGTAGAAGTAAAAGAAAAGACTTTGAAACGATTGTTTGCCCATGTTGAACAACATTGTTATTGGTTTCAATATCAAACCAAAGTGCAGTTAAATTGAAAGGAATGGTTACAAGTGGTTAAAGTCCTGCGTCAAGCTCATCAGTGAGGGAGAATGATGCCTCTGACTTTGTGGACTTTGTGTAGTTCCATTACTCAGACATTAGAGTTACTTGAAACGGACTCAGAGCGTGGTGATACTGCCACAGGAGGTGAGGCATCTGAAGCTTTAGAGAGGAATGATCCTAGGGAGGAACATATTTACGCCCCGGTTGCTGAGGACAAGGGATTGGAAGAAGAGCTAATGCCTCCTTCATCTGAAGGAAATTCTGATTTGCAGTGTATTTTAGGGATGTTACAACAGTTGTTAAAATTGCAAGGTGCCGCTGCTCCTGTTTCTCCTATCTCTCCACCATGAGCCTTCCCTGTTACCTTCCCTTCTGCTCCCTTGGAAAAGGATTTCCCTTTGCCTCTACCTCCAACCTCTTTGCCTATGTCAGGTCAGGTTTTCTCTGTGCGTTTTCCTCCTGTAGGAGAAAAGAAGGAATCAAAGGAAAAGGATGATTTCGAGGAATTAGATCTATTCCCAATAACACGGACTGCTTTCTGTCCCAATGCTCAGTTCCCAAACGGTGGCCAGAATGTGACTTTTACAGCCCTGCAATTTAATAATTTTTGAAAGAAATGAAAGCTGCAACAAAAATTATTAAGACCTTTAAAGGCCAGTGGAGCTAATTTAGATGAGTATATTCGGGCTTGTGCAGGCGTTGGAGGAGCTATTTACAATGCTCAATTGTTCGCTGGAGCACTTTCTAAGGCCTTAAAGAGTAATTCTAAACAAGGTGTATGTTTTCAATGTGGGAAACCCGGTCATTTTAAGAAAGAATGCTGGAAAAAACTGGGCTTCCTGACTACTAAAGAGGAAAAGTTACCTTCTGGGGAGTGCAAACGATGTGGAAAAGGTCAACATTGGACAAATCAATTTTGTTCAAAAACTGATAAGAGTGGAAATTTATTGTCACCCCTCCCGGTAAACGGGAACCGGGGCTCGCAGGCTTGGGGCTCCAACAATTACAAGGCAGGCCTACCACAATACCCAGTGAGCGATGGCTTACAACATCAAGGAATGACTTCGAGTCATCCTTAAGGGTATCATCCCCTACCCCTGTTTCCCAACTTTATGCTGCAGCTAAGCAGAGTGCTGCTTCTGACTTAGTTATTACTCAACCTTATACTCTGTCTCCTAATGGAGGAATATAGAAGTTAACTACTGGAGTGTGTGGCCCTTTGCCAAAGGGACATGTAGGACTTTTGTTAGGTCGAAGCAGCAGCGCTATGCGGGGGTTAATGGTGGTCCCAGGAATTCTTGATCCTGATTTTACTGATGAAATCCTTATTATGGTACAAGTCTCACAATTTATGCGCCTAGAGGCAAGGGAACGTATTGCACAATTGCTTTTACTGCCTTTTTTTCCTTTCCTATCTAGAGATGTGTCTCGTCAAGGAGGTTTTGGTAGTACTGGGAAAACTGTTTTCTGGGAAACTTTAGTTTCTGATCAAAAACCTTTATGTTCACTGCAAATTAATGGGATACTTTTTGAGGGATTGGTCGACACAGGAGTGGATGTATCTATTATATGTTTGGCTCAATGGCCTCATCATTGGAAAAAGAAACAAGTATCAGTTACTCTATCCGGCCTAGGTACTGCTCCTATAGTCTACCAAAGTTTCGAGCCCCTGAGCTGTATAGGACCTGAAGGACAACAAGGAAAAGTGTTCTCTTATGTTGTTCCCATTAATATTAACCTTTGGGGCCGCAATCTTTTACAACAATTTGGTGCCTTTTTAAACATTCCTCATATTTCTTCAGCTGCCAAAAATATGATGTTCAAAATGGGCTACAATGCTTTAAACTCTTAGCCACTGTCCACAAGCCTCAAGCTTTACAATTGAAGTGGAAAACTACAACTCCTGTTTGGGTGGAACAGTGGCCATTATCTAAAGAAAAACTTGAGGCTTTAAAGAATTTAGTTAAGGAACAATTGGCCGAGGGGCATATTGAACCAAGTACTTCTGCATGGAATTCCCCTGTGTTTGTCATTAAAAAGAAAAGTGGAAAATGGCACTTATTAACTGATCTTAGAGCTGTAAATGCTTGTATTCAACCTATGGGGACTTTAGAACCTGGGCTTCCTAATCCAGTTCTTATTCCACAAAATTAGAAATTAATGGTTATAGATCGTAAAGACTTTTTTTTTTTTTTTTTTTTTTTTTTTTACTATCCTGTTACAACCCCAAGATTGTGAAAAATTTGCCTTTACTGTTCCTGAATATAATAATGGGCAGCCTACTCAAAGATATCAATGGAAAGTTCTTCCTCAAGCTATGCTTAATAGTCCTACTTTATGTCAAGAGTTTGTTTATAGAGCCTTAAACCCTGTTAGATGTCAATTCCCTACTGTGTTAATATACCATTATATGGATGATATTCTATTAGCAACTCCTGACGAAGTCCTACAAGGTCAAGTTTTTCAGGTAACAACAATTAACTCAATATAATTTACATATTTCTTCTGAGAAAATACAGACTCAATTTCCTGTTCAATATTTGGGATACCTTTTAGCAGAAAAGCATACTCGGCCACAAAAAGTTCAAATTCGAAGAGATCAACTTTTAACCCTTAATGATTTTCAAAAAGTGTTAGGAGACATAAATTGGCTTCGCCCCATCTTAGGCATCCCTACTTACAAATTGCGACATCTACTTGCTACCTTGGAGGGAGATTCAGATTTAAATAGTTCTCGTCAATTATCCCCTGTAGCAGAAAAAGAATTGTCATTTGTAGACAATAGAATTAGTGAAGTTCACCTTGATTATATTGCACCCAATCTTCTACTTTCGTTGTGTCTTTTTCATACTCCCCATTCGCCAACGGCCGTTTTACACCAAGATAATAATATTCTGGAGTGGCTGTTTTTGGCTAATAAAGCCATTAAGAAAATTCACCCGTATATTGATAAATTGGTTGAATTAATTATTAAAGGACGACATCGAGCTCATCAGTTGCTCGGTGCTGACCCTATAAAAATTATTACCCGAATATCTAATCAATACATTGAATCTCTATTGGAAACTCATGAGGGTTGGCAAGTGGCTTGCGCTGAGTATACTGGTTCTTTTTCTCAGCATTATCCTAGTAATAAATTATTTGTTTTTCTGCAACAATATTGTTTATTGCCATATAATCCTATCTCTTACATTCTGGTTAAAGGTCCTACCATTTTTACTGATGCTTCCAGCAATGGAAAAGCTGGATACTGGACATCAGATAATTCAAAAATTTCTCACTACCCATTTGAATCAGTACAACAAGGAGAACTTTTTGCCATTCTTATGGTTCTACAAGATCAGCCTCAAACCCCTTGTAATACAGTTAGTGATTCCCAATATGCTGTATACGTAACTATATATCTCAAACTTCTTTACCATTATTTCCTCAAACTCCTTTGCAAAAATTATTTTCTTTATTATTTATGGCTCTTACTTCTCGCACTGCCCCCCTTTTCATCACTCATATTCGTTCCCATTAGGCGTTGCCAGGACCTTTAACTTTTGGGAATAACCAGATTGATTCCTTACTTATTGGAAGTGTCCAATGGGCTCAGGATGAGCACCAACTACATCATACTAATAGTTTAGGATTACAACAGCGATTTTCTATAACATGCCGTCAAGCCCGAGCTATTGTCAGAGCCTGCCCATCTTGTGCTCCTATTATTGCACCTTTTTAAAGTCCAGGTATTAATCCTCGAGGCACTCAACAAAATCACATTTGACAAATGGATGTAACTTATGTTCCTTCTTTTGGTCGTTTAAAATATGTTCATCATACAATTGATACCTGGTCACATTTCCAATGGGCTACACCATTGCCTTCTGAAAAGGCTGACTCTGTTATTACTCATTTACTTACTTGCTTTGCGGTTATGGGAGTTCCTGCTGAATTAAAAACTGATAATGCCCCTGCTTATTGCTCTCGTAAATTGGCTGCCTTCCTTTCTTTATACCATATTCGTCATTCCACTGGTATTCAATTTAACAGTCAAGGCCAAACAATTATTGAAAGAGCCAATGCTACCTTGAAATTACAACTTTTAAAACAAAAAGAGGGTGATGGGCGAGATTTCCCAAAACATCAAATTCTGAAAGCCCTTTTTACTTTAAATTTTCTCAACCATTGGCGCCAATTACAGCAGTCTGCAGCAGTGAAAAATTTTCAACAGCCTTTAGAAAAGCCACAAAACAATAATCTGTGGGTGTATTATCCTTCATTACAAGGGCAATATTTAAAAAGAAAAGTTTTAGAATGGGGCCGAGGCTATGCTCCTGTCCATACAGGTGCCGGAGACGAGTGGTTTCCATCTCGATGGTTGAAACAGTGCCATGGCGAAGAGGAGCCCATCTGAAGAGTTCCTCAAGGAATTTCAGGAGCTGAGTCTGAGCGCTCAGAGAACATTCACCTTCGGGACTCGACATGTGGAGCCCCCAACATGGGGTCAACTGAAAAAGCTTACTCAGAAAGCTGAAGGGGTTGTTCAACAAGCTGGGCAGCCCAAAACCCCACTGACTTTATTCCTGGCTATGCTGGCCATAGTAAATTACCAGGTAACAGCTGGAGAATTTACATACTGGACTTATATTCCTTTTCCACCCTTATATCAAGGTGTGGCCTGGAGAGACAGAAAAGTCCCAGTACTTACTAATGATACTGCTTGGATGCCATCGCCTTTTTTAAACCAGGGTCCTGAATTAGACACTGGCACAGTAAATAGTTCATATCAATTTGGGGTTGAAGGGTTACCTATATGTCTTGGGAGTAGTCCACATTGTCTGCATCTTTCTCATGAGGCTTGGGCTGTTTGCTATAACCATAGTCATATCTCTGCCTTTACTATGATTATTGTTGCTCAAAGTTTCAAGTATAATCATACTGCATTACTTAATGAAACTCTGCCAACTACATTATCTTTATGCCCTATCCCCGATGTGTCCGGAGGTGTTTCCCAACTAGAGTGGACTAGATGTAGAGGTAGTGGGCTGCGACTGTTGTTAGGAGTAAAAGGGAAAGGTCGCAAATACCTTGTTACTGATTGGAGTGTACGTGGAGATTTTCAAACTAAATTTAGTCATGTCAACCTGCGCTGGCATAAGAGTAATCACAGCATCACTGCAGATGGCAATGAAACTATTATTTGGCATGATGGTGGTTTATCACCCCCTATGCCACATTTGGCTAATATCTCACAAATACAAAGTCATATTTGGAAGTTGCTAGCTGCTGGTAAACCAATGTTCACTTTCACGGGAAACATGTCCTTGAATCTTACTACTAATATTGCTAACCCTTTCCATATATCTTTGCATCAAAATAGTTCTAGATATGTTATTGCATGTGTAAGAAAACCTTATTTGTTGTTAACAGGAATTTTTAAATGGAATAGTTATACAGGGGTAGTTAACTGTACCGACAATTGTACATTCTTAAGTTGTATAAATATTACTTGGTGGAATAACAATTGCAATGAGTCTCATTCTGATTTATATATACTAAGAGCCAGAAAAGAAACCTGGCTACCTGTGAACTTAACACGTGCCTGGAGTGAATCTGCTGGGGTTACTCAAATTTACAAAGTAATGTAAGATCTTGTCCACCTCAGCCGGAGAGTGGTTGGGGTCATCGTAGCAGTGGTGGTGGGACTTGTAGCAATTGCTTCCACCGCTGCTGTTGCTGGACTAGCTCTACCCCAGAGTATACAAAATGCAGAATTTGTACAACAATGGCATGAACAATCTCATTTGTTGTAGCAACAACAACGAGACATAGATGCTCATCTGACCGAACGAGTGGATGACTTGCAACAAGTGGTTTCTTGGATAGGAGATCAGCTAACAGTGTTGAATACTCAAGCTTTATTAAAATGTGATTGGAATACTACCCACTTTTGTATTACTCCTGTTCCTTTTAACAGCACTGTACATAACTGGACTGAGATAAAGAGACTTTTAATTGACCATAATAATCTTTCCCTAGAAATACAAGAATTAACACAAAACATTTCTGAAACATTTCGCAATCAGTTACCATTGCTGACCGGAGCAGATTTAATGACTGGTATTGCACAAAGTTTGACGTCTTTGAACCCTATGAGTCCTGTGAAAACTTTACTGACTTCTGTTTCTAGTAATGTATTGATTGTTGTTCTTGCCTTTGTCATTTTCACAGTCTGCTGGAGATGGTACCAAAGAGCAAACACCGAACCCCAGCAAGCCCAACATGTGATGATGGTTTTAAAAGAAATTCAAACCTGTAAATAAATAAGGGGGAGATGTAGAGGACTACGTGCTCGCAAACGAGATGTTCCTGATAAGTCCTGCTGTTGCAAACAAAGCAGGGTGTTCCTTCCCTGCAAACAGGGAGGACAAAGGAGTCAGCTGCAAACAGCAGACCCTGGGTACTGGTTAATGTGTAAACATCTTGAGAAACCAGAAAGTCAGGAAAAGGTCAGAAAAACAACATGTGTCTTGTGACTTGGCAACCTTCCACAACCAACTGTATAAAATAAAGCAGAGTGTGCCATTTGGGGCGGCTGCCATGTTTGTCTCATCCTGTGTTGTCTTGTGTGTTCATTCCTTTGTTTAGGAAACATGCGGACCCCAACATAGTGAATACGTCTCATGAGATCTGATGGTTTTATCAGGGGTTTCTGCTTTCACATCTTCCTCATTTTCTCTTGTCACTGTCATGTAAGAAGTACATTTATGGTGAAATCTTGTCTCTACTAAAAATACAAAAATTAGCCAGGCATGGTAGCATGCGCCTGTAGTCCCAGCTTCTCAGGAGGCTGAGGCAGAAGAATAGCTTGAACCCGGGAGGTGGAGGTTGCAGTGAGCCGAGATTGCATCACTGTACTCCAGCCTGGAAACAGAGCAAGGCTCCGTCTCAAAAACAAAACAAGCAAACAAACAAACAAAAAGAAGTGCCGTTAGCCTCTTGTCATGATTCTGAGGCCTCTCCAGCCATGTGTAAAGTCAATTAAATCTCTTTTTCTTCCCAGTCTCAGGTATGTCTTTATTAGCACTGTGAAAATGAACTAATACAATACTGCTTCATCTTTCTTGGACTATCCCACCAATAATGATAACTAACAATTATCAATTTTGATAGCTTTGAAGTGGAATGAGAAACACAGTGGCATCTCAATCTGTTTAGAAAACTTAAATTTTTATACTTTCTTCCAGTCTCTTACCCACACCTGCTTCAATAACACAAATATTTAAGCAACCTCCTCACCATGATGTTATCTTTCCATGTCACTTGCATAATTTTCATAAAAATTGCAATTAGTCCTTTTTACATTTATATTTTACCAACTTTCAGATAATTTAATTTATGTAATATTGATGGAAAGTACAACAGGATTAACTTTGGGAACCAATTCAGCTGACTCTTAGCAGCTTTATAACTCAATACAGTGAGAGCAGAAGTGCACAGGCTTACTAGAGAATATTTACTAGGTTGTGGGCAACCACAGTATGTTTCACATAGGAAATGAGAATGTCTGTTAATCTGGTAACATGATGAAGTGGAATTCTTTAAGAGTTTCTATCATAGGTTAAATACTTCCTAGGTAAATTGTAGTACAAACTATGAGTTTCACTATTATTCAGATTCCCCTGCATGACTAAATTTTTGGCTGATTCATATGGGCTGGTCATCAATAACCTTGCATCTAGGAATGTAAAATAAAATTCTCTATTGCTTGATGGTTATGAAGGTTTCAATGCTGCAACAGCAGATTGTCTAGGTTCTATTAGACATTTGTTCATCTGGATGCCCTTTCTCCAACTCTGCTGCTGTAAGGTCGTGTTGTACCCACGGTCTACACAATTTGCTCATGTGCCACAGTATTTGGTTATCAGCCGTGGGCAGCCTGATAAAATGTCTGTGATCCTCAGTCAACCTAGAAGGTATTTTCTTCTGTAAAAGTATTTATTTCAGCACAAAAATGTATAAATTAGATAAGATTTGTTTGTTGTGGATAAAGAAAGGATATGTTGTCGTGCTCTGAAGGAAACCCATGTCTGGTCAATTCTCAATCTATCTGTTACTGACTTTTTGAACAACAACTTTAAAACTGGAAGAAAAATGTGTTCAAAGAGTTTCAAGGCCTTGACTTTCTACTGGTAAACTAAAAGGAAGAAATATGCTTTTGAGTAAAGAGTCTTCATTTCCATTTTTAATTTGCTAACACATAAGGCAGGAAAGGACCGAAATTGTTTTGATTAAAATTAATTTAATACATAAGGTAGAGACTTTCCCTGAGAACAGTGTTCATTGATATTAAACTTTATCATTTCTCCTGTAAGAAAATTCCATTAGACTCTGATAAATGTGGATTTAGTAAACAAAGCAACAAATGAATGGATATCGAAAAAATGCCATATTATTTGTATTGTAATGCAATCTCCAAAAATCTAATCTAAGTTATAAATTAATCTACTGTTCAGTGATATCCTATGATATCACTTAATAAGACCATTTCATTATAATTTTAAATGTAAAAGTTCAGTCAATAAAGTTACTGATATGAATGTTAAAGATTAAAATTAACTGAATATTCTTAAAAGGTCTTTACTTATTTGGAAGAACATTTAAAATAGCCGTCTAATAGCTATAGGTGGCCTTGGATCGCAGCTGCCATGTATTTCTGGAAGAATTAAAATACCAATTCCATTTGTTAGCAGGGTTTAACAAGCAGAGAGGAGTTCCTCTTTTGAGTGGCAGTGCCATTTTTGAATTCATCTACAGAGACCCCAAAATATCCATTATGATGTTACAATTAGAGACTTGAAACTATTTTTCTCTTCGTGTTCATAAAATTACATTCTCACTATGTGTGTTGCATCAAGTCTGGCAAACTAATAAATAGATGTTCATTAAATTAAAAAAATGAAGGCTGGGTGCAGTGGTTCACATCTGTAATCCCAGCACTTTGGGAGGCTGAGGTGGGTGGATTATCTGAGGTCAGGAGTTCTAGACCAGCTTGGACAACATGGAAACCCCATCTCTACTAAAAATACAAAAATCAGCTGGGCATAGCAGCACATACCTGTAATCCCAGCCACTTGGGAGGCAGAGGCAAGAGAATTGCTTAAACCCAGGTGGCAGAGGTTGCAGTGAACTGAGATTGCACCACTACACTCCAGCCTGGGCAGCAGAGTGAGACTCTGTCTCAAAAACCACAAAAATGAAGTTAAGTGTTTCATTTTTAAAATGAACTAGAATTTTAAATTCATAAAGGTTGTACTTGTAAAATAAATCACATATTTTTGGTTTTGGTCTGATACCTCTCTTTCTCTTCACAGTTGAATGGACATTCGTGGATCACTCTTCCATGTGAGGTTCCAAGTGAAGGCTCAAGTCACTCTTCCATTCATGGAGTTCTACCTACCCCCACCTCATAAAGAATGAAAGCCCTGACTATCAACCCTGCCTGACTCATCCCTTCTCTGTCCCCGTTGTCTGTTGCTCATTCTGAGGTCCCTCATTTCTTGCCACACAGGGCACCTTGGGACCCCTGGAACTCATACCACAGGTACAGCCCTGCCTACCAATGAATAAAATTGTATAAAATGTAAGAAAAATAAGAAAAGACTGCATGTTCCTGTATGTTCCAAAACTCTAGGTTCTCATGTAGGATAATATTTGCTGATTGAAAACTTCATAATCCCAGAATATTCAAAGGTGCTATTTTCATATTCCTTATAGATATGTATGGATGTGCAAAGACTATTTTGTTTCTGGTTCTTTCTTTTTTTTTTTTTTTTTTTTCATGAAAGAACTTTTCAGAACTCAAGGTTTCTGTGAGGATTGTAAGTGGCTACTCTAACCTGTCTCCTTGGGGTTCCAGACAGGAGGTCTAACCTGGCCTTCCCCAAAACAGAATCTCTGCCCTGTCCAAATTACTAGAGAAGGAATGCAGGAAATGTGCCTCCTCCCTGTGTCTTTCAAAGGACAGTTATTGACTAGATACCTACTTTTCTTGCTACCACTGTCTGTTCCCTGAGTCGGCAACTAACCAAGGTGCTATTTATGCTACAAAGTGTTATAACAAGAAATGTTTCATGAGCACATTGACCTGTCGCGTAGATACCTCACTGAACTTTGAATAGTATAACCTTAGATGTAGACTTTTAAATTGGGCATGCCTGGAATTCCACTTGAGGTTGGCATCTGAGAGAGGCTTCAAGAAAAACTATTCGGGTGTCTGTGAGATCATCTGCTTTGGATAATGAAGGATTGACACACTTTAAAGTGTTATTGACACACACTCTCTTATAGTCTCGAAATATAGAGAGACGGCTACTCATCTTTCACACCCAAAAGCACACAGTGTAAAAGAAAGTTGCCTCGAGTGTCACCGAATGTCACTGGGCTAGTGATGGAGAAATAATGGATGATATCTTGACTGACGGGAGGAAGTAGAAAGCCGTTAACAGCAGTGAAGAAAATCATTTTGGGAAATGAAAAAAGAATAGGAGAGAAGCAGAGCCTAGAGCTTCAGCGTGGTGTGGGTTCACTAAGGCTGTGGAAGCGGCTGAGTGCCACCACCCAGAGGTTCTGCAGCTGGACAAGCTCTGCTCCATCTACAGGTGACAGAGCCAAGCTCCACAGCCCCACAACCCCCAGGGGTAGGATCAGAATGGAAATAACCACAATCACAATTAATGAACATATTGCAAATACATAGTGGTATGTGGTTTTATAGGAATCATTTCATTTGTTTATATAATGGCCAAATGAGGATGTTATTGTCCCTATTTTTTCAGTGAAAGAGAATAAAATATAGACATAAACCCAAAAATTTAGCATAATCCAAAATTATGCTAAATAATGTCATAGTAAGAAAAGTCACCTAGGGCTACTGAATCCAAATCTTGTTCTCTTTCCATTTTACCTAAGCAGTTTCCATCTATCATATCACAAAAAAAGGAGGCTCATTATCTTCACCGAAGACCACCAATAAAAGGTTAAATTATGGTCACTATCTTTCATTTAAAAGAGCAGAGAAGTACAATTTAAAAATAATTTCATTCAATAATTCTCCTATCCACTGGTACTTAGTTAACCCCTCAGCTATCAGGCCAATTCAGTTATTTATCAGAATTCATTCACTGGAGGGAAACAGACAGCAATGGTCTAAGTGCAAGTTGTCTTGGAAAATAAACAGGACAGAGTCCTTCTAGGTCATTCCTAGAGGTCATCTGTATTAACTCATTGTGTGAGGTCAGGTTATTTAGTGGACCTCTCATTTGAGAATGTGTCACACTTTCCTAAATCACCTAAGAATTTTCCTGGATCTGTCTATCATGGACCAAGAAAGAATACAATTATAGCAGAAAGTGACTATCTGAATTATTAATGATAATTAAGAGGCAGGCCATTAGGATTACCTACTTTTATCAAAGGGAGATTTATTGACTTGATAATTCAAATGTTATGGCGGGAACTAGGTTCAGGTTAAGATCACAGACCAAATGCTTCCCAGGAATAAGGGAAGATCTAGGCATTTGATGAATGGCAGATAGTAACATGAGCGATATCGTTTATTTGGATACTTTTAGTTTTGTGAAAGTCAGGTTTATGAATTTCCAGTCACATTTTCTCTTGGATTTTTTTTGTCAGTATGAAATAGTAAATAAATATCTTACTTTAAGCATTGCTAACTTTAAATAAATTAATGTGTAAGAATGGCAATCAGACAAATCATGGCATGTACACTCAGAAAGGGAGTAAGAAAGTTGCTAAAATAATTAAAAATGACCAAACTCTTTGGGTTTTGAAAAGATTATATGAAAATCTAAAGAAAATGACTGAAATCAAATATATAATTAAACTTTAATTGTATAGATTTCATCAATAAGTAATCTTTGTTTATTGTCTGGATTATAGTCCAACTGTATTGCTTTCTGACCTCAGCCTGTGGACTTTTTGTTGACATTAAGAATAACAGAGCTGAATGCATATTGTATTTTAATTTACAATTTTCTGTAACATGTAGAAAACCAAGTTTTATACACTTTCTTAATGTCTTTTATTCTAAACTGACTTTCCATAATGCCATACTTTTCAGGGATATAATATTCACGTTGTATAATAGGAAACAAACTTCCTACTGAAGAAATTGTATTAGTCCATTCTTGCATTGCTGTAAAGAACTACCTGAAACTGGGTCATTTATAATGAAAAGAGGTTTAACTGGCTCCTGATTCCATAGGCTGTACTGTATAGAAAGCATAGCTAGGGAGGCCTCAGGAAATCTTCAATCGTGGCAGAACGTGAAGGGGAAACTGGCACGTCCTACATGGCTGGAGCAGGAGGAAGAGGGCGAGGGGTTGAGGGTGCCACAGACTTTTAAAACAACCAGATCTCCTGAGAACTCACTCATTATCATGAGAACAGGAAGGAGGAAGTCTGTTTTCATGATTAAGTCACCTCCCACCAGGCCCCTCTTCCAGCATTGGGGATGACAATTGGACTTGAGATTTGGGTGGGGATGGAAATCCATACTATGTCAGAAATGAGATTTCAGTAGTTCAGTTTCTTAAAATCTGAGTTTATTTCACTTCTGTCTCTGAGAACTGGCCCCTAAAAGCTGAATACATTGGCCAATGAAATGAAGTTAACTAATTATCCCAATGGAAGGTTTAATTAGTAGCTATGTATTTATCATTTCCTTAATGGGCTATTATCCCTGAAAGTTTAACTGAATTCTCTTTTTGAAAAACTCATAGATTTACTAGAGACACTGTCCTCCTTATACTGTACTTAAAGAACATTGGTTCTTAGTAATATGACTAAAATAATAATTTATGTATTTTTTAAATGATATGTAGTTTACTTAATTTCTTCCAGCTATGGTTTTCTTACCTGTAAGGTAGGGACAACAATAATTTTAAAGAAGAGTGAAGACAAAATAATTGAATGAATGGAAAAACACTTCATAAACTGTAAAATATAGTGCAAATATAACGTATCAGCCCCATTGTCATAGCTTATTTGGATTTACTTTGTTGTTGTGTTTCCTTCCTTTCATTTTTTCCTTAGGCACCTCCTTCCTCCCAAGAATTATGTCCTATTCATACGCCACAGATACAGTGGCTAGGATAGAAGGGCATAACAGTGCCCTTGCCTGCTAATTTTACTAGTTGTGATTAAGGAAATGGTACTAGGTACAAGTAAAGAGTCCCTTAAATTACTAGAGTTGTGTGTATTAAGCCTTTAAGTTTTCTAACTTTTTAATTTAAAAGATTAAAATTCTCAGTGGATTAGAGATTATTTCTATGACTTCTAAATTATTCCTTTTCCTTCAGCACACTCAATTATATTTCTATATTTATTGTGGCTTTCAAATGAAAATAAACTTTGTTCCACCTCAAGACTCCTTAAAATATCAAACACAGCATCTTATAATTAATTTTAAAATCTTAATTCGCAGGGAAAAAATGGAAAAGCAATAGCAAGAGAGTCACCATAAACAAAAAAATGTTGAATAGGACGGTGAAAAGTAAACTACACAGTGGCTGCTCACAATGGTCTTCAAAAGAGAGCTTAAAAATCGCTATTCTGTTCCAGTTCAGTGAAGCATTTGTTGAGTTATATAGATGAAACTCTTTTTTTTTTTTTCTAAAGATGGGATAGGGGATAATTACTAGCAGGATTTTGTATGACATACCTGTGGCAGTCAAAATCAAGATGAACTTAAATGTATTCTGACAGACATCTCTTGAATTATTCATCGTTTTTATAGAAAATACCCCCTTGACACTTCTGAAGACCTCAAGCCCCGATCTAATTCAAAGGCATAGTTAAAGGATAAATATGCAAAGTGTATTTTGTGTCCGAGTGGGTTCGCAGTACACTTGAAAGGTGGATGTTTAAAATATATATATATTTTGTAGAAAATCCAAATTAAAAGTAATTTTTTAACCTGATTATTGAAGAATCCTTGAAATGAAGTTAGGCTTTGTTTAATAACTAATGCAATGCCACCACGATGATTACATAAAACCCAAAGGAATTTTCACCTAATCAGATAGCTAATGAGAGAGGCTATTGCTTCCAGACCCTTACCATTACCAGGAACAAAAAAATATCTGCACATTATTCAGATGGAGGGCTGTGCATGGTAATAGAATCAGGAAGTTGCTATAAATACTAGCAGTCCCACTCTTCAACAGGTCGGGACTAATTGTTAAAGCAGAGTTCCTGCTTTAATTATGGCCATGCTGGAGTCCTCTCCTTGTAAGCGTCTTGATTCTGCAGCTGCAGTCAGTCTTCGAGCTCAGGATATATGAAAGACCTTCTCTGCTCTTCTATGATGAAAGAGGAAAGAGTCCCAGGGATGCTTTCTATCACTGTGTGTCTGAAGGAAACAACCAGCATGGGGATTCACTCACCGTGTTTCCTGGATACGCCTTGAATCTGTCAGTGGCCAGACAGCTGAGCTTAGCATACATCAGTCAATCAATCAATCAATCAATCAAACTTTGAATTACAGTCCTGACTGCACTGTAGTCATAACTATGTCTGAGAAACACTAAAGAATTCTTAAACACAAACTGTCCCAGAGAGTTTCTAGGGCAAGGCCAGAGTGGGTTAGCACAAGAGTATTTTGTGCTGTAGCCATAGCTATGATATCCACTAGCTGCCTCTCAGAGATGACACCTGAAATCTGCTATCCTTTAGTTACTTCGTACAGTGTGGTTGGAGGGATAAAAAAGGCCCTTGAGCTTTCTTTGCCAATTAAAGATGCCCAAAGAGAAGCAGTGAGACTTTCTAAGGCTCAGTGTGTTTTCTTTGTCTGGCTGTCTCTCCTATGTCTCTCAAAACAGCTTCCTAAGCTCTCGTGTAGTCCTTTAAGCTCATGCAGCTTGTCTTCTTTGCCTTTTCAATAGAAACTCCTTCTGTCCCCAAATTAAATTCATCTTAGATGGGGCAGAAGTGTGCATGGGGGGAGAAGTATGGCATTTAATTGTCCAGCAACTTGACAAGGACTGATCTTGTTTTTATTACTTAGGCATTATCTTAGATTTCTGCATTAAAAGCTAGCCCCAGAAGCTTATTTCTAGTACGGTGGGTGACAGAGATGAAAAGAATTTATTGAATGCCAGCTACATCTACTCTAAATGCAGCAAAAACAGCCAAGTCATATAATGGTGCTGATTTGGCTTCTTTTTAGTTTCGAGTTAAGGAATTAAGCAAATTCCCTTGCTTCCTCAACTCCTGCAAACATAGTGTACCGATGGACATACAGCCAATCCTCCTTTGCAGTTGCTTCTAAACAATGGGAATGTTGACCTGTTGGATTTTTTTTTTTTAACCCACATAATTGTGCATCGCTTAAATATTTTTAAAAGTGTGTTACTAGGATTTCAGTGATCTAAAAATATATCATGCCAGGCGGAGTCCAGTGGCAGAAAGGAGCAGTGAAATAAAACAGAAAAGAAAATCAAAAGGAAGAATCATTTTGGCAGACATTGTGTGCATTTTTCTCTCTGAGTAATGTAGTTTCTTTACCCAAGGAACTTCTGCAATCTTGTACCAATAGCACTGTATGAACAGTGGTCAGCAGCCCCACCAGGCCCAGAACTCAGCCCCTGGGGCAAGAAGGATATTCTAATGCAAGAACTTGAAATGTATTTAATGCTGGTAGCTTTTGCCTAGTAGCTCCAAATTATACATCATTGGATGGTTACTTATTTTAATATTTTATGTCAACAATTTTCTTGTTGAGATAAAACTCACCATTGTTTGATTTTGAGAGTGGAATACAGAGAGACAAAATAAAAAGCAAATGTGCCTACGTTAAAGCTTGATGTACGATCAAATGGCTTAACATTTTCACTTTTTTTTTGTTGTTCCCACGATGCAAGTGCCCTGAACAATGGGCACAACAGAGAAAGAGGTATTATCAGTGTCCTTAAGCTAGGGGCATGTTACATCTTGGAAATATCTTTGAGGAAGTGGAATGTCAAGGGCATTGTAATTTCAACAGTTTTAATTATGGTGTCACAATCTCTTTTTCAGGCAGAATAATTAGAGTTTTCAAGCTTTGGGAGAATGTCATATCCATCTGAATTAATTTTTTCTCTTCTCAGTCAACATTTCTTAACATGTCTTCCTGAAAATACTACTTCTGAGGATTGTCCATAGCTGTTCTTAAGTGAGTGAGGTGGAAATGCAAAGTCCATTGGTCAGGGAAATTTAGAAAATGGTGGGTTAAACAAAAATAAATAGATTTCTTTATTGCAGTAGCCTTTAATATGCCGATGTGCCATGTGAAACTTTTTAAGAAGAAAAGATGAATACGGCATTGCTCAAGGAATGCTTTTTGGGGGAAGAGCATTTCTTAAAACCAGCGTTCCAAGGGATATAATTTGGGGAGATCATTAAGGATTATACTTCAGTTAACATATTCAGTTTATGCTATGAGTAACAAACAAAGTGAGCTGAGATAGTAAATGATAACTTTGCCCTTAGGAGTAGAGTTTTGGTTTTTGCTTATTGCCATGTTGAGTAGTGTGTTGATTTTGGTTTTTGCTTACTGCCATGTTTATGAGTTGATAATGCAATTATGTCATTGCAGACTGGGTTAGACTGAAGTCTTGAATCTTGTGTATTTATTAATATAAGCCTTAGGTGTGTCGGTGATGTTGTTAGTGATGATAGTAACAGTAATGATATTTAACTTCTAAACTAGTCAGAATGAAAACGACTACAAAAAAAAAAAAAAAACAAAATAAAACAAACATTAACAATATGGTGGGAATAAAAAAAAGTAATGGAATATTTATATATTTATATATATCTTGTGAGAAACTGAGAAGTCACACAAATAATGAAATTATTTCTGTATTTACAGACTTCTGGGGCAAAAGAAATATGCTTCTTCATTTTTGTACATCATCCAGTACTTGCCCAGGGATCCCGGGTATTCAATAGATAATTGATGATTGCTCTTAACTGCATTCAAATAATCCATTCAATAAATGAGTTATTTAATTGATAATTGATCATTTATCAATTATATTTAATAGAAAAATTGATACTTGTTTTTAACTGAATTGAAATAACTCATTAGAAAATCAGTTATCACATACCATGCTAACTGTAATATCCTGCTTTATCTACACAGTAGAAAACTAAAAGTAACAATAAAATGTTCTCTAAAACGTATTTTGAGTTTAAAGCTTCAGAAACCAAAAGTAAAAACTTTAAAGGGTTCTCTTTTAAAATTTGAAATTTAACAAACTAATATTGATAATGCAATAAAATTGGTTTTTATTTTTAGCTTTTAAATACTTTTAACCCCTCAGAATGAATAATTATTCTAAAAATTCTCATTATTCTAAGTAGATACAATCTTATTTGTCCATTCCGATAAAGTCATGGTTGCCTAGCTCAGTATGCATCAGTGTTAATTGTTGTGTTTACATTCAATTTTGTCTTGCATTAATGCTTTGTCAAGGGCTCTCTCCAGATCCCCCTTAAGCTTAATGGGTTGTTTGTGCTCTTCCAGCCTCTCCATAATAGAATTGACGAAATTGCCTTGGTTGTGGCAGTATAAATGCATCTTCTCCACCTGCTGGGTTACCCCCTGAGTCTTGGGATCGTATTCACAGAGAGGCATGTGCTTTTTACTAATGTGTTTGTGTGTGTGTGTCTGTGTGTGTGTGCGTGTTCACGTTTTTCTTTAATCCTGTTAGGTGGAAACGTTGTTGGCTAATTATGAAATAATTTTGCTATTGTGCATGACAATAACATTTATCATGGATATGAAGTAAGTTTGAAATTCAAAAATGGCCTCAACTCTCCTGATGCAATACAAAATGACGGGGATGCAGCGCACACTGAAAAATGTCATTAGTATACTATTAAAGAAGATTTAAAAAATACAAATCAGTAATTTTTTCAAAAACTGAAGTTGAGAACTCAGTACTATTTGATAGAAACTGAGAAGGATGAACACTGAAGACGAGTGAAGAAATGCATACTGAGGCAGAAATGCCATTTCAGCCCCAGAAACCTCCTTCATAGAATAAAAGGAAATCAGCAGATGAAAGAAACTTGAGTGCAGCGCTTGTAGCGTTTATTTAGGTTGTAAGATTATACGGTGTTTATTATTTTATTCTACTGCTTTTAGGTTTTATGGCCATTTATTTCTTCATGTGTAATTCTTAGGGCTCATTTTTTAAAGTTATTGCTATTTCTCAATATGTTCTACTTGAAGCCCAAGTAACAAGAAGGCTGGAAAATTTTCTTCTCATGCCTTTTTGAGTCCCTAGATCACATAATATAATGCAAAATTGATTTCAAGTGCCAGGTAGATGTGGATTTTTTTTTTCTTGGCTAATTCTTTTCAAAAAAGGCAGGTTTAATGGCCTGGCTACAAAGTGCCATCTCATTCTTACGAAAGAACCCCTGCAGTGATGCTATAACACTGTGCTGAGTGTGGCTCTACAGGAGAAGGATGCAGAGATTCTGTTAAATTTCATTATGCCGAGAACTAAGCAAGAGATCAATACTATGCTCTTTCCTTTTCAGTTCACATAAATTGCCAGTAATTGTTTTCTTGTATTAATACACATGAGTCCAACTTAGAAAATTATCATATTTTGGATGGTGAAAATGGCTCCTTTTGACAATAAAAAGCGGTTCAAACAAAACATAGGAGTTTTTTTTTTTCTAATTCTATTTTGGTACAGTCAACTTGATGACTATCCCTGCTATATAGTACTTTGTTGTTTTCAAAGTGTGGATTGGTCTTTATGTCATGAGGATCTTGCCAGTCTGTGATAATGATCCCGTAAGAGAAACAGGCCCTGAGAGAGTAAATGACTGGTAAAAACTCACACAACTAATTGGTGACAGGACCTGGAATGGTCACCTGGTTTACAGTCTGGTTGGTTTTGTTGTTTCTTTGGTTTGGTTTTGCTTTTTAAGCAGAATGGGTACATTTCAGTGTACAATGTAATCCAGTAGATTAGAATGGCTATAATAGTTAACATGGATGTAATACTTTCTGCTTTTCAAAGTTATTTCTTGTCCTTTACCTTATTTAAGGGTTAGGGTAACTTCAGTCATAGCTATTATTATCCTGCTTCTCCCCATTTTACAGTTTTGGAAACCAAGGCTTACAGATCTCATGTGACCTTGGTGTAGACTGTGGCAGACCAGGATGGAATCACTGCCCTTGGACTCCTTATCCTGTTCACATTCCATGATCCATGCTGCCCAAGTAGCTTTCCCATTCAAAAATTGTATTTAAATTGAATGATTTGTGTTTTGCTCTTTGGAAGACAGCATCCTTCCAACTGTGTCTTCCTGAAGGAAGTATTGAATTTCATTTATATTTTCCCAAGCCACCACCCCTGAGTGGCAGTGAGAGGTGACCCAGAAAACAGGCAGGGCTAAACAACATTTAAATAATGCTGAGCTTTCTTTCCGCCTTTTAAAAAGATATATTTCCTTCTAAGTGGCAATAGATCACAGTCTGGAAGCAATGGCTATATCTTAAACTGATTTTTGACTTGATTTGCTTTTGACTTTTTTTTCCCTCTGCTTCACAATGAAATGCTGCTTATTTTCTAACTTGTGTCCTGTAAAATTATTGTCCTTTTTTATAAAAACAAAAATAATTGAACCCTCACGTTTATTCTAAGAATTAAAGTTAGCTCCTTGGATGTAAGCAGTTTAGATTAGATTTGGACACCCCCACAAGGTACAGGACTGTGTTTTTCTTTTCTAAGTAAGGAAACTGTGCACTGAGGTCCCAGAAGGAAGATGTGAGAGTAGAATGAAGATCTGTTCACTCTGAGCTCTGTTTCATCATCATGCTCTGCTGTTTCCCTGCAGCCACCTTGAGGCTGGAATACTTCACAGAGTCCAAGATTAATGACATTTGTGGAAATAAATGTGAGACTTTGACCAGCCTAGAAACTCTAAAGATAAGGGCCTATCAGAACATTCCATTCCTATGGAAAAAAATCTGGAACTCTGGGGGCACATTTCATTGGGTCCTTGGAACCATGTGGCAATTTACAAGGTTTGAATATTTTCACAGTAATTGAACTCTGAATATTACCCAAATATTTTAACTTCTTCCACAGACATTTGGGTTCGTTCATGAACCCAGAAGGTAGTCTGCTAAGATTCTGTGCATCATAGTTCCAGGTTGATAAAGAATAGGTTTCATGTTGATATTCCTTTTTTATTTAATTTTGGATTCAGGGGATGTGTGCGTGGATTTGTTTTGTGGGTATACTGGGTGATGCTGGGATTTAGGCTTCTAGTGAACCCTCACCCAAATAGTGAGCGTAGCACCCACTAGGTAGTTTTTTAACCCTTGCTTCCCTGCTTTCCTGCCCTTGTTGGAGGCTCCAGTGTCTACTATTTTCATCCTTATGTCCACATGTTGATATTCTCACTTTACATTAATCACTATGGGCTTGTTTAGAAATAAATCTATAGCAAAATAATCTTTTCCTGAAAGTAGGCAAAATTAGAATTATTTTGTATGGTTAAGCAGAAATCCATAAAGGCCAGGAAAATGTAATAGAATTTTTAAATTTGGAACATGAGAAAATTATTCCTGTGGATACTTGGGGAAATATTTGTTAAGGTTTATTTTTGAAACCAAAGATGAAAGAAAAACAATCTTTTTGTTATATAAAAGGTGGTAGTTATAATCAACCTTAGAAAAAATTCAGAAGAAAATGTAGCAGTTAATTAAGAAGTATAGAAGATTGATTTGATAATGCAATATATTTAATGCTTCTTTAATCTGATTCTTTAGCAAATTGATTTTAAAGAGAATGAAGGGTCAAGAAAAAAAATGGCAACCATTATTTTTGAAATCAGTTTAAGTATTTGGGGGAGTGTTTCTCTTTTGGTCTTTGGAACAAGCCATACAACCTTTTCATTTCAAAAAAGGAAGCTTAGAAACAAGAAAGCAGATCTCTTCTTCCCTGCTCTCTTCCTGAAGACTCAAAAGAATTCAAAATTCCAGACCCAATAGATATGACCACATTGTCATGCCCAACATTCTAATTAGAACTCTGGGATTGGCAAGTTCTGTGCACACGCATGCACACACACACACACACACACACACACACAGTGACACGTGAATATCCAGGTTGCCTCCAATTATCTTTATTCCTCATCTCACTCCCATTATGTTCCTCTCCCCTCCTTGTCCAAGTCACACCTGCCCTTTCTAGGTTTTTTTCCCTGAATTTTTGAAGATTATTCCAGCATCGCATAGCACAGTCACCATCTTTATCAGTGCCATCTCACAGTGTCCTGAACTTTCTCCTTTTATCCTCACAGACTTGAGCGTCAGAGCCATAGTTTTCTGTTGCACTCTATCTTATTCTGTCATCCTTAGTAGCTACCAGTCCCGGTCCCTCAGTTCCTCTACACCCTGCACGCTGTGGCCTTTCATCTCTTCCATTTTGAGCACTCACCAGTATGGCCAAGCCACTGACCTCTTCTTTACTGAGGTCTTCTCTTCCTTAATGACTAAATATGGAAATGCTCTGCTTTGACTTTCACCTCCTATCTCTCCTGCTTCTTCCTTTCCGCCACCCTCTCTCCTATTGACCCGGATCTTTAAAAGGGTTATGATTAAAATCTTCACCCTCTTAACTTCTCTGTGCTCATTTTTCCTCCTTCAGGCCCTAACTCTGTTTTTCCTTCTTTCCTTCCTGAAGCACCTGTGTTTCTCCTCCTCACTCCATCATCTCTGCTTTTTACCATGCTCTTTCCAACTGTCCAAATCTCTGGTCTCGACATTTCTTTGTGTCCACAACCTCTAAGTCCTTCTCTCATCTTACCTGACCATTGAGTAGCACATATGGTATCCCTCATAAAGGGTCACATCTATCCTTGTAACTGTCACAGTAGCCCCTGACTCCAGTGAGTACCCCACTGCCTGCTTTCTACTTTCGCTAACCCTCAACGAGACTTCCAACTAGTAATGAATCAAAATCACAAATTCGAGGTGTATGGGATTTTCACAATGTCCCCCCCCAAAAAAAACACTAATTATAAATATAATTTAGTTTACACTCTTATCAGTTCATCTTTTGTGGGCTTTTGATATCTCCCAAGTATTGTATATTGATATATGTTTGGTATATATACCTCCTGTTGCCACATATATACATATAGTACCAGAAAGAATCACTCTTAGTTTTAACTAAAAATACTGAGGTCACTCAAACTGAATAATTGCATTTTACCCTTACTCTGCCTCAAACTGTCCCTATTTTTGAGTCCCTCTTCTGTTGCTCTTTTTTGGGAGAACAAATTGTCTTATTTTTGTAAGACTGCACTTCCACCTGTGTCCCTTTTTCTATTCCTCCCCACAACCCCACCATCCATGATGGTTACTCCTTTTCTCATGTCTTCAGCTTGTCCCCCTTCCTAGCTCCAAAATGCTGAAGACACTCTCAAGTTGCTACCTTGACATGAAGAGGAGCCAGCACTCATTCCTTCTCCTTCCTCCCACCCACTCAGTTCAAGCTGCTTTCTTGAACATCCCTTGTGAATACCTAAGTTCTCTCAGCCCTCAGAATCCTTGACTTTAATGAGATGAAGAATGTGACATTGTTGAATGGCCCTCTTTTCGAGGCTTTCTCGTTTGCTCACGTGGTGTTATTGTTCTGCAGCCTCTGTATCTGGTCATTACTTTTCTTCTACCACCTCTAAATTTAGGGGCATCAGAGACAATCCATGATTGCCCATTGTCTGCACATAAAAAGCCTTAGCAGACCAGGCACGGTGGCTCACACCTGTAATCCGAGCACTCCAGGAGACCGAGGCGAGCACATACTTGCGGTCAGGAGTTTGTGACCAGCCTGGGCAACATGGTGAAATCTCTTCTCTGCTAAAAATACAACATAAAAATTAGCCAGGCATGATGGCATGCACCTGTAGTCCCAGCTACCTGGGAGGCTGAGGCAGGAGAATCGCTTGAACCCAGGAGGTGGAGGTTGCAGTGAGCTGAGATAGCGCCATTGCACTCCAGCCTGGGTGACACAGCAAGACCTTGCCAAAAAAAAAAAAAAAAAAGCCTTAGCATTTAAGGATTTCAATAATCCAGCCACTTTCTGTGGCTGTTTTCACCACACTCTGATACCATATAAACCCAGTGCTCCAGCCAAACCAAATACTTTGTTTAGGTAGAAAAACAAATCTACCTAAATACAACTTGAGAAATACAAAGGAAATCACTGAAGAATTTGGTTAAAGTGGGGAAGTCTTCTGGGTCATCTAAAATGTGTTTCATTTAAATCTTTTTAAATTCCTCATATTCAAGTTTCTCTGTAAACCTGACTTACCTATAAAAGAATGAGAATGCTTATTTTTCTGTATATCCACCCAAAAATTGTTCACAAACACTCATAGAAGCATTATTTATAATATACAAAAGGTAGAAACAACTCAAATGTCCCATCAACTGATGAACGGACAAAGAATCTGTGGTGTGTACATATAAGGGATTATGATTCAGTAATAAAATATGATTATATTAATATGTAATAAGTATGAGTGGACTATTATTATACATGTCATCACATGGTTATGCACTGAAAACATGATGTGAAGTGACAGAAGCCAGTCACAAAGTATCACGTATTACAAGATCCCATTTACATGAAATATCGGAATAGGCAAATCTATAGAGACAGAAAGTAGAGTAGTTGCTGCCTAGGCAGAGAGGGTAGGAGAAGGATAATGGGGGTGTGACATCTAAGGGTTGCAGGGCTTTTGAGGTTAATGAAAATAATTTAAATTGTGGTAATAGTTGCACAATTCTGTGGATATACTGATAGCCATTGAATTTTACACTGAGTGTAAGTGGTGAGTATATGGTATGTGAACTATTTCTCAATAAAGCTGTTTTTCCAAAAAAGAAAACACAGGAGCCATTTGAAGCCTCTATTTTAGGAAGATAAACAAGCTTCTTGGACTAGTTTTTTAAGGGTTACTTAAATGTAAAAGGAGAAAGGATATTTCAAAATCATATAAAATGATGTGATTATTACTTATTACAGGCCTGCATCAAAGTATTTCAGGTACCCCATAAAAATATGCACCTACTATGTACCCATAATTTTTTTTTAATTTCAGGAAAAGATTATGCAATTTCTTAATAATATGAATGACTGTTTACTCTGACAATACAGATCACTCCTGGAATGGTATCAGATTACATTAAAACTTCCTAATGCATTCATTTTGACTACGTAATAAATAATTAAAGAAAACCAGAAACCAAATATGGTTTTAGACTCCACCTATAAGGAGTATCATAGTAGTTATTTGAACTGGATTAACAGGCGTCAGAAAGAAAACAGTAAAATAAAGTACTCTCTTAATTAGCCAGGTAAATGTTATAGGTAGCAAAATCTACAGGTCGTTTTTCTATATTACATTAATAACATCTGAAACCCCTAGGCCATATGTGTTGAAAAAAATAAATGCAATAAAGATGGTTGAATGGCTATACAAGTACATAACACTTCAGTATGTACTCTGTCCAATCAGCCACAGGCCCACTTTGGTCTGAAGTCAGAGAAAAGAGTGCCCTGAATCGTTGATGATTCATAGTATAGAGTAGGTCCTGAGGATATGTTATCCTTGAGTCCCTCTCCTTCACTCCTTTTGGGATAGCTCTTGATTTTTTATCATCAGTTCAGTGTGGTCACTGCTCTGCATTCAGGCAGCAGGACACCTGCCCTCGTTCCTTGCTTCTGCATATGTGTGGCTAGTTCTGTGCCAGGAGTGTGTGAGATGAGCTGAGAAAAAACAAGTCCCAAGCCAGGACCACTTAAAAGTGAGTGTAAATATATATGCTACGTTCTTTCAGGGCTGAGGAAAAGCATAAAAGCAATGCTTCGACATTGAAACCTGGATGAGAAGGCAGTCAGGAATATCTCATTTTAGCCAGGGTGCATCTACCCCACAGCTAAATGGATGCTTTGATGATGCAGTTTAGTGCATGTCCCTAGGTTTAGACTTAGGCTGGTGGCTGTCTAAATCTCGGATCTGCTCTCACAGCTGAATGACGTATTAAATGCTTCACCTCTAGGAGCCTCAGTGACTGAAGTGAAGTGTGCTTTTTAATCTCTGCCCTATGTGGTGTCGAGGACAACACACTAATGACTCTCAGGACTTCTGTTAAGAGTGTTCAGTTGGCACTGGGTGGAAGCAGGGATCCTGGTTCAACAAGACAAGCAGTTAAAAGTAAAAATTGCCCCAGCATAAAGCAATATGATTTCCCTCTAGAAACCTGCATTTCCTTATCAGTTAAACAGCATGAATAGGTAAGGAATTATAATTCTCTATGACCTTTCCCTTAGATCAACAGCTATTACATTTTAGTGCCTTAAGTATCACTTGGAGTACTTGTGACAATGCATATCCCTAGGCCCCTCGATGATATAATGGGTGTGGGGAAGGGGTCTGGGGATCAGAATTTGTAAGCCTCACACACGATGCTGATGTAAGTGGTGTTAAGACATTCTGAGAAACACTACTGAGTAGGATTCTCCTGATCACTTAATGCTTGATATCAGACAGTGTATCACGATGCTAAGAGCTAACGAAGGAAAAAAAAAACTTCTCTGGGGAAATGTGAGCCAAAGGCACAGTGGCTGGCTGACTTTCCATAATAACTCTGGTTGCCTTGGTGATGAGCGGAGGTGGGGGATACCATGGCACTGGGAAATGTTGCAATGGCAAGATAAATTTTTCTTTCTTATAAAAATTCTGTTCTGATGGTCCACTTTTGGTTAGGTAAGAAATAATCATGCCCTTGGTACCATGAATCCAAATGTCTATCGTGACGTGAATAAAATCTCCTAATGTTTTGCTAGCAAACCCTCTACCTCCCACTCTCTGTTTTCCCCAGAGACTTCCAAAAGGTCACATCTCTGAAAGGTGGGTACTGGGACCAGGAACAGCTTCATCATAGATTTTACAGAAGGAGCATTTACTAGAAATTAGATTATGATCACAGGGTGCAAATTTTTCCAGTAAATATTTCAGAGGGTTTCAGAGGGAATTTTGCCTTTGGTTACCAGCAGTGAATCTTCTTTCTCATGTGTTGAATGAGTGAAAACATTTGCACCATCTCAGTTCCCTGGCTCTGTCTTAAGAACAAGAAATTCAGCAAAAGCAGCTTCTTCATATTTTCTTTGGGTTGTGATGGACTTGTCAGTTTATTAATATAGATAAAGTGTTTAGCTTTCTATTTAAGGCTGTTAACACATTTATTTAAAGCGACAGCAGATAGCTTGTTTGTAAAAATATTGACATTTGGGGAGAATTTAGGAAATACCAGTCGCAGAAATGAAAGGATTTGGTCCTGCACTTGCAGCAGCAGCCCTGGCGTGCCGGGAAGTCCTCCAGATCGCTACGTCTTGGTTGTCTTCCTTTTATGGTAGAAGGAGGGGCAAAACAAAGCCACTTTCAATAAAAAAAAAATTATTGCTTTCTTTTGTCTGACAGACTAACTTATTGATTAAATTAGATATTACTACTTTTCTAAAATACCAAATTTTGAGATTTAAATTCTAAACAGTCTGATGAGAGTATCTTTTTAAAGCATCCATTTTCTCTAATAACTCTACTATACAGTCTGAACGCGCTCTTCATATAGATAGAAAAATTGGATAATAGGCTGTGTAGCTCATCTGTGACCAATGCAATGGAAATACAGCATCTTGTTTATTGGCTTTTTATAGCTTTTGACTTTTTACAGAAGCCACGCAGAACTGTATGGAGACAGATTTATACTATGTGGTGTTGAAGAACAATTCTGTTTTCTCAATCTGAAGATCACAATTACTACAGTTGCCTTTAAGTGATAAATTACCCGCATGTCCTCCCACCTCCAGCGGATTACAATATCAGATTCGGGTCACTGTAGCAACAATGGGAGGATGTCGGGTGCACACTCTATGTAGTGTGAGTAGTCAAGCTTCAGCCGCCTTTAACATCTCTCCCCACCATTGAAAACTGAGGACTAGAAAGATGGAAAGTTCTGACCCTGTCTCGTCATAGAGAAGCAGACAGGGAGAGGCAGCTCAGACGCAGACCTCACATGTGGCCTGGCACAGAGCAGATCCTGAGGAAACATTAGTCCTCAGTGTCTCCCCTTCACTCCTGCTCTATTGGAATGACTCTTGATGCCTCTGTCATCAGCTGGGTGAGGTCACCGCTCTGCACCCAGGCAGCAGGACACCTGCCACACTGTGTCTTGCTCCTGCATATGAAGGGCCAGTTCTCTGCTACTGTGAGTGCCTGGAGGTGGGCTGGAGGAAGACTAGTCCCAAGCCAATGTCACTGCAGAACGCACACAAATATATATATGTTAAATGCTTTTGGGATTGAGGGTAGCCTAAAAACAATGCTCCCAGGTTGGAGCCCAAAAGGGAAGGCAGCTAAGAATATACTGATTTAGCCAGGATTCATGTACCTCACAGCTAGAGGGAGGCTTTGATGATACAGTTTCACGCACGTGCCTGGATTGAAGCTCAGGCTGATGGCTAAAGCCGACCTCTGCCCTCGGCAGCTGAATGATGGGTCAGATGCTTCGCCTCTAGGAGCCTCAGTGGCCAAAGTGAAATGTGCTGATTAATCTCTACCTCTCCAGGTTCTTGTAAGGGTGGAATAAAAGAACATGAGCATAGAAAGAGGCAATAAATGTTAGTTCCACCTGTTTCTTCCCATGCTCACTTAAAATTTCCACCAGAAGCTATGCGAGGTGATTTTCCGCTAGAAGGAGGCAATCACAATGAAAACAGACACTGTCAAAAGCACATGTTGCCCCTAAAGAGAAATGGGATGGATCTTTCCATTTTTCTTGTTGCTGTGTTAATAATAAAAATAAATAACTAATGTGTATTGCAGCCTAACTAGGTTTCTGGCACTGTGCCAAACATTTTACATACAGACTTTTAAAATAAAACATTTCTAGGATAGAGGAATTATTATTATTTCTTATTTTACTTATTATTAATACTCTTTGTCTACTTTCTTTGGGCTTGATTTGCTGTATCTTTATTATTTTCTTGAAATGGAATTTAAAATCACCAATTTAGTCTTTTGTCTTTTCTAACATGCATTTAATACTAAAATTTCACTCTAAGCACTTCTTTAGCTGCACTTTAACAATTTTAGTATGTTACATCTTCATTTTCACTTACTTTAAAGTATTTTCTAATTTCCAACATGATTCTTACTTAAACTAATGATGACATGTAGACATGTGCTTTTAACTTCCAACCAGTTGGAGATTTTCTAGTTATTATTCTGTTAATAATATACAGCCTAATTCCATTGTGGTCAAAAAACATACTCTGATTGGTTTCAATCTTCTGAAATGTGTTGATGTTTACATTATGGACTGGTATACGGACAGTTTTGCTAAGTGTTTTATTATGCACTGGAAAAGAGTATTTTCACTGGTTGGTACGAGTGTTCTATAACGTCAGTTAGATATGTTTGTAAGTTGTGTTATTCCAATTATTTATATTTTTCCTGATTGTGTGTGTGCATGAGCTCATTCTATTAGCTATTGCGAGTATTAAAGTTTTCCAGTGTGGGTGTGAGGCATGTATTTCTTTTTTTATTTTTATCAATTTTTCTTTTATATATTTTGAAGCTATATTACTGGTTTTGTACAAATTAAAATTGTGATATCATCGGTAGATAGATCTCTTTACCATACTTAAATGTCCTTCTTTATTTCTGGTAATGTACATTGCCTTAAAGTTTACTGCCTGATTGTAGTGTAGCCAGGCCATCTTGCTTTGGGTTCCAGCTTGTAAAATAAATATTTTCCTGTTCTTTTAGTTTTAAACTTGCTGTGTCCTTATGTTTCTGATCCTTGTAGAAGTTATTTGAGATATAATTTGCATGCCACACAATTCTTTCACTTAAAGTATAAAAGTCAATAATGTTAGTATATTCATAGATTTGTGCTATTATTGCCACTATCTATCTATTTTAGAATATTTTTGGAACCCCAGGGAAAAAAACCATACCTGTTAGCTATCGCTCTGCATTGTCCCCCATCCTCCCTAGCCCTAGGCAACCCCAAATCTACTTTCTGTGTCTATAGGTGTATATATTCTGCACGTTTCTTATCAATGGAATCTTACAATGGGTGGTCCTTTAGGACTGGCTTCTATCACTTAGCAGCACTTTCAGACACTTTCAGCATATGTTTGTGTTGTAGCATGAATATTGATACTCCATTGCTTTTTATTGCCATATCATATTTCATTGTATGGATATACTGGATATTTGGGTTGCTTTCACCTTTTGACTATTATTAATAATGCGTCTATGAACATTCACAGACAAAGTTTTGTGTGGATGTATGTTTTCCGTTTTCTTGGGTATATATGTAGGAGTAGAATTGTTGGGCGAAATAAGTCTACAATTTAACTTTCTGAGAGACTTCCATTGCTTTGCAAAGAGGCCATACCATTTTACATTTCCTTAACAGTGTTTGAGGGTTAGATTTCTCCATATCCTCAACAACACTTGCCATTATATGACTTTTTCATTATAACCATCTTAGTGGGTTTGAAGAGGTATTTCATCACAATTTTGATTTGCATTTCTCTATTGACTAATAATGTTTGGCATTCTTTCATGTACTTATTGGCTATTCATATGTCCGCTTTGGGAAAATATCTAGTCTTGCCCTTTGCTTATGCAGCATCCTATTCTGATATTTTAATTGGGTTCCTTGTCGCCTCCTATTAAATTGTAAAAGATCTTTATATATGCTAGATACAAGTGCCTTATTAGGCATATAATTTTCAAAAGTTTTATCCCATTATGTGAGTTTTCTTTGTACTTCCTTTGTAGTGTTCATTAAACCACAAAAGTTTTGATTGTGATATCTAATTTATTTATCTTTCTTTGAATGCTTATCCTTTTGGTGTTATATTTAGGAAACCACTGCCAAATCCAAGATCATGAAGACTTATACCTATGTTTTTCTAATAGTTTTGTAGATTTAGCTTTTGCATTTAGGTCTTTGATTCATTTTGAGTTAATTTGTGAATATGGTGTGAGGTGTGAGGTAAGGATCTGACTTCATTTTCTTGCGTAGGCTATCCAGCTATCTCAACATCACTTGTTGAAAAGATTATTCTTTCCCCATTTACTTGCCTTAGCAACTTTTTCAAAAAGCAATTAATTGTAAATGTAAGAGTTTATTAGATGATTCTCTATTCCATTCCATTGATTTACATGTCTATTCATATGCCAGTACCACATGGTCTTGATTAATGTTGCTTTTTAGTAAGTTTTGAATTTGGAAAGTGTGAGTTCTCCAACTTTGTCCTTCCTGTTTATGATTGTTTTGGCTACCTTAGGTCTCTTGAATTTCCATATAAATTCTAGGTTCAGTTTGTCACTTCAAACAAATAATTCAGCCAATATGTTGATAAAAGTTGCATTGAATCTGTACATAAATTTTGGGAATATTTTCATTGTAACAATATTGAATCCTTTGATCTATGAACACTGAATCTCTTTTTATTTATTTAGATCTTCTTTGATTTCTTTCAACAATGTTTTGGAATTTTCAGAATATAAGCTTAACACTTCTTTTGTTATGTTTACTACTAAGTATTTAATCCTTTCTGATGCCATTCTAAATGGTGTTGTTTTCTTAATTTCATTGCAAGTTTGCTTATTGATACTGCATAGAAAAACAATTCATTTTTGTACATTGATATTGGTATGGTGCAAACTTGCTGACCTCATTTATTAGTTCTAATACTTTTAGAGGATTTCATAGGATTTTCTATCTACTAGATATTACAATACAGATAGTTTTACTTCTTCCTTTCCAATCTGAATGCATTTTATTTTATTTTATTTCATTGCCTAATTGCCCTAGCTGTTATCTGCAATAAAATGCTGAATAGATATTAGGGGGAAAATGTACAGTATTTCACCATCCTGTTTTTTTCTTAGCTAAATATTCACCCTACAAAATGCAGATTCACTTCTTTGCCTGACCCTAATGTCAGCTGAGTGGATTGTGAGCTATTGGTTTGTCATTTAGATTCCCTCACCTCAGTGTTTACCTGAGAATGGAGTTTCCACAGTTAATGACTCTAGTTTGTTAGTGGTGTTACTTTATATTTAGTGCAATTCTGTCATTTATACATGTATTTTATACATGGATATAATACAAAGATTCTGTCAAAAGTCTATTCAGATATTTGAAAATTCTTACACAGAGAAAAACTATTCTGAAGTGTTACTTAAATTTTCTGTAGGGCAGTATGAACCACAATATCTTCCTTAATTTTAGAATGTAATTTTAATTGAAATTTTAAAAATGTTTTAATGAGATAGATCATAGTAACTCCCCCCACCTAATCCCCAAATTGCCTCATATGTGTCAGGCAATTTCTAAGCATTTCCAATTGCTTTATTCTCATGAATTATGAAGGTACTACTATTAATCCCATTTCAAAGATACAGAAACTGCAACACATGAATCTAAAATAATATACCTGAAAAACACATCTAATAAGAAGGAGAGGTGGGATTTGAACCCAAGAAGTCAGGAGTTAGAGACTGTGTTCTTGAACACTAAATGGGGATAGAGTAAACAGCAGAGCCTGGCAAGTAGCAAATGCTCAATAATTGGAGGTTCTAATTGTTAGTTTCTTATTATTCCGAGTGAAGTAGGGATTACTTTCTTTTCTTTAGTAACATGTTTCTGCAATTTGCAAGGCTACACCAATCCAGACACATGAACAAAGTAACTAAAGTGTTCACCAACATCATTTGAAAACAGGATAACTTATATAGGGAGATGTACAAAATTACAGCACTATTTTTTATCTATTTAGGAAACATTTATTGACTTGCCACTATGTGCAGATCACTGGGATCAAGGAGTTGGAATAAGTTAACATGATACAGGTCTGATTAAGGAACTGGAGTCAGGTATACCAGGTTCAAATCCCAGCATTTTCACTGAGTAAGCAGCTCAGCGACTGGGCAAATGCTAAACATTTCCTTTTATATTTTAGAAAGGAGGTACTATTGTGTGTTTCAAAGTGTTTAATGAGAATTGTAACACATTATAGATCACTAAGCATGGTATCTGGGAGAAAGAAAATGGACAGTAAATAGGTAACTTTCTGCGGTGATGGGAATGATTGAGGTGATGGTTACATGAGTTATGAAAACGCATTGAACAGTATACATAATTGCATACATTTATTGTCTGTAAATATACCTAAAAACATTTGATTAAAAGATAATCAATTACCATCAACACGCCTCTTGGGATGGATGACTGTCTTTAGAAATTGTTTTTTTTTAAAAAAAAATCTTTCAAAGTGGTGTGAACCAAATTTGTTGGTCTTCAGTATCTATTGACTCCACAAAAGCTCCCAAGCATACATATAATCAGCCTGCAATGTAGATCTAAGAGGAAATATTCTCCATACCTGAAGGCTTGGCATCCTGTAACACTCCAAGGCTAAATTAAGTTATGTGATGGGATGCTTTTCTTTGTAGTGAATCTGTCCTTCATGGGCTTTTTAGAGGTACAACTTCCCCCAAAGAAATAGAGTGTCCAGTGAGTAACTTTGAAAATACATCTTGATATGACAAATAAGTGTTAAATGAGGATCTGAAATATTTAAATTCACCACCCCTGTGAAATGCCAGGTACCCTAACAGACTTGTTATATAAGAGGTCAGTCCTTGGATAAAATCAAATAAATTAACTACTATCAAATTGCTGTCTTTTCTATTTTTCTGCTGAATTTGAAAATCATTCAAGTTCAATTGTTGTGCAGCCAATAAATCCTACAAAGTTTCAGCATTTATGTGGTGTTTGTTTGTTTGTTTGTTTGTTTTCTTGAGATGGAGTCTTGCTCTGTCACTCCGGCTGGAGTGCAGTGGCACCATCTTGGCTCACTGCAAGAGCTATTAGCATCATGTTTTCAGTGTATGTTTGTGCCTCCTGGGTTCAAGCCATTCTCCTTCCTCAGCCTCCCCAGTAGCTATGATTACAAGTGTGCATCACCAAGCCCAGCTAATATTTGTATTTTTACTAGAGAGAGGGTTTCACCACGTTGGCCAGGCTGGTCTCGAACTCCTGACCTCGTGATCCACCTGCCTTGACCTCCCAAAGTGCTGGGATTATAGGTGTAAGCCATTGTGCCTGGCCTTAGCGTGTGATTTCTAAGTTTACTCTTCTTTGAGACCGATTTTCAAGGAAGAAATTGGTTAAAAGTTTCAAAATATTTAAACTGGAAGAAGTCTATTAGCCATAAAATTCATAATAAAATTGCCAGAGCTCAAACAACAATAACAACAAAAAACTTCATTTTAAAAATATGTGCTCATTGAAGAATACCTTCAAGGTATACTTTAATGTAAAAGCTGATTATGTATAAACAAAAAAGACTTCTGCAGTGTCTTGCACATGTTCTTTAAATGTCTGTTAACTAATGAATGAATGGACAACAAAGCAGCATTAAGGGAACTGCAGATGCAATTTTCTCACAAACAAACAACTTTAAGACCAGGAATTGACTGAATCCCAATAAGCAGGGAGTAACATGTTTGGCCACTTCCTTTGGGAAGTCACTAAGATCTGCACCTCACACTGTGCCTGGCACAGAAGACATGATAAATGTTTGCTAAAATGAATCGTTACATATAAAGTCTGTTTATGGGAAATACAACTTTTTCCAAGGTCTGTGAGAGCAAACTGCCTTCCTGCAATCACCTCGTAACGAGTTGCTTCGGGCACTCCAGAACAAAAACGTATGGAGTCAAAATGAGCTTTCCCTCTACAGAATTTCATCCTGCAAAGAAGGGAGATGTGGGGCTTTTGTGGCAGGTGCCGCTCTCTGCTGCCTTGATCATTCATGGAGTGGTTCCACTGAAATCCAGCAGGCAGACAACCTGCTGGGATCATGTTGATGTACAGAGTCTGTCAGTGAGTAAGTGAAGCCTGAGACCCTGTATTTCTTTTTCAATTATGCTCTGGGATACATGTGCACAACATGCAGGTTTGCTACATAGGCAAACCCGTGCCATGGTGGTTTGCTGCACCCATCAATCCGTCATCTACCTTAGGTATTTCTCCTAATGCTATCCCTCCCCTTGCCCCTCACCCCCTGACAGGCCCTGGGGTGTAATGTTCCCCTCCCTGTGTCCATGTGCTGTCATTGTTCAACTCCCATTTATGAGTGAAAACATGCGATGTTTGGTTTTCTGTTCTTGTGTTAGTTTGTTGGGAATGGTGGTTTCCAGTTTCATCCATGTCCCTGCAAAGGACCTGAACTCATCCTTTTTATGGCTGCATAGTATTCCATGGTGTATATGTGCCATATTTTCTTTATCCAGTTTATCACTGATGGGCATTTGGGTTGGTTCCAAGTCTTTGCTATTGTGAACAGTGCTGTAATAAATATACGTCTGCATGTGTCTTTATAGCATAAAGATTTATAATCCTTTAGGTATATGTCCAGTAATGGGATTGCTGGGTCAAGTGGTATTTCTAGTTCTAGATCCTTGAGAAGACCCTGTATTTCTTTCTTTTTTTTTTTTTTTTTTTTTTTTAGGCGGAGTTTCGCTCTGTCGCCCAGGCTGGAGTGCAGTGGCCGGATCTCAGCTCACTGCAAGCTCCGCCTCCCGGGTTCACGCCATTCTCCTGCCTCAGCCTCCCGAGTAGCTGGGACTACAGGCGCCCGCCACCTCGCCCGGCTAGATTTTTGTATTTTTTAGTAGAGACGGGGTTTCACCGAGTTAGCCAGGATGGTCTTGATCTCCTGACCTCGTGATCCGCCCGTCTCGGCCTCCCAAAGTGCTGGGATTACAGGCTTGAGCCACCGGGCCCGGCCCCAAGACCCTGTATTTCTAACGAGCTCCAGGTGATGCCAAAATGGACATTGACGCACTACATTCTGTGCAGTGAGGTCCTGGGAGAAGAAAGAGTTTCTTAAGAATGAACGGGTACAGGGGATGCATACACTGCACCCAGATTCATGACTGCCATGTGACCATACGTGTCACTTCACTTTCCTGAGTCCAAAGCATCTCATGGGGAAAAGGGGCATAATAGTAATAGGATGATAATACTTAGCTCATGAGATCTTGTGAGAGTTAAACGAATAGCTTGATGTAAAAATGTAGGCACATGCTTTGTGCAGAGTGATGCTCAGTAAATGATTGCTTACTGTAAACAGTAATCCCAGGTTAAATGCTCTCTGTGGTTCAGAGGGCTCCACCCCTCCCTCCCCTATATGCCAAGGACAGTGCCCAGCACTGAGCAGGGGCTCAAGCAGCATTTGCGAGGTTTAATTAATAGCCTAGCAGACCAATGCCTGTATGTTTTGACTGTAAAGACAATTATTAATATCTAGATAATGGCTCCCTGCAGCACCAACAAAAGAAAATCTTCACCAAGAAAGTGGTCACTTCTAGGACTTGGGTAACTTCCAGGTTCGTCTGAGCCAGCAGTGGGAGAGAGAGGGAGCTTCTTTCAATAAAAATACAGCATTAGAATAGCTGATCTTTCTTTTCTGCTGATGTTGCACATGCCTCACATTTCATAAATTGTGCATGAAATTCATCCATCCTTGATACATGGCCAGTCATGTCCCTGGCAGGTGTCTCGGTGCCCTTGGAGTACAGCCTGCAGTGGTGTGATGATGGCCTTAGAGTCCCAACCATCCTCCAGAGCATTATGGAACCTGCCCACAGGACACGGTATTGCCCCTGGAAGATGCTCTGCTGAAGGTCAAGTGAAACTCTTGTGAATAACTTGTATGATACTAAACAATATTCCCAAATAGCATAGCAGGAATGCAGTAGAAAAACTGGAGAACTAAAAACTAAAAAACTAAAGCCCCACTTGAATCTTAAAATCCCTTTCTACTGAGCATTCAGAGGGAGAGAATTTGTTAGCCCCTTGAGAAAGTCTGGTTTAATTGACTTTCAGTGGAAAATCATAGTAAATCACTAGTCTTAAAAAAAAAAAGCAATGAAGTGTTGAAGTCTATTCAAAGTATTTAGACAAAGTATTATTAATAACATGTAGATCTCAGGAGAAAACAGCTTAGTATTTAGATGAAGTGTTATTAATAATCTACAGATCTCAGGAAAAGACACTGAAGTCATAGCAGAAAGGTGATAGCTTATTGCCATGGTTTCAGTGGCTCCCCTCCAAAACTCAGGTGTTGCCAATGGGATAGTATTAAGAAGTAGGGCTGTTAAGATGTGATGAGGTGATGAAGGCTCCTCCCTTGTGAATGGGATTGAAGACCTTATGAAAGAGCCTTCACACAGGGTTCAGTTATGTTGCTCCTCTGCTCCTCGGCCATGTGAGGACACACTGTTCTCCCTCTCCGGAGGATGCTGCCCTCACTAGACAACCAAACCTGCCAGTGCCTTGATCTTGGACTTCCTAGATTCCAGAAAGGTGAGAAATAAATATGTCCTCTTTATAAATTACCCTGTCTGTGATATTCTGTTATAGCAGAGCAAATAGACCAAGACACCTTACTGAAGTGTTTAATTAAATGTGGTACAGAATCCGCATATAGGTATTCAAGCTCTACTGCTTTATTGATGAGCGAGTAATTGTTTCCATTTAATTTCACATCATTTTCTTAATTTATTGTCAATTTTTATAAGTGGTGATTTATAAAATTTATAAATTAAGATTTTTGTAAATACAGATTTTCATATAATGGCTTTAATTTGGAGGCTCGTAACTGACATTAATCCCCATGATCATTCGCTTTTGATAAAATTATAAGCCTAGATTTCTTAAACAAATATTTCCCACTCTAGAGTAGGTGAGTTTTAGGTCAAGATAATTAATTTTATTGATGTATTCTCTATCATCTTGGGGAAAAGTATTTCATGAACAATAAAAGCTGTGATTATTTGCAGCTTTTAGTAATCTTTCTTCAGGCTTTGCTTAGGAATTGGTTACCTCACAATTCCAATGGATTCAATTAATGATAGTCTTGTAAAATTTGCACCTTAATGCCTCTTAGAAGATCATGGAAGGTTGTGATGATGGCCTCCTAAGAGATAATATTTGTAATGGCACAAAATACACTTGTAGTTTACTTCTCCTCCTTTTTTACTTTTACATAAATGATTTGACACTGTTTTTCAAAATTCTAGATGTATGTCCCCTGCTACTGAGATTAAAAATATAAATCATATTCTCTAAAACAATTACATAGTTTTGGTAATAGTAAGAAGTACCCCAAATAGACAATAGATTCTATGATTTTTTTGCCATAGATAATAACTTTAAAACCAAACTCAACCTTTTTGACAGCTGCCCCACAGCATTCAATCAGCTCATATCTAGTAAATGGTTCTACACAGCAAGTCAGTTACATAAGACTACAATTTGTAGTCAGTTAATCCTGGAAGATTTACCAGGAAGAAATTGGGACAGTGTTTGGATATTTTAGGAGACTTTTCCATGGCTGTGGTATGGTGTTTTAAAGCAGGAGGGGATTTTAAAAATATATCTTAACTAAAATAAGGTTGGCTGTGATCTGTGGTATACACCACTGGGCCTCCTGCACCCATTTGCCAGTGTATTGAAGTAGACGCACAACTGCTCTTTGCAAATGATATTGGTTCTATCCAATATCTGTCACTTTTATGAGTGGTCTCCAGGCCCACCAGGCCTTCTTTTATTTTCAAAAAGGACTCTTACCCTGCCCTCCACCTGGCTGATATTCAAGAACATGACATGTTCCTTAGTTTGCAGCTGAGCAGATTTCCAGTACATTTCCTCACCAGAAACTACATCCTTGGAACTCTCTTCTATGAAATTCTCATCAAAGCCCAGTTTTGAGAAATAAGATTTATAAAGAGGTTAGCCTGCTGGTCTTCCTGCTAGTGTTGCGGTAGACTATTATTTAGGGTTTGTGCTGTTTTCTATGCTCACTTTTATCCCAGATATCCCTATAGCTTCCTTCCTCATTTCATTCATGTCTCCACTTAAACATTATCATATGTAAAAGTGCTTTCATAAAGACTCTTTCTAGAGTAGCAACACTACCTCCTGATTTAGATTTTTTTCACAGCATTCATCATATAGCACTTACTCGTTTGCTTTCTTCATTCCCGCAATAGAATATAATTTACTGCTATCTGCCTAGTGACTGTCACATAATAACTGCTCAATCAAATTTGTGGCAGGAGTGAATGAGCACAGATTGAAGAATGTATAGTTCTCCCCTCAGTAGGTGTTATAAATTCACTCTCGTATCAAGATGTCCAGATCACCAGAGATCTGGGGCATGCAAGGTATACTGTTTGGCATCCTTCATAAAATTGCTTTTAGTAGGCTGTGCCCTGGCTAACGTTCTTGTCCTGCACTGAGAAGCATTATAAGAAATATTCATGTGAATTACTCATTACAGCTATAGGTTTGGAGATGGTAAGGCCATCACCTAGTACATCATCAGGTGATTTCTCTATTCAAACACAAGGACTAATGTCCTCTCCTGAATTATATATTTGTTTTTCCCTAATGGATGAGCATCTTTGCTAGCTGGATCTGTGCCCCTGATGAATGGCCTTGTATACTGTGCTTTTCTGTTGAGTAGTCTTACATTTACTTCTGGATTTATTATTATTTTCACTTAGTAATTAATTTTCTACAGTTGTTGTCTAGCTTTTTACACACTGCTTCAATTCCTTTGTGGAAAGAAAGGACATAAGGGTAAAAAAAAATGAGTAAAGCATTTAACTAATAGTTCCCAGTTTACTTCTTTTTCCCCCTGAACTCAGCAAGGATAGATGATAAACATGTAATTGCTCTCCCAAACGAAAATTACTCTTACCAAATGGAAATGATAACACATTCATGTATTTTGGGAATACTTTACAGATGTGAATGTGATTTATACTTACTCATACAGTTTCATCTTCCTGTGATGTCATTTTCCATGTTTTCTCCTTTCCAAATTCCACCCATTCTCCAAGATCCAGTTCAACATCCCTTTCCCCCCAAGAGCATTCTTACACCTCTCCATCTTTGTTCAGTATTCCTGAAACATTTCTGGTACATACATCAATGAGCAAACCAGTCATGTGTTTTCTATATGAATATATTGAAACATGATTTAAATCTTGTATTGATTTTTAGGTTTGCAGGCTTGTCTCCTGAGCTAAGATGATCCATTTCTGGAAGAAAAGCACTATGCTTTTTGGTATGTTTACTTCTCCCTCAAGAGCTTCATGTGGTTCATCGTATAAGCCAAACACTCATTGCAGTGCAGTCTTTCCTGACTTAGTGTACTTTGGATTTATTTTACCCTTCCATGTTATGTACAGAGCATTCAATGGTGAACCTGGAGTCCTGGCTTTTAGACCTACCTCCTCCAGTAACCAGGTTCATGGGGTACAGCTGAGGTTTGACCTCTCTGGGTCTCAGTTTCCAAAGATTAAAAAATAATCTAAATTAATTTTTCTCTTCCAGTTCCAAAATTTCATCAATTCCTGCTACTTATCCCCTTCAATATCAACAAACTGCAAACCAATATTGTAATGAATGACATAAATCTCTATTGTAATTACTACTATCTTCCCAGTGCAAATAAAGTGTAAATATTTTTAAATGGCAATTATGTCTTCAATAACCTCTGAAATTTTAACTGAACCTTCTCAGCGAGAATGCAAAATTGAACCTTAACCTTGGAATGATTATGATTCTAATTTGGTGAAATCCACATTGCTGAAAAGTTACTGTTTTAAGTTGAGTGACCTTGAAATTGATTTGGGTTTCTTTTTACTTATTTTTACATTCATCTTACTTTTGAAAACTTTTCAGAAGATAGAAGTTTTTAAAAGATAAAAAATCATTTATGTTTAAGAAATGATAGATGTCATATTTTAGAATCAATAATATGATAGATTTAATTTTAGTGAACCTCAAAGGTAAATTGATATGAAAGTATATATTTCACATATTCAAAGTTGTAAGCAATTTTAAAGAAAAAGAGAATTAGTAAGACCATAATCCTGTTCTATATCCAAAGCTGACATCCCTTGCACATCTTTCTTATATTAAATGTGACTCTAAAATGCTATGAGATCTGAGAAATAAATGCAAAATCAGAAACATTTCTTTCTTAAGCCTTTTGGGCAATTGATTTTAGCATCAAAGAGGCAGAGTAGCCACCAGTGGGCATAACTCAGGATCAGCCACCCCTTTCTAACTTTCATGATCACATTGCCATGTTCTGAATTCTATAATAACTGGGGTATGCTCCTATACCCACGCAAAGTACAGAGAATCTATTAACAAAAAAATCCCCTTGACCCAACATCCTTTAGAAACAAACATTTCCTTTTGTGATGCTACCACTTTGTTTATCATCCCAGCATTTTGGCACCCACACTATATTAAATCATTGTTTACAAATTTTCATCCATCTGTCACAACTTTTGAAGTCTCTTGTCTAACCACCTGTTCTTTTTCAGTGACACTGTCTGTCCACACGTGCACTGTCCATGCTTACTGTAGATGTGTGTGCATTTCCAGTTACGGGGAGGAAAGAGGATTATAAGGACAACAGCATATATCAGCATTATTTTTCTTTTCTGAATCCAACCTCCTACAAAATATAGGAATCCCATATACAACACACTGCAAAAGGAATTATCCAGCATCTGCCTGAAATCTTCCAGGACGATGCATCTTGCTGTTACACCAAGAAACATATTCTGTTTCTGGACCAATCGAATGGTTAGAAAGCTCTTCCCTGTATTTACTCAGCTGAAATCAAGCTCCCTGTAATTTATACCTGACAGGCCCTGCCCTTCTTCCACCTGCAAGTCTATTAAGTTTTGGGGCATAGCTATCACACCACATTGTTTCTCTAATTGTCTTTCCTAAACCAAATGCTCCGTTTTTTAAAGTGTGTTCCGTATACACCTGTGTTTCCATACAGTTATCTTTCTGGTAAAATTGCCTTGCCTAGCCTTCAGATTATTTGTTTCTCCCCTCAAAACACGGTATACAGAATCTGAAATAACTTTCCAACTGTAGTTCAGTAAGTTCAGGGAACGAAAGAACATTTACTTGCTTGGCACTGGAATGATCTGTAATCTACCCTGAACAAATATTTTTTTGCATCCACATGACTATGGCTTAGATGGGAGATGTAGCCAACATAAATCTCTGTTCTTGTTGTTGTTTTAATGTGAACTTTTGTTAGGCTATGTTGCCACCATGGTGACATAAACCTGAGTGAAAGCATTCACATTTGTCTGTATTTAGTTTCACTTTCTTGCTTTCAGCTTGAAACTTTATGTTGCCTGGGATTTCTTGCTTTTAATTCTGCCCATCATTGTCTTAATTGGCTTTTCTAGCTATTTTAATTTACAAATTTGATAAGAATGCCTTTTGAATATTTACTTAAGTCATTGATTAAAAGTATTAAACAGAACAGCACTGATGGTAAGCTTGTGGTATGTCTGTGGACTCTTCTCTTCAAATTGACCTCTATTTTAATCAAGATTTTTGGAGGCAGTTATTCATTCAGCTATGAATTTACCTACTTTATTATCATCCAGTTCACAGTTCTTAGTCTCATCTATGCTAATTACCATGAGATTATTTTTGGTCCGGTTCCTTGCTGGAAGCATTTCCTTAGTCTAAGCTAACAAAATCTATCAAAATTATGGTTACTTTGGAATGACTTGTTCTTATTGCTTCTATTGATCATATTTCCTACCCCTAGTGACCAAAAATCCATGGGTATCATAATTCCTTCTAATGTGTCACCTGTGACTGATGTGTTCATTAATCTGTTATTTCTGGAACTCACATTTCCAATTTAAAAATTAGAAAACTATTAGGTTTAAATGGTCTGGGACCTTTTCCATTAGCCATAATTACTTAATAATTGTGCTGTTCTATAATAATAGTATTACCTAGTAGTTATATAACATAATACCTTCAAGTATCTTCTCACATTGGTTCTTATTAATATCTCAGAAATTCCACGGATCATTCCGTGGAAGTATCAAGAAGACCTAGAGTAAGGCATCATCAAATTGATAGACTTGAACAAAAAGGAGGAGTGAGACAGATGGTTGGATACAGAGCATGGAGGTGAGCCCAGCACTGCTGGATCATAAAAAATTTTGGGTGGAAACATCATATTATTTTCTATAATGGCTACCAATTGACATTCCTACCAACAACGTGTAAGGGTTCCTCTTCTCAACACCTTCACCAGTACTTGTTATCTCTTGTCTTTTTTGTAACAGTCATCCTAATAGGTGTCCTGTGATGTCTCATTATGGTTTTGATTTGTATTTCTCTGATGATCTGTGATGTTGAGCACCTTTTCATATACCTGTTGGCCATCTGTATGTCTTTTTTTGGGGGGGAAAAAATGTCTATCAACTCCTCTGCTTCTTTTTTTTAAAATCAGATTATTTGTGGTATTTTGTTATTAAGTTGTATGAATTCCTTATGTATTTGTGGAGATACGTGTATACACAAACATATATGTGTAACCCTTTATTAGACATATGATTTTCCATTATATACTTTTATGACATAGATTGACTTCATTTTTCTTGATTGTTTCCTAAGCTGTGCACACCTAGACCAAATTTTGCATGTACACTTCATCCCCCCTGTATGGGAAGATAGAAAGAATTCTAAAGATGGCCCCAGTAAGACTCCTATCTCTGCTTATTCCATTAAACGCTAGTCTTGGGATTGCCGTTATGGAGGAACTTTGCACATCTAATTAAGTCCTAAGTCAACTGGCCTTAAAATACAGAGATTATTTAGGCATGCCAGATCTAGTCATGTGAGATCTTTTAAAGGCAGAAGGCGGCAAGCGAAGTCAGAGAGATTTGAAACATGAGGATTCCAGGCACCATTGCCGGCTTGAAGATAGAGGGGTCCACATGAGAAAAAATGTGGGTGACCCATAGAAAGCAGGACCCCAGTCATAGCCAGCAAGGAAATGGGGGCCTCAGCCATAGAGACACAAGGAACTAAGTTTGCCAACAACCCGATTGAACTTATAAGCAAATTAATCCTCCGATTCTCTAAATAAGAACCCAGCCCAACCAACATCTTGTTGGCCTTGTGAGACCCTAAGCACACAATCCAGTTGAACCCAGGACTTCTAACTTATAGAACTGTGAACTAATAAGTGAGTGTTGTTTTAAGCCACTGAACTTGTGCTAATTATAGTGCAATATAAAATTAATATTCTCTCTTATATATGCATATACACATTAACCTACCTACAATTTTATAACCTATTCTATTGTCTTGTCATTATGTTATATAAAATATTGCATGTCTTTTATGTTGCTACATGACCTTCATAAATACCATCTTCGAGACTACTTAGTAGTTACCAAATTCATGTATTAGAGATTATTTAATCAATATCCTCTTGTCGGTTATTTAGATCCCTTTCTATTTTCTGTGGAAATGAATATCTTAATGTAACAACTTAAAGATGGATTTTTGATAATTAAGACAGATTCAAAAAGTAGAATTTGGGGGTCAAAAGGTAAGAGATATTTCACAGCCACTCATACTATCATATGAGTGGCCAAGTCAGTCTAAACTAAATCTGAACTGAAAGCATCCAGGAATATGAACAGTTACTGTGCCTGGAAGTATAGAGAATGCTGGAGAAAATGGCATGAGATGAGCCTGGAGAAGTAGATACTTCCATTGTATGCAAAATACAGAAAAAAAAGTTTTGTTTTTGTTTTTCCCTTTTCACGTTCTCCTGACAGTGCTGTAGTTCTGTGGCTGCTGGCTCATGTCACACTTTTTCTTGAGCTTTTATTTGATAATGTTTGGCATTTCCTCTTTAAAGTGATATTTCCCTCTTGCTTAAATTGTCACAGTTTGGTATTGATCACACCCTGCTAGCTGCAGAGAAAACCCCAGATTAGAAAAGAGCCAACACTTGCTGAGTAGGGGGGTGGAGAGAATGCCAGATTAAATGATTCATTTCAGCCGTCTGTGAAAGATGAAGTAGAGAGCAGATACTGAATGTGAGTTTCTCAGGAAATGCCCATATTGATAACAGATGAGGGAGAGGACTGTTTTCCAGAGGAAATCAGTGAAAAGATAGAGGATGAAAGAGACTGCACATCCATTATATCTTTTGAATTAGTGGATCTTGAATAGCGTATGTCCTAAAGAAATAATTAAAATGTCTTAATTCCCTTTGGCCTCTGTGATTGCCATTATGAGTTACTACAAACTAATGACTTAGAAAAACTGGAATTTATTCTTTCACAGTTCTAAAGGTCAGAAGTTAGAAATAAAGTTTTGGCAGGGACACTGTCCCCTCTAGGCACTAGGAAAAATCCTTCTTTGCCTCTTCTAGCTCCTCGTGACTCTATGCACTCCTCAGCTTCCTTCGCTTGTGGCCACATCACTCCACTCTCTGCCTTTGTCTTCATGCTATCTTCTCTTTGTCTCTGTTTTCTTCTCCTTTATCTTTTGTAAGGACACTTGTCATTGGATTTAGGACTCACCTGGGTAATCCATTAATGACCTCATCCCAAATCCTTTAATCAGTTATATCTGCAAAGACTCTTTTTACAAATAAGGACACATTCAATGATTCCATGGATTTTAATGTGGACATATCTTTTGGGGGGCCACAATTCAACACACTACAGTCCTTAAGATACCAGAAGTATACTATTTTTGGATATAGTATATTTCAGAGAAAAAAAAATTGGTTCATGAGAGATAACTTATGATCTGTCATTAACTAGGGTGAAGATACTTCCAGAAAGTGGTTCAGCACATGTCCATGAAAGCAGGGCACTAGAACGACCTTCCAGTGGTGACACCCTCAGGTTCCCCTCACTTTCTATGGCTCCTTCATGAGCTTGGAATACTAACTCCTTCCCTTCTATGCAGTAAGTATTTGTTATTAGAGAGTATCCATTAAACAACATTTACATGTTAACATTTCTAAGTGTAGCATTTTCTATTTCCATGGTATAAATACTCCTGCCCTGGCCTATTTTCTATCTGCCAATGAGACAGCCAGTTGGGAGGGGGTCCCTCCACCAGCCTGTGCAGTGGGGTAGAGCCTTGGGAAGTTCATGCAGTTTGCAGTGGGGAAGAAACCGGTCTCTCCTCTTCCTGTGTTGAAACCTGAGATTCAAACTGAGAGGCGGGAAGCACTCTAGCAGGGGACACTGGCCTTGTGGAGAGTCCCTGTTTCCCCCCTTTTTTTCCTTTTCACCCAATAAAATCCTACTTTACTCACCCTTCAAATTGTCTGCGAGCCTAAATTTTCATGGTCATGGGACAGACAAGGACCCCATATTTAGCTGAACTAAGGAAAAGTCCTGCAACACCACTAGGACATCACTGACCACAAAGTAGGGAATAAATGTGTCCAATTAGATCCAGCACACCACTATCAGTAGACAGATTTCATTTTCATTAAATTAAAGAAGGGCTAACTGAAATCAAGCTTCAATACACAGATAATAGTATTACTTGGGATAAATGCACTGCCTATGCCAAGAACAAAACAATAAATTGATTTTAAATATATGTCATGTATTTTCTCCCTTCAGTGATTTCTCTTCATATTTTTTAAAAATGATGTCTTAATTCCTCCTTGCAATTCAGAGTCATGAGTGAAAGGAAAGGAAGACAAATAATGAGGACATTTTCCACTGAACCAGAATCATTAAGACTGCTCTTAGGGGTATGAAACTTAGACGTGTAGTTATTTGATCTTAATATGTATGCAAATTTGAAACCCCCTCTTAAAATTTTAGACTTCAAAATTTGCATTATTCATTGAAACCTAGCTGAGTAATGCAGTTTAGGAGGGAGAGGTGCTAGATAAAATTCTGTGCTCTCTGTGCCTATTTTAAAGCAGCAAAAAAATCCAGGGGAAGTAAGATTAACTCAGGTAATAGTAATTAACTAATTAAGGCAATACTAATTAATTCAGGTAATAATAATAATTGCAGTGTTGTTTATTCATATTCTGTGTTAGAAATTTATCTTGTGGGAGAACTGATTTCAATTTGTTCAGAGAGACATTTACCCTGAATTTGTTCGTAAGGGTGTTTTCTGAGCTATAAAGTATCCGTGGATTTTTTTAAGTACATATTTATACACACATGATGGTAGGATTGGTGCTCAGGAGAAAGGGGAGAGGGGCTTGGATGAGTTTTGGTTCTGCTTCTTCCCTTTCCCTCGTTCCTCCCCAGGAAGACAGAAGTTTCCCCAAGATTCTCCACAATCTTTCCTGTGGAGATTAACCACCTTGTCCTGGTAAGGAAGTTGCATATTTCACATGTCAGGATCCCCTTTAGTCCCAGGAAAACTGGGACTGGAAGTTTTGTTACACTAGAACCTGCTGAGGTTCCTGGAGGAAAACTCAGCAAGGATATAGGACCATCTTCCCAAGTCCATTGTCCCCAGGGGCTTCACTGTCCCAGCTGACCCATGCTCAGCCTTTAGTAATTTGTGAACATTTCTGGTTTGATTTTCCTGCTGGTTTATAGGGTGCATGCCAACTTCTTCCCCATGGTCAAGTCCTGTTTCTCCCTATAGGCATCTGGTCTTGAGTTGGTTGTTTGCCCTGCAACTTCAGTTATCTGAAGGGGTTAAGAAAAGCCATTAAATTGCAGTTGTCCCAGTTTTTTTCTATTTGTAAGAATGGGGGTCATGCTCTTTCCGGTTCTCTACCTCTTCCAGCTGAAACCAGAAGTCATGGAAGGGTTTTAATAACTGAATCTGAAGTAAAGAAACACGGATAGCGTTATTGGTATTTTAAAATAATTAATATTGACATAAGTGTCCACTATATTTATAGAGTGAATCATAGCACCTGGTTCATAGTAGTTGCTCAGTAAATATTAGTTCTTTTCCCATTTTACCCTCTCCTCCCCCACCACACCCCCAGTGTAGATTATAGTGTTAATTTTTTAAGTTTTCCATGTATTTTCTTTGTTGTTCTCATTGAAAGAAGTAATTTAAAGAAGCCAAAGACTTGAATTATGCTGGAATAAAAAATTGTCTAGAGAGCCCAGACTTACACAACTTTGGAGTTTCTTAGCTGTCACTGACAGGTGAGATTAAGAAGAACCTGTTCTGTTGAGGTTAGATAACACTGATCAGGTCTATCTATCTAGGAAATGGCAGTAACCCAAATAATGCCACAGAAACAAAATTCACAGGGCTTGGCAAGACTCTCAGAATGTTGACAGCCATATTGTGCTTTGGGACCATGACTTCTCTAGCTCTCCAACTCCAGCCCAGTAAAATCTGCCCAGTTCTTATAATCATATCCCTAAAGAAAACTCTCCAGGCTGCAGGAACTGGTACTGATGATTTATTGAGTAGCAGACTTCTTTTTACATCATTTATAGAAGCTTTTATAAATCTACAATGAAGAAATGTTCCTCTACCATGATGCAGAAGCTTCAGTTAAATCTAGGCACAGGTGCAGAGTGGACACTAGCTTTTTATATGTGAACACACCTCCAGCATAGCTCTTTCTTTTCTTATTTAATATATATTATAGAACTATATTTATTATACCTTATAATTGAGAGAATGTACTTATACATCAGGCACTCTCTAAAATGTTCTTGCTGCTGTTTATTTAAAGCAACCCTCTATGGGAAGGGATTCTATTTGCTTTATGATCTGGGCAGAATCACATATACTCTTGAATATAATGAATACTCATAAATAATAAAAAGAAAAATTTTAGGCTTAATGGAAAAACATAACATCATTCCTATTGCCCAGTGGACTTTGAGCCTTACAGTAAAATTCTACTTTCATTATTTTACCAACTTCAATTGCACACAAAGTTTCTTATTTTCTGGTAAATTTGAAGGCTTTTTTGTTTGTTTGTTTTCAAGATTATATTTTTAATTTATTTAATATTGACCTGCATAAGAAGTTTGCTTAATTTACACTTAAAATTGTTGTATATTTCTATGTGCTGCTGACCTGTGATTAACACAATACAAATTAATAGTTATAAATGTTAAGAAATCAAAACCAGAAGAGTCTTCAAGGGAATTACTGGCTTAGCCCTCTTCTACTTCAATAACAGACAAACCCCTGAAGCAGCTCACTCTTTATCTTGCCAACAGTATTCTTTCTCTTTGCCTTTATGTTTGTATACTTACGAAGTTCCCCCAACTCCTCCCCTGCCGCCTACTGTGTATCTGTAGATAGACCTGTTTTTGTTACCTACCAGTCAAACTTGCATTTTAAAATACCACACCTGAAAAGATTGCTGTATGGAAAATAAACATTCCACTAGGGAAAATTGTATGTAGGCAATTTCAGTTACTTACAACTCACTAGGATACTTCTTTGGAGAAAATTATCTTGACTAGAAAAAACTGATTCTGTTACTCCCCTTGAACCTCACTTGCCCTGAGATCTTTGTCGAGGCATTTAACCTCTTTGTTCTTCAGTTTCTGTGTCTGTAAAATGGTAATTTTGTCTACTTATTTAGATCTTTTGCATCCCAAGGGGAATTTCAGGTAGCTAAGTGTTTTTTTTTAAAAAAAGCCACTAGGATCATATAAGATCATGGAAATGAAAGACTTCTAATCCATATACTTCTCTAGGTAAATGCAAGATGGCCTTATCCTATGGTTGAAAGTCCTATCAGAAGAAACACTAGCAAAACAAAAATGTGTGTTTTGAAAAGAAATTTTCAAGCTTCAACTGATATATACTTAGAGCAATATATCAATTAATATGCTCAAGCTTCATTGAAACTTAATTGAAACACACCTTTGGAATTTGCTGTAGGATGATTTTCTTTCTACAATACAGTTGGCCCTCCCTATGCAACTTGAACTGCCTATCATGAACTGGGTGCTTTCTGACCCATTCTAGATATAAAGTGTGTCATGCCTAGCAGCATTCCATCATCAAATGGAAGTGGTATATATGTGATCGGGCTTGAGGAGGTCCTGAAGGCACAAGTAAGTTACGTGAGGAAGTGGCTTAAATGCCCATGGTCTCCACTCCTGCCACCCTGCCTTCTCTTGCCTGTACCAATGAGCTCATGGGAGAGTTCCTTATGATCAGTGGACAGAGGAAGAGAAGACTAGGGCCTGATTCACAGATGGCTCTGCATGATACGCAGGCACCACCCGAAAGTGGCCAGCTGCAGCACTACTGCTCCTTTCTAGGACATCCCTGAAGGACAGTGGTGAAGGGAAATCTTCCCAGTGGGCAGAACTTTGAGCAGTGCACCTGGCTGTGCACTTTGCATGGAAGGAGAAATGGCCAGATGTGCAATTATATACTGATTCATGGACTGTAGCCAATGGTTTGGCTGGATAGTCAGGGACTTGGAAGAAGCATGATTGGAAAATTGGTGACAAATAAATTTGAGGAAGAGGTATGTAGATGGACCTCGAAGAATGCTCAAAAACTGTGAAGATATTTGTATCCTATGTGAGTGATCACCAACGGGTGACCTCAGCAGAGGAGGAGTTTAATAATTAAGTGGATAGGGTGATGCCTTCTGTGGACACCACCAGTCTTTTTCCCCAGCCACTCCTGTCATCTCCCAATGGGCCCATGAAAAAAGTGGTCATGGTGGCAGGGATGGAGGTTACGCATGGGTTCAGCAACATGGACTTCCACTCACCAAGGCTGACCTTGCTATGGCCACCGCTGAGTGCCCAATTTGCCAGCAGCAGAGACCAACACTGAGCCCCCAATATGGCACCATTCCTCGGGGTGATCAGCCAGCAACCTGGTAGCAGGTTGATTATATTGGACCTCTTCCATCATGGAAAGGGTAGAGGTTTGTCCTCACTGAAATAGACACTTACTCCAGATATGGGTTTGCCTATCCTGCACATAATGCTTCTGCCGAGACTACCATCCATGGTACTCACGGAATACCTTAATCACCATGGTATTCTGCACAGCACTGCCTCTGACCAAGGCACTCACTTTACGGCTAGAGAAGTGTGGCAGTGGGCTCATGTTCGTGGAATTTTCTGATCTTACCATGTTCCCCATCATCCTGAAGCAGTCGGATTGATAGAACAGTGGAATAGCCTTTTGAAGTCATGATTACAGTGCCAACTAGGTGGTAAAACTTTGCAGGGCTGGGGCAAAGTTGTCCAGAAGGCCATGTATGCTCTGAATCAGTGTCCAATATATGGTATTGTTTTTCACATAGCCAGGATTCATGGGCCCGGGAATCAAGGTGTAGAAGTGGAAGTGGCACCATTCACCATCATCCCTAGTGATCCATTAGCAAAATTTTTGCTTCCGGTTTCTGTGATGTTACATTCTGCTGGTCTAGAGGTCTTAGTTCCAGAGGGAGGAATGCTGCCATCAGGAGACATAATAATGATTCCAATAAACTGGAAGTTAATATTGCCATCTGGACACTTTGAGCTCCTCCTACCTTCAAGTCAACAGGCTAATAAGGGAGTTACAGTGTTAGCTGGGGTGATTGACCCAGACTTTTGACATGAAATCAGTCTGTTACTCCACAACAGAGGTAAGGAATAGTACACATGGAATACAGGAGATCCATTAGGGAGTCTCTTAGTATTACCATGACCTGTGATTAGGGTCAATGGGAAACTTCAACACCCAATCCAGGTAGAACTACAAATGATCCAGACCCTTCAGGAATGAAGGTTTGGGTCACTTCACCAGAAGAAACACCACGACGTGTTGAGGTGCTTGCTGAAGGAAAAGGTAATACAGAATGGTTAGTAGAAGAAGGTAGTCATCAATACCAGCTACGACCACATGACGAGTTGCAGAAACGAGGACTGTAACTGTCAAGAGTATTTCCTCTTTCTTTTGTTAAAAACATATTTGTGCATCTATACACTTGTACTATGAAAATATCTTCATTTTATTTCCTTTTCCTTTATCATGTGACATAAGATTTATTGACTTCATATTAGCATTTAAATATTATTAACTTTATGTAATAGTATTTGGAATTGGTGCATTTCTGGTTGTACGAAGGATAGTTGTATTACATTAGTCATAATTATGACTTTATTATTGACTTTATTTGAAGATTATGTTTGACCTCAGGAGATGTGTATGGGTTCAAGTTGACAAGGGGTGGGCTTGAGATGGTTAATACTGAGTGTCATCTTGATTGGACTGAAGTATTGATTCTGGATGTGTCTGTGTGGGTGTTGCCAAAAGAGATTAATATTTGAGTCAGTGAGCTGGGGAAGGCAGATTCACCATTAATCTGGTGGGCACAATCTAATCAGCTGCCAGTGAATATAAAGCAGGCAGAAAAACATGAAAAGATGAGACAGGACTAGATTTCCAGCCTACATCTTTCTCTCATGCTGGATGCTTCCTGCCCTTGAACATCGGACTCCTAGTTTTTCAGTTTTGCAGACAGCCTATTGTGGGACCTTGTGATCATGTAAGTTAATACTTAATAAACTCCCCTTTATATATATATTTCCTATTAATTCTGTCCCTCTAAGAGAACTCTGACTAATACCATTTGGGATCCAATCAACTAAGACTCAAATCTATTGGAAAATAAATAATATAAAGAAAATAATACACCGTGACAACTATTTATATTGTACTTACATGTGTTAGAACTTATATGTAACCTAGAAATAATTTCAAGTATATGGGAGGATATGCATAGGTTATATGCAAATACTACACCATTTTATATGAGGAACTTTTGCATCCACAGATTTTGGTATCTGTGGGAGTCCTGGAACCAATTCCCTATGAATGCTGAGGCACAACTGTAGTCTATTACCAGATTCTCCTCTACTTAATAATGGAATTGCATCCAGATAAACCCGTGGTAAGTCGAAAATACTCTAAGTCAAAAAATTCATTTAATGCTTGCAACACAGCAGACAGCCTAAGATTTAACCATGGGTTTAACTTATGATTTTTTAAAATTTTATGATGGTGAAAGTGATAAGCATTCAGTAGAAACCGTAACCCCATTTTATCTCATAAGGAGCTCTTTAATTTATTGGTTTATGTCCTGATAAGCCCGTCATAAAGTCAAAAAGTTAGAGTCAAATCATCCTAAGTCAGGGACCATCTGTAATTATCTTAACCTAAGCAAGAATGACTGGAGTAAATAACAGCCACTGATAATTTCAGAATATCGTATTAACTAGAATGTTGGCCAGTAAACACATTTATTAAACTTCCACAAATAAAGAAAGATATGAGATTTGTTTGTTTGTTGTTTGTGTGACCAGACTCACCCCAAAGCTACCTAAGGGCTACCACCTACCAGTCAACTCATTAGCATACAAAAACATCACTTTGGAGTTTCTTAGGATTTTAGAAGTTGTAAGCCAGGAAAGGAGTTTGAAGACCAAATATATGTTCTTTGGTGATTGACATAAATAGTGGATGGTGTGAAGTTAGGCCATGGCAGGAAGAAGAAAATCAACAATTGATGGTGTAACCGACTAAAGAAGAGAGATGGTATTAATTAAAATAATTAAGTATTTTTTAAATTAAGGAAGCTCTGGTATTAAAAAAATAAACTTTACTGGCACACAATTTCCATTATTAATGGGCCATCAGTCATAGCTCAAGCAATCACATGGTCATGGTGAACCAGAGGAGACTCTACAGGTTGTTGGAAGAAAACTTCATGGCCAAAGAATGATAAAGATCCTTTTCTTCACTTTGCAAGTTGCTCAGAAACTTAAGCATTGCCCATTAACATTTTCGCTAGTTGGAGAAGACACATGCTCTTTAGGTATTAACAATTTTCAAAACTTTAAGTAGTATTGATTCCCTTTCTCAAAATAAGAAATAAGACACTGCAAATACTATTCTAATTAATGGATGATCAGCTTGCTGATTACAACTTGGTGTTAATGAAGCTAAAATTGGAATTCATTCTTCTATATTTTATTTAAGATTATGGTTTTCGCTATATCTCTAACGAAAGCTAGCATTTGTTTTAAATGGGAGTTATGTAAAAAACTGTGCAATAGCAGAATAAGTCTGTCCTCGATGATGATGATTCCTTGGGGTACTGCTTACATACTGGTAACTCAGTAGAGAGAGTCATTCTCATATACAGAAGGTAGTGGCATCATTTTGTTTTTACTCTTTTCTAGATATAAGCTGAAACATCATAATAAAACATAGTTTCAGTCTACAGATAGTCCTTTTCAAATTTTTAACAGCATTTAGAAATGTATTGTTTTTAGACAAGTATGAATGCCAATTTAGTGCAATGTAAGTGACATGAAAACAGGTGAGGTTATCTCCTTTGGGAGCAAGAACTATATTACAACACTGACAGTATGAAGATGATTTGCAGGGAGGCTGCAGCACACAGGGAACTCCTCCTGGCACTGGTGAGTGGAAGACTGCAGAAAATAAAGCTGGAAAGATGAGTACAATGTTCAATATTGGGAGGCACTGATGAACCTCAAAACTGGAGCCAGAATATCCGTAACAGATCTATTTTATAAATATTGATGTGAAAGTAACAGCAGTATTAGGTCCTTTCACCAAAACCATAGACACCAAAATTGCTTTTATTATTTCAATTTTCAGTTTCATGCACTTCCTTCTCATTAAATATGCAGTCAATGAAATGCTTTTCCTACAAAGATGCTCTTCTCTTTAAATCATATGAAGTTTTCCAGCATTGTGACTCTGCATCATGATTTAACATAGTCAACTTATTATTTAAAAGCACAGGCAATTTATCTGGGTTTTCTTGGGCATGTTTGCTTGACTAGCATGCACATGCTTTGCACGTGCTATGCACATGCTTGACACACATGCACATGTGCACATGCATGCGAATACATACTGAACTGTAAACTGTAGTACATACAGCCCTCCCTGTGAGTCACTAAAGAGATGCTGAACATTTTTGTCAGGGATGTTTTCTGAATGCTTCTATTCAGGGATGCTTTGTTTGATAAAGTAATACCAAAGTGTCTGCTAAGCCAAGGTCAGAATGGTTTTGTAGGCTCTGGTTGGGCCATGATAGGTCAGACAATAGGAACTGAAAAGATGACAAACCACATTGTGAGACTGGATCACCTGAATGTTATTGCCTCTTGTCAGCAATCTACAACAAGCAGGACGACCACAGCAAGGAAGGGAAGGGCATTGTTTAAGGCTCTTTGGATTCATGGGTAGAAAGTAGTGTGTACCTAAGTGATTCTCCAATTTGCACATTTACAAGACTGAGGTATCTTTAATATCATTAGTTGATATATTCTATTTTATAAGTGCTTTTTACCTGGTTCCCCCTTAATTCCTTAGATTTCCATCTTAAAATAAAATTTTCTTGGCTTATGTTTGGTATAAAAATTTTATGGGTTATTATTTCAATTTGTTTTCAGCTATTTTTATTATGAGGAATACTCACATTTGTGTGCTTAATTGCTTGCCATGTTCTTCCTAATATATAGCCTTGTATTTGCCTTGTAAAAGGCTTATAAAAACCCTGTGGAGCAGAGGAACCACCCTGTATATTATAGTAGCTATCTTCATTATCTCCATTGTAAAAGTCACACAATCACTAAATTCATGAATTAGTTCAACAAAAATGTATTGAATGCCTGTTGTGCTAGACTATCATGGGAGGTAATAGGAATAGAGTAGGATTAACAGAACAAGCAAAGGGGACTTCTCTCATCCTCACTGAAACTTACAGTCCCGGTGGGGGGCAGAGGTAAGACAATCACACCATCACCTAGTAAAATTATGACTGGACTCAATCACGACATGAGTCTCAAAGAAACTGTACACACAATGTCCCTATGAAGGCGAGAATATGGCCTATTTAAGGAACTGAAAATGAGGGAATACGAACATGATGGGAGGTGCAAATATAGGGCTGAGCCACGTAGCTTGTTTATTTTCCTCGGAATAATGGAGATTGTGGTAGTTTTAAGCACAAGAGCAACATGGTTCGGTTTTTGCTTTGAAGAGATCTCTGCTGGAGTGCAGTCGGTACTGGAGGCAGAGTGGGCGCCAGGAACTGAGAGGGGTTATTGGAGTGGACACATGGTCATTGCAAATGTCTGACCCCAAATTGTGTTTTTCTTTCAGGTGTATCACACGACCTCCATGTAAAGTGATCAGGAATCTCTCATTGTCACTCACTTGTAGATGGAAAATTTGTGAATTTGCCAGGACCACATCATTTCTCAATGAGAAAGTCAGGAATAATGTGTTTTGATTCTCACCCCACTGCATTTACTTCACACACCATGCCAATCAATGCAAAGGAACAAGAAGTATATTTTTATTTAATCAGTTCTCAACTTGTCTCAGTTTCCAACCTCTGTGATCACTTGATGCTATAGTCCGATGAAAAACCGAAGAAACTTAGAGTCATATATGAATTTTTTACAAAAGGAAATCAACTAAGAGAATAGAAACTTCTTGACAAAGCTCTTGAGATATAAACAATCAGTAAAATTGAGACATTAAGTCCATGAATTAAAATTAGTACTCTATCAGCCTTAATGTAAACTGATGCAGTAAAACCTAAGATCACTGCCATGTTTGTAAAATGAAATTTCTGATTAGCAGACATAATTTAATTTTCTAAATGAGACTCTGTTTTCTTTTTCAAGCTCCCATAGCACCTCTGGATTATCTTCAGAGTTACCACCTTTAACCTGGTATCACAGCAACCCACATTTTGTCCTCAAACCAGCTTCTCCTCTCCATTCTCCTCTCCCCTCCCAAGAACTCTTCTCCTGCTGAAATATTGCCTAAATGGTTGTGGACATCTTCACATCTGTGTACACATGTGTCCTTGGAATAGTTTCCCCAACCTTGATCTGAATCCCACTATCCACCAAGACACAGTTGCGTCCTCCTTTCTCAGGAAGTCCTTCCTGCCCATCCCTGTTGCCAATGACCTTTGCTTCTCTTATGCTTTTAAAACACTTACTGTCTATATCAATTACTTGAAAGCCATCATATATTGCATTGTCTGTAATCTCCTAAACAGAACGGGAAGTTTCTTAAGAGAGGAAAGATTCCTTCTATGTTTACATCATTGTGGAAAGCATCTTGTAGGTTGGTATTCAACAGCATTGAAATAAGATTTATACACAGCTCACATATTAATAAGATATTTACAGATAAATATAAATGTTATAGAAACACCATGCCTCTTCCTTTCTCCTGCTAAAGCAACTAGGTTATTGAAGTTATTAAAGTCATAAGAATACAGTTATGGCCAGGCACAGTGTCCCATGCCTGTAATCCCAGCACTTTAGGAGGCCGAGGGGTGTCGATCACTTGAGGTCAGTAGTTCGAGACCAGCCGGGCCAACATGGTGAAACACCATCTCCACTGTAAAATACAAAAATTAGCCAGGCATGGTGGCACGTGCCTATAATTTCAGCTACTCAGGAGACTGGAGCAGGAGAATTGCTTGAACCTAAGAGACACAGGTTGCAGTGAGCCAACATCACACCACTGCACTCCATCCAGGCTGGGCAACAGAGTGAAACTCTGTTTAAGGAAAAAAAAAAAAAAAAGAATAGACAATTATATTATGGGTAATGTTAAATTTCAAATGATTAAATTACATTACAAAATACTGACTTTAAAAATGTTAGTATTATTAATAACATTATTAACAAAAAATAAGTACAGAGATGTTTGAAGAAATAGATTTGAACCTGAACTCTCAACACAGAAAATCATGACAGTGTTGAAACAGAAATTATTTGAGTACTTATTACCTGAAAAATACTTTTTTCAATAGCATATTTTTTCTTAATATTATTTTTAATCTACAAATTGCAGTTGTCTACATTTATGGGGTACCTCGTGATGTTTTGATATATATATTCCATATATACAATGAGAAATAATTAAATCAAACTGATTAACGTAATTATCACCTCACACATCATTTTTTGTGGTGAAACATTTGGAATATCTTAGTTATTTTGAGATTTGAATGGATTATTGTTGGCTATTATCACTATGCTGTGCAATAGATCTCAAAATTTACTCCTCCTGGTTGGGCTTGGTGGCTCACACCTGTAATCCCAGCACCTTAACAGGCCGAGTTGGGTCCATGAGTTCAAGAGGTCAAGGCCACCCTGGGCAACATAGTGAGACCCTGTCTCTACAAAAAATAATAATAATTTTAAAATAGCTGGGCATGGTGACATGTGCCTGTAGTCCCAGCTACTTGAAGACTGAGGTGGGAGGATTGTTCGAGCCTGGGAAGTCAAGGCTGCAGTGAGCTTTGATCACACCACTGCACTCCAGCCTGGGCACCAGAACAAGACCCTGTCTCAAAGAAAAAGAAGAAAATGTATTCCTTCTGTATAACTGAAATTTTGTACTCTTTGACAAACAAATCGTTTTTCCCTCCCTTCCTGTCCCCAGTCTCTGGTAACCAGCATTCTGCTCTCTATATCTATGAGTACAAGTTTTTTAGGTTCTGCATGTAAGTGAGATTATGCAGAATTTGTCTTCCTGTGCTCAGCTTATTTCACTTAGCAAAATGTCCTCCATGTGCATCCATGTTGCAATGATAAGATTTCCTTCTTCTTTAAGGCCGAATAGTGCTTCATTGCATATGTGGGGTGTGTGTGTGTGTGTGTGTGTGTGTGTGTGTATAAAATATTTTAACAATACCACATCTGAAACATATTTTAATAATACCACATCTAAAAAATATTTTAACACCTACCTTCCTAATTGATGTTCTGTAATTAACAGCATAATTTTCTTTATAAATATAAATATACATGTATATACAAATAACTAAATATATTGATACATTGCTTTGAAAACAAAGATATTAATATTTACTATATAGAGGATAAACACATAAAGAGTAGAATATTGGGCTAGTAATAATAGCTAAATTGTGCTGATCACTTACTGTGTAACAGACACTATTTTAGGACTTTTACATTTAGTCAGGCATGGTGGCTGCCTATAGTCCCAGCTACTTGGGAGACTGAGGTGGAAGGATCACTTGAGCCCAGGTATTCAAAACTACAGTGAGCTACGATTGCACCACTGTACTCCAGCCTGGGCGACAGAGCGAGACCTTGTCTCTAAAAATAAAACTAAATGTTGACATACATTATTAATTTAATTTTCACAATAATCCTGTAAGATAGGTATTGTTATCCCCATCCTAAGTTACTTATGGATAAGTAACTTGTCCAAGGTCACATCATAAATAGTACAACTAATATTTCAAACTGAGATTTTGTCTACTTTGCTCCCATCCCTAATAAATATTGATTAATCAAAAGATACACATCCCGCAAGTCTATTTTGACTGTTACAGTTAAGATAATATTTTCCCATCATTTACTTGTTTTATATAAAACAAAAGTGAAGGAAGACTTTTGTTTATTTAATGCATTTTTATTTATTTAATACATCTGTTCAGTCGTGCTTTGATAATTAAAATAATAATAAACATTAACATGGATTTATTAATTTTAAGATGTACAATCTATATTTTAAATGATAGCAACTATTAACTTTTGTCTTTATTCTATTGAATTAACATGTTTATGGTGATCACTGTTAAAATGGAAAACTGTTACGGAGAATTTTTTTACTGTAATCAGACAAAATATGTAAAGAAAATCCATATAGACATTGTGCTCAATACAATACTGGTTCTTCACACAAAAAAAAATGTAGGAAGAAGAGATGATACACATTTTAAACCTTTGGATACCTTTCATAGGGCAGGAGAAACTCATGTGTTATAGCAGCCTAAGCAGAAAATTGTATCTTAAAATAATGAAAGATATTCTATTAATTAAAACTCTCTGCCAGTGAAATAGGCTTTCTTAGGAAGTAATGAACATCAGGACATGGAGATATTTAAGAACAGACTGGGTCATCATGTTAGTGATATTGTTAAAGGCATGACTGCATTAAGTGTGGAGAGCTGAGTTAGACAACCACCCTTAGATTCTGTGGTAATAAGAAATTTTTACTACAAACTCCATTTATAATGAAAACAGCTGAAAATTCCAGTTTTCTCACAGGTCAAAGCCAGTGGGAAATGATGCACTATAATAGAAATCGCCTGAATTCCCTGCAGGCATCTTCTGCTTCTTTTCATCCACAATGTTAGCGCTGCAGAGAAATTACACATTTCAGTTTCATCCACTTTGCAATCAGCAACTTATGCTGTGCGTGGGACTTTGGAAAATAATAGGAAACAGGTCGTTCGTGACCTAGTAGTGGCTGGTTCCATGATGATGATGATTGCATTCATCATCTAAATTCTTGTGTGTGAAGAGAGTGGTATTCCACAAATGTCTTGGGATCTAGTCCTGTGACATGAAAATATATGTGTTTTTAAAAGTTTATTTAGACCTATAAAACAGTCTTGGAAATAAGATAAACTACAGGCTTGGATGATCATGGGTGGGCTCCAACACATCACGGCATGAAAAATAATTTTTATATGGGCTGTGTCTTCCTGTTTTTCTCTCCTTATATCTTTCTTCTCAAATAATTTAATGTTCATGGGTTATCTTCTCTTTGAGTTATTTGAAACTAAAAAAAGAGATTTCTAAAAAATGAAATTAGTGCAATTTGTGCTTTGCCACGTTAACTAGATACTGAATAGCATGAACCCCTTGTTTTTTTTTTGTTTTGAATGTGTCTGTGTAAGATAGGTGCTATGATTTTATGGATCATAGAGAACTGTATGTACTTATGGATAGTATCATTGAAGATCAACCAAGGTATGTTTTCTGTGAACTAAGACTCTATTCGAGCACTGGTTCTCAATGGAGGGGATTTTATTGAACATTGGCAATGTTTGGAAACTTTTTTTTAAACTATTTTTATTGAAGTACAATCAACATAGGAAAAGCTGTACATATTTAATGCATACAACTTGGTGAGTTTGGACATAAGTATATACCCATGAAACCACTGCCACAATCTGCAATCTATTCCATAAGCCTATTCAACTTTCAAAAGTTTCCTCTTACCCTCTTATTTATTATTATTATTATTTTCTATGATAAAGATACAACATTAGATCTACTCTCATAGCAAATTTTTGATTACAATACAGTGTTGTTACCTACAGACATCAAGTTATATAGTATATGTCTAGGACTTATTCATCTGTGTAACCAAAATGTTGTACTCTTTGACTAGTATCTTCCCATTTCCCACTCTCCCCAACCCCTGGCCACCATTCCATTTTCTGCTTCTAGGAGTTTGACTATTTCAGATTCATCATGTAAGTGGAATCATGTAGTCCTGTGTCTGGCTCATTTCACTTAGCTTAATGTCCTTCATGTTCATCCACGTTGTGGTAAATGGCAGGACTTCCTTTCTTTAAGGCTGAATAACATGCCATTTTATGTATATATCACAATTTCTTCATCAGTTAATCTGTTTGTGGACATTTAGGTTGCTTCCATGTCTTGTCTACAGTGAATAATGCTGTTGTAAACATGGAGTACACACATCTCTTCAAAACCCTGAATTCAGTTCCTGTGGATATATACTCAGAAGTGAGATTGCTGGATCATATAGTTTTATTTTTAATTTTTCTGTGGCACCTTCATACTGTTTCCCACAGTGGCTGCAGCAATTTAGATTCCTGTCAATAGTGTCTTTTTTCTCCACATTTGTGCCAAAATGTGTCTGTTGTTTTTAAAATAATAGCCATTCTAACAGATGTGAGGTAATAGTTCATAGTGGTTTTGGTTTGCTTTGCATTTCCCTCATGATTACTGATGTTGAGCTCCTTTTCATGTGCCTGTTACCCAGTTGTGTGTCTTCCTTGCAAAAAAAAAAAAAAAAAAAAAGTCGAGTTAGTTATTTTATCCATTTTTCACTGGATTTTCTATTTGAGGTTCTTTGCTTTTGAGTTATAAGACTTTCTTGTATATTTTGCATATTAGTATCTTATAAAATATATGATTTTCCATTATATTTTTCCTATCTCATAGGTTGTTTTTATCTTGTTTCTTTTTTCTGTGCAGAAGCTTTTTAATTTAATGTAATCCACTTTATTTTCTTTTGTTGCCTGTGCTTTTAGCATCATCCAAAAAATCATTGCCAAGGCTAACGTCAAGAAGCTTTTTTCCTGTTTTCTTCTAGGAGTTTTATAGTTTCTGCTGTTATGCTTAAGTTTTAAATCCATTTTTAGTTGATATTTGTGCATGGTGTAAGATAACCATCCAGTTTCATTCTTTTGCATGTGAATACCAATTTTCCCATATTGTTTATTGAAGAGGTTAATCTTTTCCTCATTGTATATTCTTGGTATCCTTATCAAAGATTATTTGACTGTATATGTGTGTGCTTATTTCTGAACTCTCTATTCTGATTCATTGGTCTATACAATTGTTTTTATGCCAGTACCATATTGTTTGAATACTGTAGCTCTGTAATATATTTTGAAATCAGGGAGTGTTGTGCCTCTAGCTTTGTTATTTTTGCTCAAAATTCCTTTGGATATTCAAGGACTTTTGGGATTCCATATGAATCTTAGGATTGGTTTTTTTATTTCTGTAAAAGTGACATTGGGATTTTAGGGATTTTATTGAATCTGTAGATCACTTTGGGTAGTATGGACATTTTAACAATATTAATTTTTGCAGTCCGTGAACATGGGATGTCTTTCAAATTATTTATGTCTGCTTTAATTTCTTTGATTACTGATACAATTTTGAAAGAACAAGTCTTTTGCATCCTTGACCAATTTTTATTCCTAAGTAAGCTCCAAATATCAGTAGTGGCCAAGGTTGAGAAACCATGTGTTAGAACTTAGTGTGGCTCATTTTCCTCACAGCACAACTTAAATGTCAAGACTAAAGTGATACTTCAAATAGTATTTTCCTTTTCTTTTGTATAGAGTAGTTTTTCCTGATGGTAAACAAGCTTGCTTTGTGCTATAGTAAAAGCTACCCTTGATGAATCTTCTTGTTCAGAGGAACTGAAGATAGGGGGATCGTATTGGTTATTGTGGGGAAAAGAAAGAGAGATCAGCCTGTTACTGTGTCTATACAGAAAGAAGTAGACATAAGAGACTCCATTTTGTTCTGTATGTGATATGCTGTTAATCTGTGACTCTACCCCCAACCTTGTCCTTGCAAGAGATGTGTTGTGGTGACTCAAGGTTTAAAGGATTTCGGGCTGTGCAGGATGTGCTTTGTTAAACAAGTGCCTGAAGGCAGCTTGCTGGTTAAAAGTCATCACCATTCTCTTAATCTCAAGTACCCAGGGATGCATACACTGCCAAAGGTCGCAGGGACCTCTGCCTAGGAAAGCTAGGTATTGTCCAAGGTTCCTCCCCATGTGATAGTCTGAAATATGGCCTCATGGGAAGAGAAAGACCTGATCGTCCCCTAGCCTGACACCCGTGAAGGGTCTGTGCTGAGGAGGACTAGTACAAGAGGAAAGAAGGCCTCTTGGTGGTTGTTGGCGGTTGAGATAGAGAAAAGCATCTGTCTCTTGCCCGTCCCTGGGCAATGGAACATCTCCGTGTAAAACCCGATTGTCTGTTCTGTTTACTGAGAAAGGAGAAAACTGCCTTAGGGCGAAAGGTGGGACTTGCTGACAGCAATGCTGCTCTTTATGCACTAAAAAGGTTTATGGAGATGTTTACATATGCATATCAAGACATAACACTTTTCCTTAAACTTATGTCACAGAGATCTTTATTCATATGTCTTACTGCTGACCTTCTCCCTATGATGATCCTATTATCCTGCTACTTCCCTTTTTCTAAGATGGTAAAGATAATTATCAATAAATACTAAGGGAACTCAGAGACCCCTGCCGGCGCGGGTCCTATGTATGCTGAGCGCCGGTCCCCTGGGCCCACGTTTTCATTCTCTATACTTTGTCTCTGTGTCTCATTTCTTTTCTCAAGTCTCTCTTTCCACCTAACGAGAAACGCCCACAGGTGTGGAGGGGCAGGTCACCCCTTCAGGTTATACGTAAAAAATCCCTTCATTCATCCATTTATTCAACTGATATTTATGAAAGGTATCTTATGTCGGGTAGTCTTTGAGATAGTGAGAATAGAGCAATAATAAAAATTCTGCCATCATGAGACTTTTATTTAGTAGAGGAGGATTTATCAATCAATACGTGTGTACATACAGACGGACATATGCATAAAAGTGCATGAATGAATTTTCATGAAAATGTAGAGCAGGGAAGGGGAATAGGGGTGCTGTTGTCTGTTCTCTCCCTTCCATAGAGGTTGCAGTGTAAATTACACGATCAGGGAAGGCCTGGTGAAAAGTATATTTGAGCAAAGGCCATGAGGGTGCAAGCCATGTGGTAGTCTAGGAAAAGAGCATTCCAGGCAAACCAGACAGCAAGCACAAAGGCCCTGTGTTACAGCTAAGTACCAGCCACATGACTGAGACACAGCAAGCGAAAGGAAGTGATAGAAAGTGAGTCAGAGATCACACGGCCCAGATTATGAATACAAAAGCCAGGTCATATGGGACCAAGAAGGTGACTGCAGGGACTTTGACTTTTCTGCCTCATAAGCTGAAAACCTTTAGAGGACTTTGGGTAGGACTCATGGTTCAAATGAGCTATTCTCAGGCTTCATCCCTATCATCCTCCATGCTCTGCAGCCTATAGCCACAAAATGTAAGCAAATTAAATGGCAGGAGAGAGATAATGATATCACCCTTGTCCTACAGCTGTGATGAACACAGTGTTACCCTGCTGACAGGGTTTACATTGTACAGAAGCTGGGCCACTCAAAACACAACAAAACAAAACACCAAGACCAGAAAGGTGAGCCATGGTGCTGGGGAAGGAGAGGATGGTGTAGGCATTAACCTGCGACTGGCAAGCCTTGATGGAATAGAGAACATAGTGGTGCATGTGAGCAGAACCTTCATCAGATGCAATGACTTGAACCTTGATCTTAATAATAGTAAGCCTGCAGACTAGGTGCACTGCATCTGATGTGGTCCTGCCGATGCCACTAATGGATGCAAATTATTCTTACTTGACCTAAATAGCTCACTGCCGGCACATTGTGCAACAAACTGTCTTGCCCCAGCCCTCAGCTTTGCTCCTTCCCTGAAACTGGGTGAGATTTGGGATGGGCTAGAACTCTGGTAAGGGTACAAGAGGGAGTGCCACTCTGAGGAGAAGTGATGCCAAGAGATGAAATGTGGCTGCTGGGGGCATGGATTATTATTTGGTAATAAAAGGAAGTATGTTGAGATTTTGCGATGGGGTTAAACACTATTTTAAAAATGTGATACCTACATTTTCCATGAACAACTGGCAGCATTAACCTGGCCATAGCATAAGCTATATTTTCTCTGCAAAAATGTCCTCTGACAGTAAAAACATCTAGAAATGGAAAGATCAAACTTCCTTAGGGTTTAGGAAATTAAGATGTTAAGTGAAAGGTTATGAACCTGTTTTAAATGGCTTCTGGTAGTACATGATGGCGGAGAGAAAATGAAAGGGAAATTGGAGAAAGTAAATATTGCCACACTCACCTAGGTTTTGAGCAAAGGGTCAGAAGAGAGAAGCCTGGGGTGACTAGAGAAGGAGATGCCATGGCCTCAGACTGGAGCCCACAATTCAGGGAAATTTTCAGTTGATAACCAGCTATAATAAAAACATATTTTGAAAATTCTCAATTGACCGCACAATAAGTGCAAACCTTAACAAATATCAGAAAATACATGTAAGACAAAAGCAAAAATTGACAAATGGGATCTAATTAAACTAAAGAGCTTCTGTATAGGAAAATAAACTATTAATACAGTAAACAGACAACCTACAGAATGGGAGAAAATATTTGCAAACAATGCATCTAACAAACGTCTAATATTCATAGGACTTTATTTGTGTATAAGGAACATAAACAAACTTACAAGAAAAAACACATTAAAAAATGAGCAAAGGACATAAACACTTTTCAAAAGAAGACATACATGTGGCCAATAAGCATATGAAAAGAAACTCCACATCACTGATCATTAGAGAAATGCAAATCAAAACCACGGTGAGATACCATCTCACACCAGTCAGAATAACTGTTATTAATATGTCAAAAAATAACAAATGCTACTGAGGTTGCAGAGAAAAGGGAATGCTTATACACTGTTGGGGGGAATGTAAATTAGTTCAGCTACTGTGGAAAGCAGTGGGCAATTTCTCAAGGACCCAAAAATAGGACTACCATTCAGCCCAGTAATCCCATTACTGGGTATATACCCATAGGAATATAAATCATTCTATTATAAAGACACATGCACTTGTGTGTTCATTGAAGCACTACTCACAATAGCAAAGACACAGAATCAACCTAAATGCCCATCAATGGTAGATTGGATAAATAAAATATGGTACATATACACCATGGAATACTATGCTGCCATAAACAAGAATGAGATTCTGTCCTTTGAAGAAACATGGGTGGAGCTGGAGGCTATTAGGCTTAGCAAACTAACACATGAACAGAAAACCAAACATAGCATATTGTCACTTATAAGCGGGAACTAAATAATGAGAACACATGGACAGAAAGATGAGAACAACAGACACTGGGGCCTACTTGAAGGTGGAGAATGGGAGGAGGGAGACGATCAGGAAAAATAACTAATGAGTACTAGGCTTAATACCTGAGTGATAAAATAATCTGTACAACAAAAATAACAAACTAGCACATGTAGTTCTTAAGTTCAAATAAATTAAAAATATATATACTTGAAGGACAATTTTTGGACTTGAAAATCACTAATGAAATGCAGCAGTCTCAAGTTCTCATTTATTCAGGATTTTGTTAAACCTCCTTATTGATAAGAACAGTTTTGAAAGATCTTTACTATCTGTGCTGGGGTGCAGAGAAGGCCTGAGGATTCCACTCAACCACAAGGGGAGGCTCTTTGTTCATTCCTCCTTTTCACCTTCTTGACAAGTGATGCTGTGAGGAACAGACAGTTTACCTAGTGCTTGGGTTGTAGTAACAGCAGCAGAACACTGAGTGCTCACTGTGTGTCAGGTCCTGTTCTGGCTCTTTTCATCTGGTTCCTTCTCTGGAACACAGCAAGCAGTAGTAAATGGCAGTGGTTGACTGCACGCAATACTTCCACTCCAAGCAATATTGCTTGAATCTATGACTGAAATCTAAGGAGAAGCCATTTTTCATCCATATGTGAGTTTAAGCAGAGAGTAAAGTAGAGAAAACTCATGCCTTTTGGAATAGAGAAAACCAAAAGACATAAACTCTGAGACTTTGCTGAAATTGATCCAGACGATAAGTGAACCACAGAAGGGAGAAAATAGAATTACAGCTGGAAAAAGTCTGGAGAAAGTTAGCAGTTGGGACTATTAGCAATGAACTAGGATCAAGCAGACCTGAGGATGCCAGTTAAGGGGATTAAACAAAAGAGGTGGGGACAAAAGAGGATGAGGACAGTGTGTTAAGCACACACGGCTAAGCCCTGTACCTTTTTTTCTGCATTAAGGTGTTCGGTAGGTATGCATTGCCACACATCTTGCAGGCTGGGTAAATTTGATACTATTATGTTCTTTTCTTTTTAGAAAACTGACATTTTCACTTAACCTAGACTCTAAAAGTTACTCTACATTGAACATTAGAATAACTCCCCATTCAATAGGTGTGGAAAACATAAACTATTTTGTCATCACTCTTACAGTTTCAGAAAACTATTTTCTTCCTCTCTTCCTTCCTCCCTCCCTTCCTTCTTCCCTTCTTCCTTCCATCCAAGAATATGAATCTCTAGCCAAGATGCCAGTTGATTAGAACATGACAAAATATGTAATAGCCCATCTGTTATTCAGAAGGTTCACCTGGTGTCCTCAGACCTTTCATTAGCAGAATTGAAAAATCTGCTCTTTTGCTGTTTAACCTTGTCATATGACTATTTTCCTTCACATTCTCCAGCTGGTCAGGTACTTAAAACTAACAATGAGTTCTTCAAGAACATGAAATGGCAAGGATAACTTTATACACACAGGCAGCATTTTCTAAGTTTCCCCTGTTCCATTATGAGAGCAGTCTGATGGATCAAAATATAACAGTTCCCTTCCCTTCCTGTTACAAGAGGACTGGGTGTCTGCAAAATATTATTATGAGAAAATCTTGCCACTGGTTTCAGATAGCAAATTAACAGAGGAAAACCTTGCCAAACTGGAATGTTTAAGAAAACAACAACTTCAGGAAATTTAAGATAAAGATCAGACATAGCAGCACTTGTGCCCAATCCCATGAGACAACGATGGTGCCTCTGTCAGAGCAAACAGGGATAGGAGGCCTAATTCTGACCTTGTATGAACAAAACCAATGATGAGTTTTTCTCAATCTATGTTCAGGGTGGCATATTTTTGGACCAGTGCCCACAACTCTGTATTGAGAGATTTACATTTCCATGGAAGAATATGTAAAATGTAAGAAAAGACTAAGAGGAAGGAGGAGGGAAGAAAACAAAGCATTTTAGTCTGATTTATGCTTGACTTAGCTCCTGGCTCACCTTTGTATGTTGCTCTGCATTTGTAAATGGGAGATATAACTCCACTTCTTAGTCATTTGCGTCCAAAAATGCAAAAGTTGAGAGGACTATGGAGGCAGAGTCTCTACTCTTCATGAGGTGAGATATTTCAAAAGTGATAAATCCTCCAAGGCAAATCATTTGGTGAAGGCTATCAAAAGGGGATTCATGTAATTCTGCAGAAGCAGAAGTAGAGTGGCTACAGTTTTTATAACACCTTTGGGATGATGTGGAGGAAAGGAATGGTATTAATTGATCCAGGGGTGTATTATTTGAACCCTGCTAAGAAGTAAACTAAATACCACTCTGATGCAAGTTTTTCCATTATTCTAATATATCAAACTTCAAGGTTAGAGTCCAAGTCATAGATGAATACCCTTGCCCATAGGAAATATCAAGAGCTTGATGCTGCTATTTCTTCATGAAAATATTTACAATTATTTTGGGTTTATTGGAAGTATCACTGGAATAGTGGTTCTCCTCTAAGCTTTCAAAAGTGCTTTAAAGGTTACAAATATTTCTCCCCCTATATATGGTTATTTTTAAGGGGAAAATAATATAATTATATTAAAAAGTAGTATAGTTCTAAACTGTAGCTATAGTTATATCTCTGACTTCATTCCTGATGTTTCTTTGTGCTTTCTGTGCATTTTTGTAATTATTTTGAGAGAGAACATGTACTCCTCATGAGTCTTTAGTTAAAGAACAAGCTTTTGGTTTGATCCACTCTATTGTATAATTATTTCTATTTTCAACTTCTGTTCTTTTTTATTTATTTCTCACTTATTTGAGTTATCTCTATTGTTCTTCTAACTTCTTGGGTTGAACTCAGCTCATTAACTGTGGCCCCTCTTAATCTCTACCACAATCAAGCTTAATTTCCCTTCCAGAAGCTTTATTATAAGGGAATGATTGTTTTTTCAAATTTTATACACGAAGATATTTATTGCAAATTGTTGATAGCAGTGAAAAGGCCTACCAATAGCAAAATTCTCCAGAATATTTGGTATTTCACTTACTACAATTGTATGTGATCTAACGTGATTAGAAAACCCATGTGACAAAGTAGGGAAAACATTTTTAATTGTAGAGAATATCAAATTGTGCTTACCCTTATAAAAATAATATGTGCAAATGAACAAAAATTCAAAAGAATCAGAAAAAAATTAAGTGATTGTTTTATTACATGGATAGAAGGTTAATTTGCTTTTTTAAAACTATTTTGGTTATCAACTTTAGATGAATAATTTTCTTTTTTTTTTTTTTTTTTTTTTTTTTTTTGAGATGGAGTCTCGCTCTGTCGCCCAGGCTGGAGTGCAATGGCCGGATCTCAGCTCACTGCAAGCTCCGCCTCCCGGGTTCAGGCCATTCTCCTGCCTCAGCCTCCCGAGTAACTGGGACTACAGGCGCCCGCCACCTCGATTGGCTAGTTTTTTGTATTTTTTAGTAGAGACGGGGTTTCACCGTGTTAGCCAAGATGGTCTCGATCTCCTGACCTCGTGATCCGCCCGTCTCGGCCTCCCAAAGTGCTGGGATTACAGGGTTGAGCCACCGCGCCTGGCCGAATAATTTTCAAATATATGTGAGGTTTCCTGCCTTCAAGAGGAAATGTCAGTTGTCAGGAAAATTAACTGAAATAGTCTACTTTTTACTTCAAAGTTGGAGTAGTGGACTATTGTTTTTCATGTGTGTGGGATTAGAGTAGACAGAGAGGATAAATGGACTTTATTTTGACCTTCCTCCTTTGAGTTGGCAAGATAAACATGCAAAACAAGCAGACTATCATACCTACTGCTAAGAATACGTGAAATAAATGCTCGGATTTGTATCAAACACTACACCTTGACAATAGTGACTATACCTCTTCATGGTTGGAGTTTTAGATGTGGGAATGGAAAAAACTAGAATGAACTATATGTGAGGGGCCTGAGAACGTGATACCTAAAACCAGTGTTCATTGCCCAGGAGTCATTGCTCTAAGCCCTTCCAAATCTGTGGGCTTAGCTTAAATTGCTTCTCCATAAAGTTTTCTTGGAGGATCCCTTTCCAATAAATTTTTCTCCTTGAAAATGATTGTCCTTGCTGCCTTTATGAGTTACTTGGGAAAAATCACCTGCTACCACTCATTTGAGAATCACCATCTTTTTGCTGTAAAATTTATTTATTGCTATAAAATTTGACTCATTCCAAGCCCTCTATTAGAATTATTTTCTTAGAAATTTTCATAATCATTCAATTCAACACTGTTTTTCTCAGACTTTGATCTCTAACTCTAATCCCTCCCAAAGCTCCCTGTAGAAGTGGCTGATACCAGGCTAGGGAAAGGTAGGTATAAGATGGACCTGGAGCATTTTGTTATGCCAGAAAGTAGAGAAATGTTCAATAAATTGGTGGGAGATGTCACAAGAATAAAGGATCCAGCTTGAAGGGGCTTTCAGTGTGTCCAAATTTGGAACACCAATAATTTCAACACCAGAATAATTAGGCATAGTGATATATTATAAACTATTGAAAAAATAAGAGTTTATGAGTCCATACTGATGACAGAATGAGAGACAGAAAGAAGGAGTGAAAGGACAAGGGGGAGGAGTAACAGAAGAAGGGAGGAGGAGTCAGAGGAGGGATTCTTGCTCACAATAGACTGCCATATGTCAATAGTAAATGTGGAGACAGTGCTAGAGTTGGAAAATCATTACTTTACAACCATCGTAGTAAAGCTTGGATCAGACAAGGGTTACAAATGGATGTTAAACCTATGGAAATTTGTTATAATGAGTGAAATATTTGCATAATCTTAAAGTGTCTCTCCATAGACTTCTTGTTAATTGCAAGAAAAGGAAAAAAGTAATTCTATATTGGAGATATCCAGCAACAGCTTGATGCATGATCAGGTTTACATCACCAATAAGGGAAAGATAGACATCATGTACCCCTCATTAAATGTGATACCTTGAGAAAGTCATGGCATAAAATCACCTATATGGTTTTCTGGCCAAGGGAAGATAAGTAAATATATGAATATATGTATATAATCTTTGTATACTTATTTTTGAATCTGAATTGTTGAAATGTCATTATTCACTGAAATGCTAGTTTTAATTTAGTACATAGTGCCCAAATTCTCCAAAAATGTGCTGAATCAGTACATATTCAAATCATGGCACTGCTGCTTACTAGCTGTTTGACCTCACCAAAAATGTATTTTTTTTTCTTTTTTGCCTCGTTTTCTTCATCTGTAGAGATTAAGAAATCATCTTATTCCATAAAGTTGATGTAAAGATTAAATAAGTTAGTAAATTTAAAAATATTTCAATTAGTGCCTGGCATGTAGTGAAAGACATGCAAATATTAGTTGCTGTGGCTACTACCATAAACATCATCAATGTTGTCAGTATTATTCCCAATAATAGCATGTGGCCCTTTCCTCACACCTTGCCATCACTGCACTGTTATTTTAAAATCAAGGTTAAATCTATTTTTAGTTTTAAAAGGGAAATCTTAATAATTATTATGAAAAATAACTTTTTCCCCAACCCTACATACTTTTTTCCTCTCTTGCGACTAAGAAGTCTCAGTTGTGTGGAGGAATACTAGCTGAAAGTTCATGAATGGCAACCACATTCAACTCTTTCAGCTAGCTCTTTGACATTGACCTTTATATTTCTAAATAATATGCTTCTCTCCCCTACATACACACATTGGAGCTACCTTTCTCTCATCCTCTGTTTGTTCCTTATATTTCGTCTACATATTTTCAGTACATAGCTGAGTCATGCAGCATGCTGTGGTTACATTTTCTTAAGCATTCCACTAGTTTTATCTGGGATAATTTGTTCCCAGAGCCTTCTGTTCCCCGGCTGTCATCTTTCTTGGGTGCTCACCAAGCCTGCTGTACAGACATCATCCTTGGATCCTGAAATCTCCCTTTGCCATCATCCTTTTTTTCTCCAGCATTCTTTTTTTTTTTTTTTTCAACTTTTATTTTAGAATTGGGGGTACATGGGCCGGGCGCGGTGGCTCACGACTGTAATCCCAGCACTTTGGGAGGCTGAGGTGGGCAGATCACAAGATCGAGACCATCCTGGCTAACACCGTGAATCCCGTCTCTACTGAAAATACAAAAAATTAGCCGGGCGTGGTGGCGGGCACCTGTAGTCCCAGCTACTTGGGAGGCTGAGGCAGGAGAATGGTGTGAACCCAGGAGGCAGAGCTTGCAGTGAGCCGAGATCACCCCACTGCACTCCAGCCTGGGCAACAGAGCGAGACTCGTCTCAAAAACAAACAAACAAACAAATAAATAAATAAATAAATAAGGGTACATGTGCACATCTATTACAAAAGAATATTCTGTGATGCTGACGTTTGGGGTACTATTGATCCTGTCCACCCAGGTAGTGAGCATAATCCCAACAGGTAGTTTTTCATCCCTTGCTCTCCCTCCCCGCTCCCTCCCTGGTAGTCTCCAGTGTCTACTGTTGCCTTCTTTATGTCCATTAGTACCCAATGTTTAGCTCCCATTTACAAGTGAGAACATGTGGTATTTGGTTTTCTGTTTCTGCGTTATTGCTTAGGATAATGGCCTCCAGCTGCCTTTGCCCTCATCTTTGAGATTCCCTTTGCATTTTACTTGTGTTAGATACTTTCTGTTCTGGAGTCTTTGTATATTGTTTCTTGTTTTACTCCCTTATTTTGGTGGAGTACATCCTTCAGAGGCTTAGTGAAAAACGACGAACGAAAGGTATTTATTCTGAGATCACTGTGTGTTGGAGAATGTCTTGTTATCTACCCTCATGATCAAATGCTATATGGGCTACATACAACTTATATATGGGAACTTATATATGGGAAATCAATATTTTTTTCCTCTGGAATTCAGAACTCCACTATCTTCTAGTTTCTAGGATTGCTCTGGAGATTCATTCACACTTGAGCCTTTCTTGAGCCTTTATGTGTACATGTGATCTTTAATTACTCCCCTCTGGAAGCTTTTAGAATCTTCTCTTTGTCCTCACAGTTCTAAAAGTTCCTAATAATATAACCTGATATGAGTATTTTTTATCCATTGTATGAATTTTCAGTAGGCATTTTCATATAGAAGTTCCATCTTCTCCAGTATTGCATATTTTCCAGAATTTTCTGGATTTCTTTCCCTTTTCTTCTCCTTATTCTTTCTTTATAGAATTCTTATTACTCTGATGGTAGTCCTCCTGAACAGAAACTCTAATTTTCTATATTTTCTCTACTATTTTCCATCTTTAATCTTCATGCCGTTGTCATTTCTGGGAGATTTTCCTCAAATTTATCTTCTAGTCATTATATTGAGTGTTTTATTTTTGCTAGTATATTTTCAATGTCTAAAGTTTTCTTGGTTCTTTTATGATCTCTGTATGTTATCTTCTCTTCTTTTATAGATGCAACATCTATTTCTATTTCTCTGAGGATGTAAATGATATTTTAAGCTTTTTTTTCCCTTCTCTTAACTAGCTGTTTCCTCTACGATCCTTCTGTCTGTTTTAGTCAGTGACTTTCATGTTAGAGGTTTCCCTTTGTACTGTTGATTATATCTCACAAAACTATTTCACTCATTATTAAATATTTCAGCAAGTATTTGTTGAGCACCTACTCCGTGCAGTATACTATGGGAGATAAAAATAGCCTAATGCCATTACTAAAGCAGTAGCTGAAGACCCAAGGAAAGATACATGTCAGAAATAAAGCAAGTGGTTTCACAGAAATCCTCAATTGTATCATATATTTTGTTTATCAAAGACAAAGAGGAAGGGGAAGAAAAAGAAAAATGGGGAGAAAAAGGAGGAGGAGGAAGAACTTTATGAAAAGAATGGGGAAGGCAATGGGAAGATGGACAATACATTGAAGTTGCAGATAAGTAGGATGAGTAAGAGTAGTAATCGCACAGCATCAGGACTGTAGTTATAGAATTGTATATTAAAAAGTTGCTAAAAATAGATTTCAAGTGCTCCTACCACAAAAAAAACGTGGGGGTAACTGTGCAAAATGATAGATATGTTAATTCGCTTGACTATAGTAACCATTTTGCTGTGCGTAAGTACAGATGCTCCTTACCTTAGAATGGGGCTATGCCCAGACAAACTCATCATACATTGAAAATATTATAAGTCAAAAGTGCATTTTCTACTTACGATATTTTCAGTGTGTGATGAGTTTATCCAGACCTAGCCCCATTATAAATCAAGGGACATACTATGTATTGCTTTCAGATCATCCTAAGTCAAAAAATCATAAGTTGAATCATTGTAAGTCAGGGATGCTGCATATACCAAAACATCACGTTGTACACCTTATAGCACAAGTTTTAAAGTTAAACAATAATAAAAAACATTTTTTTAAAAAAGGAAAAGAAAATGTAGTATGGTGATGTATGAAAGTACCAAATGAGTGATCAAATATATACTACAGGAATTGAAAGTCATGAGAAATTTGACAATGATTAGATGACTAGGGCAAGGTTAGGGAACAAGAATGCTTAATAGAGTCTTTGAAGGACAGACAGAAATTAAAGACAGAACAAAAGGAAGACTGTTTGAAAACATGGGAAAATACAAGATTAAATATGGATATGGAATATGCATATTTCAGGGTAGTAGATTCCAAATTTTGGAATCACTTAGCAAGCTCTCAGGTCTTGGATGAGGCCTGAAATACGCATTTTAAAAATATACTTCAGGTACTTGTTAAGGAATCAGCCAAGGATGGATTCTTATAAAAGAATAAAACACAGTTGGCTTGGATAAGTTATCTGGGGCTTCTGGACTAAGGTAATCTTTATGCCACATCCAAAAGAGTATTGTTGGATGTTTTGTTTTGTTTTTTTCTCTTAAGGGTGATGACCTCAGGGACTTGAGGGTGTCACGAGGAATGCAATCAGGCAATTCCATGCCAGAACAGCCACAGGGAAATAGACTCAGGAGCCGAGCATCAGAAGACTCCTTTATTAATGTTGGGACAAGCTATTGGCCTGTCCTGGTGTTGGAGTGACACTGGCTGGAAAGAAGTACATAGGAAAAAGATATTTTAAAAATCAAGATGAATGATGGTAGAGAGGACATTGTCGAAGATGCCAAAAGTTTAGACTCATTGGGAGCATGATAGAACTGGTGATGGAAATGGGGAGGCAGAGCATTTTTTAGATAAAATGTTGAATCTGGGTTTAGGTGTTCTGAATTTAGGGTAAATCACCCAAACAGAAAAGTTCATTGGACTTAGAGGAAAGTTTGACTTAAAGGAACTGATTTCAGGAGTCGCTGGTGATGCTACAGTTAGTCTAAGACTTTCATCAGAGAATGGGAATAAGAGAGAACAGGTGCTTCCCAAGGTCTTGATTTTAGGAAGCACCCATAGTTAATGAAACAGCAGAAAGTTAAGTACACAGTGAGGGACCAGAAGTTAATGAACTAGACAAACCAGAGATTTATAATGTCTTAAATTTTCTTTGTTGTCCTGCAGAGTTGGTAAGCAAGTACCTGAAGTATATTTTTAATCTGCATATTTTCAGCCCTCATCCAAGACCTAAAGTCTTCCTTGGTGATTCCAAAGTTTGGAATCTACTACCCTGAAATATACATATTTCATATCCATATTTAATCCTGTATTTTCCCATGTTCTGAAATGTCCTTCCTTTTGTTCTCTGTCTTTAATTTCTGTCTGTCCTTCAAAAGCACCATTAAGCCTTGCTTGTTCCCTAATCTTGACCTTATCATCTAATCATCTACAAATTTCTTTTGGTTTTCAACTCCTATAGTATATATTCGATCACTCATTTGGTATTAACATACAACACTATACTAAGTATTCTTTTCCTTTAAAAAAATATTTTTATTATTGTTTAATTTTAAAACTTCTATACATTTAAGATGTACAGCTTGATGTTTTGGAAGGAGTACATAGAAATATGTCTCTGAAAGAGTGTCACTGCCTCACGTTTGTATGGTGCTGTATTTTTGTATCTTACTTCGTCAGGCATTTTCACAGTGATGTGATTATATTATTCATTATCCTCTAAGAATTGTCACTAGATTCTCTTATTTATTCGTCCTCCTCCATGACACCCCCCAAAACCTGACATCTATGCAAAGTCAGGATGTGCCTTGCCACCAGCTGCTGGTGGCACCGCTCAGTGAGGATCAGAGCAGGGCATTACAGGTGTGTGCACTGGCAGGCCAGCTACGGGAATTTCTAGATGTGTCATATTTGCAAGTAGTGTGGCTGAATTTATGAACTTGTTGTTACCTAAATGCTGTTTTAAAAATTGTTAGGTACAAACCCTTTAAAAAATAAGTAATTATTATGTTGATTCTTCTTTTTATTTCCTTGGGTTAACTTTGCATGACCTATAAATGTTCGATATGCTTATCAACAATATTCTTATTCACATCATTTTTCTATTTTAAGTAAAGGTAAGGGTTGGGATGAGTCTTCCTGAGGGAGAGTGAATCAGTTGGATCATCCACCTAAGCATCTCAGTCACGGATGAACCAAAGTCACCTTACTGGTTTTTGCAAAGAGCTTGTATTCTGAAAGTAGATGAGAATATACTCTCCATTTCTATTTGTTGAACATTATGTGGTAATGATTCTTGTTGAAAGTCTTTGAACTGGAGAAGTTCTTGTTTTACAGGAATTATTAATGATCACACCTAATAAATCAGTGGTAAGTATTTTATGTGTGAAATATATATTTTCATAAACTATAGGGAATAAGCACCTAATTCAGTACCAAGGTTCCTCTGTTATTTTCATAGATGTAGGTATTTCTGCAGTTTCTATACCAACCCTCCTGGAATTATGTGAGAAACCTGAAACCCTTTCTGCAGTAGAGACCATTAGGCTAATGGAAACCAGCACAGAAACTTGCTTTCCTTTTGCTCATTTTGAGTCGATTCTTTCCATATTCGACACTGAAGTATGCCAGCAAGATGTGTTCATTTCTACTTGAGGGCATTTTCTAGTTGTAGAAGAAGGGAAAATTTTTATTTCACGAGTTAAATAAGAGTTGTATTTGAAAAAGCCTAAGTTAACTAGCAGCGTATTTCCAAAGGGAAGGCGTAAAAACAAAAACAAAACAAAACACAAAAGCAGGTTTTAGAGTTGTTAGGGATAGGTGCCCTAGGCCAGTCCCCAGTTGGCCAGCCTTTTTATTGGTCTGTGGTTGACCCTTAAAAGCCTTCATAATTAAAAGGCTGTAAATCATTTCTGAAGGCAGAAAAAGTTAAATGAACACAGTAGTCACACACATTCTGGTGTGCCCACATCTCAACGAGTCTCCTTTTTTACCCAAGCTTTCTACCCCCAAAAGAGAGCCTAAAACAGCCGCAACAGAAGGTGGCGCTATTTCCCTTACTGCTCTTTCATGATCCCACCCAAATGTCTCTCCTCACTGGTGGGTATTCTTTGATTGACTGCTGCACAACAGGCCCTGGTGAGGTGAGATGTCTTACCTTTAAATAAAGGCTGAAGTACTGATTAATATATTGGACCAGAGGTTCTAATTTCTGAACCAAGATTATATTTTGCAACTTAAAGTTAAAGGGATTTACTGCTACTTATGAGTGATAAGGACAATCAATGAGCTTTCCAGAGATTTTATCCAGTGGAAAGGGAAAAATATATTGTAGTAAATACACATTAAAAGGACATCGGAAGCTAAAATTAAAATTGCATTTTGAATGCATCGTATGAATTGCGTTTGTTTAATGTATCTTTTACAGTAGTATCTAATGCAAAATTACATGTTGTATTTCCAATCTAGTATATTATACAACAAATATTTCTTGGGTCTCTGCTCTTTGCTTAGTACTATGTTAGTACTATTTTTGAACTAAGCAGACATTGTGCCTACCCTGAAGTTTCTTATCTATTTAGGAATTGACATCGAGGTGCACTGCCACCTAACCAAATTTGAGAATCACTTTACTCAGGTAATAAGGGGATTCTCCACAAATCCAGGGATTGTGCCTGGAAATAGAAATGGCCTTTCTAGTTGGAGAAGTATGAGAGAGCTGATTATTTAAATAGGTGACCTTCCCTTTCTAGAGGAGACAGTAATAACTGCAGTTTTCTCCTTATTTGGGGAGGTCTATTTAAAACTGCTAATTCAACACTTGGCTAATTATTGCCAAGAAAGCCACCGAGAGGACGTAGTTGACATTTGCCATTTCGACAACCCAGATATCTAAATCCAAAGGGAATGTATCACAAATTCAAGAGTTAGAAATTATTCATGGCAGCAACATCAGGAACCAAGCTGCAGAATCCAGAGAAGGCAGTATGCAAAGCAGGGTGGCATCCAGTGCCCTGTGGCAATGGTATTTGGTGGTAGCTAGGAAGGTGGTGCTACCAGGGATACCCAGTGACACAGTTTCAATGCTGGTTCCTGCTGTCTACCTCTCTTATTTCTCTTATTTGCCAACCCAGTTTCCCACCTTCCTTTCAGTTCGGTGAGCAATCTGAAATTTGTCTAATAAATTCCCTTTCTTAGTGCATTAGCCAGAGTTTGTTTCTGTTGCTTGAAATCAGGAAAGCTAACTGATACAAGGAACAAACTAGTACTTTGCTCCTAGACAGTGGCCCCAGATGCACTTTTATTCTACGTTCATTAACCCAATTTGCAATAAGATAGAAACCTTTTCTCCTTTCATAGTCTTGAGGAGCAATTTGTGATGCACTCCAAGCTTAAAGAAAATGTAGTACATATACACCATGGAATACTATGCAGCCATAAAAAATAATGAGATCATGATCTTTGGAGCAACATGATTGGAGCTGAAGGCCATTATACTAAGCAAACTAACCCAGGAATAGAAAACCAAATACCACATGCTCTCACTTATAAGTGTGGAGCTAAACATTGAGTACCTATGGACATAAAGATGGGAACAGCAAACACCAGGGCCTACCTGAGAGTTGAGGATGGGAGGAGGGTGAGGACCAAACAAGTGCCTGTTGGCTACTGTGCTTATTACCTGGGTAATGAAATAACTTATACAGCAAACCCCTGCGACACACAATTTACCTACATAACAAACCTGCACATGTACTCCTTAACCTAAAAGTTAAACAAATAAAAATAATAAAATAAATAATTTAAAAATTTAAAAAAGAGAACAAGATCAAACCATTCACTTTCAGGTGGGCATACTACTCATTGCAAGAGACTGGCCTATCTGAGAATTAAGAATGGCACCTGGAATCTGTTGAACACCTACTATTTAACAAGCTATAGAAATGATCCCTGAGAGTATAGTCTTTGAACATCTACTATCTAAAAAGCACCTTGTTAGACATGGTGTCATATCTGCTCAATTTCTGACATCCATTGTGTAAGCTAAGCATTGTTATTCCCATTTTACAGAGGCTTCGAGAAGTCAAGGTACTTACATAAAATCGTGCTACTAGTGTGTGTTGGAGAAAGATTCCAAAGTTCATTCTATTTCACTCATTATCAGTGTATACAGAATGCAGAGAACCAATCTGTCCTAGTTCAGAAATGTATGTGTTCTGGTGGATCAGAGCTACTGCTCCCAAGTTAGTGTTTCAATTGCTGCTGAGCTGTGATCTCAGGGAAGGAGGAGTGGCAATGGGAACTGGAGAACAGTTCTTACAACCTGATTTTTTTTTTTTTTAATTACAACTTCTGTACCACAGGAATCATAGTGGGGGCTGGTGCATTCATCAGTCTATGAGAATCTGCTTTCTAGAACCCATATTTAGGAAAACCTCCCTATTCCACCTCTATTTGCTGGAGTATGTATCTTTAAACAGAAGTCCAAAATGAGTTCTGGCATTTTTCTGTGCTTATCACTGCTGTTTATACCTTTTTTTTTTTTTTTTTTAAGAAATGACCAGCTTTAAGGGTTTCTATTCAGTGTTGATGAGCTATACCATTGTTTAAAATATCTTAAAAAATTCTGAAAGATTCAATATTTTCTTCAGTAATTTGCAGAAATGTAGTAATTTATGAGCAATATGAAGGTATCAACATTAGAAACATAATGAGTCAGATTATTTTGTTTTGAAAGAGGAAAGTGTCACAAAGATCATTAGAAACAGAAAACAACAGAAAAATGATACATTATACAGTCTATATATGACTAGTGTGATTTTCATTTCAGTAAGTGAGGTACACGTGTTACCTTTCATTCTATTTGAGAACTACGGAAACGATAGCTTGCACTGCTTGAACTTGTATCACCCTTCTTAATTAGAGTCACAATACTTCTCTTACATTCTGTAATATAAAGACATACAACCCCTGAGCTGTTAATAAAAGGGTAGATATTGCTCATGCAGGAGCACTGAAGAGGAATAATTAGCACCAGATGTAAGGAGGAAATAGGTGATATAGATAATCTCCACTCCAAGATTTCTTCTCTCCCAAAATTCTGTGCGAGGTTGAAAATGAAAAGTCCTGTGATAAGTACATTTTTCTTAAGTGGTGTAACTTGCATATTTTTAAACTATTATGCTTAAGAATAGCTATAGCATGAACTCAGTAACTTAGACTCAGGTTTATGTCTGCTATGATTTGATCTCAGTGACTACCTCCCCCTTTTTGTTTATTAAGCCACTTATGTTTTTAATATATGAAACTTCCTGCAAGTAAGAAGGCATGACTGAATTTATAGGTTATATTTATGTAGCCATAAAGCCCTATTTAGAACCATGGGTGATTCTCTTTTAAACATTTTAGGCATTATCTCGAGTTAATCTTTTTTAATGTGCTCATTTGTAGTAATAGATGTGCTTGTTATTTACACAGTGGGTCAACTCTCTTACCATAAGTGATTGACTCTGGCAACTGCAAAAGTTTACAAATGCAAAGCAAAGACAGTTCCTTAACAGATTGGTTGAATGAGCACAGAAGACTGGCATTACTGCAAAACTGCCCCACTCCAAATCATTCAAGAGTATTGATACAACTGGACATGCCCTTCTCTTCTTGAGTTCTACTTTCAACATCTCAACATCGTATGTTTATATTCAACTTGAAACCTAATTTTCAGAAATGTCTGGGATTAAAATACGGTGTGGGTGTCCACACAAGAACATGATTGTTCATGTCACATAATAACTTAGGCTTTTGACTCTCCAGGTCTTTTGTTGAGCCGTCACTTCATTTTAGCTGTTTGGTGACACTGTTAATTTTATTCTGTCATGCACAAAACTACTAAATTAGAATAATGGATTGTGCTTTCAATTAGATTCCATGTCCTCACATACCTTAATGACTGAATGGATGATTTTTTAAAAATGCTATAAAGTGCAATTATTTATTTGCACTTCTATTTATTTATTGCAATTCTACTACTTTATTGCATTTCTATTTATTTACTGGAATTCTACTTTCCCACTACATGCCTTCATAAGATTCTAAATGTAATCCCAAAGGAAAGTATTTAACTTCATGACCCTATTACAGCAAACTTTAAGTTTTGAATTTTATAATATTTGGTTGCTAAACAAAAAAAAGTCATAAGGGAAGATGTTAGTGTGAAGGTACTTTTATTTAATTATATCTTTTGAAAAGTATGAAATTGTGTCCTTTCCTGTGCACACTATAAGGTGTAGGGAAGGGACCATTAGCCCTTCACCATCAACCTCCAGCAACCACCTTCATATTCAGTTACCAACCCAGAGCAGAGGAAGGTGGCTTTCTTGTCCCCAGAATCTTCATAAAGTATTTTTATTGGCACATATTTCTTGTTACTCTGTAAAACTTTAGATGAGCCTCTAAACTCTTGTTAGGAACACTCTTGTCTGTTACAAAAAGTGTATTTATGAGACAACATGCTCTTGTAAAGGCCATTAACACAGTTTTGATAAGCCTTCAGAGTTCCTCAATACCTATTTCCCCTCAAATTTCTAATGTGCTTTTGAATACTTCTTTTTTTCAACCTTACTATGATTTAAATGCTTTCCCCAAAGCTCACGTACTGGAAAGTTATTTCTCAATGCTATTGTGTTGGAAGGTAGGGACTAATAGGAGTCGTGGGGGCATCAACCCCATGAATAGATTAATGCCATTATCATAGGAGTGAGTTCTTTACTGTGGGAGCGGGTTCCTTATAAAAAGAATAATTCAGCTCCCCCTTGCTTTCTTTCACCCAATTTGTCCTTCTACCATGCAACAACACAAGAAAACTTTTGCAGAGGCCAGTACCTGGATCTGGGACTTCCAGCCACCAGAACCATGAACCAATAAACTTTTGTTTACCATAAATTACCCAGTCTCAGGTATCCTGTTACAACAGCACAAAATGGACTGAAACGGAATATTGATACCAGAGAAGTGCAGTGTTGCTATAACAAATACTTGAAAATACAGAAGCGGCTTTGGAACTGGATAATGGATAGAGGTTGGAAGAATTGGAGGACAAAATGTAAAAAGCTTTGAATGGAATGTTCGGAGCAATTCTGGTGAGGACTCAGAAGAAAACAGCAGGAAAAGTATGGAACTTCTTAGAGAACACCTATGTGGTCATGATCAGAATGTTGTTAGAAATATGAACACTAAAGGTCATTCTAATGAGGTCTCATCCAGAAATGAGGAATATCTTATTGGAAACTGGAGTAAAGCCTATCCTTCTTATAAAGTGGCAAAGAACTTAGCTGAAATGTGTCCATTCCTTGGAGCTTTATGGAAGGCAGACTTTAAGAGTAATGAACAAGGCTATCTGGTAGGAGAAATTTCTAAGTAAAATATTAAAGGAACTGCATGGTTTCTTTCAACTGCACATAATAAAGAGAAAGAAGAGAGAAATGGTATAAAGACAAAATTTATATTTAAAAGGGAAGCAGAGCATAAAGATTTCAAAAAGTTCTGCTTTGCCATGTAAAGAACAAAAATGCATGCAAGGGTGAGCACCAGGGTGCAGCCAAGTGACCCTTTGATAAAGGGATTAGTGCGGCTAGAAGCAAGCCAGATGCTATTTATCAAGACAATAGGAGAATAACCTGAAAGCATGTTGGACATCATCAAGGCTGCCCTTCCCATCACAGGCTCAGAGCTCTAAAAAGGCAGAATAATTTGGAGTGTCGGGGGGGGGGGGCGGGGGAGGTGGGGGAGGGGCACACGGAGGTGGGAAATGGGCCCAGGATGCCTTCCATGGGCTCCCTGCCCAGGAGCACCTTAGAACTCCGCTCCCTCCATTCCCTCACAGCGCCCCTTAGCTGCCACAGCGATGGTTCAAGCAAGCCCAGGTGCAGGTCATGCCACTGATCCAGCAGGTGCAAGCCATAAACGTCGGTGGTGTTCCCATGGTGCTATTTCTGCAGGTGCACAGAGTGTGCAGGCTGTGGAGGCGTGGCTACTTCCACCTCGATTTCAAAGGATGTATCCAACAGGGGACCTAGGCAGAAACCTGTCACAGGGGCAGGGCCACTGCACAGAGTCCCCACCAAAGCAATGTCTAGTGGAACCACAGGGGTAGGGCTGCCTCCAGAATTCCAGAACTGTAGAACTACCAGCATACAACACCAACCCGGGAGAGCTGTAGGCACCAGACTCCAACCCTTGAGAGCTGCTATGTGGCCTAAGACCAGCAAAACCAGGGGATGGGCCCACCTGAGGCCTTGGGGACCCAACCCTCACCTCAGTGTGCTCAGGAATAGGGACATAGAGTCAAAGAAAATTATTCTGGAGCCTTACGATTCACCCTGTTGGGTTTTGGACTTAGTTGGGACAAATTACCCTTTCCTTTTTGCCAACTTCTCCCTTTTTTGAATAGAAATGTCCATCTTATGCCTGTCCCACCGTTGTATTTTGGAAGTAGATAACTTGTTTGATTTCACAGGCTCACAATTGGAGGGAAATTGGCCTCAAAACAAATCAGTCATACCTTGAGTCTCACTTGTACCTGATCTAGATGAGGCTCTGGACTTTGAACTTGGTGCAGGAACAAGTTAAAACTTTGGGGCTATTGGGAAGGGGTGATTATATTTTGTATGTGAAAAGGATATAAATTTGGGGGGCCTGAGACAGAATGTTATCATTTGAATATGCACCCTAAAGTTTGTGTGTTGGAAACTTGATTCCCAATTGAGAGGCATTTTGATTATGGGGGCACTGCCCTCATGATTGGGTTAATGCTGTTATCACAGAAGTGGATTCCCTATAGAAGGAGAAGTCTAGCTTCCTCTTGCTGGCTCTCTGTCTCTCTCTTGCCCTCTCTTTGCCCTTCTGTCATGTCATGCCTCCCATCATGGGAAGATGCAGCAAGAAGGCTCTCACCAGAAGCCAGCACCTCAATCTTACACTTCTCAGCCTTCAGAACTGTGAGTCAATAAATGTCTGTTCACTGTAAATCACCTAGCCTCAAGTATTCTGTTATAGCAGCATAAAATGAACTAAGGCAAACTTACTCCACTATTTTTAAAAAATTAGTTTGTATTAACAACAGTCTTGCTATCCATCCCAAACTCATTAAATACTGACTTAGACTTTTTGAGATGGAAAGTTTCTTAATGTGATATATTCTGATTATTTGCACTTTAAAGGTAAAACAAAGAAACATAAAGAAGAGAAAGTATAAGTAAAAAACATACAATGGTGAAAATGAACACACTATTAGGATACCAGGAAAAATGTGAAAATCTTTAAAAGAAATAATAATCATAACTTTAAAAATTTCAAAGTTCCATATGTTTTGGGTTCTAAAATCAGGCATGCTATGTAATTACTTATCATATTGAATATGCAGGCACCGATGCTAGGAATTCAGTGATAAAGCAGCTTAAAGGTATATAGAGATATATATGTGTGTATACACAGACACGCACATGTGCATGCACACACACACACACACACACAAACATAGAAACTTTATTCCTCTCCCCAAATCACCTCCACGTCAGTATTTAGCCATAAGCTGGGCACACACTTTAAGTAGTTAGTACGTGTTGGTTTCTGAGTCTCTTTGATTATTTTCCTCAGTAGCTACAGAGCACAACCAAGAAAGCGATAAATCCATTTCCCTAAAGGGCATAAATATTTAATTGACTTCATCATCCATTCCTGATGCACCTCACTCCTTTTGAAGATAACAATGACAACACACTGAAAAGTAAATTTATAGATGAGTTTTATGCATGATGAGCATGCTAGAATTTGCAGAGGGTTTCTTTTGTATTATTATTAATTTAACACAGATGACAAAAATATTGAAAATGATGAAAAGTAAAGAGTCATCACTCAAATTGCTTTGATTACTTTAGAAGATCGCTATTCTCTTATCTCAACTCTGCTCACTGATACAATAGGAATCAACAGTATATGTGTGGTTCCAAATTTCAGTCAGACTCTGCAAATTCAACTAAAAGCCATAACATAATTGCCACAAAACTTTTTAAAGGTTAATTTAGCTAAAAATGAAAACAATTACTGTAAGTTTTGTGTAATTACACTAGAAAAGTAAGTTTTTACATTTTAAGTTTCCTATGTACTGGATCAGCTCCCATATACAATGTGCAGAAGGAGTTGGTCTCAGTATATGGACTTAAATAATGAATTTGAAATGCTCTTCCCTCTAGGCATGCTGTCCTTATCTCCTCTCTGTTTCTTTCATTCTATAATTTTGTATGCATCATGTATCTGTGGGTTCCCAATAAATGCTAATTAAATATACCAAGATGTTAAAGACAGCAAATGAAGGAACCAAGCTAGAACTTGTCTCCTGGCCTGTAGTCCTAGCTACTGGGGAAGGTGAGCTGGGGGGATCACTTCAGCCCTGGAGTTTGAGTCCAGTCTGGGTAACATAGTGAGACCTCATCTCTAAATAAATGAATTAAATTAATAAAAATTGTCTCCCTATTCTCTTTGTAGAATATGTGGCATTTGAGTAGGTGACAGTTTGACAATAAAACAAAATCAGGGGACATTACACCAAGTCAATATGGTTTGCTTTATGCTGACATAGTAAAATTTCCAGTCATTCATCTGAGCAATGTTTATCTTTTTCTCAGCTCTGATGATTGACAGTTTCTATTTATAAATGTTTTTGATGCACTTTTTAAGCAATAGTGTGTTCTCAGAATATTATTAAAGATGTACAATTTCAGAGTATAGTATTTAATCTACCCATTTTCCTACTCTTGTTATCAAGTATAAAAAGCGTGAATGGAAAATATCTAATTCAGAAGAAGAGCCTCACAGTGGTCTAAAGAAAAAGTCCTAAGGTTTTCACAATTTTAAAAAGAAAGAATAGTTCAGGGTAGGGAGGATTCATTCATTCATTCATTCATTCAACATAACCTCACAAGCGTTTTCTGGAACCTAACAGAAAGCATTGTTCATTATTCTAATTTAATGATTCTTGGCATAGCAGAAGAAATTAACAACTGGGTGCCAAGTATTGTGCTAGGTGCTGAGATTACAGCAGTAAACAAAACAAACAAAAGTCCTGATATCTTCAAGCTTACATGCTCATCTAGAGAGACAGGCAGCAAACAAGCAACTCAAATGCTGTGATTCATTTATTTTAAGATATACGTTTTTGCACGTTTTAAGACTTTGGAGATGTATACATGGCTTATAGTGCTGTTAGCCTGTTGTCAGTCTGGCTGTCAGCTGTAGGACATAGTTGCTATTGGCTGAGCATGTGTATCAGAACTTGCAGAATGAAGTGAGCAGTTTGGGAGAAAATCCTGGAGACAACAGCAGAGTGTTCTTGAGAAATGCTCCATCACCAAGGCTCTTGATAGCACAAAGCACGGGGCTATGTGGAGAAACACCCAAGTCAATTAATCCCAGTCCCATGATCTAAAACAGCCAAATTCCAAATGTGATGGCGTTTTAGTAATATCTTAAACAATTTAAACAATTTGTTCTGCCGATATTTTTCTCTTGGGTTTGCACAACAGTGATATATAATAAAAATCAATGTCTAAAATAGCTCTTTCAATAAATAAAAAATAATTTTGAAGTGATAAGAATGCAATATGCAAGTCTTATTGGCACCAATTTTTAATTTAATTAACTTCTTAGGACATAAAATTATAGTGTTTTTTGCAATTGATAGTTTCCTACATTTAATGATACCTGCTACTTGTGTATTAGATGGTAATAAGTACCCTGGAGAACACTAAAACATAGAATAGCAAATGCCAAGTGGGCGGTTTGTAATTTTAATCAGGGAAAGCAGAAAAGCCCATTGAGAACATGACATTTAAATAAGACTTAAAGAGAGACTGCACTGTGCAGACAGCTGAGAAAAGACTGTTTTAGGGAGGGTGAACAACCAGTGCAAAGGCCCTAAGCAGGATCATACCTGGCTCATTTGAGAAATAGCAAGGAGAAAAGTAGTAGGAGGTGAGGTTGAAAGCTCATGGGGGACCACCTTACACGAACCTTGTAGATGATTGTTCGTGTAAGATTACATGGCCAGGCACGTTGGCAATCCCAGCAGTTTGGGAGGCCAAGATCGGAGGATCATGAGGTAAAGAGTTCGAGACCAGCCTGGTCAATATGGTGAAACCCTGTCTCTACTAAAAATACAAAAATTAGAACAAGTGTAGTGGTGCACACCTGTAGTCCCAGCTACTAGGGAGGCTGAGGCAGAAGAATCGCTTGAACCTGGGAGGTGGAGGTTGCAGTGAGCAGAGATCATGCCACTGCACCCCAACCTGGGTGACAGAGCGACACTCCATCTCAAAAAAAAAAAAAAAAAAAAAAGATTATAAGTGTATTCACATTTGTACTGTTAGGAATCCATATGAGAATTTTGAGCAAAGGAGTAATATGATCTGGCTTACATTTTTAAAGGATCCTTGCAGCTGCTAAGACGTAGAAAAACACTGAAGGGAGGCAAAGACAGAATCAGGGAGAATAGTTAAGAGGCTGTCATTATAATCCAGGAGGGAACGATGGTGGCTTGAACCAGTGTGGCAATGTTGTGAAGTTCATGAGAAGTAACTGGATTCGTGACTCATTTTGAAGGTAGATCCAAGAGGTTTTACTTATTGATAATTTGGATAATAATAGTAAAAAAGAAGCAAGGTGACTTCAAGGATTTTCACTTAGCAACGAGATGAAATTGACATTAACTGAGATAGGGAAGACAACCAGATGAACAGGTTTGGTGAGACTGTCAGGAGTTTATCTTTTTAAAAAATTACTTAACGTATTTACTTATTTTTGAGACAGAGTCTCATTCTGTCACCAGGCTGGAGTGCAGTGGCATGATCTTGGCTCACTGCAACCTCTGCCTCCCAGGTTCAAGTGATTCTCCTGCCTCAGCCTCCCGAGTAGCTGTGACTACAGGCGCATACCACCGCGCCCAGCTAAGTTTTGTATTTTTAGTAGAGATGGGGTTTCACCATTAAAACACCCTAAGTTTGTGATGTATTTGTTAGACATCCAAAGGAAGATGTCATGTAGGCAATCACATACATGAAACTGGACCTCTCGCCAACAGTCCTTTGCCAAAATTTTTCCAGTCAGTCATGTATGTATTGGCTGGAGTGTGTCCTCTTGTTGATTATTTAAAATGAGTAACTTTTCCATTAGATCTCACCCTCCTATGAACAATGCTTCCCTTAGCTCTTACACATTCAAAGCCATCTGGTAATACCATGTCCTGTAGAGAATGTCATCAATAGGATCTATCAATCACAGGTTGCCATGTAAATTGGTACAGCTGTTGTGGAAAATAGTTTGGTAACGTATTTTAATATTGAATATTTACAAACCCTATTAGCCAGCAATTCCATGCCTACATTTATATTCAAGAGAAAATCTTAACAAATGTATCAGAAGATATGAACAAGAATATTCACAACAGCATTGTTACAGTGGCAAAAGCTGGAGATTATCTAAAAGTTTTTCAACAAAAGAATGAATAAATTAAGGTATACTCCCACAATGAAATTTTATATAGCAATCAAAATGAATGATCTATAGCTAAACTCAACAATATGAACCAATCAGCAATGTTACATGTTTCATCTCTTCTAACGTGCAGTTTTTCTTATAGCATCTTAGAATTCTTAGCTATCTTGTCAGGACTTTTTTCTTTATTACTGGTTGTGCCAGTTATTAAGATATTGCCTCTGAGCTCCAAATTCACCTTCCACAATCAGCTCTTTGATGTAAGGCATGAGCCTGCAGGCAGGAGACCTCTGCTTTGCCAACTGGCTCCATGAAAAGTTTCGTCAATAGGGGGCGCCAGAGGAGACTGTCGTGCTAGAAAAGGAAGAAGGATTTGCTCCTCCTGTTCCAGTGATCTCCATCCCTGCCAATCTTTCTTCACAGCAGCAGTGGCAGTTCATTCCCACAGCAGCAGGTGAATCAGCTTGTAATTTTTCCATTATTTACAGAACCAGTTTGGTAACACTCCTCCTCAGAGGCCTGGGTCCCAGTCTTAGGAAGGCCCCTTCTCTGGGATCAGGCACCAGCAGCAATTGGGCAGTGTCTCCTCAGGCATCTGAGTTTCAGCCCCATAGGGGCTCTTTTCTAAGTTCATCCCTTAGTTTCCTTTGTTTTCTGAGCCGTAAGGGATGATAGCTCCTTCTTTTATGATACCTTAGAGTTCTCTTTTTGCCCTTTCAGTGGGTAACAACCTTATATCTAGTACTGGTGTTTTATATAACGTTTCTCTGCTCAGGTAACTGGTGTGGTTTCTAACTATTGCGATGATATATAAAATAATTCTGTTTCTTGTAATGGATGCGGTAGTAGATTTGAAGTTTCAAAAGGTCATATGTAGCAAAATAACTTTTGCAAAAAGTTAAAACAAATTTTAAAAACAATATATATTTTAGGAACACACATGCACATACACATACACATGACTGAGGATGGCACTGACCTCTGGTCTAGGGAGGCAGAGATAGGGCATGATGGAGGGGCCCATGGGTAGTCATGTAACTATAATGTTCTGGTTCGAGTAGTTGGAGTCATGAGTTTATCATGTTATTACATAAATGCTACCCAAATACTAATGTAGAAACATACATGCAAACTACATTCATAATACATAGTTACAGATATACATATACGCATGCATACACATACCCATAAAATAAGGGCATTGAACATTGATGTGACTATAAAAATAACTCAGATTGATTAATCCAATTCTCTAAACATGAGATCAAAGCAAAACAAAACAAAAAAAAATACGTCCCTTCTTACTTAAAGTAAGGTTTGACTGGATATAAAACATTTGACTCACTTTCTTTTCTTGAGTACATTGTAGCTGGTTCTTCACTATCTTTTGGTATGTAAATGTTTCTGCGGAGAAGTCTGAATCCATCCTGATTTTCTTTCCTTTAAAAGTGAGTTCGTTCACCCTTGTGCTTTTCTACATCTTTAAAGGGTTCCAAAAGGGATTTGTTCCGCATCTTTAAAGATAGCAACCTTACCTAGGTGTGACTCGGTGGTTCTGGGCCAACTCTTGCTCAGTGTGCTCCAAGTATTCTTTAATTCTAAGTGAAAATATTTATTCAGTTGCTTTCTTTTGGTTTTCTTCTTTGGAGTTCCAATTAAGCATATATGAACTATGCTTTTTAGCATAAAGCTATGCTTTATAGCATATATGGAGTTGTAATACTATAGCTCTAATTCGTCTATGATCATATCACTTTATTTCTCTTTTATTTTATTTTTCTTCTTATTTCTACCCTCTAAGTCCTTTAATGTGGTCTCAATAGTGTCAAATCTCCTTTGTGCTCTTTCTAATAAACTTCGTATGCCTGTAATTTTTTTCCCTTGGTTTGTGTCCTGAGGTCTGCCATCACCACCTGTTTTCTGTTCCTCTCTTCCCTGAGTTTGTATATCTTGGTTTTCATATTTGGGATTTATTCATTTTTTAATTAATGAAAAATTGGTTAATTGTTGTCTGCTCTACAGCACCTTTTCCTAAAAGCTTATGTCTGTCAAAATGTCTTGCCATTCTTTCCCACATATTTTCTTAGAGTATTTGGCAATAAATACTATACATTTCCTTTTAAAAAATTAATTGTTGTTGTATTGTAAGGAATCAACTCTCTGCAAGAGGTTAGAAGTGGAGGGATAGAGGAGGAGGAAGAAGTGCCAGAGTAACTTTCCTAGTTTAGTAACTGAAGAGCTCTACCTCTTCTGTTAGGCTAGTGGAGAACTGTTTCCTTTAGAGATGATACAGTTGTGTAGCCACATTTCTGTGTCTCTCTGAACTTAATGAAGTTCTAGATAGCCTCTCCAACCAGCCCTACACTCCCCTAGTTCCTTCACCAGTTACTGCAACCGAGGGACAGAGCTTGCCTTCCAAGGCAGTCCCCACACTTTTAGAGTATGTATTTTGCTGATGCTTTCTGAACTATGCCAACTCTGGATCCCCGAAGAACCTTCCACACTTTTCTTCTCATGCTTTCCCAGTACTTGCAACTTCTTTGATCTAAAGCCTATTGCAGCAGTTTCCTTGCAGGTGTAAACCAAAAATAAAATTCCAAGGCCCCCCAACCATCTGAATGGACTTGTTCCTCAAATAGGGTGTTTTTGTTTTTGTTTGTTTGTTTGTTTTTGAGACAGTCTCACCCTGTTACCTAGGCTCAAGTGGAATGGCCTTATCTCAGTTCAGTGCAACCTCTACCTCCCAAGTTCAAGCAATTCTCTTGCCACAGTCTCCCGAGTAGCTGGGACTAGAGGCGTGTTCCACCATGCCCAGCTCATTTTTGTATTTTTAGTACAGACAGGGGTTTCACCACGTTGGCCAGGCTGGTCTCAAAATCCTGAGCTCAAATGATCCGCCCACTTTAGTCTCCCAAAGTGCTGGGATTACAGGTGTGAGCCACCGTGCCCGACCTCAGACAGGCTCTTTTAAAGGTTAACCTGAGAGACTGTTTCAGGCCATGATAGGAAGTGGGGGTCGAACATGCCTCATTATTCCTCTCTGGCATTCACATCAACACAGACTTTAAGTCTGATAAAAAAGAAAAAACAAAACATATTACAATCTATTCTTTCTGAAGCCTAGTACTTAAAGGCTTCCTCCACAAATAAGAACTTAAGTCTCCACAATCTTTTGTCTTAACCCAGACATTCCTTTCTATTGATCCCAGGTGTCTAGAGAAACTCAACCAATTGTCACCCAGAAAATTTAAAAATCTGCCTATAATCTGGAAGTCCCCATTTTGAGTTGTCCCGCCTTTCTGGACCAACCCAATGTATTTCTTAAATGTATTTGATTGAAGTATCATGTCTCCCTCCAATGTATAAAACCAAACTGTGCCCCAACCACCTTGGGCACATGTTCTTAGGACCTCCTGAGGGCTGTGTCAAGGGCCATGGTCACTCATATTTGGCTCAGAATAAATCCCTTCAAATACCAAGTTTGACTCTTTTTGCTAACACAGGGTAGAACACTTCCCTTCTGAGGGAGTAATTTTCTGGAGATTTCTGAGATGTACCAGGACTGACTCCTCCTTGCTTTCCATTCTTCCCTGATGCTTCCCACCTGGCTTCCTGCAGGATTTTGCTGACTTCAGCTGCTCTTGGCAGCTCTTACATGTAAATGGAGTTAGCAGGTTTTTCGGTCTCTTCGTTTCACCGTAAACAAATTTTGTGACTCTAAAAAATTTTCTGTGTTTTTCTGTGTGGTTTTTAAGAGAAGCTGAAGGAAGATTCAAAATGAAGCAGGAATTCCTACCAGAAGTCCTACAACTGTGTCCAAAAAAAAAAAAAAGTGCTGCCATTGTACTCATTTCAAACTCTGTTTTCAATCTTTCAAAAGACATGTGAAAAATGAAGTTGGCTTGAGGTTTGAGGCAGATATTTTGACTGATGTGTGTTCATCTCCGTCAACTGTTTTCTCAAGGGGTTGGGAGCAGACTGGTGCAGTGGGAATTGGTGCACACGGCTAAGCTGAATACTGAGGGTGAACAGGCAAAGCTTTTAGAGAGCCAAATCTGATACATGATTATCACAAATTCTTGGTGGTTTTCTCCAGTTAATCATGGCAAGAGAAGTCAAAGGGACAGAGAAAGAACGGACATCCTGGAACTTTACCATTAAGCCTGTGAAAAGAAGTAGAAGGTGCCAGAGGGGAATGAGTTCTGAGCCTAAGTGGAGCCAGGAAAAAAAATCTCCCTCTGCCAAGAAAAGCAATTACATAAAATTTGGTTTAGAAATACAACTTTAGAGCTGTGCAATCTGAAGAAATATGTTACCGTAAATTTGGAAACCAAGTATAAGTCAAATTGCAATTGATAAGAAATTTTAACATAAAGAGGTATCATGTTATTCATTTAAATCTTGCTAAATGTGGTAGCACTTGAATTTAGCTAGTCAGTCTTTTTTTAAATATCACATGATTATGGAAAAGGCTTAACTCTCTGGATTGTTAAATTTCATCACATCTCTGGGTTATCCATCCTGAAATCACTGGAGTACTATGCTTAGCTGAATGACCATCTATGCAGTGACAATGGCCAGAATTGCAAGTCTTGGGTCTTGAAAGAATAAACAGGTCTCTTTGGCAACAGAAATGTCAGAAAGTATATAAAAACCTTAAGACCCAAAGGACTATAACTCCAATGACTGGATTTCAGACATCCTGACAGAGGACAGATGGTATTATTTTGATCAAGATACTCTTTCCAGAATCCTTCAAATCACAGTTGAGGGGTCGTCCATCACTTTGTGCCCATAAGTCCAGCCCCAATAACCCTGACATCCCTGGTCAAACACATTATCAACACATTCCACCGACTGCTGTGATTTGGTGCCAACTCAACAGCAGGGAAGTGTTGCTGAAATGGATCTTCCCACTCCTGGGATTTTTTTCTGCTTTGCAAACACTGTAACGCTTGACTTTATTATAGGGATTAAGACCTATGATTTAAATGATGTAACATCAACAATCCTCTGTTAATCCAATAATGATTCAACAACTGTTTTTTAGATCCTTTGATTTAGTGAAATGTAATGGGATAGTTTTTAGATTCCTGAATTCCAACTACATTAATTGCTATACTTCAAGTGCAGCTGTCGAGACTTTAATCCTCCTTTACAGCAGTGGTATTGAATTGAATTGAATTGTATTAAATTACTCTGAATGTAATAGTGACTGTTCACTTGTTTGTGCTGCATTACTTTTTAAAAGCATATTTTTATTTTGAAAGCAATCAAACTTTGAGGTACAGACAAGATTGCTTGTGTTTTTTCATATAAACTTAAAATATAGGAAATAAAACAACACACTGGTGAAGCAAGTAGTGGCAGTTTCTAAATATTTTTCTTTCAGGGACATTTGCCACTTTTTAATGGTAAGTGGTGTATTTATATGTCTGCTGCTTTTCCGTTGCATCCATAGTCATCTAAAATTAGATGGCATAAATATTGCTCTTCCATTATTAAATTGAATCTGCGTCAATACATTGTGAGTTGCAAAGCAGAGGGACAGAGGAATGGGAATAATGACTCAAATAAGTGCTACTTGGAAGACAAAAATTTAAGAGAACATGAAATAGTGAGCTTCTACTGTGACTAGGTAAACACTAAGGATAATGCATTCATTATTTCTTAAAGTACAGCACTATGGCAGGGCTCCTGGGTGTCATCAGTCTTTGAGTCAGTCTTTCTTTCGTTGTACCCCATTGGTCCAGCTCCTAGCAAAATGTTCATGAAGCCATCTGCATGACATACTCCAAGCTCTCTTCTGAAGGAAAACAGCTCTAGAGGTTCTCTGTGCACTGAGTTACGTATTGAGCCATATTCAGAGACTAAAACCAACTCTGCTACCCTGGTCACCACTGATTGACCCAGACTGTTGCCTAAGCCAGCATCACTCATGGGTAAGATTGGGGATGAAAGAGACCAAAAACCTCCATTGGACTTTGGCTGAAATCTTGGCATCAAGGGCTTTCATATGGAATGGTAAAAGACTGTCTCAATCAGATTATCTTTCATATAAAGAAGGAGTTCCCACAGTATGCAGGGATGGAAGGTGTATTCCAAAGCGTGTAGAGATGTTGTTCTCCTCCTTGAGGCCTTCTCTCCAGCCAAGTACGAGGTAGGCGGGACCAAGAGTGATTGTACGGCCAAGAAGGAGATGACAACTCATGCCAATTGACATGGCCCTGAATCACAAACCCTTATCACAAAGGTAACCTGGGTACCTCTGCTTCTTGTAATCTTAAAAAACCCAACTTATACATTGGAATTTGGACCTCTGCATGAGGGTTTCTGTCTAGTGCTCCACTTTTTTCCCTCTAAGTTCAGAGATAGTATGAGAAAGCAGAAAGAGGACAAGCTTTGGTGCTCCCCAAATGGGTTGTAGTTCTAACTCTGCTACTTACTAGATGACAGTCACAGTCAAGCCTTCTCTGATGTTCAGATCCCTTATCTCTAAAATAGAGATAACCCAAGGGAAAGAAAAATTATTATACCAAAAAGACACCTGCTCCCATATGTTTATTGCAGTACTATTCGCAATAGCAAAGTCAGGGAACCAATTTAAGTGTCCATCGATAGATGATTGGATAGAGAAAATGTGGTATGTATACAACATGGAATACTATTCAGCCTTTAAAAAGAACAAAATCATGTATTTTACAGCAACATGGATGGAGCTGGAGGCCATTATCGTAAGTGAAATAACTCAGAGAAAGAAATCAAATACCACATGTTCTCGCTTATAAGTGGGAGCTAAACAATGAGTACACATGGACATACAGAGGGAAAAAAATTGACATTAAGGACTCCAAAAGGCGGAAGGTGGGAGGAGGATGAGAGTTGAAAAATTATCTATTGGGTACAACACTAAGTATTTGAGTGGTGAGTACACTAGAAATCCAATCCTTACCATTGCAGAATATATCCATGTAACACTCGTGCACATGAACCCCCGAACCTACAATAATAATAATAAAAAAATACAGATAGGCTGGGTGCAGTGCTTCGTACCTATAATCCTAGCACTTTAAGAGGCTGAGGTGGGTGGATCAATTGAGGCCAGAAGTTCAAGACCAGCCTGGCCAATATGGTGAAACTCTGTCTCTACTAAAAATACAAAAATTAGCTGGGCATGGTAGCTCATGCCTATAATCCCAACTACTTGGGAGTCTGAGACAGGAGAATTGCTTTAACTCAGGAAGCAGAGGTTGCAGTGAGCCAATATCCTGCTCCTACACTTCGACCTGGGTGACAGAGTGAGACTGTCTCAATAAAATAAAATAAGGCAAATGTAAGCATGCTTTCTTGAAAAAATAAATAAAATAAAATGGAGATAATATATAAAAACCAGTCCTACATAGCCCTACACCAAAATAATTTAAAATAATGAACACTTTTTTCAGCTATAAACTGATGTACAAATATTGTCACTTTATCCCTTAGCTAAACTATGCATGTCTCCGTTGCTGTGATTTATTTACTTTTGTCTTCTGTGCTGCATAATAATATTTGGGATCACCAGGCAGGTTTCATAAATGCCTGTTGTGTGCATCACTCTTTATAACTATGGGCCACATAGGTCCTTCAGAATGGATCACATTCAAAGGAGAGTCTGATAGGAATTCAAACTTGAATTCATATTTCTTGAAGAAGACAAAATTCAGAGGCAACTCTTGCTAAAATTCTCTTCCTCTCATATTATTTAACACCCTGCATCTCCCAGGGCCTGTCGCTCACCTCCTTTCCTCCATTTTCTTGACTTTCCAGCTTCTGTTTTTCTTCCCTTTCCCAGCCTCCACCCCAAGTGCGTTATTGTCATCACATCCCTGCATATTCTCCAAGTGCCAGCTGCCCCTACACAAGAGCGTCTGGGAAAGAAAATTCCACGTTACCTTTCACGAGTGTTTCATAGGGATGGGACATTTAGCCTTCAACCCATTCTCCTAATGCTGCCTCACAACAACTCATAGGACCAGTCAGTGAATTCTCAAAAGGAGAAGGAGGGGAAAGAAATGAGCCAAAGCAGAAAGAGAATTGAATTTATTTGGTGGAGAGAAAAGCTGGGAACACTCACCTCTATTTGCATTTCTATCCTATCTCACAGAGAAGGATGAGATAAAGAAAAGGCAAGTCAGGAGGATGCATTACATTCCTACTGGGAACCAGGCTCTGTTGTTGATATGCTAGAACTGAACTACATCATCCTTGACTTTGGAAGCTTTGTGCCTCAGTGATCTGTGTGGTCTCATACATCTCCCAGAAAGTGTTACAGATGCTCAAGGGAATAATAATAGTGAAGTGTGTTCACAAGATCAGTCTGAAAAGAGTATGTAGAGAACAGGAATTGCTGAGATCATAATGATTTCAGGATGTCTTTAGGGACTGGATGATACCTGTAACAATAAAGCTTTCATTGGGATAGAGAATTTACTTTGTGGTTGGCAAGCAGAGAGAAAATAAACTAATTTAATGGAACTAAAAATCTATAAAAGTTTGGCTTCTCTCCCTCTATAATTTGATGGGTGGAGAAATGTAAATGTTTTGGACCAGAAGCTGCTGAACTATCACTTTTTGCTCTATTTAAATGAATTTTGCAGCTCCTTCATAAGTGGTGCTCAGGTAGAAAATTTTTAGAATTACAGAAGAAAGTGCTAAGTGAACAAAGGCCAAAGACTGAGTACCTGTGCTGGTACCATCCTTCAATTCAACCACTCTTGTTGTAAAAATGTTAAAGTCAAGTAAATTCACTAGAATCTATGGAGGAGTCACTTTATACCAAGCACTGCAGGAGCTACTATAATTTTAACATAAATCATATATATGTATATAAGTGTATAATTTTTAAATAAATAATACTCCTTAACAATGCCCAATATGGTGATTGAGACTATTTAAAAGGATATTAACTATAAAATGATAAGCACAGTACCTGATACAGAGTAGGAGCTTAATAGATATTTGGGGATAAATGAATGAACTATAAAAGAGTGGGTTAGCCTGGTTGCTCTCTAAACCATACAATTTTTTTTTTTTTTTTTTTTTTTTTTTTTTACTTTCTGAAGTAAATCTGGGACGTGGGTCAAGGGTCATGAGTTCTGAGCTGAGATCAGCTCCTAAGGCCAAGTTGTATAATGATTTAAAATATAGACCCTGGACTCAGATCATCTGGCCTGAATTCAGGCCCCTACCACTTATGACCTGGGGCAAATTACTTTACTCCTTCATCTACTCTTCACTTTCCACATCTGTAAATACGGATGGCACCAGAGTCTACCTCATATTGTTAAGACCATTTGGAATTTCTACCATCATCAAAAATCAACTCCCATTTAGAGCAATTGCAATCCCACCCAATCAGCTTTGTTCTTTTCCCCATTAATCAGGTCCTTCCAGTCAGCAAAGATCACACCATGCTAATAGTGCTGTTAGGTGCCCTCTTCTGCCATAACATATTGCCTTTCATGAAGAGCTCTGAGCCAGTAGCCTGGCCCCACAGTCCCTTGGTCTCTCCCATTCTAGTGACATTCACCTCTATTCTGTATCTGCCATCAATTCCTGTGGTCACAACTTATCCATCCAACAATATTACTATTTTCCAGATATTTTTCTTTAAAACTTTACATTCTAAGAGTCCCCCTTACTCTACAACATTTTATTCTCTCAGATCTTTTACACTTCATCCCACTTTGCCTGCTGTTTGACGTCTAAGATGCCTCAATACGTTTCTTCTCCATTTGCTCCTGGTCAAGCAATTATTTATTCACTCTAGTGCACTGAGTCCTTACTATATGTTAGGCATTGTTCTTGGTCCTGGGCTTACAAAAATGAACAAAACAAATGAGTCCTCTGTGTTCAAAGGGTTTATGTTACTAGCAAAGAAAAAAAAAAAACCAATAATAAAATACCAAGATAGCTTTAGCTAATGATACATGCCATGCAGAAAATAAAACAGTGATGTGGTGGAGAGAACAGTGAAGCCTAAGAGAGAAGGAGCAGCTAGACATGAGATTTAGGGAAGGAGTATTCTAGGTAGTGAGACCAACAAGTACAAAAGCCATGAAGTAGAATAAGCTTAATAGGTCCTAAAAATAGGAATAAGGCAAGATAATTGGAGTGTAATGGTTGAGGAGGAGTGTGGTACAAGAAAAAGAAGAGAGGGAAAATCGTGACTGAACCTGTCACTATCTGAGGATTCACCCTTGAAGAGACTCTTCCTCACCACCAACACTGAATCAACAAGTCCTGCAAATTTTACCCACATCCTCAATATTTTTGCAACAATGTCTCCTCCACTCCATCCCTTATATTAGTGTTCCACTTGAAGATCTCATCATCTCTCATCTGAACTCTTGTGAGAATCTCCTAAATTGCCTCTTGCCTTTAGTATTATCTTTTCAAACCCAATCTTGAGAGTCAATTGATCTATTTAAAGTGAAAATCTGATTCTGTTATTTTCCAGCATCTATGGGATATAAAATCCAACCTTCTTATCACAACAGAAAACTCTTCATAGTCTGGTAGTACAATGTAATGGTTTAAAATATGGGTTTTACAATAATGAATTAGAATTCCAGCTCTACTCCTTACTTATTGTGAGGCCTTAGACAAATCATTTCATCTTCCTGCACCTTGATATCCTTTTCTGATAAATAAGGATATAATAATAGTACTATGATGATGAGCGGAATCTAAGACTGCTCCCAATTGTTTTTACCTCCTGATACTCCCAACCTTGTGTAATATACTCCTCTTGAGTGTCAGCAAGATGTGTAACTTGTTTCTAACTAATAGAATTAGCAAAGATGATTTATTACTTCCATTGTTATATAATATTGCAACATTCTTTGCAATGTTATAACAACCTGAGGAACTGAATGCTGGCAATAACCACATAAACTTGGAAACAGATCCTGCCCCAATCAAACCTCACATGAGACTGCAGCCCCAGCCAACACATTGATTGCAGCCCTCTGAGACTTGAAAACATTGAATCCAGATAAACTTTGCCTGGAATCCTGACCCATTGAAAGTGAGATAATAAACATGTGAGTTTTTAAGCCATTAAGGTTGTGGTAATACTGTTATGCACCAATAAATAACTAATACAAGTTCCTACCTAGAGCAAAGATCATTAGTGCTCACCAAATACACATGTGCTTCTCTTCATCTCCCTTCCTCTCTTGCAGTGAAGTTGGGAATATGTGATGTTCTACCCCATAGACTGTGAGCAGAAGTGCTTGGAGTCCACATGTTCTGGGTGTCATAGGCTGTGTGACCCACATTGGACCTTGTGAGATGAAAAATATACCTCTATTGTGCTAAACCAATGAGAATTGAGGGTCTATATATTAACCCTTCATTAAAAACCTTGATTAACAAAACCACCCTGCAAGGGTTATTATAGGATTGAACAAAATGATGTACAAAAGAAAACTGCATGTCATACAAATCAAAATTCAGTAAATGAGACCTCTTTAATTTTTTGTCCTGTCTTGTATTCTGTATGCCTGTACTTCTGAGCTATATTTTAATTTTACAAGCACATTATGTCATCTCAAGCTTTTGTGCCATTTCTTTTTCCTTAAATGCCCTGCTTTGCCTTGCACAACCTTCAAAATTTGACTAAGGTAGCTTCCTAGGTTAGGTGTGTTCCTTTTTTCTTTCCATAGCAGTTCATTCATTCCCCCACCCGACACTGTCCATACAGTACTCACCATCTCTCTGGACAGATGGTAAGGACCTTGAAGAGAGGAGTCAGAGACTCATCACATTTTAGGAAGTTGATGACCGTTTGTTGTTTACTATGTCACATTTACATTCTTCCTTATTATATATCTACTTGAACTTCATTTTTAAAAACAAAACGACTTTAAACCATTTCCTTTCAGGATTTTCCCAAAGAAAACCTCCAGGCATATTCTTAGAATGAAAGCTCTTTATTCAAAGAATATTAATTTCCCATTATTTTCCATTGCTCTCTACTTTAGACTGAATCCTAGTACTCTTTTTAATCTTTCTGTCACAAATTTAATTCTCAAACCCTATAATCATGTTTCCAGCCTCTCTCCTTATTTGTGAAGTATAGAATTTGCAGAGTGTTGTGAAATGAGCCTATTCATGACCAGGGAAATGGTCAGCCCTATAATCACTGCTCTGTGATTTTTTTTGTTCTTGAACTCAGTGGTGCTCTCTTACTCAGCTGCTTGTCTGTAGGACCCCAGGATCTATCCATCTTACATTTGTGGACTCTTTTACCTCTTCTCCCTCTAATTTCCCAGATTTCAGGGAAACTTGCTGAGAGGATGCTAATTTTGTCTCTGCATTTTCTCTAATTGAGATATGTCATTTGAAATTCTAGTTTTGAACTATAGTATTCTCCTTCCATACCTTCATGCACTTGCTAATAACGAAGAGAATCTCTCTCTGGGGCCATCGGTAGAAAAGATTCCGCTATACTGAGCTCAATACCTTTACGTCTCAACTCTGTACCTCTAAATCCCAGGCCTAATGGTAACTGCTAAGGGTGACTCACAATGTTGCCAAGTGCTTAAAAGACAAGATATGCAAATCAACCTTATGAGTTTATTAGTGTATAAGACAGCTATTCTGACTTTTTGCTCCATTTCATTTTGGCCTTGGATGTGGCAGTACTTTCTTCCCCACAATGCATTTATTTTCTTAGGCACCATTCACATTAGCTGTGCATTCTTAATAGAGTTCTCTGTAGACATGACATGGCCAGTAGCCAGGGAAAAGAGAAAGTATCTCTCATTTAGAAAATTGCTCTCTATATAAATGTTTGCCAAGTGTCAGTTATTCCAAAAGCTCAGATGTATCTAAGAGTACCTACATCAGGCCCCAGGAGTTTAATAATGGTACAATATTATCTTTAATAATACTAATGAAAATGATGCCTTTAAATTAACACTCTCCAATTTTCACATATATTATTACATTAGATCATTGCAGAAATCTTGTGCTTAGGTGTATGGCATAATTTCTATTTTAAGATGGAGACTCAGAGAGGACTTCCTCACATTCTCACAGCCAGAGCAAGTAGCAAAGTCGAAAAGAGTACCCAGTGTTTTTCACCTGAAGCCACTTCTTTTTTCACACAACATAATTTGTTCATTATCTTCCCTGTAGTCACTAATAACCTTTACTCATATGAGTCTTCAAAATAAAATCCTTTGCAAGTTGCATTTGATTTTATTCCTATGGATTCCAGCCACATAAACATCTAAACAGTGATATACTATCTTTCTCAAGATCTCATTTAATTGGTAGAAGTGCCCTGTGAGTTATTATATCCTTTTTATTTAGTGATAATAAAAGAGCAAACAGTTTTCGACTTGCCAGGCAGTATTTTAAACACTTTACAAAACTCAAGTCATTTAATCTCCAAACAACCCTATGAAGTAGATACTATTATTACTTTACAGTTAAGGAAACTGAAGCACATAGAGGTTATATAAGTTTCTTAAGGCCACACAGCGAGGAAATAGCAAAGGAAGAGTTTTAACCCTTTATCTGGGTACGGAGGCCATGACCTTAAGCATGACTCCATGCCTCTCACAGCAGAAGCTAAGTAACTTGGCAAAGGCCATGTTACTGGGAAGGGACAGTATTGGGATTTGGCTTTGTACCTGGGTCTCCCTGGCTGCAGACCTTACACCACCTCTATCTATATTCCACTGCACTGCCCTATTGGTCTATACCTTACCTGAGCTGTGTTTTCTTCCAAAGAGTTTTTGATGTAAACAGGGCCCCCAGACTCTAATGCTGAAGAAACAAGGGTAGGGGGAAACGATCCTTGGCAATATTATTGGAGTAAACTCTGTTTCTCCTTAGACTGATTAGCTGCATGTTTAAAATTTCCAAAACTAATTGCCTTTAAAAATTGGTTAAATCTGGAGGAGGGTGGGAGTCTTCAGGCTGGCAGTTGTGTGCAGATTGTTTGAGTTTAATATATTTATAGAATTTCTGTCTGTCACCAGGCCTCTGGGAATACTTGCACTATTTAAAATATAAATTAAAAAACTATGCTGACGTAGTTGTCTGCCCCAAGGAATTTTCCCCTAATCAGAGTCTTAATGGCAATGTAAAAATTCCCATTTGGCTCTCCTTCCCTAGGCAAAAGTTGCAAGGGTGAAGCTTGAAAGTTACCTTATGCTTAGAATAGAAATGCTTTCTATCAACATGAAGTCATTTCAGACTAGAGTTCTCTATATGCAGCGTCTCCATCCTTCTTCTGCTATTCTCTTATATAGAAGCATCTGACTCCCACGCCTTCAGGTACCTATGGCTTTGCCATGGGGCCCCCTTCTTAGATGTCTTCAGTGGCTCCTGTGCCCATTTCTAAGGTTGTAGGACTTCTTTAGGATCTAGATCAAGCCAACTTCCATGGCCTCCTGTCTTCCCCTCCTCTCCCTTCTCATAGCTCCCCGGTGCCCGCAATATTTGCCTCCTCTGCACTCCCCACCACCATTTGCTTCCTGCTGGCCCCTGGGATTTGCTGTGTCTTTGCTTCTGCTCTTGCTTTAAGAGCAAACAGAGCATCCCCTCAGATGTGACATGTTCCGATTCACAAAACCATTAGCACTTCGTCTGTAAGCTCCAGAGTCCTTTTCACAGAGTCTCCATTGTTTTCTGCACACATTATATCCCCTGCTAACCCAAAGCTCTATGAGGGCAAAGATTCTGTGATGACAGCGGTCACGCACCTGGTGCCCTGCCTGGCAGACACACCAAAGGCCCTCAATTAATGGTGGTTTTGCTTCTTTCTCCTGCTACATTAAAAGTTTCCCACAATGCCTGGCTTTAGTAAGTGACCAGTAAATATTTTTAAATAAAGGGTGTGTTGTGGCAGACATTAAGAATCTGAAACAATTGGGTTTTTAAAAACATTTATAGACTCAGATTTTCTTTCTGGGGAGTCCAAAGCCTAGATATGAGAAAAGTACTCTTCTCACAGCAGCAGTGTGTGCCTGTTAAAATATAAGTCAGATCCTGATAAAGTTCTTACTCCAGAACACACCAGTGGCTCCACATTCTTACTGTGCCTAAAGGGCACAGTCCAGACCCCATCCTCTCCAACCTCACCTCCTACTGGTTACACCCTTTTGCAGTCAGCCCCAGCCACTGTGGCCTCCTCCATGCTCCCTCCACACCATTGGTATAATTCTGCATCAGGGCCTTTGCACATCTTACTCCCTTCCCAGAATACTGTTCTCCAAGATGTCTACATGGCTCTTCCCTTCCCTCACTTAAGTCTTCTCTCAATGTCACCTTCTCAGTGAGGTCTTCCCTGGCTATCCTACTTAAAATTGTACACACACCCATGCATATGCACGCATGCACACATACACACATACGTGCACTCTTTATTCCTTCTTCCATGTTCTTTTCCTCAAAGCCCTTATTTCCTAATAGTATACCATGTATTTTATATCACGCATTTTTCTCCACCTTTCTTCTAGTACTATGAAAGTTCTCTAAAGGCAGTGATTTTTTTTTCTTTTTTGTTTTCTGTATCCCTAGCTTAGAATGGCACTTAACATGTAGCAAGTCATCCATAAATATATGCTTACTGCAATAATGAGTGAAAGCAATCAACTGGTGAGATACCAATTTCTTCTAGTTCTCTAAAGAGATCACTCCTCTCATTTGTGGACTTCTCTGATGACTGTAGTCTCCCAATCACTTCAACTAATGAGCCAAGTTTGTATTGCATTAAAATACATGCTTTTTCTCTTCCTTTGTGTTTAAACACTGTTACCTAATTTTATTGTTATGGTAACTACAGAAAAAGAAGGCTGGAAAATTTTTACTAAAATTGTATAAGAAGTTATACATTCAAGGAAGGCCAAGTGGATGCAAAGCAGAATAAGATATACTATAAAAATGCACTTTTGCCGGGTGCAGCGGCTCACACCTGTAATCCCAACACTTTGGGAGGCCAAGGCAGGTGGATTACAAGGAGTTCGAGACCAGCCTGACCAACATGGTGAAACCCCATATCTACTAAAAATACAAAAAAAAAAAAAAAAAAACACTTAGCTGGGCTCGGTGGTGAGCACTTATAATCCCAGCTACTCAGGCAGGAGAATTGCTTGAACCCAGGAGGCAGAGGTTGCAGTGAGCTGAGATTGCGCCATTGCACTCCAGCCTGGGCGACAGAGCAAGACTCCATCTCAAAAAAAAAAAAAGAAAAAAAAAAAAAAAAAGAAGAAGAAAAAAAAGAAAAGCAAGTAAGCAAGCACTTTTATTCATCAATTCTTTCAAAAAATATTTACTGAGAACTCACCATGTTCCAGGTCCAGTTCTAGGGGCTAGAGTCACAGCGGGAAACAAGCCTAATCTCTGTCCTCATAGAGCTGTGTCCATAGATAACCGTAGATAATTAACCAATAAGCACATGACTCATGTTGACATAAAGACTGAAAATAAAATGAATGTGATGTGTGAAAATCGAGAGTGATAGGATCTATTTTATACAGGGTGATCAGGAAAGGCAGAGTCAGGAGAATCTGAGCAGTGATCTCAACAAAGAAAAGAAGAAAGTCGTAAGATGATAAGAAGAGAGGATTTTTTGGCTAGAGCAGCTGTAAGTACAAAGTCCCTGAGACGGAAATGAGCTTGGTGCATTGGATAACCTCATCTCATTCAATGATAATAGTTTTGAAGGTAGCAACAAAGGTTAAGTGAATCTGTCCATCTTGAGGGTAGAATAGAAAAGAAGGAAAAGCAGCAGAACTCTGAGCAGGTCTCAGTCCCTCATCTTTAAAACAGATGAAATCAGCACCTTTCAAACGTGGTCCTAGGACTTGCAGCCTCAGGATCACCTGGCAGCTCGTTAGAAAGGCAAATTCTCGGGCCTCGCTCCAGACTGGATGAAATCAGATATTCTGAGGATAGACCTTAAAAATTTGCATTTAAGCAAGCCTTCCAAATGGTTCTGATGCACAAAAGTTTGAGAAGTATTGGAATAAATGATCTTAAGTATTTAACTTTCAATGTTTTTATGAAAATGAAGCAAAAAGGATGAACTAGTTTGGGCAGCCTTCCTGCTGGGAAAGCCAAGAGGAAAATATAGAAAGCACAACAGATTTGATTCCTATTCAGCATTCCTCCACCCTCCCTCTTAAGAAGCATTCTTTAAATCGTTTCTGACCAGGGCACCTCCAATCTTGTCCTTTTAGAAATCCTCTCTAAAATGCACAAATTATGCAAAGATCTATAAATGCTTATGAGCAGCTTTAGGAAATGGAAAAAAATACAAGGCTAGAGAAAATAGTATCTATGGAAATTAGCTTACCTGTTGAATAACCTAGGCATACATATTTATATTTTATATTTTAGAGTTTTTCTTTTGTTTTGCTAATTTGGGCCCATGGTAGTTCAAGGAAATGATAAGCTCCTTGAAATTTTAGGCAAAATTTTTCATGTGCACTTACTTTCCAAAGGAGAGGGTTACATAAAATATTCAAAGAGGTCTACTACTTTTAAAAAGATTAAAAACTACTGCCTAAAACGGGTGGTTATCTAACTCTGGCCAAATGTTAACTACAACTTGAAAACCAGCAACATTGACTTTCTTACCCTAGAGCTTTTCAGCCTGAATTAGACATGGAAAAGAATTAGCTTCGTGGGTGGCATTTTTTCTTTGTATATACAACATACTCTTTTAAGATTTGTAACCTCATAAATACCAATTTTATGCCTGTCAGCATTGTTTTGGCTTAAGAAGGTGGGGATACAAATTCTGCTGGCCTCATTCCAGACCCCTCATCTTGCTTCCATGGCCTCTGTTGAAGACAACAGGCTTTAGATTCTAACTTAGAAATGTTTATACATAAAGACACACATACATGCACAAAGATTGTTACTCAAGTCCTTAATGCTCCTTTCTTTTTTTTCCTTCATATGCAAAAACCCTCAACTTTTAAAATTTCATTGTCTTCCTCTCTGTTCTAATGCAGTTCTTAGTATGTCTGGTGGCAGAATTTTCACCCTAAACAACCAAGCAGCGTCAGCAACCTTGGTGCTGACTTTACCAGTCTTAAATGATGTGGTCATTTAAGAATTTTCTTTTAGGCCGGTTGCAGTGGCTCACGCCTGTAATCCCAGCATTTTGGGAGGCCGAGTCTGGTGGATCACTTGAGGTCAGGAGTTCGAGAGCAGCCTGACCAACATGGTGAAACCCTGTCTCTACTAAAAATACAAAAATTAGCCGGGCGTGGTGGCGCGTGCCTGTAATCCCAGCTACTTAAGAGGCTGAGGCAGGAGAATTGCTTGAACCAGGGAGGTGGAGTTGCATTGAGCTGAGATCGTGCCACTGCACTCCAGCCTGGGTGACAGAGTGAGACTCCATCTCTCACTCTGTGTATTAGTTTTCTATTGTTGTTGTAACATATTACCCCAAATTTAGTAACTTAACACAAATTTATTATCTTACAGTTCTGAAGATCAGAAGTGATTGGACCATAAATAAATAAATAATTTATTTATTATTTATAAATAAGTAAATGTTATTTTAAGTCCTAGAGAGAGGTTACATAGAGAGGAACTTTACTGGGAAAGTGGCAGTGAAATGTTAAGGAGATAATCTGTGTTGTTTGCAGGCTGATACAGGTGTCATTGAATGCCTTAACTGGACAGATTTCATGCCTATCCTTCTGTCACATTCTTCTAGATTATTGGGAAGAGAGATACAGTCAGGCTATCTCAGTTCATGGAAGCTTATTGTGGGAACAGATGAAAACAAGAAAGAAAAAAGCCCTAAGCTGCTGTGTACATAGAGAACTAGCACCTTCATTTGTAGCTGTTTAGATACAATGGGGTAGATCTAATGGTCCAGCAGACACTGTTGCAGGTTGGGGGTCAGCAGGAGGCAAACCCCAGGTGTGGAAGTCCACTGCATCCCTGACTCTGCTCTTGGGTCTCTGGTCCCTTCTCTCCTGCTTTGTCTTTCTCTTGGACTACCCATAGCTGGCTGTCTCTTCTTCTATCAGTAAATAAAATTCATGGCTTTTATTTACTGCTTTCACTTCCTGTATTTTTACATCTTTACCACTCTCCTAACAGGCCATACTCTTTCAATGTCTTCAATTCAAGTACTCCAAATGAAAGGATCTGATTGGTTTGACAACACGCCCTCTCAGGTAAAATATTTCCATCGGGAAGAACTCTAGAAGCAGTACTTTGGATGGTCAACCTTTGGCCAGGAGCCTCTCTGCTAGGTGAGTAAGTGTGGCTACATTATCAGGAATATGTTATTTTGTGAATATTTTTACAAGTCTAAAAAAGGAATAGTGGATGTAGCAACTGACTTCAAAATGTGCTATGTGCATGGCAGGCTGTGATAGGTCGGATAATGGCTCCCAAAAGTGTCCAAGTGCTAATCTACAGAACCTGAAAATATTTTACCTTACACGGCAAAGGGGATTCTGGGTTTGATTAGGTTAAGTATTTGAGATGAGTGGATAATGCTGGATTATCTGAGTGGGTCCAATGTAACCACAAGGGGCTTTAAAAGGTTGAAGAAGGAGGCAGGAGATCAGAGAGAGAGAGAGAGAGAGAGAGAGAGAGAGAGAGAGAGATTTGAATATGTTACTCTGATGACTTTGAAGATGGAAGAAGAGGCAATAAGCTGAGTAATGCAAGCAGCTTCTAGAAGCTGGAAAAGAAAAAGGAAGATTTTCCCCTAGTGCCTCTGGAAGGAAGACTTTGCTGATACTGATACCTTGATTTAACCTGGTAAGACAGTGTATTAGTCCATTGTCACACTGCTATAAAGAATTACTGGAGACTGGGTAATTTACAAAGAAAAGAGATTTAATTGATTCACAGTTCCACAGGCTTAACAGGAAACATGACTGGGAGGCCTCAGGGAACTTACAATCATGGCAGAAGGTCAAAGGGAAGCAGGGACCTCTTAACATGGTGGAGCAAGAAAGAGAGATAGTGAAAGGGGAAGTGCCTACACTTTAAAATCATCAGATCGTGTGAGAACTCACTCACTATCACAAGAACAGCAATTCCACTATCACAATCACCTCCCACCAGGCCCCTCCTCTAATTTGACACGAAATTTGAGCAGGGACACAAATCCAAACCATATTAGACAGTGTCAGACTTCTGATCGTCAGAACTGTAAGATAATAAATTTGTGTTAAGTCACTAAATATGGGGTAATATGTTACAACAACAATAGGAAACTAATACACAGACCCTCAAAAATATTCTCCCTGGGAAACTCTCCTGTTTATAAAAAGAAAAGAAAATCTTTAATGGGAATTATAGACTGATACATCTTCATTACATGCTGGGCATAGCTTGTTTACCACTTTCCATAGTCTGTTCTCGCCTTTTGGCTTGGCTCTGGACTAGTCAGGAAGTATTGATGTTCCTTAAGTTTGACTGGAGCTGACACTGCCTGACCCCACCCACCCTCTCACTCTTACAGGGAGTGGGCATATAACCCAAACCAAACCTGGCCATTATTGTTAACCCAGCAATAAAGACAAAACACAGCTATGAGACTACCTGACAGAGCCATGGAAAAAGATGTTCTCTTTAACCAAGTGGAATATGAGTGTAAAGTATTATTATTTTTTTCTTTTTGAGACAGGGTCTCTGTCACCCAGGCCAGAGTGCAGTGGTGTGATCGTAGCTCACTGCAGCCTCAACCTCCCGGGCTCAAGTGGTCCTTCTACCTCAGACTCCCAAGTTTCTGGGACTACCAGGTACCCCACTACCATGCCTGGGTAATTTTTTTTTATTATTATTTTTGTGGAGACAGGATCCCACTATGTTGCTCAGGCTGGCCTCAAACTCCTGGGTTCAAGCAGTCCTCCCGCCTCAGCTTCCCAAAGTACATTGGTTACAGGGCATGAGCCACCACACTCTGCCTAGTGTAAAGTATTCTGTGAGCATCCTGCTTGCTGTGAATAGTAGCCATCTGCAAAATGAACAGAGATAGGGTCCTGACTTTATTGTTTTTCACCCCTGGATTGAGCTATGCCTGATGCCTGTTCCACTCGTGGTCTTCCTAGTTAAATGAGTTATACATTTAATCTATTGGTATATCCTGTTAGCTTTATTTTCAAAATATATCCAGAATGTCTGTGCTGCTGTTTCCTAGTCTCATCCACAATCATCTCCCTGGGTCACTTCAGCAGCCTATTACCCAGACTGCCTCTGCTGTTGCCTCTCCTCACTGTTCACAGCCAGGCAGCCAAGATGATGCTCTCAGAATGTAACTGAGATCATACCATATCTCCATGGTCCTCCCCATTTAATTCAAGAGTAAAAATTGAACTCGTTGCCATGGTGCACAAGGCCCCATGCCATGGACCCTCTTCTGCCTCTTAGCTATCTGACTTCATATCTTCCAGGTCTTTACTCAGTGGCCATCTCTCCAGTGAGCCCTTCCAGAGTCAATCCAACCTCCCCCCATGCTTTAGCTTTCCTCACAGCACTGTCATGATCTAACATGCTCTGTATTTTATTATTTTGTTTTGGGACCACCATCAGCACATTTCATGCTTTGCTACAAATTAAAAAACAGTGACCTTTCTCCAGGCTAACAATATAGCCCACTGGGATTCCAGGCTTGGCTACAGAGTTCAGATCTGATTTCCAGTCCCTAACTGCCCTCCTATCTGAGTGCTTAGCATTGGGTATTTTACAAACTGAAAAAATGTATACTGCATCCTTGTATCTTTTGTCTGTTTCTCCCACTAGAATGTATCTCACCTGAGGCTAGAGATATTTAATTTTGTATGGGTGTCTTACTAACTGCCCCAATATCTAGAACAGTGCATAGTTTATGGTAGGAGCTTGAGAAACGTTTTGCTACAATTAATAAGCTTTATAATTTGTATTCTGTGCTTGAGCTAGCTAGCCTGACCTTGGTTTTCTGTTACAACCAAAATATTCCAGATATACCAAAGCAATACTCAAATATTTATGTTGAACAGCATTAGTGAGATAAATTCCTGTCCTCCTGACCAACTCATCTCATGGATATTTATACTTTGAAAATTCTTTCTGATACTGAATGGGAAATTCTGTACATTCTGCTTCTTTGAAAATTCCATACATTTCTTACCTATAGATAAAGCAACATAGAATAAATTTAATTCTTCTTCCATCTGACAACTCCACAAATATTTGAAGACAGCTATTATTACCCTTGCAACTGCTCTTTTCTTTAATTAAAAGTCCCTAATTTCCTCAAATTTTTATGCAATGTTGTTTTAAGAAATCCTCACTCTCCTAATTAACTTCCCTTGCATGTCTCAGTTTTTTTCCTTATGTTCATCCAAAAATCAGAACTCAATGCAATACTGACTAGGATTTGACACGTATAAAAGTACAGCAGAGATGTCATCTCTGTTTTGTTTATTTTTGTTTTAGGGTTTTTTCTGAGATAGAGTCTTGCTCTGTCACCCAGGTTGGAGTGTAGTGGCACGATCTTGGCTCACTGCAACCTCTTCCTCTTGGGTTCAGGCAATTCTCCTGCCTCAGCCTCTTTAGTAGCTGGGATTACAGGCATGCACCACCACACCCCAGCTAATTCTTTTTTTTTTTTTTTTTTTTTTTTTTTTTTTTAATATTTTTAGTAGAGACAGAGTTTCACCATGCTGGCCAAGCTGGTCTCAAATTTCTGACTTCAGGTGATCCAATCGCCTTGGCCTCCCAAAGTGCTGGGATTACAAGCATGAGCCACTGCGCCCGGCCTATTTTTTAAGGTATTCTACTTTCATTAATGAAATTGATGGTTGAATTAACATTTTTGGAAAGTCAAAATACAATAGTAATCTATGTTGAGCTTATCATTAATTAAATCCCCAACATCTTTGTCATGAGGGCTGTTGCTAAGCCACGCTATGTCAATAATTAAACAATGGACACTTTTGACCAAAATTGCCTGCAGACAAGTTTGGATCATGTGTCTGTCTCTGTCCTTTGCACCTTTGTGTTGGCTTCAGATTTTATAAAATTATTCTATTATCTTTATCCAAATTACTCCCTCTTCTTTCTTCTGACCCCCTTTCTTTCATCTGAGGGTTCTGAGGAAGAAGGCATTTAAGCTATTCTGTATTTGTATGGCAAGTCACTCTTACCCATTCCAGGAATCACCTCATTTTCAAAACCCAGTGTCCTCCAGGCACGGCAAGATACCTGAGTTCCTGCCTTGATTCTGTTTCCTGCTTCAGGAATTTGCTTAGAGCCTCAGTCTTATGCTGTCTCTGTGCCTTGTTACGATGTTTTTCATGGTATTGGAGACTTTCTGTTAATCCTTCTCCTGGCGAAAGAAGACCTAGTACCCAATGGTAAACCATAAGAGACAAACATCTGTTTGCAAAGACTTCTGAACATTAGCTAACCCCAGGGTCCCCACAACTGTCTTCTGCCTCCTATTGGTATACTCACTATTTCTACTGAGAACCATATTCAAAACCATAATCAAACATTATTATTCTCTTTATTTAGAACATACCAAATGCATGAATAAGTAGAAAAGATCGGGAAGACCCAATCAGAAAGGTAGGAGAAAAACAGATATATTAGGGACCAAGAAGGAAAACAATTTCAAAGAGAAAAAATTGTCAACAATGTCAAATGTTGCAGAGGGGTTGAAGAATTTGAGCTCTAAGAAAAACACTACTGTGTTTAGTAGAGTGTCTGTGATATCTGCAGAGAGGCTTTTAATCCCCCATCTTCAGTTCATTAGGGCACAATTACTACACATCTTGAATACCAATTTAAAGCTGTATCCTTTATTGGATTGAGTGGATCTGTGCTTGGTATACAGCTACACAGACCTATCCCATCACATGAAGGTTTCCTACAGCAGGTGAATAGAATAGAAAACTCGAAATTACTGGCTACCTACAAATGACAGAATGAGTAGCTTCCATTGCTTACAGAAGAAAGGGAAACTCAGAGATCTTTCCTTTTATTTTATAGAATCAGAACAGCCCATGGGATTGTGAGAGATTCAAAGGGTCCTGAGGACATCTCAGATCTACATACAAAGGAAAAGGCATAGCAAGAGCTCCTAACTGCAGGATCAGCACCATAGGCCTCTGGTCTCTAGAAGATGCCCCTGGGAACAGCAGCTCCCAGCTGGGTCACTATGGGTTGGAGAGGGAATGTAGAAGATGCTGATTACTTTCCTACTGGGCAGCATCTATTCTCTTCTTTTGATGACACCAATGATCTTTTAAATAAAAGTGCCCTGCTGACCTAGCCAAGAGTGAGAAAGTGACTCAAACAAAAACTATTGGAGTTTTTTCCCAGAATTCTGAATCTTGATGCCAGTGTTGCAAAGACAGAAAAATAACAACAAAAAAGCAGTTGATGTTCGATCTTTGCTGTGCTGGACTCTTGAGGTCGTCCTGGCTCCTGTCTCTTCCTAAAGCTCCCTCTCTACCTCTCTGCTTATTTCAAAAGCTCCCCTCAGTCCCTACCAACATATTTCTCTCCTGTGTGATAGTCAGAGTTGGTTCTAGTGCTTGTAATCAAGGAAACCTGATTGACATAAACAACAATCCAAGAAGTAGACTAACCCCTTTTATTCTCCCAATCCCAAACACCACTTCCCTCGAGGAAGCCTGGAAAGCAGGGACCCTGGGCATATCCCCCACGTTTTTCCTCTGGTGTTAGGATTCAAGTAATTGCTTCTCCTCTGAGGTTGATTCTTTGCAAGCCACTACTCAGCCTTTTTTTTCTCATGCATTATGGCTAAAGCCACAACAGAAGACTGAAAACCTGAAAATTATTTTGAATGTAAATTGAACTGAATTTGTAATGAGAGAGAATTAGACACACACACACATGTTATCTGCAAAGGTTGGTAATGAAGTAAAGTTAAACCACATGACACACAAGAAAACAACATAATTTGTTCCAGAGAGAAATGTAGTGACAGATTTGCCAGAAACCCCAACTATAATGATCATGATCATTTTTTCTGGTCATCAGAGAAACAGCAAACTCTGAACAAATGCTGAGATATATTGCATTACTTTCTTTTTGTATCATAGTCAGATATTTCTGTTTATAGTTATACTTTTTAGCAGACTTTATTAATTAGCACTGCCTAAGCCAATCACCTAACCCCAAATCTGATTGATTAACAGTCTGCAATTGTGCTAGGTCTTGGGACATGACAACTTTTCATGCAAGCTTTACCCTAAACTTCAATGATATCTGTTTGATCAGTGAACATCCAGAGGGCATACCCAGTTCTCAAGTTAATTAAAGGGTGTATGGTTTATCTTCCCAATAAACATGTAAGCCTTGGGAAGACATGGTGCAGTGAAAAAAGCGTAGACTCTGGAGCCAGATAGACCTGAGTATAAGTCCATGATTCACACTCTGCCATTTAACACCTGTATAAATACAGGCAAGTTACCTACCCAGCTGTGCCTCTGTTTCTTCATCAGAACATGGAGAGAACAACCACTACCTAATTATTGAATATTTTACTCTATATTAGTTCCCATTTTCTTTAATTCAGTTTCTTTTCATAATGCCTGCCTGTAGTGTTCTGCACACAATGGACATGACATGAACAGCAGGCACCATCCACTCAGTAAGTATTTTATTGAATACTATGTCCCAGGTACTGCAGTTGGATCATGGGACACACCCATGAAAATAGTTGCTTTCAGTCAGCCTACATTCTCCATCACTGGGAAACATGGCTGTTTGCTAGCTCTTCACTCATGGCCTTACATCATATAATACTGTCATCAGAATTAACTGGAACTTGCTCTATCAGGTGAGATTCAAAGCATTCAAGAAGGACTCTAACTGGTCAAATTTGAGGGAGGTCCCCGCCCTGTTCCAATCAATTCTAGGAGTTAAGCTTTTTTACTATGACTGTGCCAACTTGGATCTAGAACAATCAGCAGTTTTTGTAACGGGACACAATTGGAATCATTGGCTTATATTACCAATGTTTAGATAGGATTATGATTATCATATGTTCAGATATGACCAGACCACTTTAAGGAACTAAAGTGGACTTTATGGAGCCAATAAAGCCCCTTGGAAAAAAATAGGCCTAGTACCTGGCTTTAAGGGTTTCCCAGCCTGACAAATTGAATAAGGAAAGCCCAAGAAGATTAAAAATATTTTGACGACCTCAAGAAGAGAGAAATTCACCCAAATTTATAGGCATTACAGGCAAAATCTGATAGTAAGTTCTTGGCTTGGCTTCTTAGACTTGAAAGGCATTAAAAAGTTCAATCTGAAATTCCTGATTAAAAGTTCTATCAAAGTATATCTAAAAAGATTCTGTAGAGTCAATCACTATTTTCACTGTAATTTTGTAAATAATCAGGCCAAGCTTAATGAGACTGGTACTATTTTGCAAACAAATTGGCTTTATTATGATTATCTTTGGTAGAAATGGGAGGTAGCTGTATGAGAGAAAATTTATGTTTCAGTGAAAAACTATAGTGTACCCATTATCAAATTCTAGTCCTGCTTATTGTCTTTAAGACTTGTTATCCATAAACTATTCTGTTCCTGAAGTCCTACAAACTAGTGATAGATGTAAATTTCATAAGACAACACTCATAACCTCTTATTTGTGGGCCACTCAGAGGGTTCACTGGCATGCTTGATGCCATAGCCAGAGACATTCAGGCTGCAAAACAGAAAATATGCTTTTAGCTCAAATCTAGAAGTCTTATCAACCTAACTGCCTTCTGGACTTAGAATGAGCTTACAGTTTGTTCTAGCCATTAACCATTATCTTTCTTTGCTTATTTCAGTTCATTTGGTTCATGGGGGCCTTGGCCAAGGAGCATATTCCAGTCTTCTTGTAATGTCCTCTTGAGTCATCACTGTGATCTCCCTCATGCTCTGTCTTCTCTCAAGGGTCTTAAACACATGTTCATTATGTTTTCACATTCATAATTCAACACTCAAAAACAAAGTACTCAAAGACATAACACTCGAAGACAAACTAGCTATGATGGTAACAGAGGGTGGTTGCTTATGACCAAGTTTTGGTCAATCTCTCATAGATGAGAGGCTGACTAAAAGGGGGAATTGTTAAAAAACATTTAATTGGGAGGCCATTAGGATGAAACCACTCCAGTGCCTTGGGGTTCCTATGTAAGCAAATGGAACCCCAACATAAACAGTAAAATAAAATGTAATTTTAAAACAATGAGAAACTGCTAACTAGTCTCTAACTGAGGACCTTCCACCAGATTATATCCAAATAAGGCAAATGCCTAGCTGTAGTCAATCAATTTCTTTTATTTTTGCTTCTGCATTTAGCCTATAAAAGCCTACTGCTCAAGCTGCAAAGTGGGGCTTTTAGAACCTCTTCTGATTCTGAGGGCTGCCTGATTCATGAATTATTCTTTGTTCAAAAAAAAAAAAAAAAAAAAAAAAAAAACGCCTGTTAAATTGAATTTGTCTAAAGTTTTTCTTTTAGCAGCCATAACTACAAAGCAAGTGCAGAAAAATAAGGAACAGTGTGGGATTTAGAAAGGTTAGAGAAGAGATAAGACTTTAATTGGGCCTCCAAGGATGATTTAAATAAGATTTGATTTAGTGAGAAAAAAGAGAAAAAAGGCATTTCAGAAACACAGCATGATGGGTGTGTTTATGTGAGATGGCAGAGAAAAGTGATCTGAGTGCAAATAGACCTTACTGGAACAGTAGGAAAATTGTGGATAAAAAAGATGAAAACACTGTTGGAGGCAGGACTATGACAACACTGAGAAACAGGTAGAAGAGTCTGTTCTGAATGTAATAGTGAATAGGGGGCATATAGGTTCTTAAGCAAGGGGAGGGGACACAAAAATGAATTTGGAGAGATTAATATTTACAATGGTGAAGAAACGGATCATGGAAATGTTGTCTAGGAAGTTAGCAATGAGGCCCCGAAACAGTAGATTAGACAAGAATTACTGATTTTTTGACAGATTGGATATAGAAGCTCTATTATTTCAGCAAAGAGAAATTCAAAAATAATTTCGGGGTTTCTATAATTAAAGTGATACAACTGGAATGTATTGAATGTTAGGGAATGGAGCCAGTCTGGTTTGGCTTGGTGGGAGTAACAAATTTCACTTCAATGTGTTGAATCTGGGGAGATGAATTTTGGGAGATGGCAGACCTTCTGAATGAAGATGATCAATAGACAGCTGGAAGTACCACCCTGAATTTCAGGTCAAAGCTTAAAGTTTAATTTTAAGAAGCCAAAAGTCTGTTGATACTTTCACGTAGCAAAAAATGTGTTAAGTCTTTACTAAATGTAAATGTCTGGACTAGGTGTTCTGTCAATACAAAAAAGGGTACAATTCCTGCCTTTCAGCCATTTCCCTTCAGTTGTGGTGGATACGACAAGGAAACACATTACTATGATACAAAGCAGCCTAGGGCTTGTTTGTGTTTCTTAATATTTTCTAACTAAAATGGTGAGATTTACACTAAAGACAACATGAAAAAGTGTTCCCAAATATTATGGGATGGCAAAATTTGTTTTCAAGAGCTGGCATGGCAACTGAGTTTGACATTTCCTAGAGAACTGTGCCCTTGGGACTATCTGAGTTTGGGCATTTTTAGGTAGCCTGTGATTGGCTCCAACAGCTTTTCGGTTTTGTTATTATCTTTCCCAACATCCATGTGTGTAAGCTTCTTGGCTAAAGATAGCTTTCATTTATGATACTTGTAATTTTTAGAATTAAATACTCTATGTGTCATTATCTCTTTTAATTATTGGAATAGCCCACACAAAGAAAGTCTCAAAACGATAAGCAACTAAGTTTAGATTACACAGACAATCTTTTACTCATCTCTTCATTTGTCACATATTCATTAAGCACCTACTTCCTTCCAGACACTGTATTAGGCCCTAGAGACAGATGGTCCTTGGCCCTTACAGAGCTTACAATCTGAAGGGGCAAAACACATGAACAGATTAATTACAGTACAGTGTTATACTTGTCATTTTAGGATAGGGGAGCCAAGGGAATATGTATCAAGAGGATTCTAATCTGGTGTGTAGAGAAAGCTTCATTGAATAGGTAAGTGACCTTTAAGCCGAAACTTGAAAGACAAGAGGTATTAGATGAGCTGTAAGGGAACAGAGTATTCCAGGACAAATAAACTAAAACATGTGTCTGCAAGCCTGGGAAGTGAGAGGGGAACTGGCTAATTAAAGGAACTGGAAGAAGTTCTGTGTATTTGGATCATGGTATTCGGCAGAAGAGAGTGGCCAGCTGAGCCTACAGGTTACTGAGCCAGGTTTACAATGCAGGCCTGTTGGATGCCAATGCTGCTCTCAACATCTCTCAGCAATGCCTGTTGAGGCTTGTAAAGAATCCAAACTCAACGGCCATTTTCACATGTCCCAAAAGCCAGAAAGAAATGGATTTCTCATTTCAGGATGACAGTGTAGTTTTGACTGCACACGTCTGTAGTTTTGAATAGCAAGAATGAGTGTTTGAATATTGCTAATTCTGGAAATTAGGACTTTCCATAAGCAACTCTGCTTTAAGATTTACAGAAGTGAATTCTTGTGGGTTATAGGGGAATTCAGAGGAGATATGTCTGGTGGTTTCTCAAGTTGATCATTTGAAGCAACTGGCTGTCAGTGTTCTCTGTATAAAATGACTATTTTAAGTTGGAAGTTCTAGTTTATATTATCGCTCTGTGAAAATTACTCACATTTTTAGAAGTGGCTTTTTTGAGAACCGAGATTACATATCAGTAAGAGAAATCATATTCAGTCATTCTGACATCTTTAATCTAAATAGAGGGTTTTAATTTGTAATGTTAATCTGATACTTTCTATAAGCTATACCTTGAAAGTATAGGTGTATTAGTCCATTCTCATATTGCTTTAAAGAACTACCCGAGACTGGGTAATTTATGAAGAAAATAGGTTTAAAGGTTTAATTGACTCACAGTTCCATAGGCTTATTAACAAGAAGCATGACTAGGAGGCCTCAGGAAACTTACAATCATGGCATAAGGTGAAGGGGAAGCAAACACCTTCTGACCATGGTGGCAGGAGAGAGACAGCGAGCAAAGTGGGAAGCGCTACACACTTTTAAACTCACTCACTCTCATGAGAACTCACTCACTATCATGAAAACAGCAAGGAGAAATCCACCTCCATGTCCCAATCACCTCCCACCAGGCCTCTTTAATTCAACATGAAATTTGGGTGGGGACATAAATCTAAACTGTATCAATAGGTAAGAAGTGATGCACCGTATAGCACTATTCTATGCATTATCATCTAAAAATAATCAATACATAATTAATGATGAAGATATGAAGATCTGTATGTGTGTTTTTTTTTTTTTTTTTTTTTTTTTTTTTTAGACGGAGTCTCCCTCTGCCACCCGGGCTGGAGGCGCAATCTCAGCTCACTGCAACCTCTGCCTTCCAGGGTCAAGTGATTCTCCTGCCTCCACCTCCTGAGTAGCTGGGTTTATAGGAGCCTGCCACCACACCAAGCTAATTTTTGTAATTTTTGTAGAGATGGGGTTTTACCATGTTGGCCAGGCTGATCTTGAACTCCTGACCTCAGGTGATCCACCCACCCTCAGCCTCCCAAAAGTGCTGGGATTACAGGGCGTGAACTACCACACCCCTGAT